>NC_083345.1:94424033-95128961 GCF_019175385.1 Lycium barbarum | reverse complement strand
TGGGAATGTGTTTCATCCATTTTTTTATTAGCTTCAATTTTAATTCTTTGCTTGACAGGACCAATAACTATCAACCCCCACTAGTTGAAACCCTCTGACATTAAGGGCCTTTTTCATTTGGACTGGTAAAATATGAATTTTTAATTACCACTTGAAGGTCCTAACTAGTTTGTCATGAACTAAAAAATTTACAAGTGTGCTACATAATTTTACAACTAGTGGGAAGAAGAATTTGACATCTGAAATAAAATATTACTCTTTTAGCCAAAAACAGTCCTTTGCATCTTTCTTACTTTCCAAATAAGTTTTCACATATACAGTGAGACCTCTCTATAACGGTGGGCCTCTACAACATTTCACTATAACAATCAAGCTTTTTTTTTTTTTTTAAACCGACTTATGTTACACTACATGTTCTCTATAACATCATTTCCCAATAGCAGCCAAAAATAGAATAAATAGATCACATTTCACGGGAAAAAATTGTAATATACCTCTCACTACTCAAAACATTTGCAATGCTCAGGTTATTCAGATTTTAAGCTTCCGACATGTTCAATTAATCCAAACATCCTAAACTTTTTTTGGGTCAACTAGCATGATCAGATGCAATAGACATGCAGCTATCTTCTGCTCCTTTTTCCCTGATTTTAGGCCAACTAACATTGATCATACCCAAGAAACATTGCGGCTATCTGTTGTTTGTGTTTTTTCATAGATCCATTGTGTCCTGAATTAAATTAGAGAAATTACACCAAACAGATGAAAATCATGAGTCCGGAACCAAAATGACCCAATAAAAACTCAAGTGATCCAAAATACCCCCCAAATTATTATGAATTTCATAAATACATACGTTAACGATAAAATGCAAAGTTTCTAGAAAAAAATGTGGTCGACAAATATACTCTTTTAGTCTAATCTTATCATATTTGTGTTGGCTATTTGGTCAACTAAAAATATATCGCATATTCAAAATAGAGTTCTAAACAAATATTACTGCTGAATTTCGATTTCTAAACTAATTAACTTAAAAGTCTCTGCCATCACATATTAAATTTATTGCACATTTAATATGACGAAAGTTATTCTGAAAAATAATTATTTTCTTCCAATATTTGGTTGGAGAGTGAAAATAATTTTTGGAAAAGACTATCTACTAAAGATTGATAACAAAATTACCAAATCAAATATTCAGAATCGTGCGAGGCAGTAAATATTTGATTTTTATACATTCAAAATAAATATTGTATTCAAGATAATAATTAGATATTATTTTTTCAAGTTGCTTATCAATAGAATATAAATAATATTATAAAAATCAACAAGAAATATTCGTGCAACGCACATCCATAGAGACTAGACACCCCCAAAATATAGTAATCTCCTCTTATGTTAATTATGGCATTGTTACTTTATTTATTTGTGAAATTGTTTATCCCATGTTAATTATTCACAAGATATAATACAACATAATTCACATAGTCCCTACAAATGATTAATTAGTTAATATAATTTCTCTTTAATTTCAAGAATAATGAATAATTTAGTTTGTACAGACCCAACTCTTTCATGGATCCGAATGTTCCCCCAGGGCCCGATGATCACCCGGGGCCCACTGTTCACCTAGGGCCTGATGATAGATCAGTATTGTCTTTGACAATCATCGGTCAGAGTTATTATGGACTGGTACTATAGGGATATCGACTAGGCTCCGTCCCCGTAGGCTGCAAAGAGCGTGGGCTCTTTTACGTGAGCGCTCCCACACCCCCGCGTCTTAGAGATATTGTTTCGGGGCGGTATCTATCGTTGCATGTCCATTGGTCGGGTGCAGCATGATTGGGCGCTCATTACGGCCATGATTGAGCGGTGGAGGCCGAAGACACATACCTTCCATCTTCGCACCGGTGAGGCCACGATTAAACTTCATGATGTGGAGGTCCTCTTTGGATTGCGGGTAGATGGAGAGCCATTATACACTCGGTACGAGCCTCCTCCTGGTAGTACATGGGTGACGGAGTTGACTAGGCTCGCCCACTTGTGCCTGATGCCGAGGGCCAGATGCCGGGACAGAGTCGGGTGAAGATTAGTGCACTCTGCACTTATTTGGAGGCAGAGGATCCTGTAGAGGACGGCATTCAGCCAGACGTTGTCCATCGTCATGCCCGTTTGTGCCCGCTTATTATATTCGGGGGCATCTTGTTCCCGAACTCATCGGGTGCCTTTGTCACTTTACGATATTTGGTCTTCTTGGAGCATTTAGACCTCTTGGGAGACTACAACGGGGTGGTGCTGTTTTGGCGTATCTTTACAGATGCCTATGTCGAGCGTATATTGGTGTTGTCAGCGATGTGTGTGGATTTTTTACTCTTCTCCCGGTAATATTTTAAGTGGGTGTTGTAAACAAACCTCTTGAAACGACGACTAAAAAATCATATTTTCTAATATCGCTTATAGTTATGGGCGTCAGGAGAGGATGCTGTCTTTTCAGCCTCTACCTAGGCATCACCTCGATATTGACATGCCCTATCCGAGAAGGTGGATGTCGGGTTTTGACCGGGATGTGGATATGCATCATAGTATTCTTCCATTTCGGGATCAGCTTGATCACACGACGGACGATGCGGTAAAACTATTTAACTTTACATTATTAATTTAATTAAACATCTTTTCTACTTGGTGATCACTAATTTGTATTTATATGTTATGCAGCTATTTATATGGACGTCGCACGCTACTCTATTAAATGGGTTGCCAGCCTTTGCAGGGCAGGTCAGGGGGTGTGGAGGTCGCGATGTCCATTGATACACCTGGACATCGTTGAGGACCACATGCCCGAGCGAGTCTTACGACAGTTTGGGCATACACAGAGTATACCCCCTGACGTTCGTCATGAGCTCCAACACTACCAGTGGGACGATCGAGCCGCCGTTGATGATGCATTTCTGGTTTTGATGGCTGTCCAGCTCCACCGTTGGGAGCACAGGTTGGACACTTTAGCGGTGGTCGGCCATTTGACTAGGTATAGATATCCGAGAATGGTATCCGACAAGCAAGAGAGTTTAGGTGCATGGAGGAGCCTGTTCCAGATCAGCCAGCGCCAGGAGGAGGACGTGGTGCTGCCAGAGGAGGAGGCCGTGCTGCCAAAGGACGCAGTGCACGTAGAGGACGCGGTGCTGCTGCTAGAGGACCTGGTGGTGGAGGACACCATCTGGTAGATGAGGTAGATGAGACCGCTCCCATTCCAGAGGACGTTCCCGTTCTAGTCCATCCGCAGCCGTTCCAGGCCAGTGGCAACTCACCTGGACAGTCACCTACGTTTATGCCGGCGCTCCTACTTGCTGAGACTTCAATTGGGCGGTGTTACGTGCGTCATTAGGTGATGAGTGGCCTGTGAGGGATTTAGGGGGACCCATGATTCTTGACTTCGATGACTTTTTAATCCCGATTAGTATTTAAAATACTTATTTGATCATTTAAATTACTTATTTTAAATATATATGTTCCTTATTATTTCGTAATTTTTCATATTTTAGGATTCGACGTCAGTGGGTTCACAGGAGCGACTCATTCAGGAGCCTTATCATCAGCCTACCGAGCCACAAGTAAGCTTTTTATTAAAATCAATTTTATTCAATATAAGGTGAATATTTAAAATACATATTTGATTATTTAAAATATATATATATATATATATATATATATATATATATATATATATATATATATATATATATGCTACTTATTATTTCGTAATTTTTCATATTTTAGGATTCGACGCCAGTGAGTCCACAGAAGCGACCCATTCAGGAGCCTTCTCGTGAGTCTGCCGAGGCAGAGGTGTCTTCTCCTGAGACTATCGAGCCACAAGTAAGATTTTTACTTCAAATCAATTTCATTCAATATAAGGTGAATATTAACTTAATTTTTTTAACCTTTATTTGGACCTCGAACAGCATCTCATCCAGGAGACTACATCATATTCAGCACCAGACCCATCTCAGATGCCTACAGACCCACCTCAAGAGCATACTCAGGCGCCCGCCGATACACAGGTTCGATTATTCAACAAACGTTAATGTATTCAATTGAATAAACAAGAAATTGTACTAATTATTATATGTTTTTCAGGTTCATCCTTCGGCGCCTACGGTGGCAACTCCTAATGGGAAGAGGTCGAGTTTCCAGACCCAGCTCAGCCTGAGGTTCTGAGCGTGCCAGCGGGACTAGATCCCAAGAAGAAGCACGTTCTAGTCAAAGGCGCAACGGTCAGGAGAAGAGGAGATGATCATGACTTGGAGCGCCCGGTTATTAAGAGGAAAAAGGGTGATGGAGACGATGGCGAGGGCGGTGGGGGGATGGTATGAGCCTTAGGCCCAAGGATAGTCTCAGGCTTACCACATGTGGGACCCATCCACGATAGTGTATATACATTAGTGTTGTACAGTTTATCGTAAGTATTATATATTTTTTTCATAGCTATTTATATTTATAAATATTATCTTCGTCTTTATTATTGCTTATAGTCACATCCTAAATTGATAATAAAAAAATGACACATTCGAAATAAAGTTAAGCATTAATTTAAAAATAACACGAAACCCTAAAACATAAATAACGTAAAGCTAAGGACTATAAGTCTTCAAACAAAAAATGGACTTCGAGCGCTTTTCAACCACTAAAACGACAAGCCGTTTTTGCGCATTCTTTGATGTATTGAGCCTACCTTATTAATCGCACAAAAATAAGTAAGGTTCTATATAAAATATTGAAGTTCCGGAGTCTCAAAGCATGATTAATATACGGTTAAAGTAGGTAAAAAAGTGTGAAAATGTAATAAGAGGATATTTTGGGAAAATAGAGACTCCTATACCGCAGTATTTTATTGTGCTATAAGGGAGAGAGAAATATGATTTAGCGCAGTATTCTTAACGGTGCCGTTACAGTTCAGTGCTTTAGCGTAGTATTTTACTGCGCTAAAGGTACTTTTGTACCATTTTTTTTTTTTGGGGTATTTTGGTTCACTTGAGTTTTTATTGGGTCATTTTGGTTCCGGACTCTGAAGATCATAGCCAGAGTATCAACTCAATAGTGCATTCATGTACACGTTGAGAGTCACAAATACTAGAGAAAGCAAGGAGAAAGAAAGGGACCTCAGTGGCATCACGGCGGAGTGCTAACATGCCAGCCTCAACGCATACAGCTTTTAATTGAGCCCCATTAAAATCATCTGTGGATCGAGCCAACTCCTCGAAATTGACATCAGGGTTAACATTCATCTTTCTAGAGTGAATCTGCAATTCCAATAAAGAGTTAAAAGACACTAGAACCAAAACACTGACGAACTTATTTCCTAGAATAGGGAAAGGAGGCCGCCTTTATAGACACTTTCTTTTGTTATTCCTTTTATAAGCAAGCAAGGGCTATGGAAATGAAATCAGAAAAGTTTAGAGAAAGACTTACCTGCAAGATTCGAGCCCTAGCTTCCTCTGTAGGATGGGGGAACTCAATCTTACGATCCAATCGACCAGACCGCATCAAAGCAGGATCCAAAATATCGGCTCGGTTCGTTGCTGCGATCACCTGAAAGTAAAGGAAAGAGACCAATACAATTCACTCAAAACGTAGAGAACCAGAATAGTTAAAATCACCATGTATAGTAGAAATTACCAGGTTCTCAATGTCCAAACTAGTTTAAGGTGCACAGAAGTAGAAATATATTATTACAAGCAAGAGGAAAAAAACCTTTATCCGATCATCACTGCTGAAACCATCAAGCTGATTAAGTAACTCCAACATGGTTCTTTGGACCTCTCGATCCCCACTAACTTCACTGTGATCAAACAACATAATTTAGTAAGTGAAGATACAGCAGTACTGCATCTATAAAGAGGTTTAGAGTGAAACTTATTTCATTAAGTACAAAGTGATCATTTTTCTCTGTCATAACATATATTAAGAGTCTGCATATTATGCGTGTGTGTGTGTGTGTGAGATTCAAACATTTGAAAGTGACAAGAACATCAGCAAGAGTCTGCATATTATATAAGGAGGTTTAGAGCGAAATTTCATATCAAAAAAAGTGATCATTTTTTCAGTCATAAGACTCATCATAGCATATAGCATGAGTGCATATTATGTGTGTGTCTGTGTAAGATTCAAACATTTCTAAGTGAAAAGAACATCAGCAACATGGTTACCTATCAAAACGCTTTGTGCCTATAGCATCAATCTCATCAATAAAAATGATGCAGGGTGATTTCTCCTTTGCCAGCTGGAAAGCATCACGAACAAGTTTTGCCCCATCTCCAATGAACATCTATATTTAGTACAGGGGTTCTTTGATAAGCAGTATAAATGAGGCGCAGTTGTTTTATGCACTAATCGGGTAGTTAACTTCAGAATGCCAAACAATTAAATCATAAACTTCTAAATGCAAATTATATGTCATGATATGAAGTTCTCTTTCAGAAACAATTTGCTCTAGTAAATCAATTTATGGAAATTAGCTTGACACATTCAATTTCAATAGCTAGTTATGCCTATTCCATGTTGTGAAAGTCTAGCATATAATGTTACTGATGAAACACGCTAGCAACAACATTATGAGTATTTCCACTCCAGATACATGGATAACTTGAAGATGGTTGCTTGACATCAAAATCATGCCGTGAACAAATAACCTAGAGAGAAATATGACAGTTTGAGAATGCATGCGAGAGTGACCTCTCGCCCTTGTGTAATTATAGATACACTGTTTCCTTGATATAATTTAGTTCCTAATCTCATAGATGTTACTATACCATCTACGGAAAAAGCATAATTCATGTTCCACCACCTAAGTAGCTGTCTTATACTAATTAACATGTTGTCTAATGACCTAGACATATTCTAAGGTGGCGCTTGTTTTCGGGTTCGCAAAAATTGAGTTTGCAAACTAACTTTCTGAGTTTTGCGGAAAGTGTTCGTTTGAGCTGTTTGCAAAGTAGCATCTTTTTTTGAAGATTCCAAATCAAACTATCAAATCTTTTAAAAGCTCCAAAAACTAGATAGATCAAACGCATAGGCTTTAACTGATATTTACGAATTTAAACTAAATGCAAGAGAAATCGAACGCATCATCCTTTTGACAAGATCATCAGTAAGTTTGATATGAGAAGCATCTTAGCATCTTACTTAAATACAATTGCAATAAATGCATTCTAGAGCAACTATTTGTCCCAATTGCAAGGAAAGAAAACGGGGGATACATTACATGTAGAAAAAATACAAATTAAGAGAAGGGGATACGAGATACAAGAGTAACTTGTACATGCAGAGTATCTCGTATGAATTAAAGCAAGTAAACACAAAAAACACCGGAAGTAGAAGAAAATTCACCTGCACAAGCTGTGGTCCTGCTAGCTTAAGAAAAGTGGCATTTGTTTGTGCAGCACAGGCTCGGGCCATGAGAGTTTTCCCAGTCCCAGGAGGCCCGTACAAAAGAACTCCTTTTGGAGGACGAACGCCTAATTTCTGGAACCGTTCTTTGTGCGTCATAGGTAAAACAATTGCCTCTACTAGTTCTTGAATCTGTTTCTCAAGGCCTCCAATATCATTGTAGTCTTCAGTTGGTTTTTCATCAACTTCCATTGCCTTCACCCGTGAATCGTATTCAGATGGCAATGTGTCTAATATCAAATAACTGTCTTTGTTTACTCCAACCAGATCACCAGGCTTTAACTTGTCCGGGTCAACAAGGCCAACAACAGGCAGGAAAATTGTCTGCAATTGGCAAGAAGAAAGGACTTCAATTAGCACAATATCTTTGCTAAAACCAAATGGCTTTCATATGGAGCACAAGGACCGAGTTAAATTCCAAAGAAGCTTTGGGAGGAAAAATTAAAATAACACTACTTTGAAGAAGAAAATGCCGGCAGTTACGCATCGCAGAAAAATAGTTACACAATTTTATGAGTCTAACGACTCACCTGGCGCGTGGATGTTTTCAGCACAACACATTTGCCCTTCCTTTGTGAGTCAAGATCAATATTTGCACCATCCTCCTCATCATCTTCCTCTGGATTCATTTCCAAAATCTGAAAAGACAAGGATCAAGTGAGTGCCTCAAAAATAAACTGCCCTATACTCCCTCTTTGCATAAACCCCCTCCTAAACAAAACAAGATTAAGAAAAAGAGAGGAGAATAATAATATGTGCAAATATATCATCTTCCCCAAGGTCTTCTAGGCAATTTGATTTCTTAACAAAAAGTCAGAAATGTCAAAATATGCCTTCTTATACATGCATATACCCTTAAGAAATGGAAAAAGATCACTTTCAATAACAAGGAATAGTAGACATTGCAAGGAAAACCACTATTGTTTTGCAAAACATACAATCAATCGCCAGCCCTCTCCTTTCTCCCCTGGCACCAATCAGTGTTTCTCTTCTTTTTTTTTTTTTGAGAAAGTAACAGTTGTATGTATAGACTAAACCAGCACATAGGTTGTGCTGAAAACCATATTTACATCAGGCAAAAGGAAAACACTGATCCAACATTCTAACAAGATCCTAGAATATCTACAATGGATTCAGTATCTTCTGGATAAATCTGCTTACACCAGAACAAAAAAGTCAACGCAATTCAGTTTGATATTTTGTACTTCATTGCTGCTGTCCTCAAAACACCTTGAATTCCTTTCTTTCCAAATTGTCCACCAGATACAGGCAAGAACAATCCTCCATCTCTCTCTGTCTGCAGCTCCTACTCCTGCCTCCTCCCAGCTATATAGTACTTGAGTAATCTTGTTTGGCATTACCCAAGCCAAGCCCCTAAGGTTAACAAAAATTCTCCAAAGCTGGTCTGTTATTTTGCATTGTAAAAACAGATGGCTGACTGTTTCAGCCTTTTCACCACATAAATAGCATCTGGAACAAAGAGAGAACTTCCTCTTTTTAAGATTTTCCTGAGTCAAAACAGCTTCCCTTGCCAACAACCAAGTGAAACATGCTACTTTGTATGGTATTTTCACTTTCCATATATGCTTCCAAGGCCAATGTTGCACCAGTTGATTACCTTGGTTCAAAAATTTGTATGCTGAATTCACTTTAAATATGCCTTTACTGTCTTCTTTCCACCACAATTTATTTACTCCATCCACGGTGCCTTCGAATTCTTCCAGCTTTCTAAAGAATTCAGTCAGTGTGTTAATTTCCCAATCATTAAAATTCCTCCTAAACTGAGTGCTCCATCCTTGAGGATTCCATGTTTCAGCTACAGTCTTTTGTTGATATGCAGCCAGCCTATAAATGTCAGGAAAAAGGTCCTTCAAACTTCCACTGCCCAACCATTTATCCTCCCAAAAGGATTTTATTTTTTTTAAAACAGGCAATATTTTGTATTATAGACCAGTACTGTCCCCAGTACTGAAAACCCCTTTACAAGAGAAAAAAGGAGAAAAAGAAAAAAATTAAACAAGAGTCACTGAAGCATAGCTGCAATCCTAAAATGAATCAAGAACATCTAGGATTGTCTCTGTATCTTCAGGGTATGCATTTGTACACCAAAAACAAAGTGGCCTAACACAGGTGAGCTTGATCATCTGAATTGTACTACTTCTATTCTCAAAACATCTGGCATTCCTTTCTTTCCAGATTGTCCACCATATACATGCTGGGATGATCCTCCAATTTCTTCTACTCTTTGCCCCAATCCCAGCCTCCTCCCAGCTAAAAAGAGTCTCAACAATCTTGCTAGGCATTGTCCAAGAGATGCCCCTGAGATTGAGAAAAATCTTCCATAACTGGCTTGTGACCTTGCAATGTAGAAATAAGTGTCCTACAGTTTCAGCTTCTGTCCCACATAAGCAGCAGTTTGAGTCTACGGTGATGCCTCTCTTCATCGGGTTAACACACAGCCTCCTTAGCTAAAAACCAAGTAAAGCAAGCAACCTTGTGTGGTATCTTTACTTTCCAGATGTGTTTCCAAGGCCAAACAAAGGTCTGTGGCGCTATTGTGTTCATAATGTTGTATCCAGATTTCACCATATACTGCCCTTTGGTATGTCCAGTCCACCACAAACAGTCCTCTCCATCTTGCACACCTTGAAAAGTTTCCAGAAGGCTAAAAAGTTCAGTCAACCTGGGAATTTCCCCGTCGTTCATCATTCTCCTGAAAATCAGCTCCAAACCTTGAGGTGACCACATCTCAGCCACTGTCTTATTCTGATGTTGAACCAGAATAAACAGATCAGGAAAGGAGTCCTGAAAGCTCCTACTGCCCAACCACTTGTCTTTCCAAAAGAGTGTTTTGTTACCATTCTGATCTTTAATGACAGAGTGTCTCTTTAAGAAAGGCCACCAGGCTCTGATGGACCTCCATAAGGTCACACCATATGGACTATTTGCCTCCTTGGTGGCCCAGCAATCCAGTTCCCCATACTTTATCTTGATAACATTTACCCAAAGAGATTGAGGCTCCTTAGAATACCTCCATAGCCCCTTCAATTTTAATGCCTTACGATGATTCTTCAGATTTTTAATACCAAGACCACCCTGTTTTTTGCTAGTAATCAGTTCTTTCCACTTTACTAAGTGGAAATTTCTTTTGTCACTGTTCCCTTGCCAGAAAAAGATCTTCTAATCTTATCCAGTCATTGAACCACTCCAGAAGGGATAGGGAATAGAGATAACATGTAAGTTGGTAGAGCATCAAGCACTGCATTAATCAAAGTAAGCCTGTCTCCCAGAGACAAATACTGAGATATCCATCTGGACAACTTCTTTTCACATTTCTCCAAAACTGCATCCCATATCTCTTTGAATTTTGACTTTGCACCTAGTGGCATCCCAAGATAGACAGTAGGTAACTGACCCACTTCACCTACCAAAATTGAAACCAACAACTCCAAATTAGGGACAGAGTTAATGGGATAAATATGGCTTTTCCTCCAATTGATATGAAGTCCTGAGATTCCTTCAAAGTAGACCAAAATGAGTCTCAGAAACTTAACCTGCTCCTCCTCTGCATCACAAAAAATTAAAGTGTCATCTGCATATTGAAGGTGAGACATCCAAACTCCTGTCGCCGCCTCTGGCTACCTCAAAACCTATTTGATTTGGCTATTTTTATCATGTTGTCTAGACCCTCCATGACAAGAATGAATAGAAAAGGAGACAAGGGATCTCCTTGTCTAATCCCTCTATGAGCATCAAAAAAACCTTCAGGAGCACCATTGATAAGAATGGAAAACTTGACAGTGGACAAACAGAACTTGATCCACCTGATCCATTGCTCTCCAAAACCCATTTGCTTTAGAATTCTAAGAAGAAACTCCCAATTCACATGATCATATGCTTTCTCAATGTCCAGTTTGCACAAAATGCCAGGCTTGTTTTGTGAAATTCTTGAATCCACTGCTTCATTAGCAATTAACACAGCATCCATTATCTGTCTCCCTCTGATGAAGGCCATCTGTTGAGAGTCCACTAGTTTATCCATCACCTTTTTTAACCTTTCAGTCAAAACCTTTGATAAAAGCTTGTAGAAACTTCCTATCAGACTTATCGGTCTGAAATCTTTCAGCTCCTCTGCCCCTGCCTTCTTGGGAATCAAGGCATTATAAGTAGCATTGAAGCTTTTCTCAAACATTTCCTGATCATGGAAATTGTGAAAAGCCTACATTATATCTTGCTTTAAAACATCCCAACACTTGATATAAAACCCCATGCTGTACCCATCAGGACCAGGTGCTTTATCTATAGCACACTGCTTCAGGCAACTATATACTTCCTGTTCCTCAAATCTGTTTTGAAGGGAATCCCTCTCTGCTTCTGTAATTGAGGGGTAATTAATCAAATCTCCAGTAGGCCTCCAGATCTCTGTCTCTGTGTAGAGTTTTTTATAAAAAGAAATGATTTCCTCCTTGACTCTTTCTGGTTCCACTATGAGATCCCCTTGTACCACCAGATGATCAATATTGTTGTTTCTCTTATGAGCATTAGCAGTGTTATGGAAAAATCTTGTGTTGCTGTCGCCTTCTTTCAACCATAAAGCCCTGGATCTGTCTCCATGCAGTCTCTTCATTTTTTAGTAGCTCTTCATACTCCATAAGTGTAGAGGCCCTCTTGATTGCCTCCTCCTCTGTCAGAGCTCTTCTATCAAGCACAGAGTCCAAATTTGCCATTTGATCTTCAAATTCCCCTGTTCATTCCTGCTCCATTCCTTAAGTTTACATTTTAGAGCTTTAAGTTTGCAAGCTAAAATGTAATCAGGTCTCCCAAAGAAAAGAAAGGAATTCCACCAAGAGCTGATTCTGTCCACAAAACCTTCAGTATTCAGCCACCAATTCTCAAATTTGAAATATGATTTACTATGTTCCCAAGAACCACACAATAGGGCAGTTGGTACATGATCAGAGGTCAGTCTTTGGAGTGTTGTTTGCTTCATGTTACTGAATTGATTATTCCATTCAGCCGAGCACAAAATCCTGTCTATTCTGGATGCTGTATTGTGAGTATCTCCGCTGAACCAAGTGAAAGTTCCTCCTTCTAAGTTCAAATCTAGAAGTTCCATGTCATCAATAAAATCCGAGAATTCTACCATAGCTGAGGATCTCCTCAGACAGTTCGTCTTCTCAGAGGCAAACCTGCAAACATTAAAATCACCACATACAGCCCATATACCCTCCATCATTCCTCTGACTGCTCCCAGTTCCTCCCAAACGTTCCTCCTTTCTTTCTTGCAGTTTGGAGCATAGACTCCTGATATGTGGCAGTTAAAATTCTGTAACAGCGCCTCAAATTTACAAGTTAAAGTGTATGCACCCATTTGAAGTACTTTCCCCTTCCATACTCTGCAATCCCAAAGCATAAGAATCCCCTCTCTGGTACCACTAGCTTCTAAGCATGCATATTTCACCCATCTTCCATCCCAAATTTGTTTAATAAGATCCTGAAAATCCCCCTCTAATTTTGATTCCTGGAAACATATAATATCAGCTTTCCATTGATCTAGAAGGCTATTAATCGACCTTCTTTTCCCCAGATCATTCAATCCCCTAACATTCCATGACACAAGTTTGAGTCTCATGACTCAACCTGTGTTTGTCCTTTCCCCTTGTTTCTGCTCCCACTACTTTTGAATGTGACATCAAAAGTAATTAAATTCTTCAGTTCCTGCATGCCTTTGGGCCTAGTTTTCTTGATTGCCGAGGTTGGTTCCATTTTCCTTGCTTGTCGGCACGCATCTATCTGCACAAGAAGCTCAGTAGCTTCTTTTTCATGCCCTTTGAAATCAACGCCAAAAATCTTGTTAAATTTGGCCATATGTTGTTGGACCCAAACTGTCGCCTCCCTTGCTTTATCAATATAAGTGTCATCTTGTTCTGTAAGAATGGGTATGGCCTCATCTATATCCCATAATTCGTAATTAGACCCAGAAACAAGAGTTGCCACTTGTTGTAGACAACCCACCTCCTCCATGCGATTTTCCTTGCAATTTCCCCCCCTCCATCGTTGTCAATTGCAGAGTTGGTACGTCTTCCCTTTCTAAAACATCTGAGAGAATCAAGTTGTTTGCTTGCAGATTTTCCATTGAATCAGTAGTTGAGAGAGAACTGTGGGAGAGAGTCTTTGTGATAGAGTTTATCGCTATCTCCTCTATAAATACATCTGATATAATTTCCAGGTTGGGCTGGACTCCAAAATTATTAATAATAACATGTGCTCTGTCTTTTTCAGGCCCACAACCTGAACCCTTACTGAACCGGCCCAAAGGACTAAATAAAATATCTGTACGGTTGGTCTGATTTTCACGTCCTTTTTAAGGGCCCCACCTCGGCACATGCATTCCAGTCCACAGCTGTCATCGTACAGATCTGTGTAAAAACCTCATACGAGTCTTTTATCCTCTGGGTATTACCCTGCATTAAAGAGCAGACCTGGCAGACTTCCTCCTTCTCTGAGACCTGCACTTCCGTCACTTTTCCTGCCAGAATCTTCTCAAAGCTTGGATTTCTCTCAACCCAAATCGCAATGGTGAAGATATACCCGTCCTTTGATATGTTGACTTCATTGTGTATTTTGCTACCCTCGCCATAAACTTCAATATGAGCCCATTTAAGATGGTTCTTGAGCTCAGTCTCCTCTTCAGAATTCTTCCACCCTCCACACTTCTCGCCTATTTCATGAAAAGTGTCTTGTGACCATAGATGTAGTGGTAAGCCCACTGCCCTAACCCATGTCGACTTTTCCTTATGTTGAACTGATGAGCAGCCAACAAAAGGACTCCACCATTCCAACCTGACCTTTATATTTTTCCAAAGCCAGTCACCTTGCAGAATCAATTGTGCCATGTTCCTGTTGGGAAACTCAAAAGAGAAAGAGATTCCCCGACATCTCGTAGAAGTTCACCCCAAAAGCTTTCTTCCATGTCGATGCTGACCACCTACGAACATCTGAAAGCGTAGGCTGTTCAAGATTCCCAAAAGTCCCTGTTAAGCATCTTCCTAAAAGACCGGCTCTGTCAACTGTGCCATCGCTTGTGGGTTGGGATTGCCATTTGCTTTCCTTAACTACCTTTGCATGGGGAGTCTTTATCAACGATTCTGGGAGTTGGTTTGGAAGGCTGTTGAACTGAGCATTTAATGAAGCTTTCAATTTTAAAAGCTATGTCTCTCCATCCTGCATTAATGGCTAGCTCAGGAACTATAATTACTGATCTAGCCTCACCCTTAAGAGACAGAATACTCATGTATCTTCCATGATCATTGTACTTCCTAGTACCATAAAAGTCAGCCACTTGATCCTTTGTCCTCCGTCTCCTCACCGTATTCTTTTGATCATTCGAAGCCTCCTTGAGGATGAAACAGACCCATTTCATAAGCTTCTTACTGATGGTTATCCTCCTCAGCCTATTTCTGCTTCTCTCGACCCAGTCGAACCAAGGATCATTGCCTGAAGTCCACCTGGTGATGTCAAAAGACTTGAAACCAGCATTAAAATAAATTCTGTTTTCCCCCATGAAAAAAGATCAGAACTAATCAAAGTAAAAAATGTAGAAAATGGTTTTTACCAGTAACCACAGTGGGTGATTACTGTTGGCGGGAATGAAGGGCGGATTCTGGTGGACCTAGCCGGAAAAAAGGGGCTTCTACAATCCTAGAAAGTAGGAGAGAGAAAAGTCTTGGTAAACGTGCCTGGGAGCATTTTGAGATTTTCCTGTCTTCCCAAAAGGATGTTTTATCTCCATTGTTTGCCTTTACTGCTGTATGATTCTTCAAGAAAGGCCATAATACTCTTATGGATCTCCACAAACTAACACCATAAGGAGTGTTCACCTCTTTGGTCATCCATTTGCTTTCTTCACCATACTTTGTCTCGATGATGCTTCCCCATTAAGATTGATTATCTTGAGAATACCTCCACAACCACTTTAATTTAAGAGCTTTACTCGGCAATTTGTGATTCCTGATGCCTAATCCACTTTGTTTCTTCCCCAACATAACATCACACCATTTGACTAGATGAAATACCTTTGTGTCTTGATTTCCTAGCTACAAAAAATCCCTCCTAATCTTGTCAAGCCTTTGGATGATCTCCACTGGGATGGGAAGTATGGACATCATGTAAGTCGGCAGTGCATCCAACACTGAGTTGATGAGAGTGACTCTGCCCCCTAGGGAAATATATTGTGATTTCCATCTAGTTAACTTCTTTTCACACATTTTTTTTTTTTGGGAACAGCTGACATATCTATTATCAACAAAGAAGATACACCAAAGGTGTACTTTCAGTAGTAATTACAAGTAGTTAGAGAAAGAAAAACCTACCAGGCCGGAAACCTCTCTCTTCCTCCTTTTTTCTCTCTCCTCCCCCTCCAGCCACTCTCTCAGACCTCCCTCTCTCTTTCCTTCTTTTCTTTCTACTTTCTCTAGCCACTCCCTCAAATGGATAACACCATCTACTTTGCCATAGGTTTTAAATCCTACGATATCATGAGATCTTCGGAAGCTAGAGATGTTTGGTTCGACTGGACAGAAAGAAGCAGGAACTTTATCAGGAGAACTAGTTTCAATATTAAGACGATGGAATGGATTGTTCAGGTTATGTTGGAAGCCTCAAGGGTGCATGGAAACACAGTCAGAAGATGGAAGAAGAAAGATAACCTGTCGGAGATTTTTGTATCAAGAAATTACAATAGATATGGACGTTACATCAGCATCTTAAGCCTAAGAGGAAAAAGAAGGTCAGTTCTAATCATCCCGGAACTAGCTTTCAATGTTGGATGGAAAGATATTGCAGACAAAGTGGGTAGATTCATAAAGAGCCATGCCATTCAATCAAGAACTTTTTCCACCAGATTAACAGAGAAAAACATTCCCTATTCAGAGGCTGTAAGGAGCTTTAAATGGGCTAATAGGGATTTAAATGAGCCCTCACCAGTTGCTAGATCAAACCAGAAGAAAGAAGGACCTGTCCACATCGACAGTATATCCAGCCCACCCCACAATGAAGTTCTAAACAGGTGTATAGTGTGTAGCTTCCCCGAAAATGCATCAGAACTACCAACGTTATCAGATTTGAGAAGATGGTCTCAAAGCACATGGAAGCAAGCACATGGTTTAAACATTTATGAGATGGTGAACCGCTGCTTCCTCTTGGAGTTCGCCTCCAGAGAAGTGGCAGAAGAAGTAATGCTTGGCGAGTGGAGATGGAGAAAACATCAAATCAGACTTCAATGGTGGACTCCCACTATAGGAGCTATTGATTCTCGCAAAAAAACTAACTCTGTCTGGGCAAAATTCGTAGGGCTGCCCCTCCAACTATGGTCACAACAAACCTTCAAAATCATTGGGGATTTTTGTGGGGGATGGGTGGAGACGGAGGAGGAAACTCAGCTTCGTAACCATTTGAAGTGGGCTAGGGTTAAAATCAAGGGAGATGGGAGTTCTATCCCTAAGGAGATGATGATAGAAAATGGAGGAATCCTTTACACCATCCAGATCTGGGTTGAATTGCCGGCGATTTTCTCTGCCGGAGAAGAGGCTTCTGCGTCATATCTGGTCCATCCTTCGGACCAGCGGTCTGTGAAAAATACAGCTGGGAAAGATGTACTTTTAAGCAGTGAGAAAGAGACAGGTCACGCGACATCCTCACGTGCCCTTGAAGCTGCTTTTCCTATGGGCCAGCTGACCAAATTACCCAACTCAGAAAATTCTTTGGGCCTTAACAAATTTAGGGTTTTGGCCCAAATGGATGAGGCTCCACTTAATTATAGTTCTCAGCCCTTTAATGAAGCACGTGTGGAGGCACATGACTGCGTTAATAAAAATCATCAAACCGACCCACTCCTTGTTGGATTAAAAGAGATCGCAATCAAATTTCTTCAAACCTACACTGCCTGGGAAGCAAAGTCGACTTCTCCAACAGAACAACCCACTGAAACCCTTCCTTCTTCTTTCTCAACAGAACAACCCAATCATGTTACCGACATACAATCAACCGAACCATCAGCCAGTCATGAGGTTTTTGTTCCGATTCCCTCACACGATACCTCTGACTTACAAATCCCCGCTCCCTTCAAGAATGCAGAATAGCAACTTATGCAAGTCCACGAGGTTGAACCAGTTTCCATCCAGTCCCAAGAGATGCATGAAGCAGAAGTCGACTTGAACTGGTTCAAAAATAATATGTTAGAATTGAGTGAAACATATGGTGCAGCTTTTGTTGGATATGAGGAAGAGGCAAAAGCTCTTTTAATGAAACTTCACAAAAGGAAAATTTCATTGGAAAATCAAGAAGCTGGAGTGCAAGTTGTGGATGCCAAAAGTAAAGCTCCCAGAAATAGAGGATTAAGCAAACATGAATTGAAGAATTTAGAGTCAGACCTTAATGAAGAGGTTGAAGGAGTGAGAAGTAGGGGGAAGGTTCTTTCATTATCTTTTAAATGAAGGTAAATATATGTTCATGGAATGTCAGGGGACTTAACAAGGTCTCAAAGAGAAACCTTGTTAAGAGTTGCATTCAAGAATGGAGGGCAGATGTCTATTGTTTCCAAGAGACTAAATTGGTGAAAGATATAGAATTTTTTGCTAAGCAATTATGGGGAATTAGATGGATGAGATGTGACTATTTAGAAGCAGAAGGCAGCAAGGGTGGCATTATCATGCTATGGGATAGCAAATTATGGACAGGGGTTTTGATTGATAAAGGAACCTTTTCAATCACATACAGTTTTACATCAACTCAACATTCTTTCAGTTGGTGTCTCACTGGCCTATATGCACCACACTCCAGAATCGATAGACAAGCATGTTGGGAAGAAATTGCAACATATAGAGGACTTTGGGAGGGACCATGGGTCGTTTGTGGTGATTTCAACACAAATAGATTCACGATAGAGAGAAGAGACAATTCCAGAATCACCAACTCAATGGCTGATTTTTCAGAATGGATTGAAGACATGGAGTTGTCTGATCCACCTTTGAATGGAGGGAGATTTACCTGGTTCAGGGGGGTGAATCACAATAGTGCAGCTAGGCTCGACAGGTTTCTTTACTCTACGGAGTGGGAAGAATCTTTCAGATATATCAAACAAAAAATCCTGCCAAGGGTTGACTCTGACCACACACCACTTATGCTTGAATGTGGAAACTGGGATCATCAGAAGAGTTACTTTAAATTCGAAAATTGGTGGCTTGGGGTGGAAGGTTTTACTGATATGGTCCAGCAATGGTGGTCAAATTTTGTGGTACTTGGCTGTCCAGACTATGTACTCAGCACAAAACTTAAACTCTTGAAGGGTAAGCTTGAAGAATGGAGCAAGAGTAGGTTTAGTGAGCTGCTTAATAGGAAAAACAGTCTTCTAAATGAATTGGCTAAACTGGATCGCTCACAGGACAACAGGTAATTAAATGATGATGAGATGATGATTAGGGCAACTATTTTAGTTGAGCTGGAAGATTTGTCTAACAAAGAAGAAGACAGTTGGAGACAAAAATCAAGGGTGTTGTGGTTGAAACAGGGTGACAAAAATACCAGGTTTTTTCAAAGAATGACAACAGCTCATAAGAGGTACAACACTATTGACAGACTGATTGTTAGAGGTGAAGAGGTCTAGGAACCTGAAAATATTAAGAAAGCCATGGTGGATTTCTACAAGCAATTATACTCTGAAACAGAATCATGGAGGCCAAATTTTGACTACATCGGTTGTCCAAGGATCACTCAAGAAGAACAAGATTGGCTGCAAAGACCTTTCTCTGAAGCTGAAGTGATACAAATAATTAAGCAGAGTGCTATAGACAAGGCTCCAGGCCCAGATGGCTTCACAATGGGATTCTTCAAAACTTGTTGGGACACAATCAGAGATGACATGATGCAGACAATTCACAATTTTCACCAGAATGAATATTTTGAGAAGTCTTTAAATGCCACTTTCATTGCTTTGATCCCAAAGAAATATGGAGCAGAAGAATTAAGGGATTATAGACCAATAAGCTTAATAGGAGGAGTATACAAGATCATCTCCAAACTCATCACTGAAAGACTAAAGACTGTCATGGGCAAGCTTGTCAATGACCACCAAATGGCATTTATTAAAGGGAGGCAGATCATGGATGCAACTTTGTTAGCTAATGAATTGGTTGACTCCAGGATCAAACAAAAGGTTCCTGGAATCCTATGTAAGCTTGATGTGGAAAAGGCTTTCGACCACGTGAATTGGTCTTTTCTTTTGAAGGTTTTGACTGATATGGGGTTTGGAGGGAAATGGAGGAACTGGATATTTTTTTGCATCTCAACTATGAAGTTCTCAGTCTCAATCAATGGAAGCCCTGAAGGCTTTTTTCACTCCAGCAGAGGGCTAAGACAAGGGGACCCTTTGTCCCCCTTTCTTTTTATCCTAGCCATGGAAGGACTCAATCACATGCTCAGAATTGCCAATACAAACAGTTGGATCAGAGGCTTTGGAACTACAAACAACTTGGGCATCAACATGGAGATTACACATTTGCTTTATGCAGATGATTCCCTTGTTTTTTGTGAAGCAAAAGTTGCACAAATTAGACACCTCAGAGCGATTCTCACCATTTTTGAAGCCCTTTCAGGTCTTCATGTAAATTGGGATAAAAGCTGCCTTTTCCCTGTCATTCGGGTAGCTAACCTTCCAACACTAGCTATGATCCTTGGCTGCCAATTGGGATCACTTCCAACAATCTGCTTAGGAATGCCACTTGGTGCTAAGAGCAAATCCATAGGGATCTGGAACGAGGTGATTGAGAGATGTGACAAGAAGCTAGCAAGGTGGAAAAGTCAGTACCTGTCTCTAGGTGGCAGATTAACTCTTATCAGTTCAGTTCTTGATGCCCTCCCCACCTACATGATAGGTTTGTTCCCCCTCCCCAAATGTGTGGAGGACAGATTAGACAAATTGAGGAGAAATTTTTTGTGGCAAGGCAACAAGGACAGAAGAAGCATGAATCTAGTAAAATGGGAAGTGGTAACTCTCAGCAAGAAGCAAGGAGGTCTGGGTATCAGGAATCTTAGTTTTCACAATCAGAGTTTACTACAAAAATGGCTATGGAGATTCAGTTTGGATGACACTACATTATGGAGAAGATTCATTGCTCATAAATATGGTTTGTTAAACCAATGGACAACAAATGTGGTCACATCCACTTATGGGACCAGTACTTGGAGAACCATCAGGAACTACTGGCCAACTTTCAACAGCAAAATTTGCATCGAAATTGGCAATGGTCTGAAAACTGCTTTCTGGGATGATGCATGGACAGGTCAAAACTCTTTGAAGAGCTTTTTCCCTGATCTCTACTTGATTAGCCTTCAACAGCAAACCAAGACCAACCAGGTATGAGACCATCAAGTATGGAATCTGCTTTTCAGGAGAGCACTAAATGATTGGGAGATTGATAGAGTAGCCGAGCTATTACAAACTTTGGAACCCTTCAAGATCACTCCAGATATACCAGACAAACTAAATAGTAAGGGCTTTTTCACTATCAAGTCTGCCTACTGGAATTTTTTTTTTTTTTTGAGAAACTGGTACTGTTGTATTCCTCAGCATTAAGGGTATGCTGGCGACCTCCAAAAAACAGACAGTAAAGAAAAAGTTTTAAAGATAAAGATAAACTTACAGTGCTCCTAGTAAATCTACAAGGTCATCTACATTCTCTATACATTGTTCTTTACACCAAAAATAGAAAGATACAATACAATTCTCCTTCACTTTCTGAATAGAATTTGATGTATCTTCAAAACATCTCCCATTTCTTTCTTTCCATACTGTCCACCAAATGCATGCGGGGATTACCCTCCACCATTTTTTCTGGCTCTTGCTTCCCCCTCTTCTGATCCAACAGGTTAATAAATCAGCAGTATGTTCAGGCATTGTCCATTTGACTTCTGCGAGACCTAAGAACATTGACCATAATTGTGTTGTAAATCTACAATGAAGAAAGAGATGGCTGTTTGTTTCTCTTGTCTGCATACATAGAAAACATCTGGGCCCAACGGTTCGGCCTTTTCTCTGAAGCACCTCTTGAGTTAGGCATGCCCTTCTTACAACCAACCAAGCGAAGCATCTCACCTTTGTAGGTGCTATACTTTCCCAAACATTCTTCCACAAACCTGGTCTCCCTTCACTAGCAACCATGTTTCTTTTCCTGTACAATCTCTTAACATAAAAGGCTCCATCAGAGTTGTGTCTCCATCTAATAGCATCAGGTATATTGGTTGTACCAGTGAACAAACCAATATCCTTCAAAAGTTCTACCACTCTTTCCACCTCCCAATCATTCAGATGTCTCCTGAAAAGCAGGTTCCAACCTTGAGGTGTCCAGCAATCACCAATTGTAGCATTCGGATTTGAACAAATGGAGAACATATCAGGGAAAGCATCCTTAAGTGAAGTTCCATTTATCCAAACATCATTCCAGAACAATATCTTAGAGCCATTGCCCACTCTAAGACAAGTATCTTCTTTCAGCATGTGCCAAAAAACTCTGATAGTTTTCCAAACTCCCACACCATAAGTGTTGTTGACTTCATCTGTACACCAATGATTGTGTTGTTCATATTTACTTTGAACAACCTCTCTCCATAGTGAATGTTCTTCCTCATTAAACCTCCATAACCACTTCATCATAAGACAATTGCTGTGTAGCCTTAAGTTCCTAATGCCCATTCCCCCCTGTTTCTTGCTTTTTTGGACTACCTTCCATTTAACCAGATTATAGCCTTTTCCTTCTTTGTTACCGTGCCACAAAAACTCTCTTCTCAGTTTGTTTAGCCTCTTGATCACCTTGGTAGGGATAGGAAACAAAGACATCACATAAGTGGGCAAAGAATCTAGGACTGAATTTATTAGACTGAGCCTGCCCCCTAAAGAAAGATACTGAGCTTTCCATTTGGCTAATTTCTTCTCTGTCTTCTCTATGATGCCATCCCATATCCCCATTGCTTTATGCTTGTAGCCCAAAGGCATTCCAAGATACACAGTTGGAAGGGTCTCCACCTTACATCCTAGAATGTCCGCCAAAGTTTGTATATGAGGCACTTCATTTATAGAGAATAAACTGCTTTTTCTCCAGTTAACACTTAAACCAGAGGAAGCTTCAAAGACTATTAGCATCAATATACTTGATCTGGTCAACCTCAGGCTCACAAAAGATGATCGTGTCATCAGCATAGAGTAAGTGACAAATATCTAGATTCTCCTCCTCTCTGTTCCTCAATTTGAAACCTGTCACCCATCTGTTCTCAAGTACAACTCTCATCATACTGTTGAATCCCTCCATGACTAGAATGAACAGGAATGGGGATAACGGGTCCCCCTGTCTAAGCCCCCTTTCGGAATGGAAAAAACCCACAGGTTCTCCATTTACAAGAACTGAAAATCTAACAGTCTTGATACAAAAGCTCATCCATTTCACCCACTTTTCCCCAAAATCCATTTCACCCACTTTTCCAGTTCACATGATCATATGCCTTTTCCACATCCAGTTTACATATGATGCCAGGTGCTCCTACCCTCAATCTAGAATTGACACATTCACTAGCAATAAGGGCAGCATTCATAATCTGTCTTCCTTTGATGAAAGTCATTTGATGCTTATTGACCAAGCTGCTCACCACTCTTTTCAATCTTTCTGCCAAAATCTTTGCTATGATCTTGTACACTCCTATTATCAAGCTTATAGGTCTGAAATCCCTCAGCTCAGATGCCCCCACCTTCTTTGGAATGAGTGCCACAAAGGTGGCATTGAAACTCCTTTCAAAAACCTGTTGAGAATGAAAATATTGTAAGGTATTTACAATGTCTTCCTTCATCACCTCCCAGAACACTTGGAAGAAACTCATAGGAAAGCCATCCGGGCCAGGTGCCTTGTCAGAAGCACAAAGCCTGACACACTCTAGTATCTCTTCTTCTTCAAATTGTCTCTCCAACCATTCCTGATCCTCATTAGTGATACTTGGAGCACCTTGTATTTGAAAATCAGGCCGCCATTCCTCAATCTCCTTATATAGTTGCTGATAAAAATTAAGGATTGCTTCCTTGATCTCTGCTGCATCAGTTATGTTGTTACCATTAACTTCCAGAAAATCTATTGTGTTGTGCCTCTTATGTGCATTAGCAGTTCTATGGAAAAATTTTGTGTTTTTATCTCCATTCTTCAGCCACTGGACTCTAGATTTCTGCCTCCATGCTATCTCTTCTCTCTTTGCAACTTCTTCAAATTCCATTGCCAAGTGAGATTTTTGAATGTGTTCATCATCTGTCAAGGGTCTCTGCTCTTGGATAGAATCAAAGTTGCTCAGCTGATTAAGAATATCCCCCTTTCTAAGTTTCCAGTTTCCTGCATTCACCTTACTCCACTCTTTCAGTTTTCCTTTGAGAAGTCTTAGCTTAGTAGCTAGAACGAAGCAAGGTCTGCCAGTTGTTACAAAAGATCTCCACCAGCTTTTCACTTTATCTTTGAACCCTTCCACCTCTAACCACCAATTTTCAAACTTGAAATAAGTTTTTTTGAATTGCCAGTTGCCACAAGTCAGCAAAATAGGGTTGTGATCAGATCCCATTCTTGGTAGTAAGGATTGCTTGATTTGAAGAAAATTATCCTCCCATTCTGTACAAAAAAGAAATCTGTCAATTCTAGAAGAACTCCTGTGATTATCCCCCCTTCTCCATGTAAAACACCCTCCAAATAAAGGAGGGTCTATTAATTCCAGTGTTAGACCCCGTATTTTATACGTCGAGTTTTTCGCGAAGGAATCGACATGAGATAGAAACCTCGGATTTTTAATTTCTAAACTAGAACTAATCGGTTATAAATTTTACTTAGTATAAAAATGTTATTGGAGATTAGGAACTACTTAATTGTGGTGTTAATTAAAATTTTGTGACAACCATGAACCAAGAAGGAACACCAACGTGCAATACACAAAAGATGACACAAAGTCATCTAAAACAAGGCTATTATGGAAGACATACACATATGCATTTAATGTTGATTCATCCACTACACTTTCATTATATTGTGGACAATTAAATTGGAAGAAATATACATGTAATACTCGGCCAAGATGGCTGAAAATTGGAGGAGAAAAAGTTGAAGCATGCAATTGAATATTAAAGCATCCATTACTTTATGAAAGCATGCATTATTTTATGAAGACATAACATGGTGGAGGAATCATTTCACATTAAATATTGACCATTCATCTTGTATGATTACAATGGACAAGGGTTAGTGTATGAATCATCCACTACACATGCAATTGTCTTGTAAACAATTGAAAAGAAAGAAGAAAGGAAACAAAGATGGACAATTCAGCCAACATCTAGCCGAAAGTAGAAGGGAAAAGAAAGAAAATTTTAAGTGTAAAGTTAATGGAGTGACTCATTGTCATGAGTGGAGCATGTGTCCAACTTGTAGGCATTATAGTTTAACCAAATAATGACTAAGGAAATCAGCAAATACACTCATTTCAACTTCACAACACAAAGGAAGAAAACTAGAAAACCTAGAGAGGGAGAGGAGAGCCATTCGGCCAAGAGGGCTGAAATTTAGCTCCTTGAGTATTGATCCAAAAATTATTTTCCAAGGTGTTTCAACCCTTTAGAAGGTCCCTAGAAACGTGAAGATAGTCATTGGAGCAACAAGAACCATTATCATTTCAAGTCACAAACTCTAGCCAAGTTGAGAAGTCAAGTTGTCAAGGTAAGATCTAACTTTCTTTTTCATGTGTTAAGGGCGATGTAGATGTGTAAATATAAGTTGTATGCATGAAATGATGTGTGTTGATGTTGGAACATGATAGTAACCATGGAGTTATATATGTTGATGTTGAAGTATGGTTATAACTTGATGAACATGAATTGCATGCATAAAATCATGAATGTTGGTGTTGGAATGGTATTGTGGCCGTAGGGACTGTTTTGGTGGAAATGGTGGACTGATTTTCTTTAATAATTATGGTTGTTGCTATCATAGATCTCATGGTAAAAAGAATGAAAAGAATTGGAAGGTTAAGGGTGAAGTTGTGTTAGTATGAAAATAATTGAATCTATGATTTTATGTGAGTGATGTTGAAGCATGTTGAAACCGTGTATGGACTGTTTTTGTAAGAAGTTAGTGAACTGATTTTACTTGATATTTTGATTGTTATTTTCATGAATTTTATGATGGAAATGAAGGTGTTTAATGGTTGGAGTTGAAACCAAAGTCGTTTGTGAATTGTTGTAAGGATTATAGAGATGACGATGTAGCTTAGTTGCGTATGAATTGATGTTGTACTTGTCGTGTGGATAGCTGGTCATAACTTACTGAAATTATATGAAAAGAAGACATGAAATAATGTGTAAGAATCATATGTGGTTTGCTTAGTATGTTCGTAAACGTTTGCAAGAATTCCGAACATTTTTATGTTGTCGGTTAGGGACTGTTTTGGACATGTTGTAGGTTAGGGACTGTTTTGGACGTGTTGTTTTGGCTAAGTTGGAAAAACTAATTATAGTTAAGAATATACATCATGTTGTCATAGTGGTTGGGATGTTATAGAATCGTTTCGACGAAATGTTATGACTATAGACTAACAAGAATAAATTGGACGTGTCATAATCGCATGTAGACTATTATTGGGTGTTGTAATGTGCGGACTGTTTTGACACGTTGTTGTTATTCTTATTGAGCTTGGGAGATTAATGATAATTAAGATCATGCATTGTGTTGTATGTTGGATGGGCTGTTATAAGTTATTACATGCAAACGTTAAGGCTACGAACTATTAGAAGTAACTTGAGAATGTAGTAGCCGTATGTGAATCGTTATTGCATGTTATGAATGTGGGCTGTTTGGAATGTTGTGTGGGCTGTCCGGATTGGTATTGAACATATAATTATTGATGTTGGATTGGTTGTATGTGGTGGGTTTGGATACAAGAGAGAACGTCGCCTAACACATAGCTAAAGAACATGTATACGGGTGTCCAGGTCGGGCACCAGTCACGGCCTACGGGGTTGGGTCTTGACATCCAGGTCATTGATACAAGAAGAAAACTCAGCCATTGCACCTGAGATTCTAGTGCAATCTGATCTTTCTGCAGGGTATCTAGTGACATTAAAGTCACCACATACAACCCAAGGCCCATCACACAAGCCTCTGAATGCTGCCAACTCCCACCATAACTCCCTCTTTTCAATTCTGTTGCAACTTGCATAAACTGCACTAAGTGTCCATGAAAGATTCTGATTTATGCCAGAGAACCTACAGGTTAGGACCTGACTGCCCACATCCAACACTTCAACACTCCAGTCCCTCTTATCCCATAGTATAAGAATTCCCCCACTTCTCCCAATAGCCTCCAGATGAGCTTCACCAACCCATCGGTTTCCCCATATCTGTTGCAAAATAGAGTTAACCTCCCCTTCTAATTTAGTTTCAACCAAAACATAGATATCTGCCCCCCAATGTTGAATCAAATTTTTTATCACCCCCCTCTTATTTATTTCATTCAGCCCCTTAACATTCCATGCCACAATCTTAGCTTTCATTGGTTGGTTAATTGCAAGCTCCTCCCTCTAGTTCTAGGTTCTCCATCTTCGAATTTCATGTCAAAAAACAAGTTCCTCAGTTCTTTCGGGATTGTTGCTGTGTTGCCAGAGCTGCTTGAATTCTCAGAGCTTTGACCCCCCTTTTCTCTCTTCTGATCTATCTTCATATATAGAAGAAAAGCTTCCTTTTCACGTCCATTGAAGTATACTCCTAATTTCTTGCTAACCTTAATAACATTATGATGTACCCATAGCGTGGCCCTCTTTTTGATTTCCTCTATGTGGCTAGACTCATCAATTTGTAAGGGATACGTTTCAGCTAGAAACATCATATTTTCATCAGAATTTTCCTCATCTTCATCTCCTTCCTCATTAAAATTCAGAGGCTCTGATTCATCCCTAGTTGTCAATGAGAGATATTTCTGAATTGGGCCTTCCTCATGCATGTCATTGACCTCCAAATCTGTCCCTTCCACAGGCTCCTCAGTCATCTTCATGAAAGCCTCCAGGTCCCCAAGTATCGAAGAAAACTCAGGTGGAATAATGGAAGAGTCTTGGGCTACATTGATATAGTTAATGAAAGGCTCAGGAGTTAGTTTGATCTTGGGCTTGCACTGCACCGGCCCAGAAGGGTTATTTAAAAGAACCAGAGATTCATTTAAATTGCTTGGGCCCTCATTAGGGTTTGAAATTAAATAGGCTGACCCCACCACTTTAATTAAAAATTCCCCATCAGTACTGTTGCTGGCCACGTGCCTTACCCCCTCCTCTTTATCCACTATATTGGTTACATCGATATCTGTTGAGCAAAGATCTGCGATTTCTTTTCCATTCTCATGAAAAAAGGTCTCGTCCTTTCCTGGTGCCAGTCTGACTTTGTCCTCCTTTTTTCCATCATAGGTCTGCAAGGTAAGGTCACCATCAAAGCTCTTCTTTCTAAACATCACCGGCTTCTCAACCCATATCGGCAAAGTAAAAATCAACTCTCCGTCGGCGACATCGATTGACTGGGAATCATCTCCGCCGGTCCCCTGACCCTAATGCGAGCCCATCTGAGATGGTTTTTCAGTTTTGTTTCCTCTTCATTCTCCGGCCATCCTCCGCATCTATCACCTATCTCCCTCATAACGTTTTTAGACCATAGATGCAATGGCAACCCAAGAACCCTAATCCAAAACCAGTCGAACTTGGTTTGGATTGGGAAAGCACCTTTTGTTGGGGACCACCACTCAAGCTTCAAGACGGTCCCCTGTCTCTTCCATTCACCCGCAAAAATGTGTTCGGCAGCTTTTCTCGATTGAAACTCGAAGAGGAACTGAAAGCCATTCATGTCATAGACTTGAATGTTGTGAGTCCCTTTCCAGGTTTGCTGAGTCCATCTTCTCACTTCATTACGAACAAGAATTTCATCACCTCCAACGAAACGCCCAATGAGACACCTGCTGAGAAGATCATTGTCCTCCACCTGAGATTTCACTGTCAACTGCTCCTTTGCCCCCTCAGCCTCAACTTCATTTATTGTTCATTTGTTTTTGTGTAAAGCTCCTTTAAAGTTTCCTCCCCCCTTTAGGACTGGTGGATTAGCATCACCCTTTGTAATAAATGCTCCTTTTGTCACTGTAGTAGCAGTAATAAATTCCTCTATTTTTGTAGCTAAATGCCCCCATCCCTCATTAAATGTATTCTCTGGAATGATAATGACGATTCTGCTATGTCCTTTAACTGTAATGACAGAAAGGAATCTCCCATATTTGTTGAACTTCTGAGAGCAATAGATATTGGTAGAGAAATCTCTACATCTCCATGATTTGAAGTTCTTCCCCCTGTTTTCTGAAGTCTCCTTTAGGCTCCTGCAGGTCCATAAAAGAGCTCCCTTACTCAGGGTCAGTCTTCTAATGGATAATCTATTGCTTTCCACCCAATCGAACCAAAACTCTGAATGAGACTTATGCATGGTAATGTCGTAAGATTTCCCCCCTGATCTGAAATATAATCTGTTTTCCATAATAAGTAGCTAAGAAAGAAAGTATGGAGAGGAGTGAAAGAAAGGAAATGTCCAGCAACAGAGTATCGCCGGAAGAAGGGTGCCTAAAGACCCAGAAGGGACCTCTAGAAAGTCACCTCGGGAAAGGTGCCTGGGAGCATTTTTCCAACACTAGCGACCTATTACAGCTACAACATCACAGAGGTGTGGCCTTGGAAACTCATTTGGAAAATCAAGATCCCCCTAAAGGTCTCTTGCTTTGCTTGGCTAGTGGTTAGGAAAGCATGCCTAACACATGAAAGGCTACAAATAAGAGGTTTTCAGATTTGCTCAAGATGTCTACTTTGTGGATTAGATGTGGAAATAAAATGACCACATTTTCATTCATTGCAAGACAACTGCAAATCTGTGGTAAATGTTCTTTTGTATTCTTGGTGTTAGTTGGGCCGTGCCTAAGACTACTTTTGAACTACTCAACAGTTGGCAAGGAATTGGCAACAGAAATGGAGAAGAGAACTGGTGGCAGCTAATCCCTGCTTGCATTTGGTGGATAGCTTGGAAAGAGAAAAATTTAAGACTTTTTGAAGACAAAAGCAACTCCATCCATAAATTTAGGATGAATTGTCTTAGTGTCCTATATTTTTGGTGTTAACAGAACTTATTGGGGGATATAGGGGATTTGATAGATTTTATAGGCAAATTGTAATGATATAGCAGACTAGTTTTAGACTAGCTTTTGACAGCTTCACCATGGCTCTTTTTATGAGCTTGTAATTACCCCCTCAGCACTTCCAGGTGTTGCTTTTGGATATGAATACAAGATGTTACCTTTATCAAAAAAAAGAAAGAAAAACCTACCACCTATAGCCCTATAAATAATCTAGAATACTAGTTATATCCTCTGCCTCTTGGGGGAATTCATCAATACACCAAAAATAGAAAAACACTAGACAATTCATCTTCAATTTCTGGAAGGTGATACTTTTATCTTTAAAGCATCATTGATTCCTCTCCTTCCATATTGTCCACCAGATGCAAGCTGGAACAATCTTCCATCTCTCCCTATGGCCTGACAAATTACCATCTCTGTTCCAGCATGCCAGAACTTCAACTGTATTCCTTGGCAGTCCGATTAAGCCCTCTCAAATTGATGAAGTATGGACATCATGTAAGTTGGCAGTGCATCCAACACTGAGTTGATGAGAGTGACTCTGCCCCCTAGGGAAATATATTGTGATTTCCATCTAGTTAACTTCTTTTCACTTTTTTTTTTTTTGGAACAGCTGACATATCTATTATCAACAAAGAAGATACACTGAAGGTGTACTTTCAGTAGTAATTACAAGTAGTAGTTAGAGCAAGAAAAACCTACCACCTATAGCCCTATAAACAATCTAGAATAGTAGTTATATCCTCTGCCTCTTGGGGGAATTCATCAATACACCAAAAATAGAAAAACACTAGACAATTCATCTTCAAGTTCTGGAAGGTGATACTTTTATCTTTAAAGCATCTTTGATTCCTCTCCATCCATATTGTCCACCAGATGCAAGCTGGAACAATCTTCCATCTCTCCTTATGGCCTGACAAATTACCATCTCTGTTCCAGCATGCCAGAACTTCAACTATATTCCTTGGCATAGTCCACTTAAGCCCTCTCAAATTGATGAAGAATTGCCAAAGTTGTTCAGTCAATTTACAATGAAGGAAAAGATGATTTATTGTTTCAGCTTCAGTTTCACAAAAAAAACACCTGGAGCAAAGTTGTAAACCCCTTTTCATCACATTATCTTGTGTTGAAACAGCTTGTTTGGCCACTAACCATGTAAAACATGCCACTTTGTATGGAATTTTAACTTTCCAAATCATCTTCCATGGCCAGAACCCAAGTTGAGGATTGATGTTACTGATGCATTTATAGGCAGATTTGACTGAGAATCTTCCGTGCTTATCCTTCAACCAAACTAAACTGTCCACCTCATTGGAGTAATCCTTGAACTGTTCAAGGGTGTCGTAAAATCCTATCAACCTTTCCACTTCCCAATCATTGAGCATTCTCCTAAAGCTGAGGTTCCATTGACCTTGAATGTCACCAGCATTGACCTTGAAACCCCTGATCTTGTTATTTATTTGAATTGTTTTCAACATGTCACTGAGTCCTCCCATTGCCAAAATAAATAGAAAAGGGGATAAGGGATCCCCTTGTCTCAATCCTCTCTCAGAAGAGAAAAAACCAAAAGGTGAACCATTGATCAAGACGGAGAACTTGACTGTACTGGCACAAAACTTTATCCACTTGATCCACCTGCGACCAAAGCCCATATTCTCCAAAGTTTTTCCACAGGTAAGCCCAATTAGGTGATCATAAGCCTTTTCTATGTCTAGTTTGCATAGAATCCGAGGAACCTTGGAGATCTTTCGCACATCCACACATTCATTTGCTATCAAAATAGCATCCATGATCTGCCTCCCCTTGATGAATGCCATTTGTTGAGCATCCACTATTTCTTTTCACACTTTTCAATCACAGAATTCCAAAAACTCATAGACTTTGATTTAGCACCTAAGGGCATTCCCAGATAAATGGTACGCAATGCTCCAACTTCTCCACCTAAAATCCCAATCAACTCCTCCATATTAGGTACTACATTGATTGGATACATGTGACTTTTTCTCCAATTAATGTGTAAACCAAAAACTCCTTCAAATAGCGCCAGGATTAATCTCAATATCTTTAGATGATCTTCATCAGCATCACAGAAAATTAAGGTATCATCTGCGTATTGGAGATCTGTGACTTCCATGTCGGCATTTAAGCACAAATTTTGGCCACCTCAAAACCTTTGATCCATTCATTGTTTCTTGCCACCTTAATCATATTGTTCAGGCCCTCCATGACTAGAATAAAAAGGAAAGGAGACAGAGGGTCACCCTGCCTCAATCCTCTTTGAGCTGGAAAAAAACCTTCAGGAGAACCATTGATGAGGATGGAAAACTTGACAGTTGAGATGCAATATCTTATCCACTTGATCCATTTTTCTCCAAAGCCCATACATGACAGTATCTTCAGTGTTTCTCTTTTTTTGAGAATAGTAAGTGAAATTTCATTGATGATAAAACAGCACCCAATGCGTGCGGGGATATTTATAACATCGATTAAACAATTAGCAAAAAAAAAAAAAAAAATAAGGCAAAAGAAAGATTTGGCTGGTCGCTAAGCCTCATTTTTTTAATCAGGTTAAAGGAAGGATGCAACACGAGGATTTCGCGGGGCAAGTTGTAATATTTCCACAAAGCACAAGTTTCCATTAATTGGATAAGATATTATGTGGAGTTGGTCCTTTGACTCTTTTAGATCTCCCTCTCTTTTCTAACTCCTTAGCTATTGTAACTGGAGCTATTGTAACTGGAACCCTGCCCTTCCCACTGGAATTGGCTATGGAGAATAAGTAGTGTAGTGAAACTTTTGTGATTCAAGTTTGCTTCTCCAGACTAGAATCAAAAAGATTTATCGGCCACGGATTATCTCCCTTTTGCCCTCGGATGTTTAGCACGGTAGATGGCTATCCTTCACATTAATGAAATGGTCATAACTATTTTGCCAATACTTCTCTTTCTACACTTCTGGTGCTATCAGAAATCATAGGCTAAGAATACTCCCTGGCTGCACAACCATTCTAGTGCTCTAATAACACTATTGATATTATTCACTACCCCCTTCAAAAGATCAGGTCCAGCCCCATTTCTACAGGACAAGTCATACTTCATCTAATTGATGTTCGTAAAATATTAAATAGATGATGTGCAAACTATCCAGCCATCCAACAGGTTAAATTGGAAATCATCCTAATCAGGTTGCAATGTGTATGTTATGGCAAATAATAGTGTGATAATTAAGGAAACTAGCGAGGAGTGTCAACCAAAAGCTTGAATTATGGAGAAGCACTATAGAAAGTAAGGATTTAGGTTAAGCAAAAATATGACTGACTACAAGTTTAGTCAAGCATAAAACGAAGAGTGAAGTTGAGCTGAGATTAAACGGTATTGAGGTGCCTAAATGAAAACATTTCAGAATTCCAGGCTTGTTGTTCTAAGAGAATGCAATGATAGATGAAGATGTTACACAGAATTAAAACCAAACAGTTGAAATGGAGAAGTTCTACGGGATTGCCTTTTTTATCATTAAAGGCTACATGGGTGTTATGTGATAAAAGGATGTTTACCAAAGTGAAAGGTAAATTTTATAAAACAGTTATAAGACCAGCAATGTTATGAGGAAGCGAATATTGGCCGCTAAGAGCCATACACAAGATGAGTGTCGCAGAGATGAGGATACTAAGATGGATGTGTGGTCATACAAGACTCGACAATACCAAATGAGCATATCTGTCAGAAGGAACAACTAGCACACGTTGAGGATTCTTATGAGAGGTTGGTTAAGATAGTTTAATCATGTCCTGCGTCGACCTCCAAATGCACCAGTCTGTAGGTATGAAACCAAGGTGAGTGGAGGTGCTAAAAGGGGACGAGGTATACCCAAAATCACATCGAAGGAAGTTATCAAGACCTACAATCTTTTGGAACCCATGCAGACTCAGCCAAAAATAGGATGCAATGGAAGAAAAAGATCTATATAGGCGATACCAATAAGTAGAAATAGAAAACACTTTTTATTTTTATTTTATATAATATTGGTCTAAGATGAATTCAGTTGGAGAAACATTGTTAGGCAGAATTCATACAACCGACATTGACTTGTTTGAATTGAGACTGAGGCATTGTTGTTGTTGTCGTTGTTGTATTCTCTTACACTAAAGGCCTTCTGATTGGCTCTATTGCGGTTCATAGCCTCATCATGAACTGCTTTTTTCTTTCTTCAGAGATTGCTATCTTATCAATAGACAGTCACATCTGTACTGAAGGATGATTAATGTTCCTATTCCAGGAGAAGTTGATGCCCAACAAAAAATTTAAAAAAAAAAAATAAAGAAAACCAAGAGTCACTCGTCTACTGATAATATCAGAACCAAATGTTTTTGATGATTCACATCATCCTGATGGTTGCTATGATGAGATTGTGGTTTTGTGATCACTCAAGGGAGAAGGGAAGCAACAAGCTGCTTATAATTGTGTTATTATCAATAAAATCAGCTAGTAGGCATCTGCTTGTTAGCCTATTCAATTGAAAAAATGGTCTACTTACACTATTAGAAAATAGTGTACAACTAATTACACTCCCAAAGCTTTTATTGAGGGTCTTAAAGCCTTAATTTCATAAATCCGAATATACAGGCCTAGAAGTATAACCGGTTATCAAATAACAGGCATGCAGACGGTATCAGTTACCCGATTACAGAGCAACCAGACTAGATTTCTGAGAATCTAAAACACCAAACAATCAACAGGTGAAACCCATTTGAAACACAGCTTCTCTTTTATAAACCCTACTCGAATTCTTTTCCTCCTTTTCGTAAATAGGAGAAAATGATGAAAACTAATACTCCCCTCCATCTCAATTTATGTGGCACCTTTCGGATTTCGAGATTCAGACAAGTCTTTCTTTGATTATAGTTTTTTCATATATCTTTTTAAAAAATTAAATTGTCAATTATTGTGACTTATAGTACTTTTTACGTAGTTTTCAAATATATAAATTTTATTTCTCTTAAAGATTCCATGCCTGAATTAACCGATCAAAATTAAACTGTTTGACTCTCGAAATTCGAACTGTGACACATAAATTGGGACAGATGGAGTAGTAACATACCTCAACAATGTTGCCGACCAAGTAAGGAAGTTGCTTGTTGAGCTTGATTTTCTCCTGATTCTCCTTTATCTTTTCCTTGAATGAATCCAACTCTAGATTCGTTCTCTGCACTTCTTCCTAAAATTCAACATTCAACTCTAAGTAAATTAAAGGGAAATTTTCAAAAATATACAGCCCAACATAGAATATTACACCACGTAGACATATTTTATTTTATTATGATAATGGTAACAGCATCATAGCCATATTTTCAATTTATACAATATTCTACAACATAATACCTGGGGGGAAAGCATTATCCATAATGCATCAACCTTGTAATTTATAGTGTATATAGGTGTTTATACACAAATATGGGTTAAACCGGGTAACAAACTCAAATATGGGCTAAACCGAGTAAATATATTCCCCCAGGTATCATACAGTGTAATTTTCCTTAAATTAAAGGGATTTTTCAAAAATATACAGCTTTTGAAAATATTTACGCCACATAGCCCAATATACAATATTATACATTATTCCTGGGGAAAAAACATTATACATAATGTATCAAACTTGTATAATAGTGTACAAAAGTTGTTTATACACAAAGTATGGGCTAAATCGGGTGTTTATAGACAAAGTAAGGGCTAGGTGGCGTAAATATTTTCAGAAATAGACATAGAACTAATTTCCCTAAATTAAACTCCACAGTTGACCAACCCAAAAAAAGAAAGCAGATAAAAACACTTGACCTTCACCTTTAAAATTCGGATTTCGTTATCAAGCAGACAGGAAGCCCCAATAATATTATGAAAAGCTGACTGAAGAAAAAGTACAAGAAACAACAGCAGATAGTACAAGTAACAGAAATTGAAGGACAAGAATAATACTACGACTACTAAAAAGCATTTGAATACAGATGTTTCACCTTTAAAATTCGTAATTCGTTGTCAAGAAGACGGGAAGCCCTAATAATATCATCAGTGGACATGTTATACAGTTCATCTTCGAAGTTACTACTGTCCTCAGCCATTGGTGTCGCCATATTCACAACAGATTACAAGTCTATGTATAGAAAGCGAACAAAGGAATGAGGGACTCGATCTGTGCTGTGTAGTAGCTTGTACAATCAGAAAAAAAGGCGTCTAGTCGTCAATGGGAGCAAAATAGGTCAATTTTCTGATTATTTGCATTTCAGCCCTTTCTTTCTCATTTATGTTCGTTTCAACCCTTGTAGTTAGTAGTAATACCGACTGTGGTATTCTAGCTCCTTTTTTTTTTCGGTTCCCTCTAGGCATACATATTAGACAGGGAATTGGGTCAGATTTGCCCCCGTACTTTTAGAAAATAGTTATAATTGCCCTTCATTATATTTTTTTTAATATATTTGTCCTTACCATCCAACTTAATTTGACTAGATTTAAATAGGGAGAAAATAATATCCATGTAGGCGTCAGTGCGTCACGTAGGAAATAAAGGTGGGAAAAGGGGAATTAACAGTTCAGGGGTAAATATAACCCCAAAATTGGATGATAAGGACAGATATATCAAAAAGTATAACGAAGATATAGCTTTTTTCTTAGAATAAAGGGACAAATATAATATTTTTCCATATTAGATATATCCTTTGTGTTGGCATTCCTAAATTTCCGACATTTTTATCGGAAGTTTGACCTGGTAATCCAACTCTTTTGTCATTTTTGTCTAAAGTGTGACATGACATTCCCAAACTTCAATCCCAACTAAGACTATTTATTCTTGAAGCCAACCATTCGAATTTCATGCCGATTACAATCATTTTGTTACAACTGTTGAATAAAATCATAATGGATGTACATGAAGAACTGAGGTTAATTCAAATTCAAAGGTTGGTACCTTCTGTGAGTAAAAACTTGTCACGCCCCAAATCTGGAGAGGCGTAACAGGCAATCGGTGCCACACTCGGCCCGATCGAACCACTCTATACCTGTAACTCTGGAGGGACAAACCTCAACTTAGGCCGATAGGACCTACCTGCACACAGACAATACCAACCGGCCGATAAGGCCATAATCTGGATAAACATAAATACTGACCATTTCGTCTGAATTGGGCACAGACACCCAAAACATATATATATATATACCGCATTTCTTTGTAGTACTAATAATCCACTATTTGGATCTTCCCCTGTAATTAAAGTATATATTTTATTAGTAAAATTATATGGGTTTGCTCCCATGGATACTAAGTGTTGAAATTCCATTGGAAAATTTTCCTTATAAGCTTCCCATAAAGCTTTGGCTGATTCTCCTAAAAAGGTTTCTAAATATTTATACATTGTTTCTGCGTCTGTAACATTATATGTTTTTATATAGTCTGCTACTACTATTCCTTTTCAAAGATCTATTACTGAATTCCATCTTTGCGGATCATGTGCTGCTATATTTAATATTTTACCTTTATTACCTCCTTCTTGAAGAATAATAGGTTCTTCTATAGGCATTCTTTTCCCTGATGGTTTGACATTGTCTAAGGGTTCTCCCGCTGTTCTAAAAACTCTTCTTCTAGGTACATTTTCTGTACTAATATCTACAGTGTATTGTTCTCCCACCGTTGTTCTTTGAAATGGACTAGAACTAGACGCACTAGATTCCATTAATTCTTTTTGACTTATTATCGAGTCTATCTCTATTTCGTCATCACTATATTGCATATCTTCTAATATTTTATCGAATTCGTCTGATTTCTTTTGGTATATATGTTCTACTATATATCCCCAATTATCAGTTCGGGCTTCACATAATTTAAAATGACTTATGGTTTCTTCTATTGTTAGTTCTCCTAACTTACACCCTTTTACATCTAAAAAGCATATTTTTGTTTTCTTTTTGGAGTCTTTTTGCTTCTTCTATAGCTATGTCTACCGCAAACTCGTCTTGTATTAGTTCTACATTCATAAAATTTGATTCTGTAATTTCATTTTCGTCTAAAGTACTTTCTTCTTCTATGTCTTTTTGCGGCGTATAATTATAATTAGTAAAACGTATAGATGTCTCTCCCTCAGAATTAGTGTACATTAGGTGAGATTCTGGCTGTAGAATCTTTTTTCTATTAAAATCTTTCAGATTCCATTCCATACCTGCATATTCTTCAAGATTTATTTTTATGGGTTTTATTAGTCTTATTCCTCTATTTCCCATTACTTCTACTACATCTTCTACCTTAATTTTAAATTTTGTATTACTATTATTAGTCATTTTTCCTAGAAATCCTACGCATATTAATAAATTATTACTGTCACACACCTCTTCATATCCCTTGGTCTGTATTCCTATTTTTATGTACTTTCCAAATTCTGCTAAATTCATTATAAAATCTGGGCTAATATAAAGATTCCTCCATTATTTGTCATGTCTACCTCCGTTAGTCCTATTATTGACTTTTTCATGTCTGACCATCTATCGTTGTAAATCACTATTAGAACTTTAGTTCCTAAGTTCTTTCTAGTAATCCTTTCAATCCTACTACTATTAATCGCATATGCATTAAACTTCTTCCAGTATTTTTTATTTGTCTTACAGCCGCTGGATCTATTAAACTTATTGTAATAACTTTAGTTCCCATGGCTGATAATTGTTCTTCTCTATAATGTCTATATAATTGTGTTGTACTTGAGAATTGTCCTATATTATATAAAGTTTTCGGATTTAATAGTTTTAATTGGTTTTGTTGGAAAATTTGTATATCTCTATCTACGTCTATTACCTCACTTAGCTGTTGATTGTTTTCTTCTGGTCTTCTCCTATTTAGAATTCTTGATAAAAGATTATTACCTATTCTATTGTCTGAAAAACTTACTCTGGTCGTCCTTGCCTTTCTGGTCCTCCTTCGTTTCTTGGTCTAGCTGAAAGAAAGTTCATTTTTGTGGTTTCCTAATTACTTTAACTTTTTCTTTCTGAGGTGTTATTTCAACCTTCTTCAATTGTTCTATTAATTCTTCAACTTCTTTATTTTTAGGGGTCTCTTTATTTTTCTCTTTTTGTTGTTCACTTAACAACCGAACGCGCTCACTTATTAATTCTAACCTTGGTACTATTATTTCAATTTTATTTATTATTTCTACTATTAATGAAATTATAGTAATATTTTGTTATAGTGTTATTTGATCCGATTTGGCGTTAGGTATATATTCTTTATAGTTTGCTGGTAAAGGTATAGACTTTTCTATTAATTTCGAGGCTTCTTCTTGAACTAATGTTGGTCTACTCATGAAAGAGTGATTTCTTTTAGTTCTGCTACTGTCTTTTTTAATTCTTTAATGTCACTAGTTAAAACTTCTACCTGTTGCGTTATTTTAGAGATTATGTGGGTTGTTTTTAGTTCTATCACTTTTGGTTTTTCTGTAATAACTTTAACTAACTTTTCTATTTCTGTCTTTGTAGGTAATTTTTCTAGATTAAATTTGTTAACTAGAGTCTGAACTTTCTTTTCTAATTCTAATTCTTGTGTTTTTAAATAATCGAGATTTTGTTCTAATTTTTCGAAAGTTTTCTTTTGTTTAGTCTGAGATGCTTCTACCACCTCTAATATTCTAGTGATATCTTTATTATTGTCTTGTATTTTTTCACTAAAATTTATGACTAAATCTATTAATGTATTCAACTGTTTGTCTTCACTATGTAATATATGGTCTCCGTTACTGAAATTACACTTTATAACTCTTTTAATGCTCTATATTTCTTTTCTGGGTATATTCTTAAGTCTAAGTGTTCTAGATTTTTTAATGTATCTATTTTTCTAGGCTTCTTTATTACCCTAACGGAATTTTTATTTTACATACTTTCTTCTGGTTCTCTATACTAGTTGTAAGTCTTTCTATATCTTCTCTTAAACCTTGTAATTCCCACGTTATAGCAAAGATTGTCTCTTCATTAATCTGACTTTGTAAGAGTCTATTGTTTATTAGTGATGATAATGTTTCTGAATTTATTATCTCTAAATACGCACTTAAGGTTTTTTCTACTTGTCTATATTCTCGTCTTTTCTCTATATCTCTATATAAATATCAATGATTAATAGCTATTTGTCTAACAAAGGGTAGTGTTCTCATACAATTAATACGGTCTAAATCGCTTTTGGTTCTTTGAGGTCTTTCTAGATTTTATATATCCTAGTAACTTATATTCTAATCCTGATATTATATCTATTAATTCTTGTAGTCTTAACTGATTTTCTTTAGTATTACTTAGTCTGATATATTCCTGATATAGTTTTTCTAGCTCTTGTTTTACCTCTAACTAATTATCTTGCATTACCCTAAGGGGATAAATTTTACTTTTTGCTCTAGATGTCTAATACGATCTTCAGCTCTAACTATCTCGTCGTTGATGAAAAATATTTCCCAATTAAGATTATTTCTTAAACTTAGTATTGTTATATTATTATGTAAGTCTCGGCGATGGACTATGTCTATGTATCTACTGTATTCAGTTAAAAACTTTCTTGTTTGTCTAAGATTTGCAAGTATTTTTTGGGTGAGATATATCATACGATAATTATAACTTATATATTGAGTAAAACTATGTTGTCTCGTATAATTTTGTCTTTAAACAAGTATAGTAGTTCGTCTTTTTAGCAGAAAATGGTCTTCTTATAAAGTGTTGTCTAAAATATAGGTTTAGGTCCAAAAATCTTCTTGCTCTAATACCAAAGTGATAGGGGGGTTATATTTTTTGTTTCAATAATATCTTTTTGTTTCAATAGAAATATAAAAGTGGCTAGCAATATTGTATGGTTTTTTGCTAATATTTTAAACAATCCTTACTCGGTACTCCCTGACCCCTTGATTCCTCTTATCATGTAGGTGTATTTCTTATTTTCTGCCCATTCTCCCAATTTTTAAGTTTTTTTTTTAACTCTGTTTAGTTATGAATCTTATTACACCGTTCATCTTTTTCTCTTAATCTTGGTTCTTAATATCCCTCTTCTTTAACTATACCCCGGTTACCATGACCAACATCGTCCCTTATCATTTGGACATTAAAACGGCCTTTCAAACACCTAGTAATTTACAGGTTAATCCATCGAGTATATTAAGAAATTAAGAGAATAACCATATACTAAGAGTAATAGATTCATAATAATAAGTAAGTAATTACTCAAACATTATCAACATAATATTTTAATTAGTCATAGAATAATTTACATAGTAGGAAGATTAGTACAGAAAACATAGATAAAAACTTACATGACTTGAAGATGGAGAGAGGTTTCCCTTTCGGGGAACCCAAAAACTACTTCACACTAATAGAAAATTACTTGAAGGCTTAATACTATTTTACAAGGAAGTTATATTACAAAAGATCTTACTGGAAAAAGGAGTTGGGGCATTGTGAAAGGGAAGAGGAATATGGAGTGGTTTTTTGAGAGAAGTGTCAGACGTTTTCTTTTTCTCGATGATTTTCTTCTCCACAAACACTGCTATTTACAGGAGTCTGGCGGACTTCCACTGCGGACTTCAAATTGGTGAAGAATCTTTTGATTTCAGCCTGCTGCTCTTGGGGCCCATCGTCACGTGAAACTTTTCAAAAGATACTTTATAATTTTGTCCGTTTGCTGAGCTGTCCCATTACTTTATAAAGCTACTACTTTATTAAAGCTACTTTAATAAAGTCTGATCTTCTTTTTCTGAGATGTCCTTGTCAGCTTTTCACCAAAAGTCTTTCTTTTGTCATTGTCTTCTTTTTTCTCTTCTGAAAGATGATACCAAAAGTCTTCCTTGTCATTGTCTTTTTTTTTTCTTTCTGAATGATGCCACTAAAGTCTTCTTCAAATGTCTTTGTCAATGGCTCTTCTTCCTTTCATCTTTCTGAAATGTCTTTCTTTGTTCTCTGTATCACTTTGATTTTTTGTCTTCTTGCTAGACTCATTATTTTCAGCTAATGTCTTCAATTGTCTCTTTTTGCTTCGGTTCTATTATTTTCTCCATTAACTGATCTAAGTGTCTAGATTGTGTAGAGCAATTGAATCAAAACTCATGTCTGAGTCTACATCATTTGGATCTTGCGAGTCTTGAAATGCACTGTCTTGGAAATTAGTATCATCTCCTTTGAAATCAGAATTATGGACCGGTGACATCCTTTGACTTGGAGAAAATTCCGGACTAGAATTTTTAACTATATGTTTATCTTGTTCTTTTGTCTGGAATTTTTTTTTTCTAATGACTCTTTTACTATACTTTCTATTTTTTTCATTCTTTTTCTTTTTTGCAAGTATGCTTTTCTTTGTAGAAGTTGCTCCTTGCGAAAGTGTCTTTGGCAGTCTCTGTCTTGTTTGGAGAGATGAACATCCCTCATCTTCACTTTTTGGCAAAGTGACAGCCATCAACGGATTTGATGAGTCTTTACCAGCTACCGTTTGAACCGGACTAGCTGTATCCTTACCCGATACAATGGGTCTGACTGCATTCATTGGGGAATGCACACCCGTCTCATCCATTTTTGTTTGAGATGGAAAACTCTGAGATTGCAACAATTCAAACTTAACCGCTTGTAGTCTTTGTTCTAATGTCTTCACTTGATCCAAGAGTTTCATTTTTTCTTGAACCAATGTCTCTTTCTGCTGATTTAATCTCTTGACCACTTCAGTCATAGTAGAACAGTGATCACAAAAAATCACCCTGTCTGTGTCTTTTTGTATATTGTACTGAGGGGTTCTATTTGGATTTTGTCTGAGAGCTAGAGAAATATAGTAGTTTGGACCCAACACTCCTCTAGCATAGTCTTATGCCTCAGTGAAATCATTAAAACCTTTAAAAAGAGGTTTTCTTATATTTTTAATAGAATCTAAAACTTCTATCCAGGTCTAGAAAATACCATTAGTTCTGCCATTGATTACAACATAAAATTTAAATTTCTTATCTAGATTTTTGTCTGTAAAATACTGACAAAGTGCATTTAGGGTGGCTACAAAATGACTAGAGTCTTTTTTGTTATGTGATATCCATAAATTGTCTACTAAACATGTCTGTTGTTTGTCTATTACATATTCTGGTAATACCTTAAAAGTTAAATTAGATTGCGGAAAAAATACTAAATTATTAGTTCTAAAATGTATTCTTTCTGAGGCGTGTTTGTCTAATGCAGATGTAAGTCTAAAATAAAGGTTACCTAATATTGTCTGTATGTATATGTCTTGGGTTGAGGTTATGCCTTTCCCCCTGTCTGCTGTCTGAGAACTGGAAGGTCTCATGCTGTTCAAATAAAAAATCAGTTAGCAGTAATCTTTAGTCTACTGAATTGGTCTGCTAAATTATTATCTTTTCCTTTTATATGTTCAAATTTTAAATTATAAATTGAAATGGTATCTAAAAAATTTAGAAATTACCTACAAAGACAGAAATAGAAAAGTTAGTCAAAGTTATTATAGAAAAACCAAAAGAGATAGAACTAAAAACAACCCACATAGTCTCTAAAATAATGCAACAGGTAGAAGTTTTAACTAGTGACATTAAAGAATTAAAAAAGACAGTAGCAGAATTAAAAGAAATCACTCTTTCATGAGTAGACCTACATTAGTTCAAGAAGAAGCCTCGAAATTAATAGAAAAGTCTATACCTTTACCAGCAGACTATAAAGATTATATACCTAACGCCTAATCGGATCAAATAACACTACAACAAAATATTATATTTTTTGTTTCAATAATATCTTTTTGTTTCAATAGAAATATAAAAGTGGCTAGCAATATTGTATGATTTTTTGCTAATATTTTAAACAATCCTTACTCGGTAAACGGCCTTTCAAACACCTAGAAATTTACAGATTAATCCATCGAGTAGATTAAGAAATTAAGAGAATAACCATATACTAAGAGTAATAGATTCATAATAATAAGTAAATAATTACTCAAACATTATCAACATAATATTTTAATTAGTCATAGAATAATTTACATATTAGGGAGATTAGTACAAAAAACACAGATAAAAACTTACATGACTTGAAGATGGAGAGAGGTTTCCCTTTCGGGGAACCCAAAAACTACTTCACACTAATAGAAAATTACTTGAAAGCTTAATACTATTTTACAAGGAAGTCTATAGTAAGTCTAGACACTGAAGAAAAAATTAAAACAGACTTGTCAAACTCAGAAGCAGAAGAATTAATCAATGAAATAAGATTAGAAAATCTAGACTTAGAATCAATGAATAATTTAGCAAATATAGTGGAAGACTGTAACCATGAGTTCGAACGAAATAAGGGATTGGATAGTAATGCATGTTTCTTTTGTAAATGATATCCTAGTAGAGACAAAAGAGTTAAATGTAAAAATTGTTATATAGAATGATGTACAATGTGTATAGAAAAAGAATTTAAAATAAAAATAAATAAAGAGAAAACTCATAAGAAAATTGAAGACCCCGCTATTAATCTAAGAATGATAACATTAGAAACAAGAATAAATGAATTAGAAACTAGATTATGTAAACTAGAAAAAGGAAAACAAAAAGAAGTAGATGGTGAAGATGAAGAAATAAGATTATCAAATATACAACCAATAATGAGACCATTAAGAACAATACCAGAGGAGTCTCAAGCAGAATTAATGAGTATAGAAGACCATGAGGCATAAGTATGTAATGAAGATAAAAAATTAGGAACAATAAAAATACTTGCAAAAATTAAAATAGATGATTATGAGATAGAAACATTAGCATTAGTAGATTCAGGGTGCACAAAGTGCATAATAAACAAGAGAATAGTTCCACCTAATTTAATAAAAATTCTAGAAAAACCAGTTGCAGCCATGCAAATGGATGGAACACATAACATATATAGACATTATGTTCATAAGGCCTACATTAGCTTTATAAATACATGTTCAGAATTTTACAAACCAAGCTATAAAATGGATAAGATATGGGTAAGAGACCTTAATATAAATGTAGATTTTGTCATAGGATTAGACTTTATGTTACATAATAATGGCAGTTATATGATTACAAGAGATGGAGTAATTTTCTTAAAAAATATTACTCATACACCAGTACAAGTTCTTAAGACTGAAACTAGGATCCGTCATAAAAGATCCCTACCACAGACCGAATCAACCTGCAAAAGAAAAAAGATAGTTGTTGTAAAGATAAGCCAGAAATAAAAAATTTAACTCTAGAAGAAGAAGAAAGTCTAGGAGAAGAGGATTCGTTAGAAAAAAATTATACTTTAATAGACATAGAAACAGAGTTATATAATTTTAAAACAGGAATAGAAAGAATAGGAGTAATAAAGAATAAAAAAGACCTAGATAATATAATAAAAATACTAGATGAAATAGAAATTATAGGAGAAAAACCATTAAAACATTGGAAAAATAATAGGATTGTATGTAAATTAGATATAATAAATCCAGACTATATAAGTAAAACAGCTTCGATTGAAGCAACAAATCAAGATGTAGAAGATTTTAAAGTACAAATAAAAGAACTATTGGATTTAGGAGTAATACGGAGATCTACTTCTAAACATAGATCTGCAGCATTTATGGTAAGAAATCATTGCGAAATAGTAAGAGAAAAAGCGAGAATGGTAATAAACTATAAAAGACTTAATGATAATACTAGGACAGATGGATATAAGTTACCAGACAAAAAAAATTAATAAATAGAATACAAGGAAAGAAAATATTTAGTAAATTTGATTGTAAATCAGGATATTGGCAGGTACGAATGCATGAAGAAAGCATAGAATGGACTGCATTCACCTGTCCTGAAGGACATTTTGAATGGTTAGTAATGTCATTTGGATTAAAGACAGCTCCACCAATCTTCCAAAGAAAATTGGATAGTATATTTGGAGAATACAAAAGGTTTGTATTAGTATATGTAGATGATATACTAGTATTTAGTAGATATATTAAAGAACACTTAGGACACCTACAAACGGTATTTAGAATATTTGTAGAAAATGGAATAATAATGTTACACCTCGGAAAAGTCCCGTACATGTACAAGGAATAGACTAACGAAGGATATGGGCGAGGTGTGTTTTACTAAGCAAGGAGTGATGATTCGTGAATTTTTGGAAATGAAAAAGTTGTGGAATTTTATTCAGCACAGTGGTCGTGAAGTGGTATACGGCCCGTAAAGTGATTTACGGACCTTAAACCACCATCGTCCTCCAGCTTTCCAACTTCAACTTTCTGTTAATGTTGAAATGGTTAAATACGACTTGGAGGACGACCCGTAAACTGGTTTACGGACCGTAAACCTCGGTCATAAACTGCCATATTTCCACCCAAACCTTTCTATTTCTGGGATGATTAAAAATGATCATGGAGGACGGACCGTAAACCACAATACGGTCCGTAAATTGTGGTTTACGACCACTGTTCACCCGACGGTTGTTCATTAAAAATCAAGTTATGTGATTATTAAAAAGGGACCAAAGCATCACTTTATTTCATTACTCATCTATACAATTCAAGAAAGCTCTAGAACTCTCTCAATACTTCATCCATAGAAATTCAAGGGAATCAAGGGAAGAAACTAGGATCATCAACACTAAACTTATGAAACAAGTGAATGAAACCTAGTTGGAAGTCATCTTCTCCAAGAAATCACAAAAGAGGTAAATGAGGGTTTTGGTGCACAACGAAGGATTATACTCTAAGCTTGTTCCACCACCATCCAAGGTGAGTTTTATGACTTTAGCATGTGGTTTAAAGTATTAGAAGACTAAGACACTTGAATTGTAGTAAGACATAGGAAGTGCACCATTATTTAGTGAATAGTGTCACTGTGGAGTGATGGTTGAATGGAATCATGGAAGTTGATATGCTATGATTATAAATACGTTATAAATGACATTTTGACCATTGAATAAGTGCGACGCATGAGTAAAAGTGACGATTAGCTAAAACCACTAAATGTGGAGAAATTGGAGGAAATTGGTGGATTTTGCTAAACGTATATAAATGATGATTGCTGATTTCTATATTGTGGATATTGTCGCGAATGTTTGGGAGCTAAAATAGAATATGGGAAACGCAGTATAAACAAAGGTAGTGCTGCCCAATTTTCCCTAGAAATAATAGTCCGTCCTTATAATTTCTTAGCTAACGACGACATGAATTCTCTTGAAGGTATATGCACGCGCAATAAAGGAAGTACGAGCAAGCGATAAGAATAGTAAACGTCAAAGGTATGTGAGGCTATTCCCTTTCTTTCAAAGGCATGATCCCTAGCTTACGATTTCATAAATGCTCCCATCTTTTCCTTGCTATCAAAGGTTAAAAAGTCTAAGATTCCGAAGCATGATTTCCTTCTTGATATTCCATAAATGTTTTCCAAGTACTCCTATTTTCCAAAACCAAAGGTTGTGATTATGTGAGTTCTTATGATAATGACGAAGGATATTTTTTTTCGATGACAACGATGATGTCAAAAGTGAGAATATCATTATGATGACTATGATGAGAACGATCTTATGTTTAAAAGTTTCAAGTTTACGATTTCAAGGACTATATGAGAACGACGAGCTATTTACTGATTTCTCAATTTATTCATGGATGGTGACTTTATTTCTAAATCTTTCAAAGTATATGAATGGATGCCTTATGAAGTTCATGATTTTATTCTATGCTTTCTTTTAATTCTATTCTTCATTGATAGTCTCGCCTTATAATAATTGTTCCTTCAAGGTGAGACAAAGCGACGATAATTACTCCATAACATAATCAGAGGCTTTCGACCTTACGTCACTCCGATGGAGTTATAGATTTTCCTTGGGCTCTCCTGCATGCTATGTATATTATGTATGTATATATATGATATGTATATGTATTCAGGGGATATGGGGAAGGTGAGGTGCTATAGACGCATAGCCACCTGGTCAGCTGGCATATCATGTTCTCATCCCGGACGCGGGATATATGGGTTATGGATCGGGCCGTACGTTCCTCGGCACTAACATATGATGACATATGGATCGGGCTGCGCGTTCCGCAGCAATTTACTATATGATGCTTTATGAGTATGCATGCATGCATCCGCCTTATGAGGCAAGCAGTTATCGATTATCTCCTTGTACTTACTTTACTTTTTTATTCTTACTTTACTTCTTGATGTATGCCTTTCATACTCAGTACAATGCTCGTACTGACATCATTTTCTTTGGATGCTGTGTTCATGCCCACAGGTAGACGGGAAAGCGATCCAGACTGATAGGAGTCACTAGCCGAGCTGAAGAGCACTCCATCTTCCGGAGGTGCTAATTGGTTGTTCCTTTTGTGTATATATTTGTATGCCACTCAATAGAGGCTCATAGATGCTCGATGTGGGTTGTGTGGTTCCACAACGTGGGTAGTACGCATGTGTATAAGTATATTGAAATATGTTTTTGTATTAACGCGTAATATTTTTGTAATGAAAAGCAAATCCTCTTTTTAAAGTTAACCGGAAATAGATGAATGATTGTTAAATGGGGTTAGATAAATGATAGTACGAGCGGTGCTCGGTGGTTAGCCCCGGGTACCCGTCGCGGCCCCTAGCCGGGTCGTGACAGAAGTGGTTTCAGAGCAGTTCGTCCTAGGAAGTGTCTACGAGCCGTGTCTAGTAGAGTCTTGTTTATCGGTGTGTTGTGCACCACATCTATAAACAGGAGGCTACCGGGCATTTAGGAAACATGACCATCTTTCTTCTTAATAGATCGTGCGATAGAGCTGTGTTATAAGACTATCTCTCCCCTAACGGTGCATTGTCATTTCAGCAAAACCGATGAAGGGAAAAGCTACGACGGCCCAGAAGGGCAAGATGGTGGTTGAAGAAGGGCTTGATCGAGAGCCGTCTATGGATATGGAGGAGGGCGAACCCCCGAATAACGCCCCACTTCGATTTTCCCATACCTCGCCCACTTTTAAGGATCAGAGGGAAGCCTCGATCTCAGCTCCAGTACCCCCCGTTCCTTCGCAAGATACCGCGAGCCAAGAGACGAGACAGGCCGTTCTTCTACTGACTCAATTGGTAGTCGCTCAGACTCAGCGGCAGAATGCGAGTCGCGATGACAGGGGTTGGAGAAAGGGAGTTAATTCCTTTGGGTCTGACCGTGAGATTAGAGATGCACCTCCACAGTTTCCCAGACCTAGATTTGATGGACCTGCTTATTCAAGGTCATCCCAGAGTCTCAGAGTTTCTCGTCCTCGAGTTCAGAGTGATTCCGGTCAGAAGAGGTCACCAGTACCACGATGTATTCAGTGTCGCAGGTTACATTGGGGACCGTGTCGTCGGGGCTCAGATGTTTGTTATGCTTATGCTAGGCCAGGCCATTTAAAGCGAAATTGTCCATCGCTACGTGGTAAAAGTGAGGTTCGGACTACAGGAATGGTAACGGGCTCTTCATCATCGACACGCCCTCCAAGGTCAGGGCTACAGGGGCTAGTAAGCAGTGGTAGAGACCGAAGAACGCCTAGTCCAAGCGGATCCCAGCATCATACCCAGGCGTTAGCTGAACGACGGGATCCTGAGTCTTCCCCTGATATTACTCCAGGTATATTGCTAGCACCCTTTTATGATTAATGCGAATACGTGTGCAAGTAAGCCATATGGTAAATGTAATGTGACTGACTAAAAAGGATAACAGGTTGAGTATGCCTGCTTCATGAGGCTACCCTATGTTATGAGCAGGTTTGCAAACGAGATCAAGAAGTGTCACTCTATGGGGTGGATTATGATCTGGGTACAATGAACCGTAACAAGAATTGTTATGTAGCGAGAAGACGCCTAAGGGCATGGATGATATCTTTAGTTGGGCGTATAAGGCCGAGACTACGGTAAAGATAAATAATGAAAGTAGGATAATTAGTAGGAGGAAGGTCAACGCGATAGGAGCGAGATGGGGGATGATCAGGACAGATAGAATTAGTTTTAGGCAGTAAGGGACGGATTGACACAAGTGGTGTATCCTAAAGAACAACGCGGTACTAAGTTAAGAATATGGTTCCTCATGCGAAGAGTCAAGGATCGATTATTAAGTGGGAGGAGATAAGATAGCAAAGAGGAAATGTACGAAGTACGAGTGCCTAAAGAATAGTGGCGTGGTAGTTAAAGGAGAACATATTAATGTAAGCATCCCTATGGGGCAGGAAGTTGTTAATCGGAGCAGATTCAGATACAGACACATAACTACTGGATGAGCTAAGTAACGTACGGTTTGCTCGGAGTGTTATATCGGGTGCATTTCTTGGTTATAAGACTGTAAGGCGAGTACGCTAAGACTCCACGTATGAATTGTTATAGGCATAGAATGTAGGGGACGGAATAAGTAAGGCGTAGTGTAGCCAGGAGTACGTGGATTCGAGATTTAAAGGTACGAGTAAAACCCTTAAAAGGGGGGAAGCAATAGAGAGGACACCAGTGTGAAAGTTGAAATGATGAACCCTACGGGAGTGTGTTGACTAAAAGCGGTAGAATAAAGACACACAAAAGCAAGAAGAAGGGGGAAGAAGAAGAGCCGTGAGTCGGCAAAGATAGTAAAACACTGGTGATGGGCAGAGGTGGACCCACAATTCTCTAAGATTATACCACCTCATCGTCCCTCTAAATTATAAATCTCAGATGAATTTGTAGCGAAGTATAAGGCCGATCTGTGAGACGTTGTGTCCCATAAGGTCCCAAGTGGCGCAAAACGAGGAATAAAATTGCGAAACTCTGATTGCGTGACATGGTTGGAGGAGAGTTGGAATCAGTTTAGGGAGTACTGATTAGTTACTATTACTCTTCCAGCAGAATGGAAACTCTCGTTTCTCTGTCCTTATATTGATTTAATGACTTCCGGGGTTGAATACTCTTTTAGCCCAAATGAAAATATAACCCCGGAGAATGTTGTGAATATAATGGGTGACGGTAGCCCCAAGAAGAAGGCATGCAGGACTGAGACACAGAATAATTCATGATATTAACATGGGTCTTATTGTAAAGTTACCCTGTTCTCGAGGTAAGGGCGTTAGCGAAAAGGACATTGAGAAGGATATTGACACTTAGATGAATATGACCATGGATACGGCATACCGATGAATATGACTATGGATGCGAAGACAGACATGGATACAGGTATACAGATGGAGGGGTACGAATGCGAATCGCGCAAAAAGAGTATGTAATTCGTAGATGTTTACGCGTCGCCAATGAGACCAAGTGAACACTTAGGGGAGGAGTAGGAGGTAAAGTAAGGGTGAGAGAGTCATGATGCCCTGGGTAAGTTGAAGAAGGGTATATGGTAAACGAAACTGAAATGTCGAGTTGGAATTGCTGTGAGAGACAAATGGAATAATTGCTTGGGGCATAGTATAAGTACAGGTTACATACTCACCATAGAAGCCCGAGGATATGACAACCTACGAGAGCGATAGAATCACGGAATAAAGGGGGAGTTAGGTTCCAAGGCATTAGATCCTATAAGATCATATGCAACAAGCAAGGTAGCTTATAAATATGTTAGAACTCCCACTAGGAGCATGTCAATAAAATGATGCTCAAATGACAAGAAAGTTGATGTATGAGAAAGTACCCTTTGCCACATTAGATAGGTAAGTGCGAGGACTTCGAAATAAGGAGGTGGCTTAAATCAGAGTTTGGTGGCAAAAAAAATAATCGGGAAGAAATACTAGGGAAGCCAAAGTGAATGCGGAAGCCAAGTATCCGCACCTAGTCGAATCTCCAGGAAAAGTTCATGATGGTATGTATGTTTTAATTTTATGTTTTTGGTCGTGTGTGGCAATAAATGTGTTAATATTGTGATATGGCCCCGTGAGGCGAAGATATTGTGGGTTGTTGTAATGGAAAGGTAGTGTCCAAATTACAAAGGAAACTCCGGCAAATTTTCTTAGAATCCCCGCTGATTTAACATTCGAGGACGAATGTTCCAAAAGGGGGGAAGAATGTTACACCTCGGAAAAGTCCCCGTACATGTACAAGGAATAGACCAACGAAGGATATGGGCGAGGGGTGTTTTACTAAGCAAGGGGTGATGATTCGTGAATTTTTGGAAATGAAAAAGTTGTGGAATTTTATTCAGCACAGTGGTCGTGAAGTGGTATACGGCCCGTAAAGTGATTTACGGACCGTAAACCACCATCGTCCTCTAGCTTTCCAACTTCAACTTTCTGTTAATGTTGAAATGGTTAAATACGACTTGGAGGACGACCCGTAAACTGGTTTACGGACCGTAAACCTCGGTCGTAAACTGCCATATTTCCAGCCAAACCTTTCTGTTTCTGGGATGATTAAAAACGATCATGGAGGACGGACCGTAAACCACAATACGGTCCGTAAATTGTGGTTTACGACCACTGTTCACCCGACGGTTGTTCATTAAAAATCAAGTTATGTGATTATTAAAAAGGGGCCAAAGCCTCACTTTATTTCATTACTCATCTATACAACTCAAGAAAGCTCTAGAACTCTCTCAATACTTCATCCATAGAAATTCAAGGGAATCAAGGGAAGAAACTAGGATCATCAACACTAAACTTATGAAACAAGTGAATGAAACCTAGTTGGAAGTCATCTTCTCCAAGAAATCACAAAAGAGGTAAATGAGGGTTTTGGTGCACAACGAAGGATTATACTCTAAGCTTGTTCCACCACCATCCAAGGTGAGTTTTATGACTTTAGCATGTGGTTTAAAGTATTAGAAGACTAAGACACTTGAATTGTAGTAAGACATAGGAAGTGCACCATTATTTAGTGAATAGTGTCACTGTGGAGTGATGGTTGAATGGAATCATGGAAGTTGATATGCTATGATTATAAATACGTTATAAATGACATTTTGACCATTGAATAAGTGCGACGCATGAGTAAAAGTGACGATTAGCTAAAACCACTAAATGTGGAGAAATTGGAGGAAATTGGTGGATTTTGCTAAACGTATATAAATGATGATTGCTGATTTCTATATTGTGGATATTGTCGCGAATGTTTGGGAGCTAAAATAGAATATGGGAAACGCAGTATAAACAAAGGTAGTGCTGCCCAATTTTCCCTAGAAATAATAGTCCGTCCTTATAATTTCTTAGCTAACGACGACATGAATTCTCTTGAAGGTATATGCACGCGCAATAAAGGAAGTACGAGCAAGCGATAAGAATAGTAAACGTCAAAGGTATGTGAGGCTATTCCCTTTCTTTCAAAGGCATGATCCCTAGCTTACGATTTCATAAATGCTCCCATCTTTTCCTTGCTATCAAAGGTTAAAAAGTCTAAGATTCCGAAGCATGATTTCCTTCTTGATATTCCATAAATGTTTTCCAAGTACTCCTATTTTCCAAAACCAAAGGTTGTGATTATGTGAGTTCTTATGATAACGACGAAGGATATTTTTTTTCGATGACAACGATGATGTCAAAAGTGAGAATATCATTATGATGACTATGATGAGAACGATCTTATGTTTAAAAGTTTCAAGTTTACGATTTCAAGGACTATATGAGAACGACGAGCTATTTACTGATTTCTCAATTTATTCATGGATGGTGACTTTATTTCTAAATCTTTCAAAGTATATGAATGGATGCCTTATGAAGTTCATGATTTTATTCTATGCTTTCTTTTAATTCTATTCTTCATTGATAGTCTCGCCTTATAATAATTGTTCCTTCAAGGTGAGACAAAGCGACGATAATTACTCCATAACATAATCAGAGGCTTTCGACCTTACGTCACTCCGATGGAGTTATAGATTTTCCTTGGGCTCTCCTGCATGCTATGTATATTATGTATGTATATATATGATATGTATATGTATTCAGGGGATATGGGGAAGGTGAGGTGCTATAGACGCATAGCCACCTGGTCAGCTGGCATATCATGTTCTCATCCCGGACGCGAGATGCCCGGACGCGGGATATATGGGTTATGGATCGGGTCGTACGTTCCTCGGCACTAACATATGATGACATATGGATCGGGCTGCGCGTTCCGCAGCAATTTACTATATGATGCTTTATGAGTATGCATGCATGGATCCGCCTTATGAGGCAAGCAGTTATCGATTATCTCCTTGTACTTACTTTACTTTCTTATTCTTACTTTACTTCTTGATGTATGACTTACATACTCAGTACAATGCTCGTACTGACATCCTTTTCTTTTGATGCTGTGTTCATGCCCACAGGTAGACGGGAAAGCGGTCCAGACTGATAGGAGTCACTAGCCGAGCTGAAGAGCACTCCATCTTCCGGAGGTGCTAATTGGTTGTTCCTTTTGTGTATATATTTGTATGCCACTCAATAGAGGCTCATAGATGCTCGATGTGGGTTGTGTGGTTCCACAACGTGGGTAGTACGCATGTGTATAAGTATATTGCAATATGTTTTTGTATTAACGCGTTATATTTTTGTAATTAAAAGCAAATCCTCTTTTTAAAGTTAACCGGAAATAGATGAATGATTGTTAAATGGGGTTAGGTAAATGATAGTACGAGCGGTGCTCGGTGGTTAGCCCCGGGTACCCGTCGCGGCCCCTAGCCGGGTCGTGACAAATAATTAGTAAGAAAAAAAATAAAATTATGTCAAAATTATATAAACTTTTTAGGAGTAGTACTAGGAGAGGGTAAAATAAAATTAGAACCTCATATAGCCAAAAAAGCTTTAGAAATGCCAGATAAGTTAGACAATGTTAAAGAATTACAACTTTTTTAGGAATAGTCAATTATGTTAGAAATTTTATAAAAGATTTAGGAAAAATGGCAGGACCATTGTATTCAAAGACTGGATCTAATGGTAAAAAACACTTTAATACTGAAGACATTAAATTAGTACAAAAAATTAAAGAAAAAATAAAAACATTCCCGATTTAAACATGCCCCTAGAAACAGACTATTTGATTATAGAAACAGACGGTAGTTTTGAAGGATGGGGAGCAGTACTAAAAGCGAAACCTAACAAATATAGTAATAAACATGAAGAGAAGATATGTGGTTATCAAAGTGGTAAGTATAAAGAAAAAGGAAATATGAGTAGTATAGATACAGAGATTTTAGCCGTAATATATGGATTAAATAGTTTTAGACTATATATCCTAAGTAAACCAGAAATACTAGTTAGAACAGACTGCTGTGAACACCTAATTTTTGACCGAACGTAAATTTTTACACCATTTTTAGCGTTTAAATATTTATTTTAGGTTTAATTAAATATTTTAATTTTTGTTTCATTTTTAGTAAGTCTTACTTTTAAAAGATCGAAAGCTACAAAAATAGAGTCACATTTTAGGATTAGTTTTGTTTTAAAAAGAGAAAGAAAGTTTACAAAAAATATGTTTTCTTTAAATTTAGGTTTTAATAAATAAGCTAGGGATTTAAGTATTTTCTTAGTTACATTTTATTTTGGACTAGTTATTTAATTTGATTTCTATTATGTTTAAAAAATAATTAGCTAATCTTCTTCTCTTTATTTTTTTAACTTTAATACAAAAAAAAAAAGAGCAAAATAACAAAAAGGGAAGAGGACGAAATAAATAAGACAAAAATCTAAAAAAATGGAAAGAAAAATACTAACCTAACTAAAACTAATCTGCTAGTAATTAAAAAAAAAAACCCATCCTCAATTCCCTTCAATCATGCACGTCCCTCACCCCATACACACACAACTACACGTTTTTTTTTTTCTCTCGTTCTTTTTCTTGAATCTATCCTAAACAAACAATATTTCCTTCCCTTAAAAATCTCCTCCAACAATTATCCCTAGATAGTCCTACTCCCCCACGTTCTCTCCCTTCAGTTATCACATATACACACGACAACACCCATATACCCTATATAAACACACACCTACACGTACAAAAGGAGAGAGATCAGAAACAGGAGAAAAAGAAAAACAACAGAGAGTAGAAAAAAAAAAAACAGATCAGAAACAGTAGAGAAAAAAACAACAACAGAGAAACAGTAACAGAAAAAAAAGAGCAAACACACACACAAAAAAAGGGGGTTTTCCCTAAAGTTCGAGTTCAAGGTTTCCGTTCGCGGTTTTAAGTTTGTGGAATTGCAGTTAGTCGTTACTAACTGGGAAATCGGTAGAATATTATAGCTTCATATTATTATTTTTCAGCGAGATATTACACAAAGGTAATACGCAATCTCCTTTGTATAGGTCAATGTCATGATTATATGAGAATTGATTCCATTGTTACGAAGTTGTTAAGATGCCTTATCTGTCTAATTGGTTATTGTTTTTTTGACGTCATAATATGAATCATGCTCATATTGTTACATCGTTAAACTAAGAGTAAGATTGAATAAAACGTGTAATTATTTTGTTTTTCGTTTTTTCAAAATTGTTGCGGAGTTTTGTTGCACTGTATTGAGTTAGTCTAAAATAAATTCAACTCTGATATATGACTCATGTTAACCAAACATAATGAAAGTTAAGTTAACAAAGTACTATAATATTTTTATCACTGCTAGAGCATCTTTCCTAAGGATTACAGAGATTCAAGGCTTCAAAAATATATTGTCGTTCACTTAGATATTCTTATTTGTTTATTTACGTTTTTCAAATTAATGAAAACTAAAGAAGAAGTGGAATCCTATCCTATGCAGTTTTACATATAACTTTAAAATAGTTGAATTCTTCTGCTAACAACACCTAACCCTTATTTAATTAGGATTGACGTTTTTCTTTACTTTTAAAAATGGGAACTAAATATTTTTTAGGTATTGGTAATTCCTTGTAATGTTCCTGGTATTGTTTTACATCAGTGATTTTTGTTTCTCTCCCGTCTTGTGCATGGTCCACTATATCATTTTTTAAAAAAAAAAAGGAGAATAGGCTATAGAGAATAGCATGCAGTTAGTTTATTTATTTTCTTTGATATATTCTTATTTCAAAGTTTATTTAAACTCATGGTTCAGATCAAGGTACTATTAAATTATTTGTGTTGGATGGCTGCCTGTATTTTTCTTAAATATAATTTGAGGGGTTTTAACTTGAGCAAGAAAAGAAGAACGCTTTCTCTCCAATTTAATATGTTTGTTAATAGTATACAACCTCAACAAGTGTTGGTTTATCATAGGATAGTGTAGCTTCAGGTCTTAATTATTTTGTTCCTTGTGTTAAATACTACCCCATTTCATTAAATTAAAATTGGTCGTTTGGTGATGGGTAACTCGATTATATTCATTTAATTAGTCTCGGTTTAAGTTAGAAAAAAACAAGTAGGAACCTTTGTTATGATATAGTAGAGTTATTTAGCCGAATGTTAAATGGCTCTTCCAAGTTAGAATTCTATTTTTGTTGGTTCATTAATCGTGATAATTCATAAGACAGTTTTGAATATGTTTAAAATAAATCAAAGAAGGCAACAAAAACAAAAAAATTAAAAATTAGCATTCTTAAGTTCATAATCCTAACGTGTCCTAAAAAATAATTTAAGCCAAATATAAGTTGATAAAGCGACCGTGCTAGAACCACGGGACTTGGGGAACGCCTAATACCTTCTCCCCGGTCAACAAAATTCCTTACCCGGACTTTTGATTTCGCAGACCAAATATAAAGAGTCATTTCCTTTTGATTAGGGATTCAATAAGATGACTTGGAACACCAAAACTCAATTCCAAGTGGCGACTCTGTAATGAATAAATAATCCCTTCTCAAAATGCCACTTTAATTGGAAAAACCCTTTTAAATAAATCTAAAAACAAATCAAATCAAATTTATTTTTATTTATTTATGAAAAAAAGGGGTGTGACAGATGGCGACTCTACTGGGGACAACCAGAATTCGAGTTTTATATATTGACTTGCATTTGACTTTCTTTATATCTTGGATATTTTGTATATATGGGACTAATGTGCTCTATGCTTGCTTATTTACTGCTTTGATATTATTGAACTGTAATATATTTGTCTTCTCTTGCGCACCCCCTGTGAGTCTTCAATAATACATTTTTGCCACAAAAACGGGAATTGCGACTACGCACCCCACTTCTGCTGAGATAAAGACAGTGGGCCCTTGGTCCCTGGTGAAGGATTTATAGTCACACATGTTTAGGATGGGGAGGACCCACAACAAAGCCGGAAAGCGCTGCTGCCGGTACGTTGTCCCTCGCCCGACTCGAGTCGTCCGCTCGTTTTACGGCCAGTCTAGATACCTTTCTCCATTAGGTTTAACCTTAGTAGAACTGGAACACAGACATGGTACCCCTAGTAGGCCACACTTTGTTTGCATCACTTGCATTTGACCTAGTGGGGCTCGGCACAGGGGCCGAGTCCGTCTAAGACAGGCACCTGTTTCTCTTGACCAACATTTGCATCATATGTGCTATTTGCAATATTATTCGGAATGGTTGTTCATTGTTGATCGGCTTTTAGGGTGATTAGTAAAACAAAGAAAGAGATCTATTATATACCCATTTTTTTTTAATAAACAACCAGAAAGAATCTAGTCTTTTGTCTTTTCACAAAAATTCTCAAAAATAAAAAAAAAGTCTTTTTTTTAAGTAAAATTTAAAAAAAAAAAATTATTGTAGGAAACCTCCCTCAGGTTCGGCCCATTTAAAAATAAAAAAAAATCATTATAGTACTTTAGTTTTCGCGTCTGGCTGTTTTTGCCAAGATAACCCTAAAATCTTGCTACAAAAGCATATAAGGGTTGTTTTTGTGAAAAATAGCCACTTTTTACATTTTTTTTTACTTTTTATTTTATTTTTCTTTTGTGTTTAGATCTTAATTCGAAGTCCTTTTTATTTTTCTAAATAGGCAAAAATTATACCGATGAGATGTGATAAGAGGCCAAGAGATGAAGCAGTTGAAGAAGTCAATGAACCCCCAGAGTTTATGATTGCAAACAAAACCCCACCGCTACTCCTGGCTTGGTGGAACGACATGGGTCATTATCTACAAACCCCGATATTTAAACATCTGGCATTCCTCACAGATATTATGAGAATCAACCCTGACAAGGACCTAATTGAGGCTTTAATTCCGTTCTGGGACTCTGCAAACAACGTCTTCCGCTTTAGAGATTTTGAGTTGACTCCTACACTGGAAGAACTAGGTGGTTTCACGGGGTTTGGAAAAAACCTTCGCAACAAAACGCCTCTAGCTCTAAGAAATGTTAGTGGAAATAAATTTTTGGAGCAAATGCACCTTAACCACCCTCGTATGGCATGTTTGAACAATGGATGGGTTACTTTGGAGTTCTTATATGCCAGATATGGAAACAAACAAGGATTTCTACAATATGGAAAACAACTAAAAAATGGGAATCACTACTTTACATGGGAAAAGCATAGGCAAGAAGCATTCATGGTAGCATTCGTGGGAACCATGGTTTTTCCTAGACGAGACAGAAAAATCGATATTCGTTTGTCTGGGATAGTCACAGCTATGATGAAGAGAGAAGATTCCACCATCTTACCAATGATCCTAGCTGATATATATCGTGCTTTGCTGAATGCAGAGAGGGTGAAAATATTTTGAAGGTTGTAACACTTTATTACAAGTGTGGTTTCTAGAGCACTTATACCGCCATCATTACCAGTTGGAAGAGTAATATCTTAGATCATCTAGATAGGGTGGAGAAATTAGGGAAAAATTTGCCAGAAGGCGTCAAGGCTTGGGCAGAGTATCTTCGTGAGTTGACAGCTTCTCAGATTACTTGGAATTATCATTGGTTTCCTTCGGCTGAGGTGATCTACATGTCTTCTTATCTACCCTTTTTTGTTCTAATGGGCCTCAGAGGGTTTCAGCCGTATGCTCCACTTCGAGTTTTACGCCAGCTAGGTCGGAGGCAAATCGTACCTATTGTTGAGAACATGCAGAATTTTGTATGGGAGGTAAAATCAGAAGATCGGCGTCGAGAATTAGAAGCTAAAAGAATTTGGGGCGGCCATCGGGTCCTAGGTTTGAGTACTATGATAGAGGATCATGATCAAGGAGAGGTAGATCTTTTGTACTTTCACTGGTTTCATGATCAAGCTCCCCTCAAGGTTAGGACTGAAGGGTCTGTAAAAGAAGCAAGAGACAAGGAGGCAGAGGTTGAGGTCAGAATCAAGCAAGCTCGGTTTGAAGTTGAAGAGAACTATCAGTTCACTCTACATGCTATCGATAAAGAACTAAAAACTGCCAGAGAGGATTTGGCCCAGATGGAGGTAGAGATGGCTGCTAGAGTTAGGGCAGCCCAAAAAATGGCTGAAAGGAAACATCGATCTACAATTCAGACCTTATACGAGGATTTGGGCATTGTTAGAGAAGCCGTTGATGTGTTACAGAGGGAACTCGATAAGAAGGGAGACTTCTTTGATGCGGAGAAAACGCGTTTTGAAGACGAGAAAACTCAATTCTTGGCCTTGCAAACTCGACAACAAGCTGAATTCGATAAAGAGAGAGTTCGGTTTGATGTAGAAAGGAACCAATTAATGAATGACCGAGCAAGGATTCGAAACCAGCTTGAATTGGCATTGAACCGTGAGGCAGGTATAAGAGAGATAGCCAATACTCGCCAGCAGCAAGTCCAAGACCTGGAGCGGAATTATCGAGATGTTAGAGAACATGTCCACAATTTAGCTGTTCATGTTGCTCAAAGTTGTCTGGACTGTCAGGGGATGGGTTATGAGCAATTTTCTAGAGAGGTTCCTACCTTCGCACGCCACTTCACAGCAGAACTGAAGCAGATATATCGCATGTTAGGGGGTCAGCCTGGGCCAGAAGCACCGTGAGCAGATATGCATTAGTTCACATGCAAGATTGAGGATTTCGCAAGATTGAAGTTTAGTTATAATTATTAGGAGTTTTAGTTCAGTAGTTGTATTTTGAGACTGACTCTTTTCGAGTCTTTATTTTTAGTTTGTTTTGGATATTCTAGTCCCGATTTAGTCTTTTTGAGTCTATGGTGCCTTTCTTTTTGGTTATTTTCCTTTACGTCTTTGTATTGAAAAATACTAATTTGAAAGTCAATAAAAATATTTTTAGTTGATTCAAAAAATCCAAATTTGTTCTTTTTCATGAACTACGTAATGATCTGATTCATGTTTAACATGATACGTAGGCACCCCTTAATGGGTTCGATCAAAATGCTTCAAAATCACCGAAAGAGGAAATAAATAAATAAATAAAATAAGAAATTAATTCACCTAAAAGCCGGGATGAAACATGAAAGCCTTCCGATGCTCATATTAGATGGGAAATACTTTAGGTGCATGGCATACAACGTGTGATTAATATCTGCAAAATGCTAAACCCTAACTTGTTTGTTCTTGTCTCAAAGATAAGGTGTTTGGTTTGTGGTTGAACTGGCTCCTCACGAATATAACACAAGGTCCAAAAGAAAGGGGATAATTGCCCATAATGATGGAAACGAGTGAGACGGTGATGAATCTCGAGGTCAGATGGTTCAACATGAATCAACATCAGCAAAGGAAGTAAGGATGTTGAGACAACAAATGGCTGACATGTACCAGGCTTGGATGAATGGGCAAGCTCCACCATCTTCAATCCCTGGATTCTCGGATGTGACTATGTCAATTCCCATTGAAACCCCGACAAGTGATCCACTTTTTCCTCCTGGATTTGGTCCACACGTTAACATATCCAACACTTCTGGAACTTCCACTGTGTGCCCTCCAAATGCACCCCTCAGAAATAACCCACTTTTCATCCCCACTGTACAAACTACTACAATCCCTCAACCAACATTGGTACAGAAGTCCAATAATGAGCCTCCATCTAAAGGTCACCACGATTAATATTATTCTCTGGAATTGACCTTTAAAGTCCCAGACTCGTATAACCCCTTTCAGCAGTATAGTTCCCCCGTCGAGATCGAGAAAACTGCTAAGAATGAGGGACAAGAAGAAATGGCTAGAAAAATGAAGAGTCTAGAGCAGAGTGTGAGGAATATGCAAGGATTAGGAGGTCCAAAAAGCGTCTCATTCAGAGATTTGTGCATGTTCCCCAATGTTCATTTTCCCCTTGGTTTAAAGACTCCGAAGTTTGAGAAGTACGATGGTCACGGTGAACCCGTAGCACACTTGAAGAAGTATTGTAATCAACTAAGAGGGGCAGGGAATACTTTTTTTTTTTAATCAAATCCACCATAAAGGTGGAAATTTATTGATAAAGAAAATATGTACATATCAATCCAAAAGTGATTGATCAAATAAATAAATGAACCAAAAACAGAAATGAAAAGGAAAGGAAAAGTGGAACATGGAGATACAGACTATGAATTTGAACAAAATATTAACAGCTATTCAAAAAAGCCTTGACTTGATAAGGAAGAATTACTCATGGCATATTTTGGAGAAAGTCTAGTGGGAATTGCCTCAGAATGGTTCATCGATCAAGATATTTATAATTGGCCTACATGGGATGACATGGCAGGAGATTTTGTTCGACAATTTCAGTATAACATTGATATTGTGCCTGATCGCACTTCTCTCGCTAGTATGAAGAAAAAGCCTACTGAGAGTTTTAGAGAATATGCTATCAAGTGGAGGGAACAAGCTGCCAGGGTCAAACCGCCGATGAAGTCGTCGGAAATGATTGATGTTTTCCTCCTGGCACAAGAACCTGATTACTTCCACTACTTGCTTTCCACAGTGGGAAAGACATTCGCAGAAGCAATTAAAGTTGGGGAAATGGTTGAAAATGGCATCAAGTCCGGCAAAATTGTGAGTCAGGTAGCTCTCAAGGCTACTACCCAAGCAATTCAAAATGGGTCTGGTGGTTTTGGAAATCGAAAAAAGAAAGAGGAAGGATCCATGATGGCATCAGGGTCCAGTGCTGCTCAAAGGGGGACAAACCACCAAATCTTACGAGGACAATCCAACTCACCTCAACATTTTTGTCCGCATCAGGATCCCCACTACTCAATTGCTCCACCCCAATATACGGTTTTCAACACCCATGCATATGCCGGACCTCCTCAACGCCAACAATGGAGGGCGCCTGCTCCACAAGGCTTTCGTCCCCAACAACAAAATTTTCAAGCACCTTATAATCCACGTCCTAAGACTGATTATGTAAGTGAACAAAGATAGAGGGAAAATTTCACCCCAATTGGAGAATCATACACAAGCCTGTTGCGGAAATTGATACAATTGGGTTTGATTGAGCCTATCATGTCATATAATGTCAACCCAAATGCAAAAGGTTTTGACCCCACTGTCAGGTGCGAGTATCATTCTAACGCTCAGGGTCATAGCACAGGAAATTATTTTACTTTGAAGAGAGCCATTGAGAAGTTAATTGATGACAAAGCAATTGTGATACATGACGAAGAGGCTCCGAATGCCACCAACAACCCACTTTCTGCTCACAACAATGCTCATGTTGTTGGGATGATCTGTGACGATAAGGAATACAAGCAAACAGGCAAAACAGTAATGGAAATTGACACCTTAAAAGAAGGGTTGGGTATGGTGACAAAGTCTGCACAAGAAGCACCGTTGTTTGTAAAAGGTGCCAGTTCTAATGCGAATCTCAAAGGCTCGGGGAAGTTGATATTGTATGTTCCTGGAGCCACAAAGAAGAAAGAGACATTAGTAACTGGACCAAAATTATATGTTCCTAGTGGTTTTCCCAGGTTTTGGTCAAAACCAGAATGGTTTAGGAAAGATGACAGAACCAATTGTGATAAAGCACATGACACAACTTCCGGTGACAAACATGAAAACTGTCCCATGGAACTACAACAAAACCACTGTGACTTACAAGGGCAAGGAGATTGTTGAAGAAATAGACGAAACCGGTGGCTTAACGTGTTCTGGAAGGTGTTATGCTCCAGAATAATTAAGAAGAGCCAAACAAGCTAGGGATAGCCAATTTCCGGTGAAAAACCCTATCACTGAAGAAGAGGCTGAAGAATTCATGAAGAAGATGAAAGTTCAGGATTACTCTATTGTTGATCAATTGAGAAAAACTCTTGCTCAGATTTCATTGCTATCATTGCTTATACATTTTAAAGAGCACCGTCAAGCATTGATTAGAATTCTGAATGAGGCACATGTTTCAGACAAAACAACTGTAAGTCACTTAGAAAAGATGGCCAATAGAATATTTGTGGTGAATAGAATCACTTTCACCGACGATGAGTTGCCTGTGGAAGGAGCTGGACAGATAGAATTCATACTAACAATGTGTGTGTTCGAGCTTTCGATGGCGCAAAAAGAGACACCATTGGTGAGATTGATCTTACTTTAAAAATTGGACCTATTGATTTTGGGATCACATTCCAAGTTATAGACATGGACACTTCCTACAACTTGCTTTTAGGAAGGCCATGGATCCATGCAGCCAGAGCAGTGCCATCTACTTTACACCAAGTGGTCAAGTTTGAATATGAGAAACAAGAAATTATTGTTCACGGTGAAGATGATCTTTCAATATATAAAGACCCTTCTGTCCCATGCGTCGAGGCCAAGGAATGTTGTGAATCCCTCATATTTCAGACCTTTGAAATAGTGGCAGTTGATCAGTTTATAGAAGGGAAGCCTATCCTAGAGCCTCGTCTATCTTCCATTTCAGTCATGGTGGCTACACAAATGCTGCAAAACGGTTATGAGCCAGGAAAGGGTTTGGGGGTGTCATTGCAAGGAATTGTTGACCCTATCTCCCCATTTGGTAATTAAGATACTTTTGGTTTGGGTTTTAGGCCCTAGTCATGCAGATGTGCAGATGTGCAACGTATTGGCCCAGAAGTCAAGCTCGCCAACTGGGAAGCTACTCCTCTCCCCACAAAGAAGGAATCTTGGTAGTTTATTTTGCTGTTTTTTCTATATTTGGATTATTCTCTGGGTGGTAATCCAAATAGTTTAGTTGCTATGCTCTAATGTTAACCCTTCTATCCTTTCCAATTCAATAAGATGAAGTTTCAGTTTCTTAGTCAATTCTATCTTCTCCTTTTCCCTAATTTTGTTATTTAATTTTCATTTCAGTTTCATTAACGCCGACTTTAATAACATGACATGCATGCGGAATTCATGTCCAGATCTTAAAGAGCTGTCTAATCTCGAAACAATGAATCAAGAGGTTGAGGAATATGATGAAGAAGAGGATTTTGAAGAAATAAAAAGGGGACTAGATCAATTTGAGAATAAGCCTAAGCCCAATCTAAATGAAACTGAGGCAATTAATTTGGGAACTCTGAAGAAACTAGAGAAACAAAGATAAGCATTCATGCCGAACAAAAGACCAGAGATGACATAATCCAGGTTTTGTTTGAATATAAAGATGTGTTCGCTTGGTCTTATGATGACATGCCAGGTTTGAGCGTTAATCTGGTAGTGCACAAACTTCCTACATACCCTGATTTCCCACCAGTCTAACAAAAGCAAAGAAAATTTAAGAAAGAGGTGAGTGATAAGATTAAAGAGGAAATCATGAAGCAATTGAGTGCAAATGTGATCAGGGTCGTCCGATTTATTACATGGCTAGAAAATGTTTTGCCCGTACCAAAGAAGGATGGGAAAACCAGAGTTTGTATTGACTATAGAGATTTGAACACAGCCAGTCCAAAGGACAACTTTCCTTTGCCTAACATCCACATTCTTGTTGACAATTGTGCCAAACACGAGATTCAATCTTTTGTGGATTGTTATGCTGGGTATCACCAAATTTTGATGGATGAAGAGGATGCAGAAAAGACCGCCTTCACCACCCTATGGGGTACTTACTGTTACAGGGTTATGCCATTTGGTTTGAAGAACACAGGGGCAACTTACATGAGAGCTATGACTACTATCTTGCACGACATGATGCATAAAGAAATCGAAGTGTACGTCGATGATGTGATCATTAAGTCCAAAACTCAAGCTGACCATGTGCGGGATCTGAGAAAGTTCTTTGAAAGATTGCGCAAGTACAACCTCAAGCTCAATCCAGCCAAGTGTGCATTTGGGGTTCCATCTGGGAAACTTCATGGGTTTATAGTTAGTCGGCGAGGAATTGAATTAGACCCCTCCAAGATAAAGGCCATTCGGGAATTACCGCCCCAGAAGAGCAGAACTGAAGTCATGAGTCTTCTTAGTAGGTTGAACTACATCAGTAGGTTCATCGCTCAGCTCACCACTACATGTGAGCCCATATTCAAGCTGTTGAAGAAGGATGCCGCTGTCAAGTGGACAGACGAGTGTCAAGAGGCTTTTGATAAAATTAAGGAATATTTATCGAACCCTCCAATGCTAGTCCCGCTAGAACCGGGTAGGCCTTTGTTTTTGTATCTATCAGTGATGGATAATTCCTTTGGTTGCGTTCTAGGACAACATGATGCCACAGGCAAGAAGGAACAAGCGATCTATTATTTGAGCAAGAAGTTCACAAGCTATGAGGTAAAATACACATTTTTAGAAAGAACGTGTTGTGCTTTGACTTGGGTCGCCCAGAAACTGAAGCACTATTTTTCATCCTATACGACTCACCGCATATCTCGAATGGATCCTTTGAAGTATATCTTTCAGAAACCTATGCCGAGTTGAAGGTTAGCAAAGTGGCAGATTTTACTTACGGAGTTTGACATTGTCTATGTTACCCGCACCGCTATAAAAGCACAAGCATTGGCTGATCATTTGGCAGAAAACCCAGTTGACAATGAGTATGAGCCTTTGAATACTTACTTTCCTGATGAAGAGATTAATTCAGTTGAGGAGGAAGTTCGCGATGACAGTCACGTCTGGAAATTATACTTTGATGGAGCGGTCAACATTAAAAGTGTCGGGATTGGGGCAATTCTCATTTCACCAATGGGTCATCATTATCCCGCCACGACACGACTTCGTTTCTTCTGTACCAATAATACAGCGGAATATGAAGCTTGCATAATGGGTATAAACATGGCAATACATCTGGATGCACACGAGTTAATAGTTTTGGGAGATTCTGACTTACTCAATCGGCAGGCTCAGGGTGAATGGGAAACTCGAGACATCAAGCTCATTCCGTACAAACAATGTTTGGAGGACCTTAGCAAAAGGTTTAAGTCAATCGAATTCAGATATATTCCCAGATTTCACAATGAGTTGGCTGATGCTTTGGCCACTTTAGCCTCAATGCTTCCATACCCAGGCAATGCTTACATTAATCCGTTGGAGATTCAGATTAGGGATCAACATGGTTATTGCAATACAATTGAAGTAGAGCCAGATGGGGAGCCATGGTATCACGATATCAAAAGATTCTTAAAAGCACAACAATATCCAATACATGCCGATGGAGATCAAAAAAGAGCTATCAGGCGACTTTCCAATGGTTTCTTTCTGAGTGGGGAGATCTTATACAAAAGGACCCCGGATTTGAATTTATTGAGATGTGTGAATACCCAAGAAGTTGAAATGATCATGAATGAAGTGCACTCCAGAGTATGTGGCCCGCACATGAACGGTTATGTTCCAGCAAAGAAGATTCTTCGAGCAGGATACTATTGGCTTACCATGGAGCGAGATTGTTTTCGCTTTGTTCGCAAGTGTCATCAATGCCAAATTCACAGTGACCGAATTCATTCGCCCCCGTCGGAGTTGTACCCTATGTCTGCTCCTTGGCCTTTCGTAGCTTGGGGGATAGATGTTATTGGGCCAATTGAGCCAAAAGCTTCTAATGGGCACAGATTCATTCTAGTTGCCATTGACTACTTCACCAAATGGGTAGAAGCTGTTACGTTCAAATAAAGTCATATTTTCAGGTTGACTACCTCCAAATAAAGTCATATTTTCAGGTTGACTACCTCAGAATACAGTTATGTTTCAGGTTGACTACCTCAGAATACAGTCACGTATTTAAATTTCAGGCTGACTACCTCAGAATACAGTCACGTATTTAAATTTCAGGTTGACTACCTCAGAATACAGTCATATTTTTAAATTTCAGGTTGACTACCTCAGAATACAGTCACGTATTTAAATTTCAGGTTGACTACCTCAAAATACAGTCACGTATTTAAATTTCAGGTTGACTACCTCCAAATAAAGTCATATTTTCACAGGTTGACTACCTCAGAATACAGTCGCGTATTTAAATTTCAGGTTGACTACCTCAGAACACAGTCACGTATTTAAATTTCAGGTTGACTACCTCAAAATACAGTCACATTTTTAAATTTCAGGTTGACTACCTCAGAATGCAGTCACGTTTTTAAATTTTAGGTTGACTACCTCCAAATAAAGTCATATTTTTAGGTTGACTACCTCAGAATACAGTCACGTATTTAAATTTCAGGTTGACTACCTCAGAATACAATCACGTATTTAAATTTTAGGTTGACTACCTCCGAATAAAGTCATTTTTTTTCAGGTCGACTGCCTCAAAATAAAGTCATGTTTTTTTTTTTAAATTTCAGGTTGACTATCTCAGAATACAGTCCCAAGTGGTTCATGATTTTGCTAACACTCACAAAATTTTCTTGGTACAAACTGGGACAGAAAAATTTTGTTTGTCTTGTTTGTCTTTGATGGCTTGCAGGTTCTCCCGCAAGCACAAAATTGATATTCAAGAATGAAGTTCCATATTGGGTCAGAGAAAGAGGAATGTTCAAATCTCGAAGGCAGCCAGAGTTAGCTTTGACACATAAGACGGCCCAACGTCTCAGGAGACATCTTTTCAACTTCTAATCAAGAAACAAGCATCCAACAATATTCTACGAACTATTATTCGGAAGAACATCAACAACTCATTCCAAGTTGCAAGTTGAAGTCTCGAATTCTAACTTCAAGGTCATACTTTGAGATCAAGGTACCCACCGAAAGAAGGTGAGGTGATAGCTGAAGATCCAAGTCATGGTTTAAAGGAAGACTGAAGAAAAGTAGAATATATAGGATCTTGTATTTCCTTTCCTCGTTTGTTGTATTTTTCATTTTTTTTGTAATAACAATAGCCATGAACCGGAACCTCGAAAGAACCTCACTCGATTCTCCAACTCATCATTCCATCCTTTTACCTACTTGAACTACACGTGACCTGATTCCCTTATAACCCGGGATATGTACGATGCCCAAAACCAGGACTCGGTCACATCCGTTTCTTTTATATCTTTTCGCCTTTCAAATAATGGTCAGGTCAAAAATCAGTCACAGTGTTCACTTCTTTGCTTGAAAACTCTTCATGTTTCCAAGCAAAGAGGGACATTCTGTGAACACCTAATATTTGACCGAACATAAATTTTTACACCATTTTTAGCGTTTAAATATTTCTTTTAGGTTTAATTAAATATTTTAATTTTGTTTCATTTTTAGTAAGTCTTACTTTTAAAAGATCGAAAGCTACAAAAATAGAGTCACATTTTAGGATAGTTTTGTTTTAAAAAGAGAAAGAAAGTTTACAAAAAATATGTTTTCTTTAAATTTAGGTTTTAATAAATAAGCTAGGGATTTAAGTATTTTCTTAGTTACATTTTATTTTGGACTAGTTATTTAATTTGATTTCTATTAAGTTTAAAAAATAATTAGATAATCTTCTTCTCTTTATTTTTTTTAACTTTAATACAAAAAAAAAAAAGAGCAAAATAACAAAAAGGGAAGAGGACGAAATAAACAAGACAAAAATCTAAAAAAATGGAAAGAAAAATACTAACCTAACTAAAACTAATCTGCTAGTAATTAAAAAAAAAACCCATCCTCAATTCCCTTCAATCATGCATGTCTCTCACCCCATACACACACAACTACACGTTTTTTTTCTCTCGTTCTTTTTCTTGAATCTATCCTAAACAACAATATTTCCTTCCCTTAAAAATCTCCTCCAACAATTATCCCTAGATAGTCCTACTCCCCCACGTTCTCTCCCTTCAGTTATCACATATACACACGACAACACCTACATACCCTATATAAACACACACCTACACGTACAAAAGGAGAGAGATCAGAAACATGAGAAAAAGAAAAACAACAGAGAGTAGAAAAAAAAAACAGATCAGAAACAGTAGAGAAAAAAAAGAACAACAGAGAAACAGTAATAGAAAAAAAAAAAAGCAAACACACACACAAAAAAAGGGGGTTTTCCCTAAAGTTCGAGTTCAAGGTTTCCATTCGCGGTTTTAAGTTTGTGGAATTGCAGTTAGTCGTTACTAACTGGGAAATCGGTAGAATATTATAGCTTCATATTATTTATTTTCAGTGAGATATTACACAAAGGTAACACGCAATCTCCTTGGTATAGTTCAATGTCCTGATTATATGAGAATTGATTCCATTGTTACGAAGTTGTTAAGATGCCTTATCTGTCTAATTGGTTATTGTTTTTTTGACGTCATAATATGAATCATGCTCATATTGTTACATCGTTAAACTAAGAGTAAGATTGAATAAAACGTGTAATTATTTTGTTTTTCGTTTTTTTAAAATTGTTGCGGAGTTTTGTTGCACTGTATTGAGTTAGTCTAAAATAAATTCAACTCTGATATATGACTCATGTTAACCAAACATAATGAAAGTTAAGTTAACAAAGTACTATAATATTTTTATCACTGCTAGAGCATCTTTCCTAAGGATTATAGAGATTCAAGGCTTCAAAAATATATTGTAGTTCACTTAGATATTCTTATTTGTTTATTTACTTTTTTCAAATTAATGAAAACTAAAGAAGAAGTGGAATCCTATCCTATGCAGTTTTACATATAACTTTAAAATTGTTGAATTCTTCTGCTAACAACACCTAGCCCTTATTTAATTAGGATTGACGTTTTTCTTTACTTTTAAAAATGGGAACTAAATATTTTTTAGATATTGGTAATTCCTTGTAATGTTCCTGGTATTGTTTTACATCAGTGATTTTTGTTTCTCTCCCGTCTTGTGCATGGTCCACTGTATCATTTTTTTTTTTAAAAAAAAAAGGAGAATAGGCTATAGAGAATAGCATGCAGTTAGTTTATTTATTTTCTTTGATCTATTCTTATTTAAAAGTTTATTTAAACTCATGGTTCAGATCAGTTTATTTATTTTCTTTGATCTATTCTTATTTCAAAGTTTATTTAAACTCATGGTTCAGATCAAGGTACTATTAAATTATTTGTGTTGGATGACTGCCTGTATTTTTCTTAAATATAATTTGAGGGGTTTTAACTTGAGCAAGAAAAGAAGAATGCTTTCTCTCCAATTTAATATGTTTGTTAATAGTATACAACGTCAACAAGTGTTGGTTTATCATAGGACAGTGTAGCTTCAGGTCTTAATTATTTTGTTCCTTGTGTTAAATACTAGCCCATTTCATTAAATTAAAATTGGTCGTTTGGTGATGGGTAACTTGATTATATTCATTTAATTAGTCTCGGTTTAAGTTAGAAAAAAACAAGTAGGAACCTTTGTTATGATATAGTAGAATTATTTAGCCGAATGTTAAATGGCTCTTCCAAGTTAGAATTCTCTTTTTGCTGGTTCATTAATCGTGATAATTCATAAGACAGTTTTGAATATGTTTAAAATAAATCAAAGAAGGCAACAAAAACAAAAAAATAAAAAATAAGCATTCTTAAGTTCATAAACCTAACGTATCCTAAAAAATAATTAAAGCCAAATATAAGTTGATAAAGCGACCGTGCTAGAACCACGGGACTTGGGGAATGCCTAATACCTTCTCCCCGGTCAACAGAATTCCTTACCCGGACTTTTGATTTCGCAGACCAAAAATAAAGAGTCATTTCCTTTTGATTAGCGATTCAATAAGGTGACTTGGAACACCAAAACTCAATTCTAAGTGGCGACTCTGTAATGAATAAATAATCCCTTCTCAAAATGCCACTTTAATTGGAAAAACCCTTTTAAATAAATCTAAAAACAAATCAAATCAAATTTATTTTTATTTATTTATGAAAAAAAGGGGTGTGACAACTGCGAAGCTATAGTTAAATTCTATCAAAAGATAAATGATAAAAATAGTAGTAGAAGACGATGGCTAAATTTTTTAGATACCATTTCAATTTATAATTTAAAATTTGAACATATAAAAGGAAAAGATAATAATTTAGCAGACCAATTAAGTACACTAAAGATTACTGCTAACTGATTTTTTATTTGAACAGCATGAGACCTTCTAGTTCTCAGACAGCAGACAAGGGGAAAGGCATAGCCTCAACCCAAGACACATACAGACAGACAGTATTAGGTAACCTTCATTTTAGACCTACATCTGCATTAGACAAACACGCCTTAGAAAGAATACATTTTGGAACCAATAATTTAGTATTTTTTCCGCCATCTAATTTAACTTTTAAGGTATTACCAGAATATGTAATAGACAAACAACAGACATGTTTAGTAGACAATTTATGGATATCACATAACAAAAAAGACTGTAGTCATTTTGTAGCCACCCTAAATGCACTTTGTCAGTGTTTTACAGACAAAAATCTAGATAAGAAATTTAAATTTTATGTTGTAATCCATGGCAGAACTAATGGTATTTTCTAGACATGGATAGAAGTTTTAGATTCTATTAAAAATATAAGAAAACCTCTTTTTAAAGGTTTTAATGATTTCACTGAGGCATTAGACTATGCTAGAGGAGTGTTGAGTCCAAACTACTATATTTCTTCAGGTCTCAGACAAAGTCCAAATAGAACCCCTTAGTACAATATACCAAAAAGACACAGACAAGGTGATTTTTTGTGATCACTGTTCTACTATGACTGAAGTGGTCAAGAGATTAAATCAGCAGAAAGAGACATTGGTTCAAGAAAAAATAAAATTCTTGGATCAAGTGAAGACATTAGAACAAAGACTACAAGCAGTTAAGTTTGAATTGGTACAATCTCAGAGTTTTCCATCTCGACAATAGAATATGTAATAATATTTTATCAAGAATTCTAAATAGGAGAAGACCAGAAGAAAACAATCAACAGCTAAGTGAGGTATTAGACGTAGATAGAGATATACAAATTTTCCAACAAAACCAATTAAAACTATTAAATCCAAAAACTTTATACAATATAGGACAATTCTCAAGTACAACACAATTATATAGACATTAAAGAGAAGAACAATTATCAGCCATAGGAACTAAAGTTACTACAGTAAGTTTGATAGACCCAGCGGCTGTAAGACAAATAAAAAATATTGGAAGAAGTTTAATGCATATGGGATTAAGTAATACTAAAGAAAACCAGTTAAGACTACAAGAATTAATAGATATAATATCAGGATTAGAATATAAGTTACTAGGATATATAAAATCTAGAAAGACCTCAAAGAACCAAAAGCGATTTAGACCATATTAATTGTATGAGAACACTACCCTTTGTTAGACAAATAGCCATTAATCATTGGTATTTATATAGAGATATAGAGAAAAGACGAGAATATAGACAAGTAGAAAAAGCCTTAAGTGCGTATTTAGAGATAATAAATTCAGAAACATTATCATCACTAATAAACAATAGACTCTTACAAAGTCAGATTAACGAAGAGACAATCTCTGCTATAACGTGGGAATTACAAGGTCTAAGAGAAATTATAGAAAGACTTACAACTAGTATAGAGAACTAGAAGAAAGTTTGTAAAATAAAAATTCCGTTAGGGTAATAAATAAGCCTAGAAAAATAGATACATTAAAAAATCTAGAATACTTAGACTTAAGAATATACCCAGAAAAGAAATATAGAGCATTAAAAGAGCATAGTATTATTATAAAGTGTAATTTCAGTAACGGAGACCATATATTACATCGTGAAGACAAACAGTTGAATACATTAGTAGATTTAGTCATAAATTTTAGTGAAAAAATACAAGACAATAATAAAGATATCACTAGAATATTAGAGGTGGTAGAAGCATCTCAGACTAAGCAAAAGAAAACTTTCGAAAAATTAGAACAAAATCTCGATTATTTAAAAACACAAGAATTAAAATTAGAAAAGAAAGTTCAGACTCTAGTTAACAAATTTAATCTAGAAAAATTATCTACAAAGACAGAAATAGAAAAGTTAGTTAAAGTTATAACAGAAAAACCAAAAGAGATAGAACTAAAAACAACCCACATAGTCTCTAAAATAACGCAACAGGTAGAAGTTTTAACTAGTGACATTAAAGAATTTAAAAAGAAAGTAGCAGAACTAAAAGAAATCACTCTTTCATGAGTAGACCAACATTAGTTCAAGAAGAAGCCTCGAAATTAATAGAAAAGTCTATACCTTTACCAGCAGACTATAAAGATTATATACCTAACACCAAATCGGATCAAAGAACACTATGAAAAAATATTACTATAATTTCATTAATAGTAGAAATAATAAAGAAAATTGAAATAATAGTACCAAGGTTAGAATTAATAAGTGAGCGCGTTCGGTTGTTAAGTGAACAACAAAAAGAGAAAAATAAAGAGACCCTTAAAAATAAAGAAGTTGAAGAAATAATAGAACAATTGAAGAAGGTTGAAATAACACCTTAGAAAGAAAAAGTTAAAGTAATTAGGAAACCATAAAAATGGACTTTCTTTCAGCTAGACCAAGAGACGAAGGAGGACCAGAAAGGCAAGGACGACCAGAGTAAGTTTTTCAGACAATAGAATAGGTAATAATCTTTTATCAAGAATTCTAAATAGGAGAAGACCAGAAGAAAACAATCAACAGCTAAGTGAGGTAATAGACGTAGATAGAGATATACAAATTTTCCAACAAAACCAATTAAAACTATTAAATCCGAAAACTTTATACAATATAGGACAATTCTCAAGTACAACACAATTATATAGACATTATAGAGAAGAACAATTATCAGCCATAGGAACTATAGTTACTACAATAAGTTTAATAGACCCAGCGGCTGTAAGACAAATAAAAAATACTGGAAGAAGTTTAATGCATATGAGATTAATAGTAGTAGGATTGAAAGGATTGACTTGAAAGAACTTAGGAACTAAAGTTCTAATAGTGATTTATGACGATAGATGGTCAGACATGAAAAAGTCAAAAATAGGACTAACGGAGGTAGACATGACAAATAATGGAGGAATCTTTTATATTAGCCTAGATTTTATAATGAAGTTAGCAGAATTTGGAAAGCGCATAAAAATAGGAATACAGACCAAGGGATATTAAGAGATGTGTGACGGTAATAATTTATTAATATGCGTTGGATTTCTAGGAAAAATGACTAATAATAGTAATACAAAATTTAAAATTAAGGTAGAAGATGTAGTAGAAGTAATGGATATGTATGTTTGAGCAAGCCGACAAGGCTGCTATGATCGTACAAAACCAACAATACCGAAATAGGCATATGCAAGTTGGCAAGGCTATGACACTGCACACTATATACAGGACTCGTCTACAAGCCTCTAGAGAAGCATAACTGAGTCATGGACGGGACAGGGCCCCGACCCACCCGTCATGTCTATAAACACAAAAGGAAGACTACACATAGACCTGGCAACACCGAACAAGGGGGAGCTCACCAATCAGCTAATATCAAGTTCTGTCTACTAAGGAGGTCTGTCGGTCTGTCTATTTGTACCTGCAGGCATGAATGCAGCGCCCCCGGCAAAAGGGACGTCAGTACGAAATAATGTACCGAGTATGTAAGACAACAGATAACTGAAACAAAATTATAATTGAATCTGAAATACATAAATCTGTTGAAATAAACAAGGATTAGAGAAACCTGAGAAGTACATCTATCTGCCTCTACTCAACTCACAAGCAAACTGTACTATCGAGTCTACCCGGCCACATTTGAGGCTCGGTGCGAACTACTCGGCCATGCGTGGCTCGGTGCATCTCTACCCTGCCATAGATGGCTCGGTGCAATCTATACCCGACTGTCGGAGGCTCGGTGCATCTCTACCAGTCCATAAATGGCTTGGTGAAATCTCTACCTGGCCGTCGGAGGCTCAATGCATCTCTACCCGGCCATAGATGGCTTGGTGCAATCTCTACTCGGTCGTCGGAGCCTCGGTGCATCTCTACCCGGCCATAGATGGCTTGGTGCAATCTCTACCTGGTCGTCGGATGCTTGGTGCATCTCTACCCGGCCATAGGTGGTTCGGTGCAATCTTTAGCCGGCCGTCGGAGGCTCGATGTCGTTCTTTAATAACAACCCAACATGCTATCAACAACATCTATACCAAACTATCATAATTCCATTACACAATCACGAGAGCTAACACTGAAAATACTCCTGACAAGGGACCAATATGATAATGGTAATATAATTCTAAAGACATGAAAGTGGAATTCTTTTAGAAAACAAGTTCTTTTGCTAGTCGTTTCTGATTCGGAACATGTCAAGTATGAACTGAGATATGTGAAGACGACAACAGGTCTATTTATACCTTTTTCTCGTATCATGAACACAAGAAGCTAATAAGAGTCTCTCGAAAATACGACACAACAGTAGGGAGGCTATATGTTTCTAAAACAAGCTCTAGTTGATAATCTCGCTTTATGAAGTTCGTTAAGCTCTTACTTTATAAAATCTCACTGACCATAATGTTACACCTCGGAAAAGTCCCCGTACATGTACAAGGAATAGACCAACGAAGGGTATGAGTGTGTGGTGTTTTACTAGGTAAGGGGTGATGATTCATGAATTTTTGTAAATAAGAAAGTGGTAGAATTTTATCCAGCCCAGTGGTCGTAAAGTGATTTACGACCCGTAAAGTGATTTACGGCCCCGTAAAGTGATTTATGGACCGTAAATCACCATTGTCCTCCAGCCTTCCAAAATCTCAACTTTCTGTTAAGTGTGGAAATCGTTAAATACGACTTGGTATACGGCCCGTAAACTGGTTTACGGACCGTAAAGCTCGATCGTAAACTACAATGATCACTAGCCAACCTTTCTGTTTTGGACATGCTTAAATACGACCACACTATACGGCCCGTAAACTGATTTACTGTTATATCCTGCATTTTCGAACGTCGAATTATTTGTAAGCTGAGGTGGGGCCCACACGTCAAGATTTTTTTTGGGACATGTGACAAATTATATAACTCACATATGTGAAGTTAAACACAACTCAAGAAGGACCCTTGGGCCAAATCAAAGTGGAAGCCCTCCAAAAGGACAATTTAAGGAAGCATTTTCGGATGATCTGACTTCTAGGGGCAAAAACGGTATTATAAGTTTGGAATTTGGGAAAACGCCCAGAAATAAAAGTTGTAGATAATTGAATTATCTTTCCATCCATAGGTCATGGGCCCTCATACGATATCGGGATCAAACGTTATGACCGTTTTACTGAACGAACATCCAGTCAGAAATTTTAACCCTGCGCGAACGCGCCCAGAGGGGGCGCGAACGCGCAGAAGGAAATCATTTACTCTACGCGATCGCGCCAGAAGGCAGCGCGATCGCGATGAGCACTTTTCCAGCTGCTTCTGGCAGCTTCCAAAACAATTATAAAGAGGGGGAGACCCCCTCATTTTCAGTCCAAAACCACGAACACCACCCCAAAAATCCCAGAAAATTTCCCAACTTTCCACCACCAAATTTTAGCCCAAACCAGGTATAATTTTCCAAATTTCAGTCCGGGTAGCGTATAATTATTGGTGCAGAATCAAATAACAGTGTGTGGTGGCCTAAATTTAGCGTGGAAAAGTGGAGATTAAGCAATATTAAGGGGAGAAAGGTATGGATCTCTTACTATTTGTGCTAATACTAGTTTATTTACGAAGAATGCGCGATTAAATAATTGTATACTGAGTTAATTAGTTATGAAAGTTGGAAAACAGCGTGTGGGCTGTTTTATGAGATATTTTGGAGTTGAAAACATTATAATTGATGTTGGTATTGTTGTTGTTGTTGTTGGCTGCTGAATTAAAAATTCGGGCTAGGCATATAAGCAGGGGAGATGCTGCCCAAATTTCTGTAGACAAATAGTGAATTAAAGAATGCTAAAAGTCTTACTATTGACAATTGGTAAATGTGACCATTTGTAGATTTTGAGCGAAACGGGAATTGAATTTGGACAAGCGTAAGACGCAGCTAAGGTATGTAAAGCCTTTCCCTTCATTCTTAGGCATGTTTTGAACATAATAGGCTCGGCCGCGAGCCTTAAATACGACTCCGTTCCTCGGAATTCGATATGGAAATCTGCTCCAATTCCTTCAGTAAGATTGAAACCATGTCCTTATAAAATATCTTTAAAGTATGCTTTTGTACGAAACCTTCCTAAACGGAGTCGGAATACTTCCGAATGATTATGGGTGACCTCATAAAGTCTTTTATCAGTAATTTATGTATCTTGCCTCGAGTTGGTCCGAGGTGGGCCCACGGAGCCCCGATACCCCGTGAATGATCTAAATTGCCTCATTTCCGTCCGTTTTTCACAGGCAACATCTGAACTATCATTTTGAACATAATATGACTGTTTTTATATAAATCTCACAATATGATTTTGATATCTGAAAATCTAGTTCGGGTTATGATCGGTCGTGCCTCCCCAAGTGACGTGTAGGCGCGTAGTTTAAAAACTATCTGAATACTTTGATTCGATCTGCCAGTTGGCCTATTTCTGTTCCGTTGAATCTGTACGACGATCTGTACGTATGTGGTTTTTCATTAATCAGTTCGTGCATGTGCTATGATTCCTTTCACCGGATCCCGGACCGGTATGTATATCGTGCGGATAGGCCGCCGAGCCCCATATGTGAATTCCGAAGTATGATGTGTCCGGTTTCGGGGTACTGTGGTATATGTCCGTCCCCGATTACCGAGGATATATTATGAAGTATGACGTGTCCGGGCTCGGGGTGCTGTGTTATCTGTCCGCCCCCGGGTACCGTGGTTATGTTATGATATGTGACGGAGATCGGAGAAGAATTTCTGATATCTGGCGTATAGTGGTGCCAATGGCAGGAGTGGCGACCACGTTCCTGTACCCTATGTGTGATTCTGTCTGTCTGTATGATTTACGCTTCTGTCTGTCCGTCTGGATTATCTGACCGACGGGTTACGCTTCTGTCTGTCCGTCTGGATTATCTGACCGACGGGTTACGCTTCTGTCTGTCTGTCTGGATTATCTGACCGACGGGTTACGCTTCTGTCTGTCTGTCTGGATTATCTGACCGACGGGTTACGCTTCTGTCTGTCCGTCCGGATTATCTGTCCGACTGGCTATGACTCTGTCTGTCCGTCCGGATTGTCTGTCCGACTGGTTATGATTCTGTCTGTCCGTCCGGATTGTCTGTCCGACTAGTTATGATTCTGTATGTCCGTATGGATTCCGATTCTGTATGTCCGTATGGATTCCAATTCTGTATGTCCATATGGATTCCGATTCTGTATATCCGTAGGGATTCTGATTCTGTCTGTCTAGACCATGATTCTGTCCGTCTGTCGGGACTATGACCCTGTCTGTCCGGCTTATGAGCCTGTCTAGTATATTTCTGCGCTTCCGGTCCAGATCATGATTTTGTTTCATATATTTCTGCTTTACATACTCGGTACATTTTTGTACTGACCCCCGGTTCTTCGGGGGCTGCGCTACATGCCTGCTGGTACAGACGCACCAGGTGATACGCCGCCAGTGTAGGTTTCTGACTCTGCTGTTTGAAGAGCTGCTTCGATCCGGAGCATATACCTTTGGTATATATCTTCTGTTCTTCCGTATGTTCTGTATGTATGGAAATTCTGGGTACGGCGGGGCCCTGTCCCGTCATATGATTCTGTATGTCTGTAGAGGCCTGTAGATAGATGTGTGGGTTACGGGTTTTGTCTGTATGTTAGCCTTATCGGCTTATCTGTAAATGTCTGCATGTTCAGGTATATACATATATATATGTTGCGCGCCTGTCGTATCTGTATTGGCCTACTTCTGTGACATCTGTTTAAAAAAAAAATATATATGTATGATATGAGATTCGGCCAGGTAGGTATGTACGGGTACCCAGTTAGGGTACCAGTCGCGGCCCACGGGGTTGGGTCGTGACATTTACGGTCCGTAAACTGTGGTTTACGACCACTGTTCACCCTGACAATTGTTCATTAAAAATCAGATTTTGAGTTATTAAAAAGGGACCCAAGCCTCATTTTATTTCATTACTCATCCATACCATTCAAGAACACTCTATAACTCTCTCAACACTTCCGCCATAAGAATTCAAGAGAATCAAAGGGAAACTAAGATCATCAACACCAAATCCAAGCAACAAGTGTATGAAACCTAGTTGGAGGTCATCTTCTTCAAGAAATTCCAAAAGAGGTGAAGAAGGGTTTTAGTGCTAGAGGAGTATTCCCATTCAAAGCTTGTTCAACCATCATCTAAGGTAAGTTTCATGACTTTATCATGTTGTTTAAAGCATTAGAAGACTAAGACACTTGAATTGTGGTAAGACATAGAAAATGGACCATTACTGAGTGAATAGTGTCACTATGGAATGATAGTTGAATGGAATCATGAAAGTTGATATGTTATGATTATATACGTTATAAATGACGTATAGGCCATGGAATAGGTGTGAAGTAAGAAAAATTACGATGATAAGCGAAAAACCATTAAATGTGGAGAAATTGGAGGAAGGTGGTGGGTTTTGCTTAAGGTATATGAATGATGATTGTTGCTTGCAATATTATGAGTGTTGTTGTAAATGTTTAGGAGTTGGAATAGAACGGGGAAAAAGGTAGTAGAAACAAAGGAAATGCCGCTTAATTTTCTTTAGAGATAGCGATGCGTTTTTATAGTCGGTTAACTAATGTTAATACGATTCTCTCGTGAAGGTAACGTCGTGACTTCGAAGGAAGACAAGTGAGCGATAACGTAGCTAAACGACAAAGGTATGTGAGGCTAGTCCTTTCTTTCCAATGGCATGAATCCTATGGTATAAGTTCTTTCCTCTTTATGAGTTCATGTATCTCGAGAAGCTAAAAGCCTATATTCCTATATATCTATATGAGATAAGAGATATGATATGATGATGCCATTTTGACAATGATGTCCTGCATTTCTTACACTCACCTTATGTACTAATTCCTTCAAGGTGAGGCAGAATGTCAATAATTGCTCCATAATGAAATCGGGGGATCACGACCTTACGTCACCCCGATAGAGTATGTATGATCTCGAGCCTTATGCATGTATTATGTTAAGATAAGCGTATTTTGATAATCATATTATTATAATTATTTTATAATGAGCATGTCATGATTGCATCACACCGCGCCTAGTTGGCCGGGCAGTCACCGCTACGGCGGGCAGCTATACGGATACACCACGACCTTCGGGCGTGGGCAGACACCACTAGTGGGCGGCATGAGATGGTACCCCGGACGCGGGAGGCCTGGACGCGGGCTTATATTATTGATTATCACACCGTTCCGGTAAGGACGGGCAGCTTGCATGTCATGCATACATGATTTGATGATGAGTATGAGTAAGACAGCCTGTATCACTTCTTCCATGATTATCGTTCAGAATCAGATGTTCATATTGATGCTCTCATTATATTATTGTTGTCCTTCTTCATTGTTTATGCCTCTCATACTCGGTACAATAATCGTACTGACGTCCTTTTCTTTGGACGCTGTGTTCATGCCCACAGGTAGACAGGGAGGCGAGCTTGATCCAGATTCTTAGGAGCTGTCAGCGGACTGAAAGCACTCCATTGTTCGGAGGTGCTTATGATTATTCCTTTGGTATATATACATTTTGGGCACGACGGAGTCTTGTTCCGTCTATATGTACAGCATGTCAGTAGAGGCTCGTTGATGCGCAGTGTGGGTAGTATGGTCTCACATTTTTCATGTATACGTGTACTTATTATTTTGATATACTAAAGATCCATATATATGTAAAAGTATTTATGTTTCCCTATAAACTATGACTTTTCCATGCTTTGAGTTAAAAGAAATAAAAAGGGCATTAATCGAGTAAAGTGGGTAATAGAGCGAGCGGTGCTCGGTGGTTAGCCCCGGGTACCCGTCGTGGCCCCTAGCTGGGTTGTGACAAAAGTGGTATCAGAGCAGTTCGTCCTAGGAAGTGTCTACGAGCCGTGTCTAGTAGAGTCTTGTTTATGGTGTGTTGCGCGCCACGCTAATAAACAAGAGGCTACAGGGCATTTTAGGAATAATGACCATCTTTCTTCTTATGAGATCGTGCGATAGAGCCATGCCTAAGATTTTATCCTCCCCTAAAAGTGCGTTGTGATTTCAGAATGCCGCCGAAAGGAAAAGCTACAGCTGACCAGAAGGGCAAAGCTACGACGAAGAAGCGGGCAGGAAGGGAGCCTCCGGCGAATGTGGAGGAAAGTGAATCACAGAATGAGGCCTCGCCTAATGTAGGAGAGCAGGGAAGAGCCTCAGTCCCAATTCCTCCACCAGTTGCTTCGGGTCAACAAGTGACCGAGGCCATACACTTACTGACGCAATTGGTTGCCGCCCAGGCACAGCGGCAGAATGCGGGCCCGAGTGATCGTTCCGCCAGTACGAGAGCCCGTGACTTCCTGACTTTAAATCCTCCGGAATTTTTCGAGTCGAAGCCGGATGAGGACCCACAAGGATTTATTGATGAGATGTTGAGGACGCTGAAACTTATGCATGCTTCTGAGACCGAGTCGGTAGAGTTGGCTTCTTATAGACTCCGCGATATGGCGGTATTGTGGTATAACAACTGGATAGCGTCAAGAGCAGCAAATGCACCTCCTCCTGTTTGGCAAGAGTTTGTCGACGCTTTTATTCGTCATTATTTGCCACCCGAGGTCCGCCGAGCTAGAACGGACAGGTTCTTGAATCTAAAGCAAGGAAGTATGAGTGCCCGAGAGTATAGTATGCAATTCAATTCTTTGGCCAGGTATGCCCCGACTATGGTGGCTGATATGGGCGATCGCGTACACAGATTTGTGAGTGGTTTAGGTCCACATTTGTTTAGAGATTGTCTGACGGCCTCTTTGCAAGACGGGATGGATATTTACCTAATACAGGCACATGCTCAGAATCTTGAGGAACGACAACATCAGCAAAGAAGTGACCGTGATAATGACAGAAGGCAAGGTAAGAGAGCTAGGTCTATGGGAGCGAGCAGTGAATATAGAGGGGGACCGAGACAGATGCATTCTAGGCACTCAGGTCAGTCGGCGACTAGTGCACCTCCCAGATTCCCGGATAGGAGAGTTGACCGTTCTTTTCAGTCAGGATAGGGCCAGAGTTCGAGGGCCTCAGATTTTCAGTCTAGGGGAGATTTTGGTCAGCGGAGACCTTTAGTACCGCGGTGCAGCCAGTGCGGTAGATTGCATTCCGGGCAGCGCCGACAGGGTTCCGATGCTTGTTATGCCTGCGGTCAAGTCGGCCATATGATGAGAGATTGCCCCTCAGCGAGAGGTAGAGTTGGGACTCAGCCTACTGGATCAGCAGTTGGGTATTCTTCAGTACGCCCGACAGCGCAGACTTCTCAGACTACAGCAGGTAGAGGTAGAGGCAGAGGGGGAACATCTACTTCAGGTGCTGTTCCGCCTCGCGTATATGCTTTGGCAGGGCGACAGGATCTTGAGTCCTCCCCAGATGTTGTCACAGGTACCTTGACTATATTTTCCCGTGACGTATATGCTTTGATTGATCCGGGTTCTACCTTCTCATATATTACTCCATATATTGCTGATTGTATTGGGGTGAGACCCGAGACAATTAAACCTTTCGAGGTGTTCACTTCGGTTGGTGATCCCGTAATAGCGAGACAAGTATATAAGAATTGTGTAGTCGTTATATGTGACCGACAGACAAGGGCCGATTTGATTGAATTGGAAATGATAGACTTCAACATAATAATGCGTATGGATTGGTTAGCGTCGTGTTACGCAAATGTTGATTGCCGAACGAAAATGATTCGATTCCAGTTTCCGGGAGAGCCCGTACTTGAATGGAAGGGTAATACAGCATCCCCAAAGGGTAGGTTTATTTCCTATCTCAAGGCGAGGAAGATGATAGCCAAGGTCTACTGTCACGACCCAGCCCCGTGGGCCGCGACTGGCACCCTACCTGGGTACCCAGACCGAATCGCCTATTCATTTCCAAATCCAAACTTAATTCAGAATTTTACAAAATCGTGTCAAACATAATTTATATCAAAATATGTCTTAAGCGGTCGCACAAATCAAAATGGCATATCAAATCCAAACTGGGCGGCGGAATAGACATCGCCGGTCAAAAGTGCAAACATAAGCATAAGGGCCATTTAGGGCCATCAAAACAAACGGACCGCTTTAAGACCAGAAAACAAATCAAACAAACGTATATAGGACCCTCGCCCCACATATATGACTACAGGCCTCTACGAACTCAAAACAAAGACATATGGCGAGACAGGGCCCCGCCGTACCCAAATCGTCAAATATACAGAGCATATACATAGCAAAAGGAGTCTGTACCAAAAGTGGACTCCGGATCAGAAGGAGTACTCCAAAATAGCAGAAAGTGAAGCCTACAGTGGAGGATCACCAATGTCTGTACCTGCGGGCATGAAACGCAGCCCCCGAAGAAAGGGGGTCAGTACGAAATATGTACTGAGTGTGTAAAGCACGGAGTACAGAAATATGGATCAAAACTGAAAGCAAATCAGATAACAAAGTGGAGTACAAATCAGTATGTCAAAATCCGTATCAAAGTCATATACGTATACATAATGCAAACGAAATCATGCAAACGCTTAAGAACGTGGTCTCCACTCCGACGCTGGCGCCACACACAACATAACACCGGAAAGTTTCAAATCTCCGTATCTCCGAACACAAACACAAACATAGGTGAGCGTATCGCATCACGAGCCATATCACAGCATAACTCCAAACGGAACCCGGCCCTATGGCGAAGCCTCGGGAACCGTAACACAGCATACGGCCGAATTATTGTAAGGCGCACGAATCATAACCGGCCCGAGAACCGGTGAACGAAGTCATAATAAGGCACGAGCGGAGTCGTGAGCAAACAAATGCAAATCATACTTCAAAATAGTCTTTCAAAACAGAGTAATCCCATAAGTCATTTCATAATACAAAATAATCGAATGCTTAGTCGATACAAGGTTTCATTTCACAAAACGTTTCCAAAATAGTACGTATAGCTCAAAACGTAACTTAGCGTATCGTAATATTCAAAACACGTCCCGTAGGAGGAAGTTCCAAAATCGGAGGTATCATTTCAAACTTTATTCAAAAGGACAGCCCAATAAGACAAATAGGGCGTCTTGGGGTTAGCGGGTCCACCTCGAGTCGAATTGAGGTGGCGAACATAATTTACGAACATTTAGGGGCCAAAAGTTCATACGTAATCATTTCTAAGTTACCCGACCACGTTTCGATAGGTTTCGAACGATTGGTGGCATTCTAGACAAAATAGAGCCCTTAGGCTTCAATTGAATTGAATGAATAGTAACTTTTCTGTGGATCGGATTTCGAGGAGCAGAGATGCTCCGGAGGTTCCAATATTCACCTAGCATACTAAGACATGCCAAACGAAGAAGTGGGAAGCTTTACATACCTTACAGACGTCTTACGCTCTCCCAAAAGTCAAGTCCCGTTTCGTCTGAAATCTGCAAATGGTCAAAGTTACCAATTGAGATTCTTAGGCTTAAAAATGCCATTAACTTTATTTTTGCCTACCGAAATTTCGGCAGCACCTCCCCTATAAATCTAACACCCCCGAGACTTAGCTCGGCTCAAAATACATTAACAACAACAGCCCACACATCAACAACAACACAATTCATAATCAAACCACTCTAGTTTCAAAGTTCTACCTTATTACCTAAGTTGGCAACTTTTCATTCAAACTTCCAAAATTCCAAATCTATGCCCACATTATTGTATTCATTTACTTATTCAAGATTAGTCAATCACATCCCAAATATATTCCAAACCATATACGAAAGTTCCCGAAATTCATTACTCTCCATATTTCATTCAAAACATCAAAAGTCACGACGGACATTCTAACTTGCGTCGTTTCATTCCGAATTCATTAACATCAACTATATGTCACATTTAAAGTCTTTAGCACCCCAAATATACAATGATATACACAATTATACCAAAGGTATACACTTTCCGATAATGTCCGAAATCATTTTCCAACGCCAATTTAATTCATCAATCGATCATTTGCGTCTTAAAGGTTATAACGACACAACTAACGAACTAAATAGGATTCAATTCACCTCCCCTTCTAACTCTCATGGCTCACGGCCACACACCAACACACACACACACACGGCTGCACACACATACACTACTACCACAAAATTCTCATTTCATTTCATTCATCATAACATTCATACCAATTCCATAACACAAAAGTGGAAGAATTCTTAAATTTTCTTGAAAACCCGACTTGTCGCAAACGAGGTTCTTGTGTCAAGCTAATTATACCCCGTTGAAGAGGGCCTTGAGTACTTCACAACTATGTAGAAATTAAGACTTTTGGATCAACAACAAAGCTTGGGAAATTTTTTTCTCTCCTTTTTCTCAAGCTTGGCCGAGAGCTTCTTTGAGGTGCTTTCTTATTTTTTTTTTTGTTTTGATCTTGATTCTTGATAATTCCAAAAGGCCTAAGTGATATATATCCAATATAGATCATGTGCATGGCACATGATCATTTAAAAAGGGCTTGGGCCTAGCCAATATGGCCGGCCACCCCACTAACTTTGGGCCTCATTTTGTGTTCTAATTTTTCTTGGCCCAATTCGATAAACGTCCCGTTTTGTAATTCCCGAAACTAATTTCCGAAATTCCAATTTTATCCTCGGCCTTCCCCGATGTCTTAACATTTATGATTCCATAACCATCATAGTCATATTCACCAAAATCAAAATATTTCCTTATAACACACAAATCGTAATTATTTCTCGATTTCCCGTTATACGAAAACACGGGACATAACATTCTCCCCCCCTTTAGAACATTCGTCCTCGAATGTTAAATTGACCTCATGGGGTGTCATACTACTCCGGGAGGGTCCTCTTCATAATTGTCCTTCGTGGATTTTCCGACATAGCTTTTTCACCCACGTGACGGGGTAATTCTTCACATCACTAATGCAAATGCCTTCATAATATATTTTCTCATACCCCACGTAATCACCGAACCATACGCTATATTCTTGTAATGGACGAACACTTTCCAGACATCATAGTCAATATCATTTTTTTTTGTTACACTTCTGAGTTTCTTACCACATCGTCGTAATCTCACTTTACTTTATACCAGACACTTCATGCCAAACAGATTCAGAACTAGGGCCAGATGCGTTTAAGCATATCGGACGGATTCATAGTCAACATCAGAGGTACGGAAGTATATCAGACAAATCTGAGATCGGAGTCAGACGTACAAAGGCGTATCGGACGGATTCGTAATCAGAATCAAACACACGAAGATATACCAGACAGATTCATAATCGGAGTCAGACGTACAAGATCATATCGGACAGATTCGAAATCAGAATCAAATGTACAGAATTGTATCATACAGAGTCGTGATTAGACAGACCGAAATGTATCGAACATACGCGTGATCAAAATCAAACGCACAGAAGCATATCAGACGGATTTATATCCAGAGTCAGACATACAAAGGTGTGCCAGACAGAAACATATCCAGAATCAGACGCACAAAGATTCATCAGACGGGAACATGATCGAGCTCAAAAATACAGAGGCGTACTAGACAGAGCCTTATCGGAATCGGAAGTGCAGAAGCACAACAGATAGAATGTCAATTTAGAATCGAATCGTTCATATTAAGGCTCCAATGCTTCATGGGAATTTCCCTTTTTGGTAAACTTATTCGCCAAGTTGTCACACAAATTATCTTGCGTCTCGCGTACCGACTCTTTCAACGATTCTATTTATTCACACTGCTTACCTTTCATCTATCGCAACATTAGTTGCCGGGGCTCGGCTCTTAATCCATATGGGCACCAAACGAAAATCATACACACACACATACACATACACATACACATACACATACACATACACACACTTATTCAGACCTTACTGGCGAACATCTCTGGCTATTATTCAAGTTCGTTCAATTTCCCAAGCGGTGTTATACCCTTTTTCTTTTTGCCCGTTTAGTCCGCCTCGTTCCGCGCGACTCCCAAAAGGGCACTAATTACTCCACACACATTCTATTTACCTCTTGGTTACCCCAAATTTCCATTTATTTTTATCATATTCTCACTTATGAAGAACTTTGCATTACTTCCCAGGGGGGTCACCCATCCCAGAATTGCTCTGGCTCGAGCACGCTTAACCCCGAAACTTTCATGCATTTTGACGCGTTAGGACTGATATAATTTCATCGATTTCCCCACACGACCTTGTCACGTAATTTTTGGGCCAAACGGTGTCTTAGCAAATTTTTTGGAAGTTTTCGTAGCGGGTCCCACTCTGACCCAAAGAGGTCGTTTGCTTTTCTGGCTGTGTGGTTTATCGTTCTAGCCTTCCAAATTCCATATATTCGCCTCCCACATATACAAATAACTGCCTCAGATATTTTCATTAATTCGGATTCTTACCCTACTTTTACTGACACACAAAAAGAGAATATCGCATAATATACTGGAATACAGACCTATCATTGCACACGTTCATTCAGAAGAAGGTTAGTAGTATACCTGGGTCTGCGTCTGGTGATGCCTCTGGGTCACGCCGACCAGCCAAAGCGTACATGCGGTTCGACGGACCGCTAGAACCTGAACCGCCACCGCGGCCTCGACCGCGTCCTGCCGGTGCTGGTATACCTCGCCCTCCAGGGCGTGCAACAGATGGAGCAGATGATGAACCGGCGGCTGACCCTGTCGGCTGAGCCACACTACCAGAACCGCTAGCCAACGGATAATCTCTCATAAAGTGGCCCTGACCACCACAAGAAAAACAAGCTCCAATCGCTCGATAGCACTCCCCAGGATGAGACTTCCCGCAATGAGAACAACGGGGCCTGGGTGGTCTGGCCTGGCTGGGACCCCTGGATACCTGTGAACCTGCCACCCTGGGGCTCTGACCGGCCCCAGACAGTCCCGCACTATCCAATCGCTTGTTAGCAGACTGTGTGTCCCGGCCTGACGGAGGGAAGTATCCACTGGACTGATACTGAGGCTGCCCGCCCCGAGAATCTCCAGAATACCCCACTGATCTGGCCCTCTTGGGCCGTCTCCCATCATACTCTCTGCTGGGCCGATCTGCTCGGTGCCGGTTCTCCATCCCCTGGGCGTAGGCCTGTAGACGGGCAATGTCCATATCTGTCTGCAATGACACCGCCATACAGCCGTCAATCCGGTAACGATCCAACCCCATAACATATCTATGCATCCGATCAGACATATCAGCTACCACGGCAGGTGCATACCGGGCCAGGGAATCAAACTCCAAATTATATTCGCGAACGCTCCGACCCCTCTGCTGCAAATGTAAAAACCGATCAGCTCGCTCCCGTCGTAACTCTGGGGGCAGAAAGTGGCGGGTGAATGCTGTCACAAACTGATCCCAAGTGGTTGAAGGGGCACCCTCTCCCCTAGACAACTCCCAAGTCTCGTACCAGTGGGTAGCAACTTCTCGAAAGCGAATGTGGTAGCGGACGCGCTTAGCCGTCGATCAATGGGCAGTTTAAGTGAAGTCCCTTCAGAAAAGAAAGAAATGGTTTGTGAGCTCTATCAACTAACAAATCTTGGGGTACGTGTAATTGATTTGGGTAAGGCAGGAATTAGTGTTAGTGATCCTACAGTCTCGCCCTTGAATGCGGAGATAAAAGAACGCCAGTATGAAGATCCACAAATGCGTCATCACAGGGATGTATCCTGTGGAAAAGAGAAGTCTCCATTTGAAGTTTCCATAGACGGAGTTCTTAGATGCCGAGACAGACTGTGTGTACCGGATGTGGCAGGATTACGCCGACGGATTCTAGAGGAAGCACACCATTCTCGGTATTCCATTCATCCAGGTGCAACCAAGATGTATCGTGATCTCAAATTATTGTATTGGTGGGATGGCATGAAACGAGACATAGCAGCATTCGTGGCACAATGCCCAAATTGCCAACAAGTAAAAGCCGAACATCAAAAGCCAGGAGGCTTATTGCAAGCAATGGAAATTCCTACATGGAAATGGGAAGAAATTGATATGGATTTCGTTGTAGGATTACCTCGCTCGCGAGGCAAATACAATTCTATATGGGTGATCGTGGACAGACTCACGAAGGCAGCTCATTTCCTCCCAGTTAAAACCACGTACGCAGCAGAGGATTATGCAAGGCTGTATCTTAAAGAAATCGTGCGACTCTATGGTATTCCATTGTCTATTATCACTGACAGGGGAGCACTGTTTACAGCTAAGTTTTGGAAGTGCTTCCAAGAAGGGCTGGGTACCCAAGTTAAGTTCAGCACGGCATTTCACCCACAAACTGACGGGCAAGCCGAACGTACTATTCAGACCTTGGAAGATATGCTACGAGCGTGCATGTTGGATTTTGGTGGTAGTTGGGATGAGCATTTACCCCTCATTTAATTTGCCTACAACAACAGCTATCATTCCGGTATTCAAATGGCCCCGTATGAAGCATTGTATGGAAGGAAATATAGGTCTCCAGCAAGCACAATTGATAGGCCCCGACTTGATCCAGCAAGCAGTCGAAAAGGTCAGAGTCATTCGAGACCGACTGTTAACAGCCCAGAGTCGCCAAAAGTCTTATGCGGACAACCGCCGACGGGATTTAGAATTCTCGGTGAATGATTGGGTATTTTTGAAAGTATCGCCAATGAAAGGGGTGATGAGATTTGGCAAGAAATGGAAGTTAAGTCCAAGATACATTGGACCTTATAAAATTGTCCGTAAGGTGGGTCATGTAGCATATGAACTGGACTTGCCTTCAGAGCTTGAATCAGTTCACCCGGTATTCCATGTTTCGATGCTCCGCAAGTGTATTGGGGATCCTACAAGAATAGTCCCGGTTGACGATGTGCAGGTGACAGAGAAGCTGACGTATGAAGAAATACCTATTGCTATTTTAGACAGACAAGTGCGGAGACTTCGGAATAAAGAAGTCGCTTCAGTCAAAGTTCGATGGCGAAACAACAACAGGGAAGAAATGACTTGGGAAGCGGAAGAGAAGATGAAAGCTAAGTACCCCCATTTATTCCAATCTCCAGAAGAGGTTCATGATGACACGCCGAGGTTATAAGGTATGTACGCTTTATCTTCATGTTTTGGTCGTATGTAGCCATAGATATGTTGCTATTGTGATGTAGCCTCGTGAGGCGAAGATATTATGGGTTGTTGTGGCAGGTAGGTAGTGTCAAATTACAAAGGAAACTCTGGCGAAATTTTTCTAAGATTCCTAGGTATTTTAACATTCGAGGACGAATGTTCCAAAAGGGGGGAAGAATGTTACACCTCGGAAAAGTCCCCGTACATGTACAAGGAATAGACCAACGAAGGGTATGAGTGTGTGGTGTTTTACTAGGTAAGGGGTGATGACTCATGAATTTTTGGGAATAAGAAAGTAGTAGAATTTTATCCAGCCCAGTGGTCGTAAAGTGATTTACGGCCCGTAAAGTGATTTACGGACCGTAAATCACCATCGTCCTCCAGCCTTCCAAAATCTCAACTTTCTGTTAAGTGTGGAAATCATTAAATACGACTTGGTATACGGCCCGTAAACTGGTTTACGGACCGTAAACCTCGATTGTAAACTACCATGATCACTAGCCAACCTTTCTGTTTTGGACATGCTTAAATACGACCACACTATATGGCCCGTAAACTGTGGTTTACGACCACTGTTCACCCCGACAATTGTTCATTAAAAATCAAATTTTGAGTTATTAAAAAGGGACCCAAGCATCATTTTATTTCATTACTCATCCATACCATTCAAGAACACTCTAGAACTCTCTCAACACTTCCGCCATAAGAATTCAAGAGAATCAAAGGGAAACTAAGATCATCAACACCAAATCCAAGCAACAAGTGTATGAAACCTAGTTGGAGGTCATCTTCTTCAAGAAATTCCAAAAGAGGTGAAGAAGGGTTTTTGTGCTAGAGGAGTATTCCCATTCAAAGCTTGTTCAACCATTATCTAAGGTAAGTTTTATGACTTTATCATGTTGTTTAAAGCATTAGAAGACTAAGACACTTGAATTGTGGTAAGACATAGAAAATGGACCATTACTGAGTGAATAGTGTCACTATGGAATGATAGTTGAATGGAATCATGAACGTTGATATGCTATGATTATAAATACGTTATAAATGACGTATAGGCCATGGAATAGGTGTGAAGTAAGCAAAATTACGATGATAAGCGAAAAACCATTAAATTTGGAGAAATTGGAGGAAGGTGGTGGGTTTTGCTTAAAGTATATGAATGATGATTGTTGCTTGCAATATTATGAGTGTTGTTGTAAATGTTTAGGAGTTGGAATAGAACGGGGAAAAAGGTAGTAGAAACAAAGGAATGCCGCTTAATTTTCTTTAGAGATAGCGATGCGTTTTTATAGTCGGTTAACTAATGTTAATACGATTCTCTCGTGAAGGTAACGTCGTGACTTCGAAGGAAGACAAGTGAGCGATTACGTAGCTAAACGACAAAGGTGTGTGAGGCTAGTCCTTTCTTTCCAATGGCATGAATCCTATGGTATAAGTTCTGTCCTCTTCATGAGTTCATGTATCCCGAGAAGCTAAAAGCCTATATTCCTATATATCTATATGAGATAAGAAATATGATATGATGATGCCATTTTGACAATGATGTCCTGGATTGCTTACACTCACCTTATGTACTAATTCCTTAAGAGTGAGGCAGAATGTCAATAATTGCTCCATAATGAAATCGGGGGATCACGACCTTACGTCACCTCAATAGAGTATGTATGATCTTGAGCCTTATGCATGTATTATGTTAAGATAAGCATATTTTTATAATCATATTATTATAAGTATTTTATAATGAGCATGTCATGATTGCATCACACCGCGCCTAGTTGGCCGGGCAGTCACCGCTACGGCGGGCAGCTATACGGATACACCACGACCTTCGGGCGTGGGCAGACACCACTAGTGGGCGGCATGAGATGGTACCCCAGACGCGGGAGGCCTAGACGCGGGATTATATTATTGATTATCACACCGTTCCGGTAAGGACGGGCAGCTTGCATGTCATGCATACATGATTTGATGATGAGTATGAGTAAGACAGCCTGTATCACTTCTTCCATGATTATCGTTCAGAATCAGATGTTCATATTGATGCTCTCATTATATTATTGTTGTCCTTCTTTATTGTTTATGCCTCTAATACTCGGTACAATAATCGTACTGACGTCCTTTTCTTTGGACGCTGTGTTCATGCCCACAGGTAGACAGGGAGGCGAGCTTGATCCAGATTCTTAGGAGCTGTCAGCGGACTGAAAGCACTCCATTGTTCGGAGGTGCTTATGATTATTCCTTTGGTATATATACATTTTGGGCACGACGGAGTCTTGTTCCGTCTATATGTACTGCATGTCAGTAGAGGCTCGTAGATGCGCAGTGTGGGTAGTATGGTCTCACATTTTTCATGTATACGTGTACTTATTATTTTGATATACTAAAGATCCATATATATGTAAAAGTATTTATGTTTCCCTATAAACTATGACTTTTCCATGCTTTGAGTTAAAAGAAATAAAAAGGGCATTAATCGAGTAAAGTGGGTAATAGAGCGAGCGGTGCTCGGTGGTTAGCCCCGGGTACCTGTCGCGGCCCCTAGCTGGGTCGTGACACATAAGGCCAGGCAAATCTATCACACTGACCCGTAGGCCAGACATATCTGTCTCTCTGACCAAATGGTCAGGCTAAAGATAATATATGTACATCATACATATCCTAACAAAAACTAATACTGTAACATGTCTCTTCTGTCTCTATATAAACTCAAAGACATAGTGAGGGAATATGGACCCTCAGAAAGACTAACATAACACTCGGAAGCTATGCCACAATATGATAAGCTATACTTTGACAACCTCTAGTCACAAGGTTCATTACACTTTTACTATATATGGAATCATGCCAAGAAAAGAAAGTTCAGCCGTAACATACCTTGCTGCTTACTTAGCCACTCAAAGTCTACCTTCTAAGCCTGCAAATCTACATCCAAGATGATTCATACTACAATCAGGCCATAGGAACACTTGCATACTCAAGCTTAGCTAGTTAATAAGTTAACGGAATTCGGACAACATTTCCCCTATATCATCTACTTCCTCCAAATTCTAAAACAATTTCCAAACATCATTAACAACATCAATAATAACATAATCAAGATACTACATGACAAACATATACAAATCCGTCTGAAACTTCCTTCGAAAATCAGTCCATAAGCCAACAACATCAACATATCAAACTACGACCTTTATACTATGTTTTCCTTCACTTTAAACCATCAAAATCCTCCAAAAACAACTCAATATCAAAGTCAAAATGAAGAACATACCTCATACTTGAATAACTTTAGTCACACCAACTTTCTTTAAGACCAAACTCACCACAACATCAAGTAGAAGTAAGAACAACAACTTTTCATGAACTAGTTTAGTGTAATCTTGTTGAATTCTTGATTTTAGGGGCTATATGTGTTTAAGAAATGTTTATGGAGGTTTCTAGAGCTCAAGGGAGTGTATAATGATGATAAAATGAGGGGAATAGGGTATTTATACCCCTTGAAGGTCGGTTCCACCGACTTTCAAAGTGGGATCGCGGAGAAGCCATCTGGCAGCCTATCTTGAAACGCCATAACTTTCTACTCCGATGTCGTATCGATGAACGATTTATTGCATTGGAAACTAGATTTAATGAACTTTGATTTACATAGGTTATGTATTCCGTAAATCCTCATATTCTAGGGGATACACCACCCTCAATTTGGTCCAGAATTTCTTGTCCAAAATTTGCCAAGTTTTCTAAAATTTCAACAAACTTAATTTCTTCGATTCGCTTGATCCCGAAACCTTTAGACACTTGATTAGAACTTGTTAAAATTCTTCCTTAACTTTGTAAGGGTTCCATAACCTATCCGGTCTTACGTTAGTTTACTTACAATGCAAAATATTTTGAGGTGTAACATCCCCCCCTCTTAGAAACATTCATCCTTGAATGTTAAAATCTCAGAGATCTTATAGAAATTTTGGCAGAACTTCCTCTGTAATTGTAATACTACCAACCTGTCACGCAGCAAACCGACAACACAATGCCACACAGGGCTACAGAAATCAATAACAACAATGGCCTCATACGACCAATAACAGTAACTATCAACATATACATACTTAAAGGCTATGATGTCTCAGTCTGGACCTCCTCCGGGAGTGATAACAAATGCAGATACATTAATCTCATATTTCTTTATGACACCCTTGCTAATATACTCTATACACTAAGGAGGCCCTCGTCAATATCTAGCTCATTGAGCGACATACATCGCTCTTTTACCTTTTCTAACCAATCATATCCCTTTTAAAAAATTCAAACAATAACTATCCTTGGCGAAATCTGGCGTTCCGTATGCCCTTGTAGTCATTAAACATTATCATCCTTATAACCGCTACTCTTTCTGTTTCCGTAATTCCAGTTTCACCTTTTTCTGCTCGTAAATCATTGGCATATTTACACTCAAGGATCATATTTAAACACATACGTATCCTTTCCACTCCTTACCTCGAGGGAAAAATACTACTCCTATCTAATCATATCGATGTCTCATTAATAAAACACTTATAAGGTTGATAACCATTCACAGTATATCCACAGTCCTTTGCTATTACCCAACTAAAAATCCCATCGAACTTCTCTTCTTTTTAAGTCCCATCGGAATACTTCAAAATTTATCTTAACAAAATTGCAAATAATATAGCAATACTACCCACAAGAGTGTAAAAACAATATTTCCACAATAATCGTTCCTGACATCATCGCTCATCCCCTTGTACTGTACTATCTTCCCTTACTCACAAGTTATTCATATCTTACTGATTCCTCTTATACCCATCATTCGTAATTCCGTAGATATAGTCTCTTCATCGAACTATGTTCCCCACACCTGCCCTTCCTGATTAATCATACTTTTGCCTTATTACCACAACACATCTTTTTCCACCGTGCTATCAACATATTCACAATTTTAGCCCATTGTCTAGCCACAGATTCCACTCTAGGTTCCTCCTTAATATTACTCTTTTTCTTTCCTCCCATCATCATTGCAATCCTCGAATTACCCATAGTCCTTTCTTAAGGAGTCGTCGTCATACTGTAAGACAACAGAGGTCAGGGTTGAAGATTTACACCCTATGACTTAGCTCGATAGCACTATCTAGGATACAAAGAAGGGTAACCATCCTAAATTCCATGCAGCCTCCTGTTTATAAGTGTGACGTACTTCATACCCATAGACAAGACTCTACTAGACACAGCTCGTAGATAGCCCTAGGACGAACTGCTCTGATACCAAGTTTGTCATGCCCCAAATCTGGATAGGCTTAGCCAGCACCCGGTGCCACACTCGGCATGAGCGAACCACTCTATACCTGTAACTGTGGAGGGATAACCCTCAACTTAGGCCGATAGGGCCTACCTGCACACAGACAATACCAACTGGCCGACAAGGCCATAATCTGGATAAACATAAACACTGACTTTCTCGTCTGAACTGGGCACATACACCCAAAACATGTATACGTATATATATATATATATATATATATATATATATATATATATATATATATATATATATATATATATATATATATATATATATATATATATATTTCCAAGCCGACAAGGCTACTATGATCGTACAAAACCAACAATACCGAAACAAGCATATACAAGTTGGCAAGGCTATCACACTGTACACTACATACAAGACTCGTCTACGAGCCTCTAGGGAAGCATAACTGAGTTATGGATGGGACAGGGCCCCGGCCCACCCGTCATGTCTATAAACAAAAAAGAAAGACTCCACATAGACCTAGCAACTCCGAACAAGAGGAAGCTCACCAATCCGCTGATATCAAGTTCTGTCTACTGAGGAGGTCTGTCATTCTGTCTATCAATACCTGCAGACATGAATGCAGCGCCCCCAGCAAAAGAGGCGTCAGTACGAAATAATGTATCGAGTATTTAAAGCAATAGATAACTGAAACTGAATTATAACTGAATCTAAAATACATAAATATGCTGAAAGGAATAAGGATTAGACAAACTTGAGAAGTACATCTATCTGCCTCTACTCAACTCACAAGCAAATTGTACTATCGAGTCTACCCGACCACATTTGAGGCTCGGTGCGAACTACCCGGCCATGCGTGGCTCGGTGCATCTCTACCCGACCATATATGGCTCAATGCAATCTCTACCCGACCATCGGAGGCTCGGTGCATTTCTCCCGGCCATAGATGGCTCGGTACAATCTCTACCCGACCGTCAGAGGCTCGGTGCATCTCTACCCTGCCATAGATGGCTCGGTGCAATCTCTACCCGGCCTTCGGAGGCTCGGTGCATCTCTACCCGGCCAAAGATGGCTCGATCCAATCTCTACCCGGCCATCGGAGGCTCGATGCATCTCTACCCGGCTATAGATGGCTCGGTGTAATCTCTATCCGGCCATAGATGGCTCGGTGTAATCTCTATCCGGCCGTCGAAGGCTCGATGTCGTTCTTTAATAACAACCCAACATGCTATCAACAACATCTAGACCAAACTATCATAATTCCATTACACAATCACGAGAGCTAACACTGAAAATACTCCTGACAAGGGAGATATTGTTATATCCCGCATTTTTGTGCAATCGAATAATTCAAGATAATCGCGGGAAGATGACAAGCAAGACCTTATTTTTATTTTGTTTGGCATACAAGTTGTTTATGAAAATTTTGAAGCGGGAATGTTAAGCAAGATCAAGGGTATAAAGGGAAATTCGCAATACGACTCATAGAAACATAGAGGAGTGCTAGGGGTAAATTTGGAATTTGGAGGATAATTTTTCATGAATTGTAGAACAAAAAAAAAAGAGAGTGGACTTGGGTTTGGGCCAAGTTGGCCGTCCCATGTTGGTGTGGGCTTAAGCCCACATAGAAGTCTAGTGACCCATTTAAAAGAAGACCAAGTCTTCTAAATATTCCTAGAGTTCTCTAGAAATTTCAAGAGGTTGAAGAACAAGAAAATCAAGGAGAAAAACATTAGGACCATTCGTCCACCACAAACCCTTGGAAGATTTTCATCAAAATTTTTCTCTCCTAGCCAAACAACTAATTAAAGGGTCCTTAACAAGGTGGAGGGTTCATTAGAGCAAGAAAAACACAAGTTCATGCAAGTTGAGATTTCTAGCCAAGTGAAGGATTGAAGAAAAAGGTAAGGTTTAATCCTTTCTTACATGTTATGGATGATTTTGTGTGTTGTAGCATGTTAAAAGTGGATGAAACTCATGGAAGAGGAAATCATGTTGTGGCCGTGAGGTGTAGTATATGTATGTGTGTGTAGAAATTGTGTTCTAATTATTTCATCTAGTGTTTGGTTGTTATTGTTGTGGATACTATGTTGATAATGGAAGTTGAATGCATTTGGAGGGGTTGTAGTGTGTATGCTTGATGTTGGCCGTGTAGTTGTAGAGTGGTGTGGAAGAAAATGAGTCAATTTTATTTAATGTTTTGGTTGTTGTTGTGTGGTGGATACTATGTTGTTAATGAATGCATAATAATCTTGTGAAGTTGTAGTAGGTGGAGACTTGTTTTAGAAGTTATGTAAATTGAATGTAAGGCTCTTGCATGCATGAAAAATAATGTGGTTAGTATGATGTTGTTGAGATATGAATTATTAGGTTGTTATTATTGGAGTTGGAAGGTTTTGAAAGAAGTAGTAAATTGATTGAGTTGTTATAATGTAACTTTGATTGAATATGGAAATTGTTAGTATTGTTGTTGGCATTGTGGTTGATAATTTGGCCGGGTTGAATTCCCGGGATTGTTGTTGATTGAAATTGGCCAAGTTGAACTTGGTGGGATAGAGTATTTACAGGGGAAATGCTGCCGGAATTTCGGTAGCCAAGTATTATCTTAAGACTCCAATTCTAAATGCTCAAATTGACATTTGGTAAATGTGACCAAATTGTAGATTTTGGCGGATTTGCGACTTGAATTCGGGATAGCATAAGGAGCGGCAAGAGGTATGTAAGGCTTCATCCTTCCTTCTATGGCATGTCTTAGACGTAATAAGTTGGATACGAGCCTCGGGGACAACCCTATTCTCCGGAATCCGCACCTAAAGTTTCCCCTTTTTCATTCAGAAGAATTGAATTAAGAATTGTGTAAAATGTTGGAAGAACTTCCTTAACCTCTAGAACTCGCATAAATAGGACCCGACTATCCTTAAACCCTCACAAGTAACGCCATGACATGTAACATATGTAAATTTGGTACGCCGCCTCATTTGACCCGAGGTGGGCCCATTGTTCCCGGATTTTCCTTATTGTTCCGCTTGACTTACTTTGAAGCTGAATCCAAAAGAAGCCTTTGATCCTTATTCCATTATCAAATGACACGTACTATACCTATCCCAACGAGAATACTTCTAGGACGATAATGATAACGATGATGTTAGAAAAGAGAATATGCCTATGACAAGTATGACAGAATGATTTCATGATTAAGATTTCTAAGCTAAGAATTCAATGTGATTACGAAGGTGACAAACTAGTTCTTGATCCTTATTTCTATTTCTTAGTTATGACACTATTTTCTAAGGATTTCGAAGTCTATGGATTGACGTCTATGATGCCCATGATTTCATTCTATGTTTATTTCTAATGCTATTCGCCGTTGGTAGCCTCGCCTTAAAATACTTGTTCCTTCAAGGTGAGACAAAGCGATCACGATTGTTCCATAATGTAATCGGAGGTCACCGACCTTACGTCACTCCGATGGATATGTAACTTTCTTTGGGCTCCCATGCATGCTGTTTATATGATACATGTATATGTGTATGGATATGTCTATGTATATGTATATGTATATGGGGAAAGGGGAAGGGCAACTGTTTTATCACCACCTGATTCAGCTGGATTCCATCTCGGACGCGGGATGCCCGGACGCGGGATATGGGAGAGCCGTACGCGGCGTCTGTATATGTGATGCATGATATATACGATATGATATGTGGGGACACCGTTGGGGAGGGGGGTGGGAGAGCCGATGTATTCGGCGTCTGTAAATGTGAGTAAAAGATACCGTTTTCTGAAATGTACTGTTTTCTGTATACGAGAATAAGAAACACCGTGTTCTGAAAAATGGGCTAAGCTTGCATGGTATCCACCTACAAGGCATACATATGTACAGGTTACTTCTACTCCAGGATGAGCTCTGTATGTCTATTCTGTTATTATTTATACTCTATATGCAGTTACTATGTTATCATTCATGCCTTACATACTCGGTACACTATTCGTACTGACGTCCCTTCTTGTGGACGCTGCGTTTCATGCCGCGCAGGTCAGCAGGTAGACGGACCAGATTCCTAGGAGTTCTATCAGCAGTATTGGCAGCGCTCCAGTTGTCCCGGAGCCTCAGTTCCTTGGTACTATTTTTGGGTATATATTCGGGCACGGCAGTATTCGGCCCTTCCTATGTATATGTGTACTATGTTTAGAGGCTTGTGGACAGACATGTACAGTTAGATGTTTCGTACTTTTGAGGGTCCTCGTCGATGTATAATGTGCTAGTAAAGTTTGTTCGCCTATGTTTATAGCTATGCTACTAATGTTAATGTTAAGTGGCGAAAAAAAAATGGTATAGGTCATACGGCCCACTTAGTAATAAGGATATGATGCGAGATAAGGGGTACTCGGTACAAGTATCGGGTACTCGTCACGGCCCCTAGTTGGGTCGTGACAGATATACCTTTTTTTGGATTATGAACACAAGAAGTTGATAAGAGTCTCTCGAAAATACGACACAACACTAGGGAGGCTATATGCTTCTAAGACAAGCTCTAGTCAATAATCTCGCTTTATGAAGTTCGGTAAGCTCTTACTTTATAAAATATCACTGACCATAAGGCCAGACAAATCTGTTTCACTGACCCGTAAGCCAGACATATCTGTTTCTCTAACCAAGTGGTCAGGCTAAAGGAAATATATGTATATCATGCATATGCTGACAAAAACTGATACTGTAACATGTCTCTTCTGTCTCTCTAAAAACTCAAGGACATAGTGAGGGAATATGGACCCTCATAAAGACTAACATAACACTCGGAAGCTATGCAACAATATGACAAGCTCTACTTTGACAACCTCTAGTCACAAGGTTTATTACGCTTTTACTATATATGGAATAATGCCAACAAAAGAAGGAACAACCTTAACATACCTTGCTGCTTTCTTAGCCACTCAAACTATACCTTCCAAGCCTGCAAATCTACATCCAAGATGATTCATACAACAATCAGGCCATAGGAACACTTACATACTCAAACTTAGCTAGTTAATAAGTTAACGGAATTCGGACAGCATTTCCCTTATATTATCTACTTCCTTCATATTCTAAAACAACTCCCAAACATCATTAGGAATATCAACAATAAAATAATCAAGATGATACATGAAAAACATATACAAATACGTCTGAAACGTCTTTCGAAAATCAGTCCATAAGCCAACAACACCAACATATCAAATTACGACCTTTATACTATGTTTTCCTTCACTTTAAACCATCAAATCCCTCTAAAAACAACTCAATATCAAAGTCAAGATGAAGAACATACCTTATACTTGTAGAACTTTAGTCACACCAACATTTTTCAAGACCAAACTCACCACAACATCAAGTAGAAGCAAGAACAATCACTTTTCATAAACTAGTTTAGTGTAATCTTGTTGAATTCTTGATCTAAGGGGCTGTAAGTTTTTAAGAAATGTTTATGGAGGTTTTTAGAGCTCAAGGGAATGTAGAATGATGATAAAATAAGGAGAATGGGGGTATTTATACCCGTTGAAGTTCGGTTCCACCGACTTTCCAAGTGGGCCCGCGGAGAAGCCATCTGGCAGCCTACCTTGAAATGCCCATAACTTTCTACTCCGATGTTATATTAACGAACGGTTTGTTGTATTGGAAACTAGACTCAATGAACTTCAATGTATATGGGTTATGAATTCGACAACTCCTCATCTTCTAGGAGATACACCTCCCTCAATTTGGACTAGAGTTTCCTGTCTAAAATTCTGCCAAGTTTTCCAAAATTTCAACAAACTTAATTTCTTCGATTCGCTTGATCCCAAAACCTTTAGACACTTGATTAGCACTTGTTAAAAGTCTTCCTTAACTTTATAAGGGTTTCATAACCTCTCCGGGTTTACGTTAGTTTACTTACAACGCAAGCGACACAAAAATTTTTGAGGTGTAGAAAAACTTGGCTTCACCAGTAAAGCGAACAAGCTTCCTCATTCGTCTCCGCCCCATGATCATTCATGTAAAAAGCTGTGTCACTCTCTGAACCCCACAGAACAATATCCTTCCACAACTACTATTCTCATGAAATCATAGGGTCCCTCCTACAGGGATGCTCTTGATTCTCAAACTCCTAATGATGTTAATGCTACTCTTAAGGATGGGAATTATCCTTATGCTTCGGATTATGCTATGACTGAAGTTGACTCCAATGATAAGAAGATTATTCTGACTCAACGAATGGTGACGAAGTTAATCCAGAAGTAGTTTTCCACGATATGAAACACTCTTTGACCATGGAAGTGGATGAGAAGTTCAAACAGAAAATTGCGAAACCATGGAAACAATCTGTAGTGGTGAAAATGCTGGGCAAGGAAATTGGCTTTCTAAAATGTCGTGAAAAGGCTGGAAAACAACGGAAGCCTAAAAAGGGATGGAAAGTGATTGATCTTGAACGAAATTATTATCTAGTACAGTTTGATTCCAAAGATAACTACATGCATGTTTCGTTGGATAGACCGTGGATTGTCCTAGGTCATTATTTGGTCGTTGAACCATAGAAACTAGATTTTTCTGTGACAGACGATCGAATTAATTCTATTGTATCTTGGATTCGCTTTCCAGGGCTTCCCGTCCACTTATACCACAAGAAGGTTTTAAGAGCGCTTAGAAACAAAATTGGTCGACTTGTTAAAATCAACTACAATACTACTCAATGTGATATGGCACATTTTGCCAAGATTTCGGTAGAGGTGGATCTGACTAAATCCCTAATCTTTTATTTTGAGTTTAAAGGAAAGACTGAAAAAGTTGCATACGAGGGACTACCAAATATTTTTTTTCATTGTGGTAAATTTGGGCATACCATTAATCTTTATGGGGATAATCCTGCTAATGTGAATAAACCTCCAAACGAATCAAACAAAGCCGCTAATTCTGGTGGAGGTGGTGGAGAAATTGTGCCTACAGAGGATATATTTATGGTCCCTGGATGATAGTGCAACGTCGTCCAGAAAATCTAATAGCAGAAATAGTGAAAAGCAAGCAACAAGTAACAAAGGAGCTAAATATTATTCTAACACCTCTCGATTTGCAGCCCTGGGTGGGTTGGAGGTAGAAGATCAAACTGTTAAGAATATGTTGTTTGAAAATGAAGTGCTTTCCAGTGATACAAATAATTCTAATGTGCAATCTCAGTCATTTCAATTTGCGCAAAAGTCACCAAAAGGCAACAAAAAGGGTCCCTCCAAGTCTTCTCCTAGGGTGTTTGAGCATCTAAATGAAAATAGCCCGGTTGGTGTAGAAGTTAATGAGATGATTGTTGACACAGCTTTGATTTCTAAGGACAATATAGTGGACCATAATTAGTCTTTTAAGAACAACTCTAGTGCTTTGCCCAGGTTTTCCACGGTGCCAAATTTAGTTTCTTTGGTCCTAAACTCTTCAGTGCATAAAGAGGTGACAACTCCATGCCCCACATTACCTTAGTCAAAGAATAACTCCATTGTTGTTCGTGACAAAGATATTAATAAACCCACTAAATTGGTCACTTTCAAATTTTGTGGTAGAAAACCTCCTGATCTACGGTCTAAAAAGGTTAGTCACTCCCACCAAATTCGGCCTCCTAACTCTAATGATGTAGAGAATGTCTCAATAACAGATGTTATGTAGTCTCATATTGATATGATCATTGATGGTATTTCTGCTCCTGGAGGTTCATCATCTGGAAGCAAAGTCTGTACTTGACTTTTTGATGCACATATATGCTAGTTATTTCTTTTCTATATTTTGTTTATGGATTTTAAGTCATTTATTTGGAATTGACAAGGATTGGGCTCTGCCACCAAGATTAATTATATTCAGGATATGATTAGTCAATACTCTATATCTTTTTTTGTTCTCTTAGAAACCAAAATTAGTGGTGTTCAAGCGGATAAAGCCATTACAAGAATTGATTTTCCCCGCTCTTTTCGGGTTGAGACACAAGAATTTTCTGGAGGAATTTGGGTTCTTTGGCGGGACTGCTTGGATATTGAGGTTTTATCTTTCACTTTTCAGTATGTGAATTTGAAGATTTCTATTTAAGGCTTGTCAGATTTTATCTTTACTGCTATTTATGCAACTCCAATAGCAGGTGTTCGTAGAATATTTTGGAATGAGCTTTCTGGTATTCCTAGTTGTTTCACTTTGCTGTGGTGCTTAGCTAGAGATTTTAATGCATTTTTATTCTCTCATGAGAAGATTGGTGGAACAATTAGAGGGAGTTGTCCTTGCTCTTACTTTCAGAATTTTGTTAATTCTTCAAGATTGATTAACATGGGTTTTCAAGGTCCCATTTGGACTTGGCATAGGGGTCTAGTCAAGGAAAGATTGGATCGGTGTCTTTGCAGTCTAAATTAGCGTTTGATGTTTGATTATGTTTCAGTTGTTCACTTTCCAAGAGTTCTATCTGATCATCGGTCCCTCCTGGTGCAGTTGAATGGTGTTCAGTCGCGATTTGGCCCTGCCCCATTCCGTTTTCTTGCTTTGTGGCTTCTTCATAAAGACTTTCATAATTTAACTGTGATGACTTAGTATTCTTCTATGGATATCAATGAGGATCTCTTTTCTTTTGCTCATAAAGTTTCTGATTGGAACAAAAATGTATTTGAAAATATTTTTAAAAGGAAGAAGCAAATCTTAGATCGTCTTCAAAGTATTGAGAGATACTTAGCGACCAGGGACTCAAGGTACCTCTCTAATCTTGAAATTAATTTGCTTCTTGAATATGAAACTATTTTGAATCAGGAGCAAATCTTTTGGAAATAAAAATCTCATGTTGATTGGTTGGTCTCTGGGGATCGAAACATGTCGTATTTTCATGCTCATTTTAAGGTACGATGCAGAAAGGCTATCATTGACTGTTTGAAGATTGATGACTCTGAATGGTGCTTTGATAAAATTATTTTGAAGAAGCATGTTATGGATTGTTTTTAGTGCACTTTATACATCAGATACAACCATTGTCCCTCCTTATCCTATCAGGAGTTGTTTTCCTCCTATATCTGATGAGTGCATGACTTCTCTTAATAAAGAGGTTTCGGTTGGTGAAGTTCATAATGCTCTTTTTAAGATGAAACCATTCAAGGCGGCGGGCGTTGATAGCTTTTGTGCAGCTTTTTTCCAATCCAGTTGGGAGATTGTTAAATGCTCTATATGTAAGTTTGTGCAGGAGGCTCTAGATGGCAAGAATTTAAAGATAAAATGTGTCAGGCTATCATTACTTTTATCCCCAAGAAAGATGGTCCCTCTGTTATTTCTAATTTCAGACATATTTGCCTGATTCCTGTGACCTTTAAAATTTTAATGAAAGTCCTTACGAATCGGTTGGAAGTTTGTCTCCCTACTTTGATTGGTAGGACGCAAACTAGCTTTGTTCTGGGATGCCAAATTGTGGATAGTGTTATCATTGCTCAAGATGTTGTTCACTCTATGCGAAGGAAACGAGGCAATAAGGGTTGGATAATGATTAAGGTTGATCTAGAAAAAGCTTATGATCATCTTCGTTGGGATTTTATTTATGATACTCTTGTGGAGGTTGGGTTACCTACTGCCATGATTAATGCGATTGTTAAAAGTTGGGCGGAAAGTAATTCAAATTTAATTTGGAATGGAAAACACAGATTCTTTTATTCTTTCAAGAGGAGTTCGGCAAGGTGACCCATTATCACCTTATCTTTTTGTGCTTTGCATGGAAAGGTTATCCCATGGCATTAATAAAGCGGTCACAGATGGTGTTTGGCGTCCTATTCATTTAGGTAGACACGGGCCCCCTTTATCTCATTTATTCTTTGTGAACGATCTTGTCTTATTTGCGGAAGCTTCTTTGGATCAGTTACAGGTAATTTGGGGTATGTTGGAATATTTTTGTACTTGTTCTGATCAGAAAATTAATGTGGAAAGGACAACTTTTGTGTTTCAAAAAATTGCACTCCTGAGCTTATTTCTAGCCTTCAACAGCTTTGTGGCTTTAAACATTCTGACAATTTGGGTCACTATTTAGGTGCACCCATTATTCATGGCCGGGCTGGTTGTAGGTACTTTGATTACTTGGTGGATAAAGTTAAAAGTCGTTTAAGTGCTTGGAAGTCTCACTGCCTCACTTTGGTAGAATACACTTGTTAATTCGGTTCTTGTGTTAGAACCTTCTTATGCCTTGCAATCTTGTGTCATTCCTATAATTATCTGCTCTAAAATTGAAAAGCTGTGTAGGAAATTTGTTTGGGGAAGTAACGCAGATTCTTGAAAGTGCATATTGTAAACTGGGACCAACTTCATTTGAAAAAGGAGACTGGAGGTCTTGGCATCAAAAGTCTTAGCCAATTTAATGATGCTTTTATTGCCAAGCTGTGTTGGAGATTTATCTCGGAACCTCAGGCCTTATGGGTCTCGGTGTTAGAAGGAAAATATGGGATCAAAAGTAAGCCTCTGCCTTTGGTTTTTCCTTCTTGTCGGGGTACAACCTTATGGAATCATATGTGCAAGCTTTGGCCTTTTATCCATCATAATCTTTGTTGGTCAATTGCTAATGGTAAGAATTGTTCCTCTTGGTATGACATTTGGTTGATGGATAAACCTTTAATTGAGGTTGTTGATAATTTTATTCCGGATCATATTTTGCACTGGAGGTTTGTGGATGTTGTTGGGCATAAGGGAGATTGGAATTTGCAGCTCCTTTCTCTCTATGTTCCACAACAAATAGTGGAATTACTTGGTAATTTTTCGCCTCCTAGTGAATAACTTGGAGATGATGAATTTTTATAGAGAAATAATACTAGTGGTTCCTTCATAGTTGCCTCGATATATAATGTTCTTAGCAATTGTGAGCATCTTCTTTCTGATAGAGTCTGAAAATTAATTTGGGGCTAGTCTGGGCCTAAAATATTTCGGGTGTTCCTTTGGTTGTGTGGCAAAGGTAGAATCTGTAACGACCCGTTTGGTCGTTATAGTCTTTTCAATACTTTTGACCCTTTCCCAAGCTTGTTTAGCTCACTTTTGACTCGAGGGGACTGTTGACATGCTTCCCGAGGTCTTTGGATATGATTTGGGTGACTTTATGGGAAATTTAGGCTTAAAGCAAAAATGAGTTGACTTAAAGTTGACTTTTAGGTAAATGAACCTTTTTCGGGAATCCGTCGATTTCGAGAGGTCCGGATGGTCTTTTAGAACTTGTGTGTTTATTCGGTTAGGTTCCCAATGCACTCGGGTGCATTTTGGGTCTTGGGTTGGGAAATTGGTTTTGAGGTATCGGGGGTTGACTCGGTCAACGAGAGTTCCATTGGAAATTTTGTGGTCACGAGTGCGTTCGCAGCGTGTTTTTATGTATGTCTGCATATATGGTATGTGAGTAGATGGCCTCGGGTGTTAGTCGGGATTTCGGGTTGAATTTGTGAAACTTGAGAATTTTTGGTGTCTGGTGCCCGCTATGGTGGCACAAAGACTGCTACAGCGATACCGCAGAAGCGGTGGCCCTGCCACAGTAGTTGCTTGTGTAATTTGGGCATGACCACCGAATCGGTCATGGGGCCGCGGAAGTGGTGCCGCTGAAGCGCTGAAGGGGGCGACGGACAGTTAGATTCATTAAATGAGTATTAAAAGCCCGAAGTGTTCCATTCAATACCATTCCGATTTTAGAGCTTTTTAGGAGCATTCAAGGCTATTCTTCATAGAAGATCATTGTGGTAAGTTCTGTCACCTTCCTTTCCATGTTACATTATTCACCTTAGGAATCCTTTAACTATGCTAGTTCCTTAAGAAATGGTGGATTGAAAGAGGGTTCAATGGGTTCTTCATTCTAGGCTACTAAATATTGATTTATTGATTAGGTTAGCTTCATTAAACATGGAATTGATGATTAGAATCTATTGTTGCATTATTCCTTCCTAATTAGTGGCTAATTTATGGAATTGGAAGTTAGGGTTCATACCCAAATTTGGGGGTTTTGCCTAGAATCCAAATTTAAGTGATGTGTTGGTTCTTCTAGCTTATAATTTATGGGCATTGATCACCTAGAACATTAATTTCATGTTGAGACCTATAGATCCTTTATTCCATCTTTCTAGTTCATGAACCCCATTCCATAGGTTGAGATTTGGGTCTTGAATAGAAGTAAGGTTTGAATGGTTTTATTCTTGATTCTTATTTCATGATTCGGATATATTTAGACTTCCATTATCTCGAGGCTCAAAGGAAGGGAAAGACTAAGATTCAATTATTAGAGGCTTTGCTGTTCGGCTCCCCGGGTAGGTTACAGTTTACCTTCTGGTTAGACTTCGGTTAGCAAAACATATGTATAGTTAGTTTGTGTTGGAGAAAGCATGTGGACCTTCGGGTATGAAGTCGGGTTGGATATTGTCTTAAGTTGGACCTTGTTGTGCGTTTTGGGGGCTAGCCACCCCGTTGCGTTGTTGACTTATCTTGTTCTATTTACTTATTGGCTCGTTGCCACGTTGAGACATCGGATAGTGGTGATTAGTGAAATATCATGGCTATGATATTGCGATACTTTACTTGATGAATATTGAGATGAGAATTGTGATTCCATTGCGGCTTATTGTGTAGCATTATTATTGACATTACTTCTGTGCCATGTGTGGTACTGTTTGGGATTGAATTGGTTGTCGATATTACATTGCATCGTATTCATACTCATTTCCATGATACATTAATATTGCATGGTTATGGTACTGATGATGATAAGTGAGAGAGTGTAGCCTCCAAGGTCTTTGCCGGAGAGCGTAAAATTGAGATGAGATTGATATTATGAGGTGTCCATATGGGGCACGTTGCTAATTGATATGAGGTTGATATGAGATCTTATCGTTGTCATCTTCATACTTAAATCAGACATTGAACACTCATCTTGCATATATATAAGACACATTTGACTGGGGGTGACGATATGGCCTATGTTGTTTCTTGGAAACACTTGGGAGGTATTTTATTGATTGTGCGACCATTCCAGGCTGTGTGATACGGGATGGTCGGCAGGCGTGAAGGGTGGAGAGGTCGTCTCTAGGCTGTGTGTTACGGAGCAACATGGTACATGGACTTTGCGGGTCCCCCATGGGTCATGACCATCGAGACGTGATGTTTCGCTCGAGGTTGTGTACACGGTATTGATATCAGTGTTTTAAAAGGCGGGGGCATAAGGCGAGGCGTTTTATGTCTGCCTCAGCGAGGCGTAAGCCCCGAGGCACGAGGCGTAAGCCTCATGGGACTTTAATTTTTAGTATTTTATAAAATGATATAATTATAATAAATACTTTTAAATTGGTTAAATAACGTAAAAAATTGAAGAAAACAATAAATAAGTGATATATATATATATATATATATATATATATATATATATATATATATATACACACACACACATATACATACTCCACCCCCACAAAAAAACTAATTAGAACAATCTATTATACGTACTTACAAGTATAAGTGACTGCTCGTTACTTTTTGAGATAGTAGAAGACAAGATAAATAATTGGAAAAGAACATATATTAGGCATTCTAGCAATAAAAAAAGGTCTTGACTTTTAAATTTAATGTTTCAGTTCCTTTTTAAAATATTTGAGTAATTACATGTTGACTTTTGAAAATTTGGGCATTATATTAAGGACTTATTTAACAAATTTCGTTTTAGTTTGAAGAAGTTTTCTGGACTTACGCCCCAACAAAAAAAAACTCGCCCCAAACGCCTAGGCTTACGCCCCAACAAAAAAAAAACTCGCCCCAAACGCCTGGGCGTACGCCCCAAATTGCTGGGCGTACGCCTTTGGGGACTTGCGCCCCGACCCATCGCCCCGAGGCATTTTTGGTATGCCCCGCCCCGGGGCTCGCCTCAAAAACGCCTTTTAAAACACTGATTGATATATGGCCATTGCATTCATGTCATCCATATCATTGCATTGTATTGCACTTGTTATCATCATTGTGATTGTATTGTTATCGTGTTGTGGATACTTGATTAGATACTCGATTGAATATTTTACGGGTTATGATGAGTACTTGGAACACTTGAGATTAGATGCTTTAACAATAGGCTTGATCGGATATGATGAGACTGGAAACACTCGGGTTTAGATACTTCACTATAGACTTGATCGGTTACGGAATCTTGTTGGTAGCTGATGGTTTGAATACTGATGTGAATTATTGATACCTCAGGAATTGAGATGTATTGATGAGACTATATTATACTTGTACTTGATTGTGAGCATGCCTATCTTTCATTTACTTTATGTATATATCTTAGCCAACTGAGGACGACCTATGTTACCTACCAGTACTTGTTGTTTGTACTTGTTTGTACTGACCTGCACTTGATGCATTCTTTTATGAATGCAGAGTACCAGGATAGATCTACTTTTACCCCTCATGGCTGATATTCGAGGATTGTTGATTCGAGTCTCTTCAGGGTGAGCATGAGGACGTTCGCTGCCTGAAGACTCTTCCTATTATTATGTCTTGCTTTCCATTCTGAGACATGATTTTGAGACTATTATGTATTATTATTCATACTTGTAGTAATTAGTTTGGATGCTCTTGTATGACCAGACCAGATACTGGGTGGATTTCCGTTACTTCCGCACTTATTTATATTATATTTGTGAGACTTACGTTATTTTTCTTTCTTCCGCTATTTTCTATAAATTGTGAATGTTGAGTTAAGGGTTCGCCTATCGAGGTGGGAAAGCTAGGTTCCCGTACACTTAGTGAAATTGGATCGTGACAAGTTGGTATCAGAGCCCTAGGTTACCCGGTCTATAATACAAGAGCGTGTCTAGTAGTGTTTCGTGGATTAGTACGATGAGCTCCGTATTTATCTGCTAAAGGCTATAGGACATTTAGGAAACTTCACTTTCTTTCATTCTTTCGTGCTACTTTATTCTAATTGGTATCTGGAACAATCGAATTGGTATCTGATTCTTATCTCTTCTCTCACGGATGGTGAGGACTCGAGCCACGATAGCCCGAGATTAGGTGCCAGAGCCTGCAGCTGCCACTGGCCCCAGAGGATGACCGACAGTTAGAGGACGCGGTCGAGCTAGAGGCCGCGGGGCTGCACCAACCTGGGGAAGGGCCCCTGCGGCTGGGCAGCGACGTGCGAGATCTCCATCTCCAGAGCCTGAGCCTGAGGTTCAGCAGGTTCGAGACCAGGCCGTTGGGGATGATGCGGCTCCAGCGCGAGCATACCTCGAGGTCACTTCAGATCAGATGATGCAGGATACTATGACTCGTGTTCTACTTCATTTGGATGCCTAACAGGCGACCGCTGGTGTAACTTTTCCGGGTGGAGAATCACATACTAGAGGTGGAGCACAGACCCCCGATCAGAGGCAGACCCGTGTAGCACACCCTGTTGCGACTGTTGCACTACGGATGGATGTAGTGCCAGCCCCGGAAGATGATTTTAGACCTATGGCAATTCCTGTTATGACTTTGACCGATCAGGAGCCGGTAGGGAGATTCAGGAAGATGGAGCCGTCGAGATTCGGTGGTACTTCTGGAGAGGATACATATAAGTTTATATTGGACATGCACGAGTTATTGCACAGGATGGGGATTGTTGAGACCCACGGGGTCGATTATGTGTCATACCCGTTTCGCGGAGACGCGAAGACCTGGTGGAGGTTCTTCATTTCTTGCAGACCAGAGGGTTCGCCTACCGAGGTGGGAAAGGTAGGTGCTCGCACGACTTAGTGAAATTAGGTCGTGACAAATCCATACAAATTTGGAGAGATATCGCAGACATCTTACTTTAGAGCGTACTTGCACGGCTTGTGGAGCAGAGAAGGAGTATGTGTTGCACGTTTTGCGAGATTGTATTCATGGTCGGGCTATCTAGGTTCGCATTCTTGATCCAGATGACATGTCTCGGTTCTTTGCTCTTGATATCCATGATTGGCTTACTGACAATTTAATGTCGAATTCAAAGGAGTTATAGATGATGATTGGAGAATCTTCTTCGGATACACCTGCTGGAAAATTTGGATGTGGCGTAATAATGCTCTTTTTCAAAATGAGTATTTTTCGATGGACAAATTAGCATGGTTAGAGCTTCTGCTACTTCTTGACTTTTGTGGAAGAATATTGGGGAAGTGTCTAACAACAAGCATATAGTTCCGTTCGGCTGGTCACCTCCTAACGTTGGGTAGGTAGCTTTGAACACAAATAGGGCTCTTCAAAGGAGTATTTTGATGGGAATAGCAGGCGGTGTATTTCGTGATTCTGATAGCAGGTGTTGACATCTAATTTTGGCCTTTCAATAATTTTACTTAATTATCCAGAGTTCTTGAATCTCAAACGGGGTGAAATATAAACCAAAATGATTTTCGCAAAATTATTTCAATAATATTTTGCCATTTCATTAGGCAAAATAATTTCAAATATATTGCAGATCATTTTAAATATTTTCCATATTTTCCCATAAATATCTAAAGCATTTGTCAAATAATTCAGAATAGTTTGAAACAATTATTCAATTAATTGTTTAAATTATTAAATATCAAATTGACGAGTATTTTACTCCATTAGTTCAATAAAATTGGTTAATTAAATAAAGTAATCAATTGCGTCTCAATATTATGATTTATTTGGCTACAATTGCAATTATTTCCAATTTGTTTTATTACAATTGAATATCTATTGATTACATGAGTTAATTGTGGCTATAATTGAAATAGCCAATTGCTTGCTATGTGTTAATTAGGGTTATAGTTGAAATGATCAATTTGTTTTATGCATTGGCTATATTTGAAAAGGATTAATTGGTCTCTGCTTTTAATTGGGCTATAATTGAATTGGTTGATTAATTGTCACAATTTTAATTTGGACTATTTGTTAAATTAATTAGTGGCCCCATTTTGACAAAATTACCCCTCCATGCGCATACATACACGTGATATACACATATGTATACAGGCGTATACATATATATACACATATATGCTGGGCCAATCCACTTTTTTTTTAGGGACAGTCCATACAGACCAGACCCGGCCCAAATGACCCCTCAAGTATACCAAACATACCCCATTTGCTTTATTTCGTTGATGAGGATTTCCACAATAGAAACCTTAGCCGCCTGGACTCTCTCTCTTGCCCTCATCTAACTTGCCGAAAATGGCAAGTTCTCAGGTGTGTACGCTTTTGATCAGTGTTTTCAAGGCATTTCGAGCAAGAGCAATTAATGTTCTTGCCCTCTCTCACCTGTCTCCACCATATCTCAACTGTAGATGAAGGTAAACCCTCATCTCTCCCTTACTTTTCTGCGAACAAGGACAAAGTCCTTAATGATTTTTTATTGGCTTTGGCTGAATCACAAGGATTCACAAAGAAATCATGCAAAAACCACAATTCCCACATCAGATGGGAACCAAAGATTGAGGCTTTTGGGGTTCTATATAAAGAACCCCATTTCCACCATCAAACACAGAAAAGCATTTCTACAAGTGCAAAAACCCAAAGCCTGGAATTGGAACCCTAAGCTTATTTCTTCAACTTTTGGGATTAGTCTAAAGTTTTTATTTTCTTTTCTTTTGTGGCTGAGTTTCGAGGTTGAGCAGCAAAGGAATCTCCAATTTCAATTCTCAAAAAAGGGCTGCACTTGAAAAGGGTAAAGGTTCTTCCTTTTAGTATAGTTTTAATAATGTTTAGTGTCTATATGTTTATGTGTAATTATGTTGTTAGTTGCTAGTTTAGCTTGTTATTAGTCTTAGGATAAAAGTCTGCGTTGTTTAGTTTAATATAATTAGGTGATTATATGTGAAGTTAATGGCTATTATATGTGTGTGATGTCTTGATTTTAGTTTAGTGTTTAGTATAAAGATGTCATGATTAATCAGTCTTTAAGCAGGTTTAGCTTAATAGTTCATGTATGTTTAAGGGTTAGTCTAGATTAGCTTTGTCTAGTTTAGATATTTGTTTTGTGTAAACATGCCATTTCTTTACTGTAAAATATCATTGTGTTAACACGATTATAGCTGTTTAGATTAGTTTAGATACTTATCTATTGGCTGCTTATTTGTTTAACTTGTTTACCCTAACCCTTTGTTGGCCAATAGCATGTTCATGTCCATATCCAAATGGGGTTTAACTAAGCATGTAGGGATTTGACTCTTAAACTGCCTAATCTTGAGTCTTTTTTTTAGTGTTTAATGTCACTATTAGCTTAATCTTGTCATCAGCATGTTTAAAAGTCTATTTGACACCTGATTTGCTTAAAATGCTCATATGGTTCATCATTTACTGATTTATTAATAGTCCTAGTCTAATCAATGTTCAAATAGGAGTTGAGTTCAATCACCTAGGTTCCTTTTGTTAGAATTAGACTTTAGTGGTATGAAACTGTTTAGTGTGATTGTTTGGCCATGGTTTCATTTATGTTTGAGAAACACTCTTTAATGGTTTTGTATTGAGTCAACATGCCCCTATTATAGTCCATCAATGAATGACCTCTGTTACTTTCAATTAATTTGAGCTTAGTGTGGTACAGGTATTTATTTAACTTCATAATTGACTATACGCTTGTTAGTATTGGTCTGTATACTTGTTATATCTCCATGTGACTCATGAATGCATCAGTGTTGGTTTAGGTTACTTGGATTGGTTTTGTATGTTTATTTGAGCTGCTCTTACATGTTTTGGGATCTTACAGTAATCATCTAAGTCAAATGCCAGGTTTTGTATGCCATTGTTGTTCAATCATGCCCATATGCACATGTTTTCTCTTGATGTTTAATCTGTATGTGTCGTTGTTCTAAGGTCCCTGTATGATAATATGTGCCTCATTTATATACAGTTTGATCTTGTTGGGTGAATACTTACATTAAGTCTAAGTGGGCGTTTGGCCATAAAAATTATTCACTTTTTTCCAGAAATTTTTTTCACTTTTTTTTACTTTTAGCGTTTCGCCATAAAAATTATTCACTTTTTTCAGGAGTTGTATTCCGGAATACTAAAAACAAGAAAAACTTGTTTTTCAAAATTTTTCCACTTTTTACACTACATTTCACCAAAAACTACAATTTCAAAAAATTATGGCCAAACTCAACTCCAACTTCAAAAATTCCAAAAAAAGTGAAAAAGTTTTTGGTATTTATGGCCAAACGGGCCCTAAGAGAATGATATAAAACTTTGGGAATTTGTAAGTGTCTGATCCTTACTAGCATGCTATGATTCAGTTTGTCTATCTTGCTCCCTTTTATGTGTTCATGTGAGCTACTGGTTTGTTAAACCAATCACTTAGTGTTAAGTATTTATCTGCCATGTTTAAGTACTTAACCACTTGCTTTATTTTTTTTATATAAATAAATCTGAGAAAGTCAAATGATCATGTGATTAGTCTAAAAGCATAAGATAATCTCTTCATTGGTCCACCGTGTGTTAGCTAAATTAAAAACAATAAGTTCTTATAGGAATGCATGTTGAGTAGGTTATATCTATGTTGACTGATGTAAAGATGGCATAAATATGGTTCTGCTGAGCATGGATAAGTATACCACATTTTAGAGTTAAATGAAATGATGCATCCCTACCCCCCCCCCCCCCCCCCCGGGTCTTGTTTCAAGTTTATGCCCTTGTATTTGCTCTTTCTGCCCTTTTGAAACTGCTGCAAAATGTGAGATATACACAAGTATATGAGATATATACACTCTTTATATACCTCGGTATATATTGGCTTGTATATCAAGTATACTCTTGGTATATCACACTATGAATTTATGAATGGAATAGTTATTTGTTGAATTGGGCCTAACTCTAAAGTATTATCCTTATCTGCCTTATTGGTTTTTTCTATTTTGTGTTGCTATTTGATTTATTTTGGGCTTGTTTCTCTGTCAAGCCCCAAACCCAACCCTGGACGTAACAGGCATCGGATGCTATGAACAACACCAGCAGCACCTTATAAATCATTAAACATCAAGTCTCTTTTTAATAATCTTTCATTATTTAATTAAACAAGTTATAAATAACTAAATAAAAATCGTGCTCATAATTATGAAGTAAAGCCAGCGGAAGTCTAGTATAAATAAATAGTCGTAAACGTGGCAAACGCCTCAATAAGTCATATGAGACTTTTAACATCTACCCACAATGTGACAACTATCTATGTAGCTTCTAAGATGAACAAACGAGTATCTAACTTCAGGACGCAGCCCGGAAATTAAAACAATAAATCTACGTAAATAGGGTGTCCCACGAACAAGGGTGTGGGCTCACCAATAAGTCTGGAAAGCAGCAAGTTCTCCTACTTCGTACGCATACAACAAACCTTTTTTTTTCGTTACCTAACATACCATAAAAAACAACAATGGTATGCCTGAGTAGTGGGTACTCCGTGTCACGACCCGACCAGGGGCCATGACGGGTACCCGGAGCGAACTATTGAGCACCACTCATTCTACAACTCATCATACTTATCCTGCATTCATTTATTATTCTTAAAACAACTAGCCATAGGGAAAACCTTTTTTCGCTTTCAAACATATCTACATTTATATACATAAGCCCTTCGTCTATCAAAACATATACAGAAGTACAACGTAGTCATCCCCCACACGTACGTATCTACGAGCCTCTACTAGAGTACAAAACATAAAGACGGGACAAGACCCCATCGTGCCCAGAAATATATATACACAAAAGAATATGATCATAAGTAGCACCTCCGGAATAGTGGAGTGCTCCTGTGAATCCAATGATAAGCTCCTACGAATCTGCAACGTCTCCCTGTCTACCTGTGGGCATGAACACAGCGTCAAAAAAGAAAGGACGTCAGTACGAACATTGTACTGAGTATGTAAAGCATGAATAAAATTGACATAATAAAGAAATCATGAAACATGAGGTGGAGATATAACCTGCTTAACCTTTAAGAGTAAATGCGTTTTATACATATCACATATATCAACATATCACATGTACCATTGTCGTTAACCCGCGTCCGGGTAACCATCATATGCCGCCCACTAGTGGTGTCATGTCCGGCCTTTTAGGCACGGTGTAATCATAAGCAGCCCGCCTTCGTGGTGACATGTTCGGCCCTCTAGGCACGGTGGAATTGTATCATCATATTCTTATCATGGACTTATCATAAAGCATGTATTAGAATTCAAAGATAATTTATAACTATACCGGGGGACGTAAGGTCGAGAACCCCCGATTTCATTATGGAGTAGTCATGATCATCATACCTCACCCTGAAAGAACTAGCATCATAAGGTGGGTCTAGCAATAATGAGTAACATCAAAGAGTCGTACAAGGATCATTAGCTTCATGGAATTATCATATCGTAAGCTTTAGGATCTCTAGGCTTAGACTCATCATCGTCATTATCATATTCATGACATATCTATCATCTTTATCTCATAGGAAGCTCTTTATCAACATTGACTCATAGTTTCCGGAATGTAAGAAAGTCATGGTGAGATAGGGAAATCATGTCATAAGAATCATGCCTTAGAAAAAGAAGGGGCTAGCCTTAAATACCTTTACGTTCGCTAACTTTATCACTTGAACGCTCCCCTCCAATATTCACGTTTCTACATTCAAGGGAGTTCGTACTAAAATTAGATAATCGATAACACAAGTATGCTTGAACTAAAGCTAATGAAAATTGGGCAGCATCTCCTTTGTTTCTACAACCTCCTCCATATCACATAGCAACTCCCAAACATCAATAATAACATTCATAATCTCATAATCAACAATCTTCATCAACCATACATTATTCATTTCCCCCAATTCCATTTCAAGGTCATCCATACCATGGTCATAATACAATATTACATTCATCCTCCTATAATGTTTCTCCCATGTTCTTAATATCATTTATAACAAGGTTATACTCATAACATCTCAAGAATTATGATTCATGCCAACTACTATTCAAGAATACCATAATTTCACATTTGAGCTCCATATTCCACTTCCTTCTATAATCTAAGTCTTTCAACCATTCAATATACTAAATAACATGTAATGATCATGAAACTCACCTTTGATTGTGTAGGAGCAAGTTTTGGATGAAAACGCTTCACTTGAAGAAAAACCCTAGCTGCAATCCAAAGAGATTTCTTGACTCTACCAACCCCTAAAAGCTTCCTTGCACTTGATTTCCTTGGATTAATGATATTGCTCCTTGATTTCCCTTGTATTCTTGAAAATGAAATGTGTGGAATGTTCTAGAGCCTTGGAGAGAAGTGGAGAAGTGTGGAAATAAAAATAATGAAGTGGGAACATCATTTTATACTTGAAAATAACTCAGCCCGTTGGGACTTATACGAACACTTATACAGTCCGTATAAGTGACCATGGTTCACCATCATGGAAAACATCCTTCCTGTTAGGTTATACGAACCTTTATACGGACCGTATAAAGTTATACGGACCGTATAAAGTTATACGGACCGTATAAAGTTATACGGACCGTATAACTCCACTTTCCTGAAATTGATTCCGTCATTTCGTTTGATCTCCAATCCTTATGGAACCTTCTTAACACTTGTTTAACACTTTGTTAGCAATCTAAGGAGCATTATAACTTCTTCTCAAGACATTATTAAATCGCCAATAGCTCGGTACTTTACTAAACTCTTCTGAACACAACGTATACTTCACCCTTCTTAATGAACTTTCTTCTCTTTCTTCCAACGTCTTTGAAATATTAATTAGAATCGTTAAGCAACCTTTCTTACCTATAGAAACATCATATTCATCTCACCCTGTGTTAGTCTATCTATCATGCGACGACATGAAATTTTCGAGGTTTAACTCTCTTCCCCCCTATAAAAACATTCGTGCTCGAATGTTAAGTTCTCGGGAATTCTACAAAAATTTCGCCAGAGTTTCCCCTGTAATATAGCACTACCATCCTGCCACAACATCCCACAATAACAACGCCTCACAGGGCTACAACACAATAACAAGAAATTATGGCCACACATGACCAAAAGCATAAAAAAAAGCAATACATACCTCATAATGTTGATGTTTTATCTTGAACCTTTTCCGGGGGTAGAAAAAAGTGTGGGTATTTGGACTTCATATTTTCTTCCGCTTCCCAAGCCATTTCTTCCCTGTTATTGTTTCGCCACAAGACTTTAACTGGAGCTACTTCTTTGTTTCTAAGTCTCCGTACTTGCCTATCTAGTATGGCAATGGGTACCTCTTCATAAGCTAATATTTTCGTCACTTGAACATCATCTACCGGCACAATCTTAGTATGATCTCCGACACACTTACGGAGCATTGAGACGTGGAAAACCGGATGGACTGATTCAAGTTCTGAGGGTAAGTCCAATTCACATGCTACTTGGCCTACCTTGCGAATAATCTTATAAGGTCCAATGTATCGACGACTTAACTTCCCTTTCTTACCAAATCTCATCACGCCTTTCATCGGTGATACCTTTAAGAACACCCAGTCATCAACTTGAAATTCTAAGTCTCGTCGACGGTTGTCCACATAAGATTTCTGGCGACTTTGGGCTGTTAGTAGTCGATCTCGGATAACCTTGACCTTTTCCACCGCTTGTTGAATCAACTCAGGGCCTATTAGCTGTACCTCTCCTACTTCAAACCACCCAATTGGGGATCTACACTTTCTTCCATATAGAGCTTCGTACGGGGCCATCTGAATACTGGAATGATAGCCATTGCTGTATGCAAATTCAATAAGAGGTAAGTGGTCACCCCAACTACCACTAAAATCTAGCACACATGCCCGTAACATATCTTCCAAAGTCTGAATAGTGAGTTCGGCTTGCCCGTCAGTTTGTGGATGAAATGCTATGCTAAGCCTTACCTGAGTACCCAAACCTTCTTGGAAAGACTTCCAAAATTTAGTTGTAAATTGGGCTCCTCTATCCGTGATAATAGACATCGGGACACCATGAAGTCGCACAATTTCGTTGAGATACAACCTTGCATAATCTTTTGCCGAATAGGTGGTTTTGACTGGAAGCAAATGAGCTGCTTTCGTGAGTCTGTCCACGATCACCCATATGGAGTCATACTTGCTTCGGGAACGAGGTAACCCTACAATGAAATTGTTATGTCCCGTGATTTCGTATAATGGGAAACTGAGAAAACAATTACGACTTGTGTGTTATAAGGACATAATTTGATTTTAGTGAATATGACTATGTTGGTTATGGAATTATTAATGTTAAGACCCCGGGGAAGGCCGAGGATAAATTTGGAATTTCGGGAATTAGTTTCGGGAATTACAAAACGGGACTTTTCTCGAATTGGGCCAAGAAAAATGCAATGCAAAAATAAGGCCCAAGATCAAATGGGGGCCGGCCATAGTGTGGCCCAAATCCATTTTAAAAGGGGCATGTGCTATGCACATGACCCCATAAGTGGATATATACTAAGATCATACTTAGAAATTATCACTAAGTAGAACAAAAAAATAAAAATCAAGAACACCTCTAGAAAGAGGCATTCGGCCGAACCAAAAAGGAAAAGAAAGAAAAAACAATTCCAAGCTTCTTTGTGATCCAAAAATCTTGTTCTTCTCATATTTGTGAAGTACTCAAGACGCTCTCCGACGTGGTATAATTAGCTTGGCACGAGGACGACGTTTTCGACAAGTCAGGTTTTCAAGAAAAGGTGAGAATTCTTACCCTTTTATGTTATAGAATTGATGTGAATGTGTTAAGCATTGGAAGTAGATGGAGATCCCGTAATTTTAACGTAAATAGAAAGTCGTGGGTGTGTGTTTGTAGTGTGTTTGGCCGTGAGCCATAGAGAGAAAAATTGGTGTGAATTGATCCTGGTTAAGTTGGTATAATGTGTTGTTGTGATCCTTATATCGTAAATGATTGATTGTTGAATTAAATTGGCGGTGGAAAACGAATTCGGATATTATCGGAAAGTGTATATCCTTGGTATCTTTATGTATATCAATGTATATTTTGGGTACTAGAGACTTTAGATATGACTTTTTAATGATGTGGATGAATTCGGAATGAAACGACGTTAGTTAGCATGTTCGTCGTGAAATTTTGATATTTTGAAGAACTATGGAAATTAATTGATTTTGGTGCAATTTCGTGTATGGTTTGAATTGTAATGAGAATGTGGTTGTATAAGTTTGAATGTGGGAATGAATACAAATAGGTAGATATAGAATTGGAATTTTGAAAGTTTGAATGGGAAGTTGCCAACTTAAGAAATCATGTAGGACTTTGAAGCTAGAGTGCATTGATTGTTGCTTACATTGTTTGGTTGATGTGTGGGCTGTTGTGGTTGGTTAATTTGAGCCGAGCTACGCCTCGGGGATGTTAGATTTATAGGGGAAATGCTGCCGAAATTTCGGTAGGCAAATACGGAGTTAAAGGCATTTTTGAGCCTAAGAATCTCAATTGGTAACTTTGACCATTTGCAGATTTTTGACGAAACGGGACGGGACTTTTGGAGGAGCTTACGACGTCTGTGAGGTATGTAAAGCTTCCCAATTCTTTATTTGGCATATCTTAGTGTGTTAGTTGAATATGAGACCTTCCGGAGCATTTCTGCTCCTCGAAACCCGATCCACAAGAAAGTTACTATTCATTCAATTCGATTGAAGCCTAAAGGCTCCCTTTTGGCTAGAATGCCATTATTCGTCCGAAACCTATCGAAATGTGGTCGGGTAACCTAGAAATGATTATGTATGACCTTTGGCATATTACTGCTCGAAAAAGAATATGTTCGCCACCTCACTTCGACTCGAGGTGGGTCCGCTACCCCAAAATGCCCGATTTGCCCTTCGGGCCATCTTTGAGAATAGAGTTGAACGTACCACTTCTGATCTTTGGAACATCCTTCCACGGGGTATGTTTGGACTATTCGATGCACTAATCCAGGTTTTGAACTATATGGACCATTTTGGAATCGTTTTGCAAAATGAAACCTTATGTCGACTAAGTATTCGACTATTTTGTAATAGGATATGATTTATGAGTTTACTTTGTTTTGAAACACTATTTTGAAATACGATTTGCATTTGTTTGCTCACGACTCCGCTCGTGCCTTATTATGACTTCGTTCACCGGTTCCCGGGCCGGTTTTGATTCGTGCGCTGTATGATAAATTCTGTCGTATGCTGTGTTACGGTTCCCGAGGCTTCGCCATAGGGCCCGGTTCCGTTTGGAGTTATGCTGTGATATGGCTCGGGACGCGATACGCTCACCGATGATCGTGATTATGTTCGGAGATGTACGGAGATTTGAAACCTTCTGGTGTTATGCTGTGTGTGGCGCCAGCGTCGGAGTGGCGACCATGTTCTTAAGCGTTTGCATGATTTTATTTGCATAAAACATATGTATATGATTTTGATACAGATTTTGACATACCAGTTTGTACCCCACTTTGACATTTGATTTGCTTTCGGTTTTGATCTATAATTCTGTACTCCGTGCTTTACATACTCAGTACATATTTCGTACTGACCCCCTTTCTTCGGGGGCTGCGTTTTATGCCGCAGGTGCAGATATCGGTGATCCTCCGCAGTAGGCTTCACTTCTTGCTATTCTGGAGTACTCTTATCCGATCCGGAGTCCACTTTTGGTACAGACTCTTTTGCTTTGTATATATTTGGTATATCTGACTATTTGGGTACGGCGGGGCCCTGTCTCGCCACATGTCTTTGTTTTGAGTTCGTAGAGGCCTGTAGTCATATATGTGGGGCGAGGGTCCTATGTGTTTATTGTCTGATTTTGCTTTCGGGTCTTAAAGCGGTCTGTTTGATATGATGGCCCCAAATGGCCCTTTGTATATATTTGTATTTTGACCGGCGATGTCTATTCCGCCGCTTTGTTTGAGTTTGATTTGATATGACCGCATAAGACATAATCTCGATATAAATTATGTTTGATATAACTTCTTGAAAATTCTGAAATAAGTTTGGATTCGGAAATGTATATGCGATTTGGTCTGGGTACCCAGGTAGGGTGCCTGTCGCGGCCCACGGGGCTGGGTCGTGACAAAAGTGGTATCAGAGCAGTTTGTCCTCGGAATGTCTACAGGCCGTGTCTCGTAGAGTCTTGTTTATCGATGTGTTGTGCACCACATCTATAAACGGGAAGCTACAGGGCATTTAGGATGTCACTTTCTTTGGAATCTTAGATCGTGCGATAGAGCTGTGCTATTAGGATGATTTTGACCTGACTCGCCTTTGTGTTTGCAGTGATGCCTCCGAAGAAGGCAACGGCGGCCCAGAAGGGCAAGGCGAGGATTGGAGAGACTAGCCAGGCACAGCGAGCTACCCGGGCTCGTGTCTATGATTTGCCTGAGGATGTGCCTCATTCTGAGGGGTCTGCTACACCCCCACTAGTACAGCCTGGAGCAGGACCTTCAGCAGCTCCAGAGGTCCGTGTACCCGCACCTGAGACTCCAGCTCCTCAGCCAGGGGCGGAGGATAGGACCCTGAGGGAGGCTGTACAGCTGTTGACTACACTGGTAGCAGGACAGGCTCGCAGGCGCGGGCGGAGGGACGACGATGATGATGACAGGCGGGACAGCCTGAGAGTTCGGGAGTTTTTGCTATGTGGCCCTCCAGAGTTCTTCGGGTTTAAGCCCGACGAGGACCCCCACGACTTTATTCGGGGGATGCGACGCTCACTGGACTTGGTCAGGGCTTCAGAGACTGAGTCGGTTGAGCTGGCTTCGCACCGGCTTCGAGATGTGGCTACCCACTGGTACGAGACTTGGGAGCTGTCTAGAGGAGAGGGTGCCCCTCCAGCCACTTGGGATCAGTTTGTGACAGCATTCACCCGCCACTTTTTGCCCCCAGAGTTACGGCGGGCACAGGCTGATCGATTTTTACGTCTGCAGCAGAGGGGCCGGAGTGTTCGCGAGTATAACCTTGAGTTTGATTCTCTGGCCCGATATGCACCGGCCGTGGTAGCAGATATGTCCGATCGGATGCACAGATATGTTATGGGATTGGACCGGTATTTGGTTGATAGTTGTATGGCAGTGTCATTGCAGGCAGACATGGACATTTCCCAGCTTCAGGCCTATGCGATGGGTATGGAGGACCGTCGCTGATCTGATCCTGCTGGCAGAGATCGAGACAGGAGGCCGCCCAAGAGGGCTAGATCCGTGGGTTATTCAGGGGATTCTCGAGGCGGACAGCCTCAGCAGCAGCAGCAGTCTGACAGATATTTTCCTCCCTCCGGCCGGGGTACTCAGTCAGGTAGCCGGAGATTCGATAGTACATGACCGTCTGGGGCCGGTCAGAGCTCCAGAGTGGCAGGTTCACAGGTACCCAGGGGTCCCAGCCAGGCCAGACCACCCAGGCCCCGTTGTCCTCATTGCGGGAAGTCACATCCCGGGGAGTGTTACCGAGCGACGGGAACTTGTTTTTCTTGTGGCGGTCAGGGCCACTTTATGAGAGATTGTCCATTGGCTAGCGGTTCTGGTAGTGCTGCTCAGCAGACAGGGTCAGCCGCCGGTTCTTCTTCTGCTCCATCAGTTGCACGCCCTGGAGGGCGAGGTATTTCAGCACCGGCAGGACGTGGTCGAGGCCGCGGTGGCACTTCAGGTTCTAGCGGTCCCTCGAACCGCATATATGCTTTGGCCAGCCGCCAGGATCAGGAGGCTTCGCCAAACGTCGTCACAGGTACATTGCTGGTTTTCTCCAGATCTGTATATGCATTGATTGACCCTGGTTCTACTTTATCGTATATTTCCCCGCTCGTTGCTAGTAAGATTGGGATAGTGTCTGAGCCTATAGAACCGTTTGAGGTAGCTACGCCAGTTGGGGATTTTATTGTAACGAGACAGATTTATAAGGATTGTTCTGTGACCATTTATGATCGTAGCACTAAGGCTGACTTGATAGAGTTAGACATGCTGGAGTTTGACGTCATTATGGGCATGGACTGGTTGTCTTCCTGTTATGCTAATGTCGACTGCCAGAAAAAGGTAGTCCGTTTTCAGTTTCCAGGGGAACCAGTCATAGAGTGTTGATTGTTTATTTATTCCATATTTGGCAGAACTTAGTGCCAATCTTAAACTATACAAGGATTTTCCTTAAACACATTATGTCATGTCAACAAACAATCAACAGGCTTTGTGCTATTCTCAGATCATTTAACTGAAGCACCATTGCAAATAATCATGTCTATGTATACATATCAGCAGGTGGATACACTCTATGCTAAAAATACGCAGGTATGGAGGACCGTCGCAGATCTGATCCTGCTGGCAGAGATCGAGACAGGAGGCCGCCCAAGAGGGCTAGATCCGTGGGTTATTCAGGGGATTCTCGAGGCGGACAGCCTCAGCAGCAGCAGCAGTCTGACAGATATTTTCCTCCCTCCGGCCGGGGTACTCAGTCAGGTAGCCGGAGATTCGATAGTACAGGACCGTCTGGGGCCGGTCAGAGCTCCAGAGTGGCAGGTTCACAGGTACCCAGGGGTCCCAGCCAGGCCAGACCACCCAGGCCCCGTTGTCCTCATTGCGGGAAGTCACATCCCGGGGAGTGTTACCGAGCGACGGGAGCTTGTTTTTCTTGTGGCGGTCAGGGCCACTTTATGAGAGATTGTCCATTGGCTAGCGGTTCTGGTAGTGCTGCTCAGCAGACAGGGTCAGCCGCCGGTTCTTCTTCTGCTCCATCAGTTGCACGCCCTGGAGGGCGAGGTATTTCAGCACCGGCAGGACGCGGTCGAGGCCGCGGTGGCACTTCAGGTTCTAGCGGTCCCTCGAACCGCATATATGCTTTGGCCAGCCGCCAGGATCAGGAGGCTTCGCCAAACGTCGTCACAGGTACATTGCTGGTTTTCTCCAGATCTGTATATGCATTGATTGACCCTGGTTCTACTTTATCGTATATTTCCCCGCTCGTTGCTAGTAAGATTGGGATAGTGTCTGAGCCTATAGAACCGTTTGAGGTAGCTACGCCAGTTGGGGATTTTATTGTAACGAGACAGATTTATAAGGATTGTTCTGTGACCATTTATGATCGTAGCACTAAGGCTGACTTGATAGAGTTAGACATGCTGGAGTTTGACGTCATTATGGGCATGGACTGGTTGTCTTCCTGTTATGCTAATGTCGACTGCCAGAAAAAGGTAGTCCGTTTTCAGTTTCCAGGGGAACCAGTCATAGAGTGGTTCGGATCTACAGCATCGCCGAGGGGTAAGTTTATTTCATACCTCAAGGCTAAGAAGATGATCCAGAAGGGGTATATCTATCATTTGGTTCGTGTGCACGATACTGCCGCGGAGGTACCTACCCTTCAGTCTGTTCCGGTCGTCAGCGAGTTTCCAGATGTTTTTCCTGACGAGCTTCCTGGCCTTCCGCCTGAGCGGGAGATTGATTTTTCTATTGAGTTGATGCCGGATACGCAGCCTATATCTATTCCTCCGTACAGAATGGCACCAGCAGAGTTGAAGGAGTTGAAGGAGCAGCTGAAAGATTTGCTGGATAAGGGCTTTATTAGACCCAGCACCTCACCCTGGGGAGCGCCGGTGCTGTTTGTCAGAAAGAAAGACGGGTCATTGCGGATGTGTATCGACTACCGGCAGCTGAATAAGGTGACTGTTAAGAATAAATATCCCCTCCCCCGGATTGATGACTTGTTTGACCAGCTGCAGGGTGCTAGACACTTTTCAAAGATAGATCTGCGTTCTGGTTATCATCAGGTGCGAGTACGGGAGTCAGATATCCCGAAGACTGCTTTCAGGACTCGGTACGGGCATTATGAGTTCAGAGTTATGTCTTTCGGGCTGACTAATGCTCCAGCAGTATTTATGGATCTGATGAACCGGGTATTTCGGCCTTTCCTGGATATGTTTGTTATTGTGTTTATTGATGATATCCTGATTTACTCGCGATCAGTCGAGGAGCATTCAGATCATTTGAGGACGGTACTTGGCATCCTCCGTCAGCAGAAGTTATATGCTAAATTCTCTAAGTGTGAGTTCTGGTTGACTTCTGTGGCATTCTTGGGCCATATTGTCGGCGCAGATGGTATTCGGGTTGACACGCAGAAGATTGAGGCTGTGCAGAATTGGCCCAGGCCTACTACACCGACAGAGGTGCGTAGTTTTCTTGGATTGGCTGGGTATTATCGCAGGTTTGTGGAGGACTTCTCTTCCATTGCAGCACCACTGACGAGGCTTACCCAGAAAGCAGCAAAATTCCAGTGGTCAGATGCCTGCGAGCGCAGCTTTCAGATGCTGAAGGAGAGGTTGATTACAGCGCCAGTTTTGGCTCTTCCAGAGGGGTCTGATGGGTATGTTGTATATTGTGACGCCTCTGGTATTGGGATAGGATGTGTATTGATGCAGCACGGTCGAGTTATAGCCTATGCTTCCCGGCAGCTCAGACCGCACGAGAAGAACTATCCCACTCATGATCTTGAGTTGGCCGCGGTGATTCATGCTTTGAAGATTTGGCGGCACTATTTATATGGGGTCTATGTTGATATCTATACGGACCATAAGAGTCTCCAGTATATTTTTAGGCAGAAGGAACTAAATTTTCGGCAGCGGAGATGGCTTGAGTTACTAAAGGATTACGACGTCGATATTCTGTACCACCCAGGGAAAGCCAACGTGGTAGCTGATGCGCTTAGCCGCAAGTCCGTAGGCAGTCTGGCTGATGTTCCATCTGATAAGAGGGATTTGGTTCGCGATATTCATCAGCTGGCCAGCCTCGGGGTTCGTTTGGTGGATTCTGGAGATTCTGGGATTTCTGTTCGTCCAGTTGCTGAGTCATCTATTATTCAGGAGGTAAAGCAGCGCCAGTTTGAGGATCCTCTTTTGATTCAGTACAGAGATGTGGCCCTTAGTAAATCAAAGACTCAGTTTGAGATCTCGCCTGACGGAGTATTATTATATGACGGCAGATTCTGTGTACCGGACGTTGCGGGCTTACGGCGGCAGATTATGGGCGAGGCCCATAATGCACGGTATTCTGTTCATCCTGGTTCCACTAAAATGTATCGGGACCTCAGGTGTTTGTATTGGTGGGACGGCATGAAGAAAGATATTGCTGAGTTTGTTAGTCAGTGCCCGAACTGCCAGCAAGTTAAGATCGAGCATCAGAAGCCCGGTGGATTATTACAGGAGATGGAAATTCCAGCCTGGAAATGGGAGATGATTAATATGGATTTTGTTGTTGGATTACCGCGCACTCCACGCAGGTACGACTCTATCTGGGTTGTTGTTGACAGGCTGACGAAATCAGCCCATTTCCTTCCGGTTCGGACTACTTATTCGGCTGAGGACTATGCCAGATTGTATATCAGAGAGATAGTCAGACTTCACGGAGTCCCGATGTCTATTATTACTGACCGAGGTACCCAGTTTATAGCAAATTTCTGGAGGTCATTTCAGGAGGGATTAGGGACTCAGGTGAGTCTCAGTACAGCTTTCCACCCTCAGTCCGACGGGCAGGCCGAGCGCACTATTCAGACGCTCGAAGATATGTTGCGGGCCTGCGTTATTGATTTCAGGGGCAGCTGGGACGATCATTTGCCGCTTATTGAGTTTGCCTATAATAACAGTTATCACTCCAGCATTCAGATGGCTCCGTACGAGGCCCTTTATGGCAGGAGATGCAGGTCTCCTATTGGCTGGTTTGACGTGGGCGAGACTAAGTTGATTGGGCCAGATGTGATCCAGGAAGCTGTAGATAAGGTAAAGCTTATTCGAGAACGATTATTGGCTGCCCAGAGTCGACAGAAAGCTTATGCAGATAGACGACGTCGACCGTTAGAGTTCCGGATTGGCGACTGGGTATTCCTGAAGGTGTCGCCCATGAAGGGTGTCATGAGATTCGGTAAAAAGGGTAAGTTGAGCCCCCGGTACATTGGACCGTATCAGATCGTGCGAAAGATAGGCGAGGTCGCCCATGAGCTAGACTTACCATCCGACTTGGAGGCCGTACACCCGGTGTTTCATGTGTCTATGTTGCGGAAATGCATTGGTGATCCTGCCAGGATATTCCCAGTTGACGACATTCAGGTGACGGAGCAGTTATCTTATGACGAGCAGCCTATATCTATTCTGGATCGACAGGTGCGGAGACTACGCACTAAAGAGGTGCCCTCCGTCAAAGTCCTGTGGCGCAACAATAATCGGGAGGAGATGACTTGGGAGGCGGAGGACGAGATAAAGAAGAAATATCCCCACTTGTTTCCGACATCCGCAGGTAATCCAATTTCTTTTTCAGTTTGTTGTGTTGATTGATAAAATGAATTATGTATGTCATCATTAAAAAGGGACACTCCTGCCTTGATCATAAGACCTTATAAGATTAGTTTAACATTCGGGGACGAATGTTCTTAAGGGGGGAAGAATGTTATGTCCCGTGATTTCGTATAATGGGAAACTGAGAAAACAATTACGACTTGTGTGTTATAAGGACATAATTTGATTTTAGTGAATATGACTATGTTGGTTATGGAATTATTAATGTTAAGACCCCGGGGAAGGCCGAGGATAAATTTGGAATTTCGGGAATTAGTTTCGGGAATTACAAAACGGGACTTTTCTCGAATTGGGCCAAGAAAAATGCAATGCAAAAATAAGGCCCAAGATCAAATGGGGGCCGGCCATAGTGTGGCCCAAATCCATTTTAAAAGGGGCATGTGCTATGCACATGACCCCATAAGTGGATATATACTAAGATCATACTTAGAAATTATCACTAAGTAGAACAAAAAAATAAAAATCAAGAACACCTCTAGAAAGAGGCATTCGGCCGAACCAAAAAGGAAAAGAAAGAAAAAACAATTCCAAGCTTCTTTGTGATCCAAAAATCTTGTTCTTCTCATATTTGTGAAGTACTCAAGACGCTCTCCGACGTGGTATAATTAGCTTGGCACGAGGACGACGTTTTCGACAAGTCGGGTTTTCAAGAAAAGGTGAGAATTCTTACCCTTTTATGTTATAGAATTGATGTGAATGTGTTAAGCATTGGAAGTAGATGGAGATCCCGTAATTTTAACGTAAATAGAAAGTCGTGGGTGTGTGTTTGTAGTGTGTTTGGCCGTGAGCCATAGAGAGAAAAATTGGTGTGAATTGATCCTGGTTAAGTTGGTATAATGTGTTGTTGTGATCCTTATATCGTAAATGATTGATTGTTGAATTAAATTGGCGGTGGAAAACGAATTCGGATATTATCGGAAAGTGTATATCCTTGGTATCTTTATGTATATCAATGTATATTTTGGGTACTAGAGACTTTAGATATGACTTTTTAATGATGTGGATGAATTCGGAATGAAACGACGTTAGTTAGCATGTTCGTCGTGAAATTTTGATATTTTGAAGAACTATGGAAATTAATTGATTTTGGTGCAATTTCGTGTATGGTTTGAATTGTAATGAGAATGTGGTTGTATAAGTTTGAATGTGGGAATGAATACAAATAGGTAGATATAGAATTGGAATTTTGAAAGTTTGAATGGGAAGTTGCCAACTTAAGAAATCATGTAGGACTTTGAAGCTAGAGTGCATTGATTGTTGCTTACATTGTTTGGTTGATGTGTGGGCTGTTGTGGTTGGTTAATTTGAGCCGAGCTACGCCTCGGGGATGTTAGATTTATAGGGGAAATGCTGCCGAAATTTCGGTAGGCAAATACGGAGTTAAAGGCATTTTTGAGCCTAAGAATCTCAATTGGTAACTTTGACCATTTGCAGATTTTTGACGAAACGGGACGGGACTTTTGGAGGAGCTTACGACGTCTGTGAGGTATGTAAAGCTTCCCAATTCTTTATTTGGCATATCTTAGTGTGTTAGTTGAATATGAGACCTTCCGGAGCATTTCTGCTCCTCGAAACCCGATCCACAAGAAAGTTACTATTCATTCAATTCGATTGAAGCCTAAAGGCTCCCTTTTGGCTAGAATGCCATTATTCGTCCGAAACCTATCGAAATGTGGTCGGGTAACCTAGAAATGATTATGTATGACCTTTGGCATATTACTGCTCGAAAAAGAATATGTTCGCCACCTCACTTCGACTCGAGGTGGGTCCGCTACCCCAAAATGCCCGATTTGCCCTTCGGGCCATCTTTGAGAATAGAGTTGAACGTACCACTTCTGATCTTTGGAACATCCTTCCACGGGGTATGTTTGGACTATTCGATGCACTAATCCAGGTTTTGAACTATATGGACCATTTTGGAATCGTTTTGCAAAATGAAACCTTATGTCGACTAAGTATTCGACTATTTTGTAATAGGATATGATTTATGAGTTTACTTTGTTTTGAAACACTATTTTGAAATACGATTTGCATTTGTTTGCTCACGACTCCGCTCGTGCCTTATTATGACTTCGTTCACCGGTTCCCGGGCCGGTTTTGATTCGTGCGCTGTATGATAAATTCTGTCGTATGCTGTGTTACGGTTCCCGAGGCTTCGCCATAGGGCCCGGTTCCGTTTGGAGTTATGCTGTGATATGGCTCGGGACGCGATACGCTCACCGATGATCGTGATTATGTTCGGAGATGTACGGAGATTTGAAACCTTCTGGTGTTATGCTGTGTGTGGCGCCAGCGTCGGAGTGGCGACCACGTTCTTAAGCGTTTGCATGATTTTATTTGCATAAAACATATGTATATGATTTTGATACAGATTTTGACATACCAGTTTGTACCCCACTTTGACATTTGATTTGCTTTCGGTTTTGATCTATAATTCTGTACTCCGTGCTTTACATACTCAGTACATATTTCGTACTGACTCCCTTTCTTCGGGGGCTGCGTTTTATGCCGCAGGTGCAGATATCGGTGATCCTCCGCAGTAGGCTTCACTTCTTGCTATTCTGGAGTACTCTTATCCGATCCGGAGTCCACTTTTGGTACAGACTCTTTTGCTTTGTATATATTTGGTATATCTGACTATTTGGGTACGGCGGGGCCCTGTCTCGCCACATGTCTTTGTTTTGAGTTCGTAGAGGCCTGTAGTCATATATGTGGGGCGAGGGTCCTATGTGTTTATTGTCTGATTTTGCTTTCGGGTCTTAAAGCGGTCTGTTTGATATGATGGCCCCAAATGGCCCTTTGTATATATTTGTATTTTGACCGGCGATGTCTATTCCGCCGCTTTGTTTGAGTTTGATTTGATATGACCGCATAAGACATAATCTCGATATAAATTATGTTTGATATAACTTCTTGAAAATTCTGAAATAAGTTTGGATTCGGAAATGTATATGCGATTTGGTCTGGGTACCCAGGTAGGGTGCCTGTCGCGGCCCACGGGGCTGGGTCGTGACAAAAGTGGTATCAGAGCAGTTTGTCCTCGGAATGTCTACAGGCCGTGTCTCGTAGAGTCTTGTTTATCGATGTGTTGTGCACCACATCTATAAACGGGAAGCTACAGGGCATTTAGGATGTCACTTTCTTTGGAATCTTAGATCGTGCGATAGAGCTGTGCTATTAGGATGATTTTGACCTGACTCGCCTTTGTGTTTGCAGTGATGCCTCCGAAGAAGGCAACGGCGGCCCAGAAGGGCAAGGCGAGGATTGGAGAGACTAGCCAGGCACAGCGAGCTACCCGGGCTCGTGTCTATGATTTGCCTGAGGATGTGCCTCATTCTGAGGGGTCTGCTACACCCCCACTAGTACAGCCTGGAGCAGGACCTTCAGCAGCTCCAGAGGTCCGTGTACCCGCACCTGAGACTCCAGCTCCTCAGCCAGGGGCGGAGGATAGGACCCTGAGGGAGGCTGTACAGCTGTTGACTACACTGGTAGCAGGACAGGCTCGCAGGCGCGGGCGGAGGGACGACGATGATGATGACAGGCGGGACAGCCTGAGAGTTCGGGAGTTTTTGCTATGTGGCCCTCCAGAGTTCTTCGGGTTTAAGCCCGACGAGGACCCCCACGACTTTATTCGGGGGATGCGACGCTCACTGGACTTGGTCAGGGCTTCAGAGACTGAGTCGGTTGAGCTGGCTTCGCACCGGCTTCGAGATGTGGCTACCCACTGGTACGAGACTTGGGAGCTGTCTAGAGGAGAGGGTGCCCCTCCAGCCACTTGGGATCAGTTTGTGACAGCATTCACCCGCCACTTTTTGCCCCCAGAGTTACGGCGGGCACAGGCTGATCGATTTTTACGTCTGCAGCAGAGGGGCCGGAGTGTTCGCGAGTATAACCTTGAGTTTGATTCTCTGGCCCGATATGCACCGGCCGTGGTAGCAGATATGTCCGATCGGATGCACAGATATGTTATGGGATTGGACCGGTATTTGGTTGATAGTTGTATGGCAGTGTCATTGCAGGCAGACATGGACATTTCCCGGCTTCAGGCCTATGCGATGGGTATGGAGGACCGTCGCAGATCTGATCCTGCTGGCAGAGATCGAGACAGGAGGCCGCCCAAGAGGGCTAGATCCGTGGGTTATTCAGGGGATTCTCGAGGCGGACAGCCTCAGCAGCAGCAGCAGCAGTCTGACAGATATTTTCCTCCCTCCGGCCGGGGTACTCAGTCAGGTAGCCGGAGATTCGATAGTACATGACCGTCTGGGGCCGGTCAGAGCTCCAGAGTGGCAGGTTCACAGGTACCCAGGGGTCCCAGCCAGGCCAGACCACCCAGGCCCCGTTGTCCTCATTGCGGGAAGTCACATCCCGGGGAGTGTTACCGAGCGACGGGAGCTTGTTTTTCTTGTGGCGGTCAGGGCCACTTTATGAGAGATTGTCCATTGGCTAGCGGTTCTGGTAGTGCTGCTCAGCAGACAGGGTCAGCCGCCGGTTCTTCTTCTGCTCCATCAGTTGCACGCCCTGGAGGGCGAGGTATTTCAGCACCGGCAGGAAATGAATATGCGATTTGGTCTGGGTACCCAGGTAGGGTGCCTGTCGCGGCCCACGGGGCTGGGTCGTGACAGAAATCCATGTTGATCACTTCCCATTTCCAGGTTGGAATCGCCATTGCTTGCAATAATCCCCTAGCTTTTGATGTTCAATCTTCACTTGTTGGCAATTTGGAGATTGAGCTACAAATTCTGCTATGTCTTTCTTCATTCCATCCTACCAATACATTAGCTTAAGATCGTGGTACATCTTTGTCGCTCCTGGATGACTAGAATACCGAGAATACTGAGCTTCTTCTAGAATTCGACGACGTAATTCCGCCACATCCGGAACACATAGCCTGTCTCGGTATCTAAGAACTCTATCTATAGAAATCTCAAATGGAGACTTCTCTTTCTTATAAAGTGTATCTCTATAGTGGCTCAACTGAGGATCTTCATATTGACTCTCTTTCACCTCCATGTCCAAGGATGAAACAGTTGGATTATTAATATCAATTCCTGTACTTCTTGAATCAATTAGACGAACTCTGAGGCTGGCTAGCTTATGGAGCTCACAAATTAATTCTTTCTTCTCCGGAGGAACCTCACATAGGCTACCCATTGATTTGCGGCTAAATGCATCAGCCACTACATTCGCCTTCCTAGGATGGTATAAAATACTCACTTCATAATCTTTCAATAATTCCAACCACCGTCTCTGTCGAAGATTCAACTCCTTCTGTTTGAAAATATACTGGAGAATCTTGTGATCTGTATAAATATCAACATGTATACCATACAAGTAGTGTCTCCACATCTTTAGTGCATGGATAACCGCAGCCAACTCAAGGTCATGGGTCGGATAATTCTTCTCATGTTTTCGCAACTGCCTTGAAGCATAGGCAGTGACTTTACCGTGCTGCATCAACACACATCCTAACCCAACACCAGAGGAATCACAATATACAACATAACCATTTGGCCCTTCTGGGAGTGTCAAGACTGGGGCTGAAGTTAATCTATCCTTCAATTCTTGGAAACTGCGTTCACAAGCATCGGTCCATTGAAATCTTGTTGACTTCTGAGTTAGCTTTGTCAATGGTGCTGAAATAGAGGAAAACCTTTCCACAAATCTTCTATAGTAGCCTGCCAATCCTAGAAAGCTACGGACTTCTGTAGGTGTTGTAGGCCTTGGCCAAGTCTTCACAGCTTCAATTTTTTGAGTATCAACCCAGATGCCATCAACTGAGATAATATGGCCCAGAAAAGTCACAGAATTCAGCCACAACTCGCGTTTCAAAAATTTAGCATACAATTCATGAGTCCGAAGAATCCCAAGGACGATACGTAAATGGTCTGCATGCTTCGCTTCTGTCCGCGAGTATACAAGGATATCATTAATGAACACGATCACGAACAGATCTAGGAGAGGCCTGAATACATTGTTCATGAAATTCATAAACACTGCCGGAGCATTAGTCAACCCAAATGACATTACCCGAAATTCATAGTGGCCATATCTCGTTCTGAAAGCTGTTTTGGGAATATCTTCTTCTCTGACTCTCACCTGATGATAACCTGACCTCAGATCTATTTTGGAAAACCACTTGGCGCCCTGTAACTGGTCAAACAAATCATAAATTCTTGGGAGCAGATATTTATTCTTTATCGTCACCTTGTTCAGTTGCCTATAATCAATGCACATTCGTAGGGAACCATCTTTCTTTCGCACAGTGCTCCCCACGGCGATGAACTGGGCCTAATAAATACCTTCTCAAGCAAATCCTTCAGTTGTGCCTTTAGCTCTTTCAATTCTGCAGGAGCCATTCGGTAAGGAGGAATAGAAATAGGCTTGGTGTCCAGTAACACATCAATAGCAAAATAAATCTCTCTTTACAGAGGAAGGCCTGGAAGTTCATTTAGAAATACATCCGGAAATTCACTCACTACCGGGACGGATTGAAAAGTCGGTGACTTTGCTTCAGTGTCATGAACTCGGACTAGGTGATAAATATAGCCTTTAGCTATCATCTTCCTTTCCTTAAGCTAGGAAATAAACCTACCTCTCGGTGACGCTGTTTTACCTTTCCATTCTAGCACGAGTTCTCTCGGGAATTGGAATCGGACTATTTTCATTCTGCAATCAACATTAGCATAACAAGAAGGCCAATCCATACCCATAATCACATCGAAATCTAACATTTGCAGCTCAACTAAATCAACTTTAGTCTGATGATCACATACCACAATTACACAATTCTTGTATATTTGTCTAGCTATTACTGGATCGCTAACCGGAGTAGATATCTTGAAAGGTTTAATTGGCTAGGGTTTCACCCCGATACGGCCAGCAATATAGGGAGTAATATAAGATAACGTAGAATCTGGATCAATCTATGCATAAACGTCATGAGAGAATATGGATAGAATACCTGTAACCACATCCGGGGTGGACTCAAGATCCTAACGTCCGACTAGAGCATAAATACGGGGCTGGGTGCCACTTGAACTGGATGCTCCCCCTCTGCTCCTACCACGGCCTGCTGGAATCTGGGGGGTCTGCCCTATCGGGCGCACAGACGAAGAAGAATCAGCTACTGATCCTGTGGGCTAAACCCCAACTCTACCGCTCAGCGATGGACAATCTCGCATCGTATGCCCAACCTGACCACAGGCAAAGCAAGCATCTGAACCTCGGCAACACTGATCGGAATGTAATTTACCGCACTGGCTACATCGCGGCACTAGTGGTCTCCGCTGGCTAGGATTACCTCTAAACTGGGAACCTGAGACTCTTGAACTCTGACCCTGTCCTGAATGAATGGGGCGGTCAAATTTCCTGCCTGCAAACCGAGGAGGTGCACTAGTCGCCGACTGGGCTGAATATTTAGAATATGGCTGCCTCGATCCCCCTCTATAGTCGAGTCGACACCAACAGATCTGGCCCTCTTACTCTTCCCTCTATCAACATCGCGCTCACCCCTTGGCAGGTGTTGCTACTCTTCTAAATTCTAGGCATGGGCCTGAATGCGGGAAATATCCATCCCTTTTTGCAACGAAGCTGTCAAGAAATCTTTGAACAAATATGGCCCCAAGTCACTCACAAACCTCTGCACTCTATCTCCCATGTCAGCTACCATAGTTGGAGCATACCTAGCCAATGAATTAAAGTGAAGGCTATACTCCCGGGCACTCATATTTCCTTGCTTCAAATTCAAGAATTTATCAGCTCTGCCTCGACGAACCTCGGGTGGCAAATAGTGGCTAATGAAGGCATCTACGAATTCTTACCAAACCGGGGGAGGTGCATTTTCCTTCTTTGAAGATATCCAGTTATTATACCATAGGACCGCTACATCCCGGAGTCTATAAGATGCAAACCCCACAGATTCAGTATCGGAGGCATGGATGATTCTCAACGTGCTCAGCATCTCATCAATAAAACCTTGCGGGTCTTCATCCGGCTTTGACCTGAAAAATTCTGAAGGATTTAAACTCATGAAATCACGGGCTCTAGCATTAGTCGCCCTATCACCAGGACCCGTGCTCTGCCACTATGTCTGTCGCCTTATAACCTGGACCCGTGCTCTGCCGCTGTGTCTGAGCGGCAACTAGCTGTGTCAATAGCTGAATTGCTTCAGTCATTTGTTGACCCGAAGCAACCGGTGGAGGAACTGGAGGCATAGGAGCCAGAGCTGAAGCCCCCTCTTGTTCTTCTAGAATAGGCGAAGTGTGAGAGGTATTTGATGGAGCCTCATTATGAGATTCACCTTCTTCTATATTTGTTGGTGGCTCCCTTTCCATCCGCCTTTCTGTCGTAGCCCTGCCCTTCTGGGCAGCTATAGCTTTTCTCTTCGGCGGCATCACTGAAATCATAACGCACAATTAGGGAGGAGGAAATCTTATAACATGGCTCTATGGCACGATCTAATAAGAAGAAGAATGGTCATTTTTCCTAAATGCCCCACAACCTCTTATTTATAAGTGTGGCGCGCTTCATACCCATAAACAGGACTCTACTGGACACGGCTCGTAGACACACTCTAGGACGGAGCTGCTCCGATATCACTTTTGTCACGACTCGACTAGGGGCCATGATGGGTACCCGGAGCGAACTACCGAGCACAACTCATTCTACAACTCATCATACTTATCCTGCATTCATTTATTATTCTTAAAACAACTAGCCATAGGGAAAACCATTTTTTGCTTTCAAACATATCTACATTTATATACATAAGCCCTTCGGCTATTAAAACATATACAGAAGTACAACATAGTCATCCCCCACACGTACGTATCTACGAGCCTCTACTAGAGTACAAAACATAAAGACGGGACAGGACCCCATCGTGCACAGAAATATATATACACAAAAGAATATGATCATAAGTAGCACCTCCGGAATAGTGGAGTGCTCATGTGAATCCGCTGATAAGCTCCTACGGATCTACAATGTCTCCCTGTCTACCTGTGGGCATGAACACAGCGTCAAAAAAGAAAGGACGTCAGTACGAACATTGTACTGAGTATGTAAAACATGAATAAAATTGACATAATAAAGAAATCATGAAACATGAGGTGCAGATATAACCTGCTTAACCTTTAAGAGTAAATGTGTTTTATACATATCACATATATCAGCATATCACATGTACCATCGTCGTTAACCCGCGTCCGGGTAACCATCATATGTCGTCCACTAGTGGTGTCATGTCCGGCCTTTTAGGCACGGTGTAATCATAAGCAGCCCGTATTAGCAGTGACATGTCCGGTCATCTAGGCACGGTGGAATCGTATGTAGCCCGCCTTCGCGGTGACATGTCTGGCCCTCTAGGCACGGTGGAATCGTATCATCATATTCTTATCATGGACTTATCATAAAGCATGTATTAGAATTCAAAGATAATTTATAACTATACCGGGGGGGAGTAAGGTCGAGAACCCCCGATTTCATTATGGAGTAGTCATGATCATCATACCTCACCCTGAAAGAACTAGCATCATAAGGTGGGTCTAGCAATAATGAGTAACATCAAGGAGTCGTACAAGGATCATTAGCTTTATGGAATTATCATATCGTAAGCTTTAGGATCTCTAGGCTTGGACTCATCATCGTTATTATCATATTCATGACATATCTCTCATCTTTATCTCATAGGAAGCTCTTTATCAACATTGACTCATAGTTTCCGGAATGTAAGAAAGTCATGGTGAGATAGGGAAAATCATGTCATAAGAATCATGCCTTAGAAAAAGAAGGGGCTAGCCTTACATACCTTTACGTTTCGCTAACTTTATCAATTGAACGCTCCCCTCCAATATTCACGTTTCTACATTCAACGGAGTTCGTACTAAAGTTAGGCAGCATCTCCTTTGTTTCTACAACTTCCTCCATATCACATAACAACTCCCAAACATCATAATAACATTCATAATCTCATAATCAACAATCTTCGTCAACCATACATTATTCATTTCGCCCAATTCCATTTCAAGGTCATCCATAACCATGGTCATAATACAATATTACATTCATCCTCCTATAATGTTTCTCCCATGTTCTTAATATAATTTATAACAAGATTATACTCATAAAATCTCAAGAATTATGATTCATGCCAACTACTATTCAAGAATACCATAATTTCACACTTGAGCTACATATTCCACTTCCTTCCATAATCTAAGTCTTTCAACCATTAAATATGCTTAATAACATGTAATTATCATGAAACTCACCTTTGATTGTGTAGGAGCAACTTTTGGATGAAAATGCTTCACTTGAAGAAAAACCGTAGCTTAAATCCAAAGAGATTTCTTGACTCTAGCAGCCCTTAAAAGCTTCCTTGCACTTGATTTCCTTGGATTAATGATATTGCTCCTTGATTTCCCTTGGATTCTTGAAAATGAAATGTGTGGAATGTTCTAGAGCCTTGAAGAGAAGTGGAGAAGTGTGGAAATGAAAATAATGAAGTGGGAACATCATTTTATACTTGAAAATAACTCAGCCCGTCGGGACTTATACGGACAATTATACGGTCTGTATAACATTGTACGGTCTGTATAAGTGATCCTGGTTCACCATCATGGAAAACATCCTTCCTGTTAGGTTATACGAACCCTTATACCGACCGAATAAAGTTATACGGACTGTATAACTCCACTTTCCTGAAATTGATTCCGTCGTTTCGTTTGATCTCCAATCCTTATGGAACCTTCTTAACACTTGTTTAACACTTTGTTAGCAATCTAAGGAGAATTATAACTTCTTCTCAAGACATTATTAAATCTCCAGTAGCTCGGTACTTTACTAAACTCTTTCGAACACCTCGTATACGTCACCCTTCTTAATGAACTTTCTTCTCTTGCTTCCAACGTCTTTGAAATCTTAATTAGAATTGTTAAGTAACCTTTCTTACCTATAGAAACATCGTACTCATCTCACCCTGCGTTAGTCTATCTATCATGCGACGACATGAAATTTCCGAGGTGTAACACTCATTGAGTGTCTCCGAGACAATAATTAATAGAAAATTATATGAGTAATAAGTTTAATTGAAACAGTATTGAGAAGCAGTTCAGAACACATGATAACATCTCACGAATATCTAGTATAAGCTAATGATAAAGAAATAATCACTTTGAATGAGTAAGTCATTATCGTTACCTAATGTTCTTCCAAAACAGTTCAAAATCCAGAAATTAAACAGTTCATCAAACTCAAAGAAACCATTAAGAGAAAAGTAAATCACTTTCAGTCCATTATGCCATTTATCAAGATTAAGTCTTCCATTTGTGATTACCCTTGATAGCTATCCTTCCTCCCGAATAGCTAGGTAAAACCACATCCGGGTGAGATGAGTACGATGTTTCTATAGGCAAAACCCTCGATGACCACTCTTCCTCCCGAATGGCTAGGAAAAACACAAACAATAGAATCATGGCATAATAGCCGAATTACAAATCATGGCATAGAAGACGAATCTCAAATCATATCATGATTGCCAAATTTTCATTATGAATTATGTTCATCATCCCATTAATAGGGGTATACCAATATCATTAACTGATTTAAAAATCAAGTTCAAATCATTATTCAATTTTAATTTAACGAAACCTGTTCATAGGGAAAACCACATGAAATATCCAAGCTTTTCGAAATCAAGTTTAAGTATTCCTTATGGGGTAATCAATGTTCAAAGATTAAAGCTTTATATTTCAATTCCAATCATCCTTCAATAAGGGATATATATATATATATAATACACATAAAGTTTTAATGCTGGATTGTCCCTCACACACAAACCTTGCAAACAAAACCATTTTTTAAGGTTGAAAGCACATTCGATAAGAGACATACATCCAAAGAGGGTTTTCAAAAGAGACATACCTCAAATCCCTCTAAAACGGCACCAACGGAATTTCCAAGGTTCAACAATCACTCTACAATAGATTTAGATGATAAAGATTAGAACTTTAATCGCTTCTGTGTTTTTCCTTCAATTTTGGAAACTAGGGCTTTTTCTAAGCTTTAATCTTATTATTGAATCCCCCATGATTCACCCATGGATTATTATTTCTTTCAATACCCTACACTAGTACAAATCCTCTAAATAATTTCAGTAAGTATGAAAGAACATACCTTTAAGAAGTTTCCCAAAGTCTCCTTCAATTTCTCTTTCCTTGATTTTCAAGAATCTATGGTTTTGAAGGATGAACTAGCGTTAATTTGATGTTAGATTGATGTTTTAGTGATGGGAATTGATCAAGAACTTACCTTATATGTTTTGGGGAAGCGTTAGGCTTGTTTTCTCTCAAAAAGTCGGCCAAAACGAAGTGGGGAAAGGTTTTACGAAGTTAGGCTTTTATAAAATCCGGGAAAAATTGCTTCAGGCATAAAATGGCCTGGCTTGGTGCGCCGTGCACGCCTTAATTTTCCACTGCGCTAACGATGTTCAGTAAAAAAGGCATAAATCCTAGCACAGAGCTCCGTTTAAGCTCCACCATATATGGTTGGAAAGGTATTTCAAAGACCTACTGTTATGGTTCACTTTTATGCGGGTGCATAAAAGCTACAAAAAGTTTGTTGGTGCTCCAAACTGGATTTTAATATTTTTAGAGTCGCCACCTAATTTATTAAGGGAAATTAGGAAAACTGGGTTAAAAGGGTTTATCAAGCAAGAGAAAAATCCTTTTAGGACTAGGGTTCGAGGTAAGGGTTCTGGTGATCCCGTAGGGAAGGTTTTAAGCACCCTAGTATTAAGGATTCGTAGAATACGGTTGACCTACGAGCTTCAATGTGTGATTATTGTAATTACTTGCTTTAAAATGTTTACTTTATCGCAAATGTGTCATGCTTATCATAAATTCTAAATTCCGGCAAATTGTCCCCTTAGAAAAGGGAGTTTTTGGTTTCAAAAATCCATATAAGTGTTCAACTCACTTCATTTCCGGACCAAGACACACTCAGGATTTCTGCCGAGTAGAGTCGCTACTATTTTGGTCTTAATGATATGAGTTCAGTTCTTTTAGGTTTTTATTACGTATATATAAGAAAATAAGTGGAGTATATCTCCCTTTTTATAATATAAGTATGTAAGGAAAGTTTATCAAGGCCATTTTTAGTCTCATTGACGCTAAAAATAGGCTAAGCCATATATTATACCAAAGCCATCTTATCTCAAAATCAGTCCAAGTAGATTTCTCTTTGTTTTATCCCCTTAAGTTGGGCTTTTGGCCCAAAAATACTTTGTTCCTTTTCTGAGAACTGTCCAAGTTAACTTATCAACTTTTTTCAAAATTTGGCGCAAGTTCTAAAAGAATGCTCTTTATCAATTATAGTCCAAAATAGTTCTCAAGTTCATTTTTTGGTTCAGCCCAATTCATATTGAAGTCCAAAAAGGGAGCAGTTACTATCCTTATTATTTCTGATTCGATTCATTTCCAGAACTTCGTAAAGGACGGAAGGCCCAAAAAATATATTTGAGTTCCAATTTTTAGAAAGTTTTTTAAGCTCAAACATATCTGAACCAGCTTTTAAGAAAACCAATTAAGTACCGATTTCAAGCAAGTGTTAGATTAGGCGGTTTTGAAAAACATTTGAGTGACTTCCTAATAATAAATGTTTTTCCGAAGTTCTAACATTCATAGGGGTTTCAATATTATACAAGTATCTTACAAATACAAATAAAATGAAAAAGGAGAAGAGTTAGGCTTGTGGGCTAACCTAAGCCCACCAGTTGCCTGTTGCCTATTTTCACCCATAGGTGGGCCATCAATATATATTAGCTTCCCTTTCTTTCTTCAAACTCAATCAAAGAATGAGATGGGCCTCTGGCCCAACGGGTTAATGCAATGGAAGGTGGCCCAAGTGGCCAGTGTAATTTTTACATGAGACACAAAGAAAAAAAAAAGAGGATAAGGATTAGAAGGTGTCTAGAACTACTTGATTAACATAGACTAAATATATGCCTATATTATTTGTACAAGCAAATATACATATTAACATACTCAAACAACTGATACATGCAAAAGAAGCTGTCCAACCCAAGTTATAAAACAAAGAAGGGTTTTAAAACTAACAGGGCCCATTTTGAAAAGAATAGCAAGGGAAGAGGCCCAAACATAAGCCAACTAATAACACATAAAGGAGATAGCCCAAAGAAGCAAACAATTAAGAACCAGGTCCAACTTATTACCATTATGATGCACAAACTAATAATTCGGAGTCCACATAAATGATATACCCTATATATACTTTAATATACAAATTCTTGTATATCAAAGGTATACAGGAACTATATACGTCTAGTATATTTAGGTATATCTCCTATATACTCAAACAGAAAATCAACACTTAACTCAAATAAAGACATGCTTGGTTCTACTTGGTGTTTTTTAAAGCTTCAGTTGAAGGGTACAAGAACAGATTTCAGAAGAAGAAAGAAATAGATGCAACAATCATGATATGCAGAGTATACAGAGATTCAAGAGATCATACAGAGGCAGTGATATGCCATGAGCTTAAAAAATGTCTTAACCATGGATTCCGTATGTAATCATACTTGTTTTAATTTTAGAAGGTCCCATGGTGTGTGAGTTCACATGGGTTTTGGTTATAGTTGCATACTTCAGTCATGGTCAACTAGTCATGAACATAGAGGGATTCAAAACAAGATTCAATGAGTTTTGTTTAACAAGACAAGTGTTTATATTAACTGATTCAGTGCCAATAATAACCTTATATAATGGGATGCAATAGAGTAAGCAACTTTCACATGAAAGACTAAACATATACCAACATTCAAAATTCAAATGGTTTTTCTAATGAGGAAAATACACTTTGCAGATTATATGATACAACTGACACTTAGCATTTGAAAAAAGGGATAAAGGAAAAATCATGCTCAAGTATGCAAAACAAAACACTTAGCCTCAGGCAACTACTACAGGGTTTCAGAGATCAAGTTAGGACTTAAGCACATCATCTCTTAAGCTACTCAGATACGATACTATTCTTATAGTCAAGTGATAGACAATCAATGGATTAGATGTGCACATTTGATGTGCTTAAACCACACCGGGGGGGGGGGGGGGGGGGACAGTATAAACGATGCATGACACACAAGCAATAAGGCAATCAAACAGGAGGCTAATAAGAACAACAAACATCTTTCAGACGGGACAAAAACCTTAACAGAATAATGACATAGCACATATGATATCTTTCAGCAAATAGAAGCATTTAACACTCAAAGGATCTATATACATTCATCATATTGGACTAAGCCCATTATACTTTGCTCATAAGTTAAGTTCTCATATAATACTTCTAAAGTTCAGGCTTAGAACCAATTTAAACAGACCAAAAGTGACTCTTTAGACCATCACTGTTTAGCAGACCTATGAGAGGGACTTACAGGACATTTCACTAAGCCTAGATCATTTCAAGTTCATTTTTTACCCAACATATAGTATATGCAGACTCAAAGGAAGCTAAAATATGCTTATTTAATCCATATTTGGCAGAACTTAGTGCCAATCTTAAACTATACAAGGATTTTCCTTAAACACATTATGTCATGTCAACAAACAATCAACAGGCTTTGTGCTATTCTCAGATCATTTAACTGAAGCACCATTGCAAATAATCATGTCTATGTATACATATCAGCAGGTGGATACACTCTATGCTAAAAATACGCAGGTAGTTTGGACTTATGCAGACTGTCTATGGCACAAGCTAAACTAAAAATAGGACAAACAGTAATTCAACATGATCTTTAGACTAGATTAATAACAAAGCAGGGTCTAGTTCCACATAATAGAGACTCAGCCATCAACAACAAACTAAAACTAACTTAAAGAGACTAATCAGGAAACTAAACTCATAAATATAACTAAACAGGATTTAAATATGAGCAACATGTTTAAACTAGTAATTAATAAGCATGCTAGGTAGGGATACTTATTAACACACATATATAACAGGATAAAATAGCAATTAATACTACCATAATAACAACCTAGAACAACATAAGCAGAAAAGCAACTGATGAATGCAAAAATAATTAAAGGAGAGAAGATTTATCTCTTGTATGCGGAGCCTTGATCGAGAATGGACTTGGAATCTTCACTCCTCCACTCCAACGATTTAGCCACACACCCAGAAAACAAAACAAACATTTTAAAACTTAAACTAACTTCGAAAAATTAAAGGTCTCAAGCAAGAGCTGCTAAAACCCTAGGTATTTCGAGTTTTTATGAATATTCAAGTGATATTCTGTGGTAAGTCTATGAAACAATGTGATTTGGGGTTCTTTATATAGAGCCCCAAAAATCCCCAAACCCTAATCCAATCCGATGTGGGACAAAATGCAAATTTTGAAAACCAAGTCTCAATTCAAGCATCAACGGCCACGATTCAAGCAAAATAAGGTTCGGAGGGTCAAATTTGACTCTCAATGGCTCAATCTAGCTGGTTCTTGTATGAACCAATGAGGATTGAGAGTTCAAATTCGCTTTGAGACAAAAACCATTAAGAAATCTCAGTTTTTTACCATGGAAATGCAGGAAAGCAAATAAAAAATACGAACTAAACCTTGTTTGGTTGAAACACGGTAGAGAGAGATGAGAAATATTAAATGTTTTCTTCAAATGGTGGTGCAAAGGACTGTAAAAGCGAATGCCTACTGCGATTTTCCCATGAATGACAACGATGACAACATAGGAGAGAGAAAATCACTGCGGCGGCTAAGGAGAAACCCTCTTTTTTGCTTAAGGGGTCGTTTGGTACGAATGAAAGAGGAAAGAGGTATTACCCCTTTATGCTGTGATTGGGCTGGGTCTGGTCCTTTGATGGACTAGGCCTGTCTGAAATGAAAAGTGTAAAGAGAGAGGGGCAGCCATATACATACATATATACATGATATACATGTATACCCGGATATATGTTTGTATATATAGGGAGACTTAAACACTCAATTTAGCAAATGGCCATAACTGGAACAATTAATGAATTAAATTTTTAATTAATGGCCAAATATGACTTAATTAATTAATTAACTGATTAACCAAATCAAAGAACATGGTTAATATGCAAATGGACTTAAGTTGCAAATATAGCCTCAATTGACCTTAGACCATGAAATTGGTCATTGCAATTATGGCCAGATTTAAACTAAACAATCAAAGGCTAATTTTGCAATAAGGACCTTAATTGACCTAAGCCATGGGAATTGGCCATTTCAATTGAAGCCAGAATGGACCAACAAATTGACTATTTCAATTGTGGCCTCAATTAACCATTTAGTAAACAATTTATGGAATTAATCACAATTAAATGCTTGATTGATTATAATTAACTTTAATAAATTGTACAAATGCACATTGAATATGCAAAATTAAGAATTGAGAGGTAAAATGATTAATTCATTTAATTAATCAGATTTCTTGAATTAAACGAAGTAAAATGCTTGATAATTGATCTTGCAATAATTTCAACAATTAATTAAATAATAGTTTTAAATTATCTTTTATTAAATTTGGCAAATGCTCCATATTAATTATAAAAATGTGTAAATTAATTTCTAAATGATTTATGATATTAGTGAAGTTATTTTCCCAAATGAAATGGTAAAATATTATCAAAATTATTTTATAAAATTATTTTCACTTGTAAAAAATACACATTTCACTTAGTTTGATGTCCAAGGACTCTGGGTAATTAAAATAAATTATGGGAGATAAAAAATTAGGTGTCAACACCTATAACTTTCATTAAGGAAGTTTTCCCAAATTCTCTATGTATTTTCACATACAACTTTCATTATGAACTGAAATGTGCACACACACACACACACACACACACACACACACACACACACACACACACACACATATATATATATATATATATATATATATATATATATATATATATATATATATATATATATAAAATTACACACATTCAAATGATTATTTTCACGTAATTGGTCTAGAAGTCAGACCTACCGAAACATAGATGAGTTTAAGAACTCTTATGAACTTCACTACTTGGTTTAACTTCAAAGCGACTATCTTGCACCCAATTTCACCCCGAAGGGATTCATATAGCTAAAATTCTATATTAACACCAATTAAACACATTCACACTAAGCACGGATTCATGGAGTGTTACATTCTCCTACTGCTTCCTCTTCACCATTTCAATTGGGCCTACTGTCATTTGTTTCTTTCTAATACGTCTAGGCTTGATCTCTTTTACCTTAACCGATTACTTGTATATGAACTGAAATGTGTGCGCGCACACACACACAGATATATATATATGCATGTATACGTGATTATATTTGAGTAATTCTTTACTTTATATTAAATGAATTTCTAAGTTTAGGTACACTCTAACTGTATTTTTCTTTTTCCCCTTCTTTGTTTGCATGGAAATACTTGGGCCATTTGGGCATCTCTTTCAAACCACTGTTGGACCAAGGGCCCAACATTTTTCTTTCATCGAGTCCAGATAGCAAAAATGATTGAAGGCCTAACCATGGGTGAAAATGGCAACTAGTGGGCTTCGGTAGCCCCACTAGCCTAACTTTCTCTTTTTATTTTCATAAATTATACAGGTACATGTATATAAAGAATACTTGTGTAAATATTGGTACCCGAATTGTTAGAATTTAGATATGTCGCGTAGAATGGATAGGAAACCTTCAAACGATTTTCAAATTAGACCCAACAAAGATAAATGTTGCATAAAACATGGCAAATGATTTTCTTTAAACTTGATAATATCTTTATAAATTGATAACGAAACACGAGATATATGCATGTATGAGAATAACAATTTTTGAAGGAAAAAATAGAAACTGTTTTGGATTGTTTTGCCTTGGACAAAAAGGGCTTGAAATGATTTTGAGACTTAAAGGATCAAAAGGCTGATTTCATGAAATAGTATTGTAGACGGAAATGGATTTCAAATGTGAAAAGACTTAAGTATTTTTAAACCTTTTGGGCCCAAGCCCAAACCTTAAGTTATTCAAACAAAGGAGATATGCTTGAAATTTAGTTTGAAGAAGGGTTTTAAAGTAGAGTATGGTTGACCTTAAAGAAAAATAAAGAAATTGAATGAAGTACTATGAGCCTTTTTATATCTACTTGTATAAATCATGGCATATTTTCAAAACAGATACACTCTTGTATTGCTAAATAAACTTATAAGGACCGAAGACATGACATTGGACCAAAGAGTGGAACTCTACTTAAGAGAAATCTTAAGTGTGTTTTGGCTCGAAAATGTGTAACGACCCGCCCGGTCGTTATTGGACCTTTCACAGCCCGTGTATGAAAATCAAGTGTATCGTCATAAGATTGGACCACGGGGGATTTTTAAGTGTAATATTTAATCGTAATTGAATTAGATGAGAGTTAAAGAGTTGTAGGCCCGGGGAGGATGTCTTCGCCGCCGCGGGTGAACGACTGCTATAACGATCTCGCTGTAGCGGACGAGCAGTCTTCTATAGCGGTATATGCGGACCAATACCCGCGTTTAATGACTTTATTTTGGGATTTAAACCCTTTTGCCCACAAACCCCATCTTTTAAGCCTTCATTAGGGTATTCCCAAAGTAAAACACTTGATGACTAGGGAAAAGTAGCCATTCAAACATTCTTCGTGTTGTCTGCTTTAAGGATTTCTCTATTATGGTTTCCAGCTCAAAGACGGGATAGTGATATTCCATGAATGTTCGTGATGGCTGCTCGGCAATGAGGTAGGTTATGGTTTACTTGAGTTAGACTTTGATTAGTAGATCGTATATATGCCTTAAAATTGACGGGAGAAAGTAGGATTAGGTTTTCGGACACGAAGTTCGATTGAATACTATTTAGGGTAAGATGAATGCTGATTTTTGAGGGCATCGTGCCATTAAGTAAATAAGTGATCCAAGATGCATAGTTAATAGGCCTAAAAAGGGAAGCAAAGTGGTGAGTATGGTTTGTTATTGATTCTAGTTAGCATGGTGGGGTAGGTGCAATTATCGAGTTGACTATAATGTAGTCTCGTTATACCATGGGTGGGGGAGACCTGTTGCTAAATTGTAGGTGTCCTTATTGGCAGTCATGTTGTTGTTATGCTATGTATCAAGCATGCGGGAACCGATGTATTTACTTCTTTGTTGATTCGGAGTGATTCCTTATTCAGGTTATTGATTAATCGAGTCCGAGTCTTGGTATGACTGTTGCGTAATGAATTGTATTCTTATTGTGTGTATCTTCGGGTAGTATCCACAATGTTAGAAGGTTGATTTCCTAAGTCTTGTTATGATTCGTGACATGGTGACTTGTGTTCCTTGATATTGATTTATTGATTGTGGAACGGAAATACATTGTGATGAGAAAGATAATATAACTATGAAAAGGAATATTTGACAGGGGGTGAGGATGTGGCCTAGTTATGGGCTCGTGATCCGAGGTCAGTTCCATAGCGAGTGGTACATGGACACTATGGGTACCCTGCAGGTCATGACTATTGGGCAAACATTACCATTTAGCATGTGTGCATGGATATGATACTAATATTGATTACATTGTACTTGTGTGGTCATATAATGTGACGATGGCAGAGCTGGTTTCGGTTGGATGACATATAGTCATGGTTCATTCTGGTAAGTTACAATTGATTTCCTGAAGGTTGTGGAGATGAGGCGTTTACAAGTAACCTCATAATCCGTTGACAGATAGAGGAAGGTAGGTTGAGTTGACTCCATTAGCGTGGCTCAATGTTTGGGAGTATGTTGATTTGCTATCATTGACTACATTGCCTTACTTGTTCTTACTTGATACTGGATAAGTGGTATGAGTCTGGTGTCCATTGGGGGCTGTGTGCTGATTGAGTCAATCGTTGAACTACGAGTATGTTAAAGTAAGGGGGAAAAGGTAAGAATTAATGGTCCAATTGAGTGTCGGTGGATAGGGAGGTTGAGGTCTGTTCTTTATAATTTGTCGGGGTTTAATTGGTCTGGGAGTTGTCTTGAATATAACTGTTGTTTTCTGTTGGTCCTTAATTCCTAGTGTTACATTAACATGGTAATGGGATACGAGCATGTTTATGTCAGAACTATTTAAGTATGGGTAGGATTTAAAAAGGTGTTACGACTGTACCCATCTGTTTATTCTGTTGATTTTATATCGTGTTGTGTGAACTAATCTTAGTCGGCCTATGATGCTTACCAGTACGTGTGGTGTACTGATACTACTCTTGCTACATTCCTTTTTGGGTTGTAGATGTGTTTCAGGTTATTGCTTGACGGTCTCACTTAGTTGCAGTGGTGAAGATCTTCCTACAACTTCTGTGTATCTTGCCCCAAGGCAGAAGTTGTGTCATTTTATTTTAAGTCTATTCCTCTGTATTGTAGAAGCTCTTGTACACGTCTAGACTAGGTCCTGGGAAGTTGTAATTTTTTAAACTTTTAAGGAAGGCCAGTTATGTTTTATACGTACTATGAATTATTGTCTGTTGTACTTTGTCAAATGATTTATTTAATGGGTTGGTTGGTAAGGACTCGCCTATCAGAAGGTAATCAGGTAGGCGTCCGCATGATCCGTACTTTGGGTCGTGACAAAATGAAATGACTTTAAACACTTATACGGATGTTCAAAGGAAATCTAACTTTTTTTATTAATAAAGGAATTTTTGCTAAAAATGTTTATGATATGCCATGATAGTTTAAGAAAGAAAACCCTTTTAGCAAATAATTACACTTAATCACACATTGAAGCTCGAAGGTCAATCGTATTTTACGGATCATTAATACCAGGGTGCTTAAAACCTTTCCTAGGGGATTACCAGAACTCTTACCTCGAACTCTGGTTTTAAAAGGATTTTTCTCTTGTTTGAATAAATCCTTTACCTGGGATTTCTTAATTTTCCTTATAAATTAGGTGGTGAATCTAAAAAAATACAAAAATTCAATAGAGTCCACAAATTCGAAGTAGCTTTTATGCCTCGCGTAAAAGTGAACCGTAACAGCAGGTTGTTGGCATAAAGTCATGTGTGAAGTTTTGATGATTGACAAAGTGAGCCTACAGTGTAAAGAAAACCAGGTCTAGAAACATGGTCCAGACAAAGTATTTAAACAAAGCTAGATAGATGATTGAGGTTCAGAAGATGTTTCAAACACAATGATATACAAGCACATGATGGATAGAATAGGTCCATAGACATGTTCCATTGCAAAGAAGCAGCAGAGACAAATGCAGACACAGTTAACTACATATGATCAACATATGCGTGCCAAGGCAAGAAAAATGCAAATGGTGAAAGTACAGGGTGAATGGAACTGGTCAAAATGCATGTTCCATCACAAAGACGGATGTTGGCCAAATGAGATGACTCAGTCATAGAGTAGTTCAGGCAAGTATAAAACAATTATTAAAACATGTTCTATCACAAAGAGTCTTCAGGTGCAGTTGGTGAATGAATCAGACGAGAAGAGATCATAAACAGGAAAGATGAAGATGACTCAGAAGATAACTCTATTCGAATAAAGAGAGTTGCAAACAAATCACATGAACCATGTCTGCAAACATGTTTCAACACAGAGCAAGAACATGATCAGAGTCACAGAGTTAGACAAGGTTGAAGACATGATTTATTCCAACAATGAATAAATCTGATTGGAGAATAGACACAGAGCAAAGAGCATGATGCATGAAACAGATCTGTCAACATGTTCAATCATCCATCACAGAAGCAGACTCAAGATAGAGTCACATGAATGAACAAGAAGGGGATGATGAAAAAGATTTGTGAACATGTTCCATCTCAGGCAATGCAGAGATTTAGAGGCAGACAAACTAGGTGGATAAAACGGGTTCGTGAACATGTTTCAACGCAAGTCCTACATCAACTAGGATTTGCAGATTTATGCTAAAGACTTGGCGGTCAAGTATGCAGATTTCCTTGCCATATTTGTTGGGATTAGTAAGACTTCTACAAGGACAAGAAGTGGAATCAACAAGGCAATAATCCAAATACAACACAAACCCTAACATCTCATGGGCCTACTCGAAGAGGGTTTTGTGTTTGCCGACCTACTGTGCACTCAATGTTATAAATATCCAAGTCTTACCAAGAAGAAGGTTTGCGCACCCAAAAAGAGAGAATTCAGAATATTGAGCGATCAAAAGATATACCAAGAATATTTAAGAATCCAGGCGTGCACCTCTAGGGAAGAAGATAGATTGAAGGAGTTGCTATGCTGTATATCATTTCCGGTTCTTAAGTCTAGACCTTTGTATTAGATTGTTTATCGAGTTGTACTTTATCCTCTTTCATAGAAACAAATAGTTAGTACAAAAACGTTGTAAATTCAAGATCAAGTTAGAGATCAACTTGAAGGTTGCTTGCTAGTCAGAGGTTGATTAGGAAGATAGGAATTAGAGGTTAGTTCCTAGGTTACACAGTTTGTAAATCTAATTTGCAGAGGCTCATCTCTGTGGTGGAGTTTCGAGGAAAATCCTACAGAGGTGTAGGTCGTGGTTTTTATCGCCTTTTAGAGCTGGGTGGTTTCCACGTAAAAATCAATGTGTTCTTTATTTACCTATTGTTTATATTCTGGAAGACGCTAGTATAGAACAGGTAGAGTAACTTGTTCCATCCTACAGGTGAAAATTGGGTACTGCATAGGATACGAAGCAGGTCGTGCAATTTTTCAGTCAAAATTGGAGTTTGTACATCATTTATATCAGAGTTATGGGGGAGCTCTCACTAGACTTCAGGAAGCTTGGAATAGGGGGTGGCGCCGAGTTGCCTTGCAAATTGATAATGCTAGTGTAGTTCAGGTGCTACAAGCTGGAAGAATTGTGCCTCATCGGAATGTTGATATTATCAACCGCATTCGTCACCTCTTAGCTAGGAACTGGGTGGTCTCTGTTGCCCATATTTATAGGGAGGCTAATTCGGTTGCTGATGGTTTAGCCAATTTGGCATTTAGTCAAGAGTCTCACTTTGAATGGCATTCACACGTATCTTCTGGCATTTCTTCGCATGCTGCATGAGATGTTGTTGGGGTCTCATTCCCTCGTTTAGTTTCGAGCTAGTTTCTTGTTGTTTTAGTTCTCTTTTAAAGAAAAAAAAATCAAAGGTTGGTATAGTACTATGTGATCCACATAAACTAGTTTTCTTTGATTTTTCTCCAGCAAAACTCACACATTAGATCATGAACTGTGTAGTGTTTCATGTCGATCATTATCAGTCCTTCTTTTAGATAACATTACCTTTCTCCTATTACACCAAAAACACACACATCAGGGCTACAAACACTCTCTTCTCTCTCCATGCAAAACCCTAAAAAAGAGTGAACCCTAGTTTGATGACTGTGGCCGACGGCCAACCACCATCGATGGTTGGTCACAATATTGCCTCTTCTTCTCAATTTCCTCCACTAAATCCCGCATATATGAAAACAACCTTACCCTAGTGGTGAACATAGACAAAACCCTAAACAAAACCCTAACCTATGCAGCTCTTGTCAATTCGCAACAGATGAATATGAACATGCAGACGTCCAAAAATGATATTGAACCTGTAGAGTTAAAAGATGGTAAGAGAGTGGTTATATGGACGGAGGCTAAAGTTTTACGCATGAACTCCATTGAAGAACTTGACTATGCAGTTGTGGCCAAGTTCTCTTATGGTTGGCCGGAGTTGAAAGAGTTGCGAGTACAAATCCCTAAACAATGTGGGATCAAAGGTGATTGCAGAATTGGTTTATTTAGACATCGTCATATTCCAATGAGATTTGATCATTTAGAAGATTTTATTACGATGACATCTAAAGGAGTTCACAACATTCATTCAAAGGATGGATATTATTATCCGATGAGGCCATTGATTTATGATCCAATGTTTAAGGTGGGGGAAGAAACAACTACAGCAATGGCATGGATTTCCTTTCCACATTTGTTACCTACTTTCTTTGTTAAAGAATCTTTGTTTTCAGTGGCATCTGCTATAGGTAAGCCATTACAATTGGATATGGCTACGATCAATAAAACTCGACCTAGTTGTGCTAGGGTTAAGGTTTTAGTTGATCTAGTTGCTGATTGTCATGACCCATTTTTCATAGGTCGTGCGGGCACTTACCTTCCCACCTCGGTAAGCGAACTCTCAACCCAATAATGAACAAATACACGAAGAATGAATTTAAAACAGCGGAATAGAACAAATACGTAAGTCTTACGAAATATCTATATAAAAGTAGTAGAAAGTGCAGAAGATAATAAACACCCCCAAGGTCTAATTCGAATAATACAAGAGCATCTAAGTAGAATAATACAATCTGGAATACTAATACATAATGTCTATATCTCTGAAGTAAAAATAAGACATATGATAGGAAAGTATTCAAGGTCAGCGGACGCCATGCTCACCCTGGAAACTCGAGAGAAAGCTGAAGTGTCGATCAGTCACGGGTCACAGAAGTAGATCCTACCTGGTACTCTGCATGCATAAAAGAATGCAACAAGTGCAGGTCAGTACAAACAACAATACTGATAAGTATCATCGGTCGACTAAGTATAGCTAACACAATTCAGAAGATAAAGCAGATAAGCAAGGAATCTAGCAAGTATAAGACAATATAATCACAGCCAAGTATCCGTCATCGCCTATGTAAAGCATCTAACCCAAATACGTCAAGTTCGAATATATCCGATACAATCCAATCATTAAACATTCCAATCACCAAGTATCTCAATCAAGTCATAATACAATGCAGTGCAATGATGGAATGAATGCAATGTAATGCCATGCAAATGAGGTGTACACATGTACTCCGGATGGAAATATCGGCGCCTCGGTAGCACAGCCCAGAGTGACCCGCAAAGTCTAAGAAGTCTCACCGGTACCTCCCTGGGGGACCCGCGGAGTCCATGCACTAATAACGATTCCGGGATATCATCGGAATCAGCCATGCAAGAACGATTCCAGAATTGGGCATCGGACATCGGCCATCTCACAATCACTCAAGTAAAAGAGTCGGTCAAATATCAGTCTCACACAATCAACGATTCTGGAATTGATCTTCAAACATTGGCCTTTTCATAATCACTCAAGTAAAAAAGTTTATCAAATATCGGTTTCATACAATCAACGATTCCGGAATTGATCTTCGGACATCGGCCTTTTCATAATCACTCAAGTAAAAGAGTTTATCAAATATTAATTTCATACAATCAACGATACCGGATCATCACTGGGTATCGGCCATGCATCATGAATGTGTGAGAATGCGTGCAATGCATCTATCAATTATCAATAATCAAGTTCAATATCACAAGTACCAACGAAGGGGTACGCCAACAATGTATCATATCACAATACCAACAGTGGTATGCCAACAATATATCAATAGCACAAGTACCAACAACGGGTACGCCAACAATGTGTTATAGTTCAAATACCAACAACGGTATATCAATCTTATCTCAGTCAAGACAATAACACAGATTCCGATATCTATCAACTACTCATGGCATCAAACCATCACAATGGAACAATCAACACACATAACGGGGTGGCTAGTTCTAACACACAACAGGGCCCAAGCTAAGGCAATATCCAGCTCGACTTCATACTCGCAAGTTCACATGCTGTCTCTGACATTATAATCTAAATGTGTGCTTCGCTATATGAAGTCTCACCAAAGGTAAGCCATAACCTACCTGGACTGCCGAACCGCAGCACCAACAAGTCACTCATTTGCCTTGCCCTTCCGCTGAAGCTCATAACTAAAGTAGTCTAAGCATAATCGAATTCTATATTGAAAATCATGAACAATGATACTAATATTGCTATGATTTCAATTAGGTCAATTCTAACCCTAGAAATTGAGAAAACGGGCCCACAAGGGCAAAACGGAAAATTCGGGGGGAAAATACCAAATTAAGTACTAGGTAATCATAACCCAACGACCAATTATTGATTTAGCTCAAGGATTAGCCTAATTTCTGATTTCAAGCAAAACCCCCAAACTGGGTATAAACCCTAAGCCTTTGATTCCGAAATTCAACGTTAAAAGTGGAAGATATATGATTAATAAACTTAGATTCATCAAATTTTAACATAAACATCATCAATTTCCTAATACATAAGCCCAAGGGAAAGTTCATTAAAACCCTCCTTCAAATTTCATCTCTAAGGGATTGTTAAAGGGAAGGGGGAAATATAAGATGACTGTGATTAAGGAAGAGTAAGGGATTAGGCAAGGTTTACCTACAAGAATTTATCCAAATTATCCAAAAACAGTTTCCTCAAGCTCAAATATCGAGATGGGAAATAATGAGGGTCTAAGACTTATTTGAAACACATTTAATGAAAAATAACTGTCTGTCACCGCCATGGCGGTAGAGATGCCGCTATAGCGGCTGGGAGACCGACACAGCGGTATGGCCAACAATATGCATGGCTGCCCCAGCGGCCAACTCACCACAGCAGCGGTGCCGCCATTATGGGCACCAGACACCAGAATCCCCCATTTTTCTAAGTCTTCAATCAAAATCCCGGGTTATTCCCGAGGCCATCTGCTCTTAAACCAAACACACAAATCCACACAAAAATATGCTGCGAACGCGCTCATGGTCTCAAAATTTCCAACGGGGGTCTCGTTGACCGAGTCAACCCCCAATGCCTTAACTCCAATTTCCCATCCTAAGTCTTGAAATGCATCCGAATGCATTGGGAACCCAATCAAATACACATACAAGTTCTAAATGACCATCCGGACCTCTCGGAATCGACGGAATTCCGAAAAAGGTCCATTTGCCCAATAGTCAACTTTGGGTCAACCATTTTTCACTTTAAGCCTATATTTTCACCAAAGTTACTTGAATCTGGTCTAAACACCTCGGGAAGTATGTCAACATACCTGCGGGTCAAAAGTGAGCTAATAAATGCTTGGATATGAGAGAAAATGCCAGAGAGACTATAACGACCAAACGGGTCGTTACACTTATCATCCAGATTTATGACTATGGAAATTGTTGATGAGGAAAATAAGAAGACTAGGGATGTGGAGGTTAAAATACAATATGATATGTTGCCAAAGTACTGTAAAAAGTGTAAGCTTCAGGGACATAATGAGGAGGGATGTAGAATTACTTATCCAAAATTGAGAAGTACTCACAATGGTGATAAAGAGGTTGTGGATGAGCAGTAGAAAGGAGAGCTTATTCTAAAATTGATGGAAGCGTATGGAATAAGATCAAACATGACAAATGTTTAACTCGGGGAAAAGTTTTTGGGAATGCAGTCAGATTCAATCCTGTCAAAGATAATAGAATTTTGGCAAAGGAGAAATGTCTAAGGAAATTCAATGAAACAATTTCTAATAAGGAGGTTTTAGGATCAGAGGTAGCTATTCAAAACAAGTTTGATGTTTTGATCAATGAAGAGGAGAAAAATGAAAACGATGCTGAAGTTTGTATTAATCAAAATCTTATAAATGATGAGTCTGGTAAGGATAAAAAGGGGGAGAAGACCTTTGATGCGACAATATTTGAGGAGCAGGAAAGTAAGGATCAAATTAAAAATACTACTGGTGATACTGGCATGAAGGAGAATCTTAATGCAGGAGAAAAAGACATGGTGGAAGAGCTGGAATTGGATTTTGCTTTAGATCTGGCTGATCAACAAGCTTTATCTCCCTCCTTTAAATGGGGTGATAGAGTGGAGAATGAGATTTTAGATGAGTTGGAGGAAGGTGAGGTTCATTTAGTAGAGGATTTGCATGGTGAAGATAATCAGAAAGGGGAAGACTATACTAAAGAGGTGATTGATATAGGAAGTAATCTGTGTCAAAATACAGATGTGGAGATAGAAAAGATGGTTCAAGATGCTAAAATTGCAATGCAGTTGTAGATCATCAGCAGATTTATGATGTGGAACAATCACATGAGAAACTAGATGGTGCTGTTCAATCAGAATAGTATCCTCCAAAATCACCAGAGAGTATTTTAATGGAATTTTGTCCAAGTAAAGAAGTTGTAGAGGCTAGTAGTTCAAGTGGTGGGCAAGTGTCACTATTGAAGAAGAGTTCTCCAATGAGAAGTTTGCAGAGTCATGATGTGATAAGTCCCTTTAAATTCTTGAAGTTTTGGACAGAACATCATGATTTTCTGATGTTGTGAGAAATAACTGGTCTCTGAGTTATCAGGAAATCCTTTTATATTGTTTAAGCAAAAGTTGAAACAATTAAAAGGGATTCTATCTGCATGGAGTAAGAGGTTTACGGTGATATTTTTTAAGCAGCTCATCATTAGAGAGGAACCTTTCAGGATTAAGGAAGAACTTTTTGAGACATATCCATCTCCTTTGGACAGAATGATCCTCCAACAGGCTCAACCAGAATTAAAGAAATACTTACATTTTGAGGAGGAATTCTGGAGACAAAAGGAAAATGTTACTTGGTTTGCATAAGGTGATAGAAATACTAGATATTTTCATAATCTAGTAAATGGTATAAGGAAGAGGCTTCAAGTTAAAAGAATAAATGATGCTAATCGAATCTGGTTAGAGGATGGTTCACAGATGGCTAGTGAAGCTGAATCTTTCTTCAAAAAACAGTTTTCTCAAGAGGAGGAGGCTGTTAATTTCAATTTACTGAATCATATTCATGAAATGGTGGCTGAGGAAGATAATATTGCTCTTGTTGCTTTGCCTGATATGGAAGAGCTGGATTGGATTTTGCTTTAGATATGGCTGATCAACAAGCTTTATCTCCCTTCTTTAAATGGGGTGATAGAGTGGAGCATGAGATTTTAGATGAGTTGGAGGAAGGTGAGGTTCATTTAGTAGAGGATTTGTATGGTGAAGATAGTTAGACAGGGGAAGACTATACTAAGGAGGTGATTGATATAGGAAGTAATCAGTGTCAAAATACAGATGTGGTGATAGAAAAGATGGTTCAAGATGCTAAAATTGCAATGCAGTTGTAGATCATCAGCAGATTTATGATGTGGAACAATCACATGAGAAACTAGATGGTGCTGTTCAATCAGAATAGTATCCTCCAAAATCACCAGAGAGTATTTTAATGGAATTTTGTCCAACTAAAGAAGTTGTAGAGGCTAGTAGTTCAAGTGGTGGGCAAGTGTCACTATTGAAGAAGAGTTCTCCAATGAGAAGTTTGCAGAGTCATGATGTGATAAGGCCCTTTAAATTCTTGAAGTTTTGGACAGAACATCATGATTTTCTGATGTTGTGAGAAATAACTGGTCTCTGAGTTATCAGGAAATCCTTTTATATTGTTTAAGCAAAAGTTGAAACAATTAAAAGGGATTCTATCTGCATGGAGTAAGAGGTTTACGGTGATATTTTTTAAGCAGCTCATCATTAGAGAGGAACCTTTCAGGATTAAGGATGAACTTTTTGAGACATATCCGTCTCCTTTGGACAGAATGATCCTCCAACAGGCTCAACTAGAATTAAAGAAATACTTACATTTTGAGGAGGAATTCTGGAGACAAAAGGCAAATGTTACTTGGTTTGCAGAAGGTGATAGAAATACTAGATATTTTCATAATCTAGTAAATGGTAGAAGGAAGAGGCTTCAAGTTAAAAGAATAAATGATGCTAATCGAATCTGGTTAGAGGATGGTTCACAGATGGCTAGTGAAGCTGAATCTTTCTTCAAACAACAGTTTTCTCAAGAGGAAGAGGCTGTTAATTTCAATTTACTGAATCATATTCATGAAATGGTGGCTGAGGAAGATAATATTGCTCTTGTTGCTTTGCCTGATATGGAAGAGGTTAACATGCTATTTTTGCTATGAATGGAGAAAATGCATGTGGTCCTGAAGGCTTTTCAGGAACATTTTTCCAATTCTGCTGGAATATTGTGGGGGCTGATGTATTGAATATTGTGAAAGCATCTTATGAGGGTCACACTCTTCTAAAGTCAATTACTCATACTAACTTGGTGTTGTTTCCTCAGAAGCAAGAAGTGGAAACATATGTAGACATGAGGCCTATTAGCTTGAGTAACTCCATTAACAAAGTTATTTCAATGGTTGTGCATGGAAGGTTGGAAATTATTCTGCCTAGATTGATATCTCCAAATCAATCTAGATTTGTGAAGGGAAGAAGTATAATTGAAAATGTGTTGCTTACTCAAGAAATTTTTATAGACATAAGGAAAAGAGGGAGGCCTGCAAATGTTGTGATTAAACTAGAAATGGCAAAGACCTATGATAGGGTGTCCTGGCTTTTCCTGATCAGGGTTCTTAAGAAAATGGGATTTGCAGATGTCTTTGTGAATATGATTTGGAGACTTCTTGCAAACAATTGGTATTCAGTGATGTTAATGGCTAACCACATGGATTTTTTTCATTCCACTAAAGAAGTAAAGCAAGGGGATCCTTTGTCTCCATCTTTGTTTATACTTGCTGCTGAAGTTTTGTCAAGAGTTTTGAACAGTCTGTTTGATGATCCAATGTTTAAATGTTATGGTATGCCTAAATGGAGTGCTGATCTGAACCGTTTAGCTTATGCAGATGACACTATTATTTTTGCAACTGCTGAAAAGTATTCTTTAGAGCTGATTATAAAGGTTCTGCATATGTATGAGAATCAGTTAGCCCAATTGATGAACAGATCCAAGAGTTGTTTTTACATGCACAGAAACTATTCTAGCAGTTTCGCATTAGAAGTAGCTCAAGTAACTGGTTTTTCAAGAGATGATTTCCCTTTCAAGTATTTAGGTTGTCCTATTTTCCATACAAGGAAGAAGAAGGTATACTACAATGATTTGATCAAGAAAGTTAAGGACAAATTGCAGAATTAGAAAGGCAAATTGATGTCTTTTGGTGGGAAGGCAGTCCTTATTAAGAGTGTCCTTTAAAGCATGCAAATGTACTTGTTGTCAGCAATGGTTCCTACAAAATATACTATTCAGGAACTACATAAAATCTTTGCTAGATTTTATTAGAGTAACATTGAGGAGAGGAAAAACAAACATTGGGCATCCTGGTTAGATATGTGTTTTCTAAAGGAAGAAGGGGGTATGGGGTTTAGATCACTGTTTGATGTTTCAAAGGCATTATTTGCAAAGTTATGGTGGAGGTTCAAGACAAGCTGCACACTTTGGTCCACTTTCATGTGGAACAAATATTGTAAGAAACAGATTCCAACCTTGGTTCAATGGAAAGGGGGATACAACTATGGAAGAAAATGCTAGAGGCTAGAGATGAGGTGGAACAACAAATTTGGTGGGAGCCAAAGAATGGTTCATCTAGTTTCTGGTTTGACAACTGGACTAGACTAGGACCATTGATAAAGCTTCTTCTTGTTGGTTTTCATGTCAATGAAGATTTAGAGGATGTTGATGCAGGCTTATCAGATGGAAAATGGGACTTTGAGCTACTCCAAAATACATTACCTGATGACATTGTTGAGCATATCAAATCAAAGTTGCTTATCAGGGATAGAGAAAGGCAATGTGATAAAGCTTGGTGGCTGCTAACAAGCGCAGGGCGATTTACTATAAGCAGTGCATGGGAAGTTTTAAGGCAGTAAAAAGAGCTGCAATGGTTCTATAAGCTTATGTGGACCAAGGGTCTGCCTTATAAGATTGCTTTCTTTCTATGGAGAGTATGGCACCATAAGTTACCGGTTGATGATGTTTTGGCATCCATGGGTATTAACATTGTTTCTATATGTAGATGTTGTACTTTTCCTCAACAAGAGACCATGGTTCACTTACTTTTAACAGGAGAGATTGTAGCAGACATGTGGCAGATTTTTGCATCAGCAGCAGGTGTTCATAGCCTTTTTGCGCAGATCAATTCAGCAATAAATAAATGGCGGTCAGCAAAATGTAGTGTCAAGTTGAAACCTTTATATCAAGCTGCTCCAGCTATCATAATGTGGCAGTTATGGAAAAGGATGAATACTATAGTTCATGGAGGTGTCATGTCAAGAAACAAGGCTATATATGAGATTAATTAGAATCTGGTTCAATTAGCAAAGACAAGATATCCAGGCTTGACATTGCCAAACAATTGGCCACAACTGGTGCAAGTTTTGGAAGATTATCAACCATATTTCACTAGCACAGTAGTGCAGTGGTCATTTTCTCCAAATAGTTGGTTTAAATGAAACACTAACTGTGCTTATAAGTGCATACTATATCAGAAATAGTACAGGTGACTTAGTATTTGCATGGGCAAGTAGAATAGCAGAATCATCTGCTATTGATGCTGAAGCTAAGGCTATACTGGAAGGTGTCATACATTGTGCTAGAAATCAATTGTTTCCACTTATTATATAAACAGATTCTCTAGTGAAGGAAAAGGTAATGGATGGGGAATGGAAAGTCCCATAGAGAGTCTGTATGGAAGTGAACATGATACAGGAGTGGAGACAGAAAGGGCATATCCAGTTTGCTCATGTGTTCAGAGAAGGCAACAAGCTGGCAGATTATTTAGCAAACATGGTTGTTCATTTTGCAGGTGTTCTTCAATATAATTCTATGCATGAGTTTCCAGCAGAGGAAAAGGGTATTTTATTGACAGATAAAATGCAGATGCCATGCTTCAGATTCAAGACATGGAAAACAAGGGAACCAGATTGATTACAGTAGGATATACTGCATGATTTCACAGCATCATGCAGTACACATAATGGAAATGCAGGATCAGATTCAGTAGTGTTAGTTTCACTCTTTTGGTTGTGTTACTGAGATTAGATATTCAAAAACTGCATTTCCATAAGGAAGTATAGAAGCAGATTCAGAAACAAGGTGACAACAACAACTTAATTTCAGCATTGAAGGATTATTCTTTTGCATTTTGATTCCATAAGCACCTGGTGAGAGCTTTGAGGTGACTTGAAATGTCATCAACCCTAGGCTGGAGTACTAGTAGAGCAATGTCATCTTTTATTTTTGTGTTTGTTTTTCTAATCTTTGCATAGGCACTTTTGGCCATTTTTTCATCTGTACAGACTATTTTATTAATAAGACTCAATCAGCATCAGGTTGGTTGCTTTGAATAAAAAAAAAGTTAGCTTCCTCCTATTCACTAAGTTGTTCGAGTAAGCTTTAGGCTTCCTCTAGGCTCTCATTGTCAATTTTTCGCAAAAAACTTCAACTATTCTAAATTTCAACAAACTAGACACTAAAATTTGATAATCCTTAGGAAACAATCCCATTAAAGAGATAAGGTTTTAAATGATCTTCTAAATGGTCATAACTTAGGTTCTATAATCTTCATACTGCGATATTCTACCATAGAAAAATGGGAACTTAAATGGTTGTAATTTCAATCCACAAAGAGGCTTCATTTTTTTTAATTGTGGGTTTTGAATAGCTACAATAATTATATTAGATTATATGGGTATGGAGAAACAACTAAGAAGAAGGAAAATGGAAAAAAGAGGAAGAGGAGCATCTAACATGTTTTAGTTATAGTTGTCAATAGCGGCTATTATTTAAACTCCCATTTGACCATAGTTTTTGGAAGCTTTTTTTTTCAGAATTTTTTTGAAAACATTGTTTGTCCATGGAATTTGATTAGTTTTTAAAAATAATTGGTATAAGGAACTATTACCCCCCTTGAACTAATACCCAAATTTCCAACTACACACTTTACCTTTATAGGGGTCCTATTACCCCCTAAACTATTTTAAAGTGTGACAATACACCCTTCGGTGCTGAAATGGCTAGGAGAGTGTGCTCGCTCACTTGAAGGCATGTGAGAGGCAAAAAATTAATTTAAAATCTAATTAACTTATACACATGTCATTTTTTAATTAGGTACTTTACATTTAATTACACCTAATTAATTATCATTATAACTTAAATTTTTTTTCTTTTTTGCTTTCTTTTTTCGAAAGTTTTGTTAACACCGGAGAAGGCCGCCAGAGAATCCGCAAAAGATTTGATCGGAAAACTCCAAAAATTAAAATCTAAGATCAGATTGAGAAGGAGAATGTGGGCTCCATGAAATATCGGAAAACCTCCCAATTTTGTAAATCTAAGATTGGAACCCCCCCCCCCCCCCCCAATTTTTTTTTAAATCCATGAAGTATTGTCCTCAATATTGTTACACTTTGAAAACATTTGTGTCATTTGCGTTGTGAGTAAAGTAACGTAATCCGGAGAGGTCATGCAACCCTTATAAGGTTAAGGAATACTTTTAACAAGTGATAAGCAAGTGCGTAAAGGTTTCCGGATCAACCGAATCAAAGAAATTAAGTTTGTCGAAATTTTGGGAAAACTTGACAGAATTTTGGACAAGAAATTCTGGTCCAAATTGAGGGAGGTGTATATCCTAGAATATGAGGACTTATGAAATGCATAACCTATGTAAATTGAAGTTCATTGGGTCTAGTTTCCAATGCAATAAACCATTCGTCGATACGACATCGGAATAGAAAGTTATGAACGTTTCAAGATAGGCTGCCAGATGGCTTCTCCGCGGGCCCACTTGGAAAGTCGGGGGAACCGACCTTCAAGGGGTATAAATACCCCCATTCCCCTCATTTTATCATCATTCTACACTCCCTTAAGCTCTAGAAACCTCCATAAACATTTCTTAAACACTTATAGCCCCCCTAGATCAAGAATTCAACAAGATTACATTAAACTAGTTCATGAAAAGTGATTGTCCTTGCTTCTACTTGATGTTGTGGGGAGTTTGGTCTTGAAGAAAGTTGGTGTGGCTAAAGTTCTTCAAGTATAAGGTATGTTCTTCATCTTGACTTTGATATTGAGTTGTTTTTGGAGGATTTTAATGGTTTAGAGTGAAGGAAAACATAGTATAAAGGTCGTAGTTAGATATGTTGATGTTATTGGCTTATGGGCTGATTTTCAAAGGAAGTCTTGGACGGATTTGTATATGTTTGTCATGTAGTATCTTGATTATGTTATTGTTGATGATGTTATTGATGTTTGGGAGCTGTTTTGGAATTTGGACGAAGTAGATGATATAGGGGAAATGTTGTCCGAATTCCTTTAACTTATTAACTAGCTAAGTTTGAGTGTGTAAGTGTTCTGATGGACTGATTGTCGTATGAATCATCTTGGATGCATATTTGCAGTCTCGATGTCACGACCCAATCGGAGGGCCATGACGGGCACCCGGAGCTAACCCACTGGGCACCTCTCATAGTACTTCCACAATCCTATCTAGGTGAGCCACATGGCTTACTCGTAATCTCTATGCATGAATAATACAATTTCCATTGGCGGAAGGCACTTTTATATCAACATCAGCACTATGCCCATATATATATATATATATATATATATATATATATATATATATATATATATATACACACACACACACACAAGCCGGCGAGGCTAGCAAAATTATATACAAAATATGGGCCGACAAGGCTAAAAGACATCTAACTATACACAACTGTCTACGAGCCTCTAGAAAGAGTATGTAACATCATACAGACATAGGGCCCCGCCATGCGCATATATACAGAAAAAGAATAGTACCAATAGCTGCAGCTCTGAATCAAGTGGAGCTCCTCTAAGCAGTCTTTGAATAAGCAGCCAAAGGATCAAGTCCATCTCTCTGTCCACCTGCGGGCATGACGAAGCATCCACAAACAAAAGGACGTCAGTACGAATAATGTACTGAGTATGTAAGGCATAATCAATAGCATAATATAAGCATGAAAAATAACATAAGATAGAAGTGTCATGGAATGATAGAGCCATTTATACCTCTAGCGATGTTCATCATATTCACTTACCCTTTTTCTAATGGGGACCTTCCATTACATACACTTATATATATAGTAGTATCATACCCGACCATAGAGGTTCGGTGTCTCATATACCCGACAATGAAAAGGTTATGCATACATGGCCCTATCAAGGCTCAGGGTTATACAAACCTAGCCCTAACAAGGCTCAGTGTTATCCGTACCCAACTGCAGTGGTGCGCGTGCAATAGATATCATGCTCGGTCATATAAGCTCGGTGTTACTTAATAGCCATACATATATATATATATATATATATATATATCATACCCGACCATAGAGGTTCGGTGTCTCACATAACCGACCATAACAAGGTTATACATACCTGGCCCTATCAAGGCTCAGTGTTATGTATACCTGGCCCTACCAAGGCTCAGTGTTATCCGTACCCAACTGCAGTGGTGCGCGTGCAATAGATATCATGCTCGGCCATATAAGCTCGGTGTTACTTAATAGCCATACATATATATATATATATATATATATATATATATATATATATCATACCCGACCATAGAGGTTCGGTGTCTCAGATAACCGACCATGACAATGTTATACATACCTGGCCCTATCAAGGCTCAGTGTTATGCATACCTGGCCCTACCAAGGCTCGGTGTAATCCGTACCCAACTGCAGTGGTGCGCGTGCAATAGATATCATGCTCGGCCATATAAGCTCGGTGTTACTTAATAGCCATATATATATATATATATATATAGGAGTACATAAGTATCGTCAAGGTCATCATCACTATCATTATATCTTTCCTTGGAGGACCAACTATCATAGGATGGAACCAATGGTATCATGAGAATATCAAGAACTATGAGCTATTGTGATTCTAGGAATGAAGTCATCATGGAAGACATTATGGAACTCACGTGGAGGTATACAACAATGGGATCATGCTTTAAGAAAGAAGGGTTAGCCTTACATACCTTTTTGTCTTCTAAATTATTTAACGTTCACCGGCAAAGCTTGGGAAAATCTACATTTAAAAGGATTCATACCAAGATTAAGTATTAAAGACACTCTTAAGTTTAAACTAGAATAATTCATGAGTTAACGAAACTTAGGCAGCATTTCCTCTATTTCATCGACTTCCACCATATGACAAAACAACTCCCAAACAACTATAATAACATCCACAATATCATAATCAAGTAGTCATATTCCATTAAGTCTCAAAATTCATTCTCACATTCAACTTATATTAACAACTTCACACTAACCCTTTGCCCAATTGTATACAACACTTTCTTGTCATAATTATTACCCTTCATATTGATATTATACTCATAACATTCTAACAGTGATAACCCAAGTTAAGTTACTACTCAAATATCATGGAATCTACATTTGAACTTCATCTTCTACTTTCTTCCCTCCCCCAAGTTATTCAACAACCAAGCATGTGTATTAACATGAAATACGCATGAAAACTAACCTTTTATCTCATAGGAATGAGCTAAGGATCAAGTTATCAACTTGCATGAAACCCTAGCTTCAACATCCAAGGAATTCTTGAATCCTACAAACCCTAGTGAGTCTCCCAACACTTGAATATCTTGATTCTTGCTATTTGATCTTTGATTTCTCTTGAGTTTGAATGGAATATGCTTGAGAGAAGGTTCTAGAGCTTTTGAGATTTTGGGGAAAGTGGGAAATGAAAAATAAGAACAAGGGTCGTCCATATATAAAAAAAAAAAAAAAACTGGCCTGACTCAATTGTACGACCATTTATACGGTCCTTATAAATGGACCGTATAATCCCACCATGGTTCACCCTTCTTTGGATTTGATATACGGACCATTATACGGGTCGTATAAGTTATACAGTCCATATAAGTTATACGGTCCGCATAAGTTATACGGTCCGCATAAGTGGTCGTACAACCCAAAATTTTTCGAAACTTTCTCGCGTCGATTCGTTCAACTCCCAATCCTTATGGAGCCTTATTGACACTTATGTAACACTTCATTAACCATCTAAGATGCCCTATAGCCCCTCCTCAAGACATTACTAAGTAAATATTAGCTCAATTATGGCGAAAATATTTCCAAACATGACTTGCATTTCACTTTCTTTGACGAACTTAGTTCCACCAATTCATATGACTTCAAAATCTTGTGGTACGCTCTTAAATCTATCAATTAATCTCCTTAATCTCATAAGGACTTCATGTTCACCTAAAACTTGTGCTAGTCCACTCACAATGCTACAATCCGAAATCTCAGAGATGTGACATTCTTCCCCCCTTAGAAACATTCGACCTCGAATGTTAAACTCTTGGGGTTCTACAAAAATTTTGACAGAGTTTCTCTTGTAATATGGTACTACCATCCTGTCGCAGAAGCCCAGAATATATCACCTCACAGGTCTACATCAACAACATCAACAACCATGGCCACACACGACCAAGAAAGCATCAAGGAAATCATTACATACCTGAGGACGAAGGCGTCTCTGCCTGAGTCTCCTTTGGAGGTGGAAATAAATGTGGGTGCCTGAACTTCATGTCTTCTTCTACTTCCCAAGTCATTTCCTCTCTACTATTATTTCTCCATAAGACTTTAACTGAAACTACATCTTTCGTCCTGAGTCTTCGTACTTGCCTATCTAAAGTGGCAATGGGAACCTCTTCGTAGGATAATTGCTCAGTAACATGAACATCATCTACCGGTACAATTCTGGAAGGATCTCCAATGTATTTACGAAGCATCAATGCATGGAAAACCGGGTGGACTGATTCCAAATCCGAAGGTAGATCTAATTCATAGGCCACTCGGCCTACCTTGCGTGCAATCTCATAAGGCCTAATATACGGAGGACTAAGTTTTCCCTTTTTGACAAATCTCATGACGCCCTTCATTGGCCACACCTTCAAGAATACCCAATCTTTCACTTGAAACTCTAAGTCCTTTCGACGATTATCTGCATAGGATTTCTGATGACTCTAAGCTGTCAATAATGGATCCTGTATAAGCTTAACCTTTTCTATAGCTTGCTGGACCAAGTCTGGCCATATCAATTTAGTTTCTCCCACTTCAAACCACCCAATTGGTGATTTGCACTTGCGCCCATATAAATCCTCATACGGGGCCATTTGGATGCTAGAATGATAACTGTTGTTATAAGCAAATTCAATAAGCGGTAAGTGATCATCCCAACTACCTCCAAAATCCAATACACATGCCCGTAGCATATCCTCGAGAGTCTAGATGGTACACTCAGCTTATCCACCAGTCTTTGGATGAAATGTTGTACTAGGACTCACCTGAGTGCCTAAACCTTCTTGAAAAGATTTCCAGAAATTGGCTGTAAACTGTGTCCCTCTATCGAAAATAATAGATACAGGAACACCATGGAGTCGTACCATTTCTTTGACATAAAGCTTTGCATAATCTTCCGCTATATATGTAGTTCTAACTGGTAGGAAATGAGTTGACTTCCTGATTCTATCCACAATTACCCATATAGAATCATACTTACGTTGAGAACGAGGTCAGCCTGCAATGAAATCTATATTGATCACTTCCCACTTCCAAGTTGGAATTTCCATAGCTTGCAACAATCCACCGGGCTTTTGATGCTTAATTTTCACTTGCTGACAATTAGGACATTGGGCTACGAATTCCGCTATGTCTTTCTTCATTCCATTCCACCAATATATGGATTTAAGGTCATGATACATTTTCATTGCCCCGGGATAAACAGAATAACGGGAACAATGAGCTTCCTTCAAAATTTGAGGGCGTAATCCTGTAACATCGGGAACACACAACCTGCCTCGATATCGGAGAACTCCATCTCCAGAAATCTCAAAGGATGACTTCTTCTTCTGAGGAAGTGTATTTCTGTAATGAACTTGTATAGGATCCTCGTATTGGCGTTCTTTCACTTCAACTACTAGCAATGAAACAGCTGAATTCTGAATGGTAGCTCTCATATCGCCCTAGTCCATTACCCAAACTCCTAGGCTAGCTAACTGCTGGAGCTCACGGGCTAACTCTCTTTTCTCTGGCTGAACATCACATAAACTTCCCATAGATCTACGACTATGAGTATCAGCCACAACGTTTGCTTTCCTGGGATAATATAGGATGTTAACATCATAATCTTTCAACAACTCCAACCATCGCCTTTGCCGTAAATTCAATTCTTTCTGCTTGAAAATATACTGAAGGCTTTTGTGATCCGTATAAATATCCACATGGACACCATATAAATAATGTCTCCACATCTTGAATGCGAGAATAATCGCAGCTAACTCAAGATCATGGGTTGGAAAAAAATTATCATGTGTTTTGCAACTGCCTTGAAGCATAAGCAATCACCTTACCATGCTGCATCAACACACATCCTAACCCAACGCCTGAAGCATTGCAATAGACAACATAGCCTTCCGATCCCTCTGGAAGTGTCAAGATTGGGGCAAAAGTTAATCTATTCTTCAACTCCCGGAAACTGTGCTCACAAGTATCCGTCCATTGAAATTTAGCTGCTTTCTGAGTTAACTTAGTTAGTGGTGCAGAGATAAAAGAAAAACCCTCTACAAATCGTCTGTAATAACCTGACAAAGCCAGAAAACTGCGAACCTCCGTAGGTGTTGTAGGCTTCGGCCAAGTCTTCACAACCTCATTCTTTTGGGTATCTACACGAATACCATCGGCCGAAATAACATGCCCCAAAAAGGTCACCGAATTCAATCAAAACTCGCATTTTGAAAATTTTGCAAATAGCTCTTGAGTCTGAAGAACTCTAAGAATGGTATGTAAATGATCCGCATGTTCTGCCTCGGACCGAGAATATACCAGGATATCGTCAATGAACACAATCACAAATAAATCTAAGAAAGGCCTGAACACATTGTTCACCAAATCCATGAATACCGCTGGTGCATTAGTTAGCTCAAATGACATTACCGGAAATTCGAAATGACCATATCTTGTTCTGAAAGCCGTCTTAGGAATATCTTCCTCCCTAACTCTCACCTGATGATATCCGGATCTCAAATCTATTTTTGAAAACCATTAGGTACCCTGGAATTGATCAAATAAGTCATCAATCCTTAGAAGCGGATATTTGATCTTGATCGTCACCCTATTCAGTTGTCTGTAGTTAATGCACATTCGCAAGGAGCTATCTTTCTTCCTAGGCCAAATGAAGCTTTTCTCGAGCAAGTCTTTCAATTGCTTCTTCAACTCTCTCAACTCTGCGGGAGCCATTCTATAAGGAGGAATAGATATGGGCTTGGTATCTGGTAGCACATCAATAGCAAAATCAATCCCCCGCTCAGGAGGGAGGCCTGGAAGTTCATCCGGGAATACATCCGGAAACTTGTTCACCACGGGGACAGACTGAAGAGTCGGCGATTCGACTTCTATATCTTGAACCCGGACTAAATGATAAATACAACCTTTAGCAATCCTTTTCCTCGCCTTGAGATAGGAAATAAACCTACCTCTCGGAGATGCTGTATTTCCCTTCCATTCCTAAACTGGTTCTCCCGGAAACTGGAAGCGAATTATTTTTGTTCTACAATCGACATTGGCATAGCAAGAAGCCAACCAATCCATGCCTATAATAGCATCAAAGTCTACCATTTTTGTCATGACTCGACCAGGGTCCGCGACGGGTACTCGGGGCTAGCCACCGAGCACCCCTCATTCTACTGCTTATCATACTCATTGAACGTCCTTTTATCAAAATCATACTCAAGTTATAAGAAAATCATCTTTCATTCGAAGATATAAATACTTTTATATGCACAAGCCTTTTGGTCATTGAAATAGTATATACATATATGTATGCATGGTAACAACCTCGTGAGACCATTTTACCCACACTGCGTATCTACGAGCCTCTACTAGAGTACTAGACATATGAACGGGACAGGACCCCGTCGTGCCCAAAACATACATGTACACAAAAAGGATAACCATAAGCACCTCCAAAACAATGGAGTGCTCTCAAGCAGCTAACAGCTCCTACGGGTCTGGAGCAAGATCACCTCCCTAACTACCTGTGGGCATGAACACAGCATCCAAAGAAAACGGACGTCAGTATGAACATTGCACTGAGTATGAGAGGCATAAACAATAATATCACATCAATGAAGTAAAGGAAGCGTCAATAAGGAACATCTGCATCTGACTGTCAAATGGAAAAGGAGTGATGCATGCTGGCTTACTCATAGTCATCATCATATCATATATGCATAAATATATAAACTGCCCGTCCATATCTGATCGGTGTGATAATCATTAGCCTGTGTCCAGGCCTCCCGCGTCCGGGGTATCATCTCATGCCGCCCACTAGTGGTGTCTGCCCATGCCATCTAGCCATGGTGTATAGCTGCCCGCCTTAGCGGTGACTGCCCGGCCAATTAGGCGCGGTGTTATATCATCATCATAATATACTCATCATAGTGCATGCATAAAGACTCAAAGACAACTATGCTTTATCGGGGTGACGTATGGTCGTGATCCCCCGATTTCCTTATGGAGCACTCATTAACATCCTTCTTCACCTTGAAGGGAATAGTATATGAGGTGAGTGTAAGCAATAATGACATCATGGACGTTTTAGGAACATCATATCATGAACATCTAGAACTTCTATACTTTAACTCATTACCTTGTGTAGCTAATTAGGGATATCGGCTCATATCTTTTCGGAACTTAAGAGATTCATGGAGAAGAAAGAAAGTCATACTATAGGATTCATGCCATAGAAGGAAAGGACTAGCCTCACATACCTTTTGCGCTTGACTAATCTATCGTTCGCTTGGTTTCCTTCGGTGCCCACGTTTCTACCTTCAAGAGGAATCGCATTGACATTAGTTACTCGGCTATAGGAACATTTCACTATTTCTAGGGAAAATTGGGCAGCACTTCCTTTGTTTATATTACTTTTCCCACATTCTATATCAACTCCCAAACGTTAATAACAGCACTCACAATATAGCAACAACAATCATCATTTACCTACACTTCCCACAAATCACCATTTCTCTTTGATTTCTCCACAACTATGGTCATAATTCATTATTGCACTTTTTCACAAATAATACTTATTCCATATTCTAGATGTCATACATAACATATTTACAATCAAAAACATACCAATATTCATCATCCACCCCAAACTACTACTCAACAATGACACTATTTACATATTCATGACCCAATTTCTATGTCTTTCCACAATCCATGTGTTACAACTTTCAACCACTCACACCATATAAAAAGGGTCATAAAACTCACCTTAGATGATGGATGAACAATACTCGAGTGGCGCTTCTTTTCTTGCACCAAAACCCTAACTCACTTTTCTTGAGTTTTCTTGGCTTAGATGAACTTTTAATGGGTTTCATACACTTGATTTCATGGATTTGGTGTAGTTGACTAAGTTTTACCTTTGATTTCTTGTGGATGAATGGTGGCGAAGGTTCTAGAGAGTTCTTGGAGAGAAGAGAGTGGAAGATGAAATGAAATAAAATGAGGGAGGGCTTTTATATTAATTTATACAATCAGTCCCGACCGAGATGTACGGAGCGTCGATTGGATCGACGGAGCGTCGATCTAGGCGTCGAAGTTGTTAAATTTTCTGTGAGCAATCTGTCATTTCCTTTTATTTGACGATGAGAAGGACGGTTTGTCGAACTAGTCGACGGAGCGTCGACCTGTTCGTCGAAGGGTCTTCGCTCCAGCTAAAATTTATGACACAATCAACGGGGCGTCGACTCGTTCGACGGTACAAAGAACGATCGTCGAACCCCCCTTTCGCAAAACTGCGGTGAAGTTTCATTTAACGAGCTTTTTTCCCTTGCCTTTAACTTCTTTGGAATCTTAATTAGAATTATTAAGTATCCCTTCTTACTTGTAGGGACATCATGTTCACCGTAACTTACGTTAGTCCCTTTTCCGCTCAGCAACCCAAAGTTCCGAGGTGTAACAATTTTTAACTCATGTAAATTAGTCATAGTACGATGATTACAAATTATAACCACACAATTTCCATATACTTGGTTAGCTATTACCGGTTCACCAACGGGTGTAGATACTTCAAAAGGTTTAATTGATTCCGATTTCAACCCAAATCGATCAGCAATATATGGATAACATATGACAAAGTGGAGCCTGGATCAATTAAATCATATGCATCAAGATAAAATACCAATAATATACCTGTAACGACATCAGGGGAGGACTCAAGGTCCTACCATCTAGCCAAAGCATAAATACGGTGCTGAGGACCACTAGAACTTGGAGCTCCTCCTGTACCTCTACCATGGCTAATTGATATCTCTGAGCTTTGTCCCGAAGGATGTATAGATGATGAAGACCCAGCTACCGACCCTAAGGGCTGGACCCTACCCCTTCCACCAATCGAGGGGTTGTCACGCATGATATGGCCTGGCCAACCTCATGCATAGCAACCATCTAAACCCAATCGGCACTGGCCCCAATGTAACTTCCCGCGCTGAGACACTGTGGCATAGGTGGCCTTGCCTGGCCCGAGTCGCGTCTGTAATGAGAACCTGAAGCTCTAAAACTCTAACTCGGCCTGGAGTGAGTAGATCTATCAAATCTCGAGCCTGTGAACCGTGGAGGTGCACTACTCATAGAATGGCCTGAATGCCTAGAAAACTGCTGTCTTTTCCCTCCTCAATACTCACCAATCGGACCCGAAGATCTAGCCCTCTTGCTATACCCTTTGTCATGCTCATGCTCACTTCTTTTCTCTTGTTGGCTTTCCTCCAAATTCTGGGCATGGGCTTGAATGCGAGAAATATCCATATTTTCCTGAAGGGACGCAGTCAAGCACTTATCCATTAAATGTATCCCTAAGCCACTCACAAATTGGTGCACTCGATCACCCACATCCGCTACCATGGCCGGAGCATACCTAGCCAAATAATTGAAGCAGAACTATACTCTAAGGCACTTATACTTCCTTGCCTAAAATTCAAGAACTTATCGGTTCTAGCCCGCCGAACCTCTGGGGGCAAGCAATGTCGAAGGAAAGCATGAAGGAATTCTTGCCATATCGGCGGAGATGCATTGACTCCCCTAGAAGACAACCAAACCGTATACCAGTGAACCGCTACATCCCGTAGTCTATAGGAATACCGCACGATCTATGAAGAAAAAAGGTCATTCATTCCTAAATGCCTGCAGTCTCCTGTTTATAAGTATGGCACGCAACACACCCATAAACAAGACTTTACTGGACACGGCTCATAGACACACCCTAGGACGGAACTGCTCTAATACCATTTTTTTCATGACCCAACCGGAGAGCCATGACGGGCACAGGGAGCTAACCCACCGGGCACCTCACATCGTACTTCCACAATCCTATCTAGGTAAGCCACATGACTTACTTGTAATCTCTATGCATGAATAATACAATTTCCATTGGGCTAAGACACTTTTATATCAACATCCGCACTATGCCCATATATATATATATATATATACACACACACACACACACACACAAGCCGGCGAGGCTAGCAAAATTATATACAAAATATGGGCCGACAAGGCTAAAAGACATCTAACTATACACAACTGTCTACGAGCCTCTAGAAAGAGTATGTAACATCATATAGACGGGATAGGGCCCCGCCATGCACATATACACACAAAAGAATATTAGCAACAGCTGCAGCTCCGAATCAAGTGAGCTCCTCTAAGCAATCTTTGAATAAGCAGCCTAAGGATCAAGTCTATCTCCCTGTCCACCTGCGGGCATGACGAAACATTCACAAATAAAAGGACGTCAGTACGAACAATGTACTCAGTATGTAAGGCATAATCAATATCATAATAGAAGCATGAAAAATAACATAAGATAGAAGTGTCATGGAATGGTAGAGCCATTTATACCTTTAGCGATGTTCATCATATTCACTTACCCTCTTTCTAATGGGGACATTCCATTACATATACTTATATATATAGTAGTATCATACCCGACCATAGAGGTTCGGTGTCTCACATACCCGACCATGGCAAAGTTATACATACCTGGCCCTATTAAGGCTCAGTGTTATACATACCTGGCCCTACCAAGGCTCAGTGTTATCCGTACCCAACTGTAGTGGTGCGCGCACAACAGATATCATGCCCAGCCATATAAGCTCGGTGCGTATATATATATATATATATATAGGAGTACATAAGTATTGTCAACGTTATCATCACTTTCATTATATCTTTCCTTGGAGGACCAACTATCATAGGATGGAACCAATGGTATCATGAGAATATCAAGAACTATGAGCTTTTGTGATTCTAGGAATGAAGTCATCATGGAAGACATTATGGAACTCACGTGGAGGTATACAACAATGGGATCATGCCTTAAGAAAGAAGGGTTAGCCTTACATGCCTTTTTTTCTTCTAAATTATTTAACGTTCACCGGCAAAGCTTGGGAAAATCTACATTTAAAAGGATTCATACCAAGATTAAGTCTTAAAGACACTCTTAAGTTCAAACTAGAATAATTCATGAGTTAACGAAAATTGGGCAGCATTTCCTCTATTCCACCATATGGCAAAACAAATCCCAAACAACTATAATAACATCTACAATATCATAATCAAGTAGTCATATTCCATTAAGTCCCAAAATTCATTCTCACATTCAACTTATATCAACAACTTCACACTAACCCTTTGCCCAATTGTATACAACACTTTTTTGTCATCAGTATTACCCTTCATATTGAGATTATACTCATAACATTATAAAAATGATAACCCAAGTCAAGTTACTACTCAAAATATCATGGAATCTACATTTGAACTCCATCTTCTACTTTCTTCCCTCACCTAAGTTATTCAACAACCAAGCATGTGTAATAACATGAAATACGCATGAAAACTAACCTTTTATCTCATAGGAATGAGATTAGGATCAAGTTATCAACTTGCATGAAACCCTAGCTTCAACATCCAAGGAATTCTTGAATCCTACAAACCCTAGTGAGTCTCCTAACACTTGAATATCTTGATTCTTGCTATTTGATCTTTGATTTCTCTTGAGTTTAGGTGGAATATGCTTGAGAGAAGGTTATCTATCTTTTAAGAGTTTGGGAAAGTGGGAACTGAAAAATAAGAACAAGGGTCGTCCATATATAAAAAAAGAAAAAGCTGGCCCGACCCGATTATACGGTTGTTTGTACTGTCTGTATAACTTATATGGTCCGTATAAATGGACTGTATAATCCCACCATGGTTTACCCTTCTCTGGAATGGTTATAGGGACTATTATACGGGTCGTATGAGTTATACGGTCCATATAAATGGTCGTACAACCCAATTTTTTTTGAAACTTTCTCGTGTCTATTCGTTCAACTCCCAATCCTTATGAAGCCTTATTGAAACTTATATAACATTTCATTAACCATCTAAGAGGCCCTGTAGCTCCTCCTCAAGACATTACTAAATAAATATTAGCTCAATTATTACGAAAACCTTTCCAAACATGACTTGCATTTCACTTTCTTTGACGAACTTAGTTCCATCGATTCATATGACTTCAAAATCTTGTGGTACGCTCTTAAAGCTATCAATTAAACTCCTTAATCTCATAAGGACTTCATGTTCACCTAAAACTCGCGCTAGTCCACTCACAATGCTACAATCCGAAATCTCAGAGATGTAACATTCGGAAGGTAGACTTTGAGTGGATAAGTAAGCAGCAAGGTATGTTAAGGTTGTTCCTTCTTTTCTTGGCCTGATTCCATATATAGTAAGAGCGTAACGAGCCTTGTGACTAGAGATTTGTCAAGTTGAGCTTGTCATATTGCTGCATTATGTTATTTCTTCTGAGGGGCCATATCCCCTCCCTATGTCCTTGAGTTTATAGAGAAACAGAAGAGACATGTTACAGTATCAGTATTTTTCAGCATATGCATGATATATATACATATATTTTCTTTAGCCTGGCCATTTGGTCAGAGAGACAGATATGTCTGGCCTACGAGTCAGTGAGACATATTTTCCTGGCCTTAAAGTCAGTGAGATTTTGTAAAGTAAGAGCTTAACGAATTTCTTAAAGCGAGATTATCGACTAGAGCTTGTCTTAGAAGCGTATAGCCTCCCTAGTGTTGTGTCATATTTCCAAGAGACTCTTATCAGCTTCTTGTGTTCATGATCCTAGAGAAAGGTATAAAAAGACATGTTGTCTTCTTCACATATCTCAGTTCATACTTGACATGTTCTGAATCAGAAACGACTAGCTAAATAACTTGTTTTCCACAAGAATTCCAGTTCCATTTCTTTAGAATTATATTGCCATTATCAGATTGGTCCCTTGTCAGGAGTATTTTCAGTGTTAGCTCTTGTGATTATGTAGTGGAATTATGATAGTTTGGTATAAATGTCTTTGATAGCATGTTGGGTTGTTATAAAAGTTTCACCAAGCCTCCAACAGCCGGGTAGAGATTTCACCAAGCCATCTATGGCCAGGTAGTGATGCACCGAGCCTCCGACGGCCGGGAAGAGATTGCACCGAGCCATCTATGGCCGAGTTTGATGCACCGAGCCTCCAACAGCCTGGTAGAGATTGTACCGAGCCATCTATGGCCGGGTAGAGATATACCGAGCCTCCGACGACTGGGTAGAGATTGCACCAAGCCATCTATGGTCGGGTAGAGATGCACCGAGCCGCACCTGGACGGGTAGTTCGCATCGAGCCTCAGATATGGCCGGTTAGACTCAATAGTACAGTTTGCTTATGAGTTGAGAGAGGCAGATAGATGTACTTCTCAGGTTTCTGTAATCCTTATTTATTTCAGCAGATTTATGCATTTCAGGTTCAGTTATAATTCAGTTTTAGTTATCTATTGCCTTACATACTCGGTACATTATTTCGTACTGACGTCCATTTTGCCCGGGGGGGGGGGGGGGGGGGGGGGCGCTGCATTCATTCCTGCAGGTATAGATAGATAGACCGACAGACCTCCTCAGTAGACATAACTTAATATCAACTGATTGGTGAGCTCCCCCTTGTTCGGAGTTGCCAGGTCTATGTGCAGTCTTCCTTTTGTGTTTATAGACATGACGGGTGGGCTGGGGCCCTGTCCCATTCATGACCCAGTTATGCTTCTCTAGAGGCTTGTAGATGAGTCCTATATATAGTGTGCAGTGTTATAGCCTTGCCAACTTGTATATGCCTGTTTTGGTATTGTTGGTTTTGTACGACCATAGTAGCTTCGTCGGCTTGCTCACTTATATATATATATATATATATATATATATATATATATATATGTTTATGGTGTGTGTGCCCAGTTCAGACGAGATAGCCAGTGTTTATGTATATCCAAATTGTGGCCTTGCCGGCTTGTGGGTATTGTTTGTGTGCAGGTAGGCCCTATCGGCCTAATTTGAGGTTTACCCCTCCAGAGTTACAATTTAGAGTGGTTCACTCGGGTTGAGTGTGGCATCGGGTGCCGGCCACTCCTCTCCAGATTTGGGGTGTGACAAATGTTTTTGGCGAGCTTCAAACAAGGTGGACTAACAACAATGTTTCCATGGTTGATCGTAGTGAAGAATAAAAATAAAAAAGGAAAAGAAAAGAAAAGAGAAAAAAAAAGTTCAGGACGTGGGCTTAGAACAACCATTGTTGGCTTGCACAAGAAAACTTGAAGAAAGAGAAGAAGAACAAAGAAAAATAAGAAAAAGGAGCAAATAAGGAAATTATTTTTTTTAAAAAAAGAAAAAATAATTAAATATACATGTGGCAGGGCGTGTATGACACTCTCCCCATAAGAGTTTAGATATCCAGTTTCAGGATAGTAATGATTCCATTTTTAAAAGGTTCGAGTAGGGGTGGGGGGGGGGGGGGGTTAATAGGACCCTTGTAAAGGTAAAGTGTGTCGCTAGAACTTTGGGTATAGTTCATGGGGGTAATAGTGCCTTATCCCAAAAAAAAATTGAAGAAAAAATTTTAAATTCCAAGAACTGGTTTGGACCAGTTTCTGGTTGAAGTTTTTCTTCCACTCACAAAACCTTCAATTTTTTCAAATAAAATGCATGTTCAAACAAAACTTCAAGTTCCAATAGATTATTTTTCAAGACAACTTCAAACACTCTTTGTCTTCAAGTTTCACAAACTCTATGACCAAATGCTAACTAAATAACTTGAAAACACTTGATATTGCTTAGTAGGCGCTTGGCAATAGAAATCAAATATTTTTTCACTTTGTTTGAAAATTTTGAAGTTGAAGTTGAGTTTGGTTATAGTTTTTACAAATTTTATTTGGTTGTTTGAATGTACTATTCCTAAAAAATATTAAATATGATTTATGCTCCAGTTTCTAAAAATTAGCAAAACTATCCAACTAATCTAATTTACCCTAATTTGTCATCCTCTTTGTTTCCTTCCTCTATCCAAACCACATTGGTTAACTCAAATGCTTATTATTTTTTCAAACTGATCATTCTTAAAGAATGTCAAGTTTATTTTATGAACTTTAGATATTGGGTAATGGGTAATAGAGCATGCAACAAGATGGTGGCCGATACAAATGAGGTCATTTTTATAAAAATAAAAATATAGGGTAAAATTTGAAAAAGGAAAAATAAATGCAATGGTTTAAAACTGAAGTGAAAACATGGTTCTAGGTGTTTTCAAATTTCAAATACAACTTTAAGCTGTATTTGGAATTTTCATGGCCAACTATTGATTTTCAAATAAAGTGAAAAAAAATCGGAAAAAAAGTGAATTATTCTTATGAAACGATCCGTTTCGTCGTTACTGTGAATTCTGAAATATTCGTGGTGTTGACTCCTTGAGACATACTTGGCCCTTCTTGCATTTTTGGAAACCATTAAATTGATTGGGAAATCGTGTGAGTTGCGTATAAAGAAATCGGATCTGGGCCACCTGGGCCCAGTTATGCTGCTGCAGCGCCGTCCATGCTGCCCCAGCGGTGGCGCAACAACAGTTGGGGAACCGTAAAACCGGTATAGTAAATTCCTCAAGGACCGCCCCAGCGGTACCTTGGTCACAGAAGCGGTACCGTTGAAGCGGCACCTCAGACTGCTACAGCGGTTACGAGTAGTGCTTTTCCTTATTTAAGTGACATTTCGGGAATTGGCCTCATTTTTCGAAACCCTAAAGAGCCCAGCCGCACTTAGAGCTTTTATGGAGCTAAAATGGATAGTTTCTTGGGAAAGGTAATCCCCGTAACTCCTCCCATTCATTCTTCCTATTAATGATTCTCATTAAGAGCCCCTCATCTAGAAACCACAAGAATGAGTATCTCAATCTCCTAAGATTTTAAAAAATGATGGCTTAGTTGTTCTTAATAGGTATTCATTGGGTTATTCCCTCTTGTTCATCACCTTAGAATGGCTTCTAAATTATCACCTTAGAATGGCTTCTAAATTTAGTTTCTCATTTCCCTACTAGATTATTAATGGGTCTCTTCTATGAACCTTGGAAATGGATTTCTAAAAAATAGATAAAAATGGCATTTGACCTAGCTAGTAGCTTAAATAGTGATTATTAGTCATGATTGGAGGTTGATAAATCACCTAGTGTTGTTATGGATGAAATCTAGAGGTGGGTTAAGTTCCCAAACCTTCCTTATAAATCGTAAATCTGTTATAAGGGTTCTAATGATGATTTCTATTCTTGGGACTCATGTTGTCTCAAAGTTCCTCTATGCGGATTACAACGTGTTGATCAAATTGAAGAATCAACAGATGTTCGTGGCACCCGCTCGACCTTGAGGTAGGTTATGGTTTTCCTTTCGGTAGACTCCGGTTAGTTTCCCATATTCATGTATTAGAAGGAACAGAGAATGCATGTGTAGGAATTGGAGATTTGGGATGGAAACATAAGATGGTGTTGTTGTGCGATTTGTGTGTTCGGGCTTGTGGCCTGTAGATTTCTTAGGTTTTTGAATTAAGTGCCTTGAGTATCGGTGGTTTCTATATGACTTGGAAGAAATGGTTGATCCATGTTTTTCTATGATTTTAGTGAGAATTTTTGTAAATTGTGCTATGCTATTATAGTGGATCTATTTGACATTGGGCGTATAAAGTGTATCAACGATTGTGAATTAGTTCTAGATAGAGGAGTAGCGAATGTCTTGTGAGTAGTAGGCGAGTTTAATTGTATTAAGTTAATAGGCTAATAAAGGGTTAGTGGTAATAATGTGTGGGGAGTTGATGGTTCTATTGTGTTGGCTTGATGTCACGTGTTGTTAGTTGATATCGGAATTTGTTTTCCTTCTTGATGATGATATTGTTGGCGTACCCACTATTGGTACTTGTGACTCTGATATATTGTTAGTGTACCTACTGCTGGTACTTGTAACTCTGATATATTGTTGGCGTACCTACTGTTGGTACTTGTGATTCAGATATGTTGTTGGCGTACCCATTGTTGATACTTGTGATATTGAGTACGATTATTGATATTGATACATGCATTTGTTACATCTTCTATTTCAATACGTCTTTAGTGTGTAGCACATTAATGGTTTAGGCCTCGAGTTTTGAGATTTGTCTTTAAGACTATGAGATGTTGGACATGTTTAACCTATGTATACAAGTTGTTGAGTTTAATTAATACAAGTATTGGAAGGATTAGAGGTTAAACGAATCGACAACGAACGGAAAAGTGCACGGTGCAACTTGACGAGGCAAGTTGACGACCTGTCAACATGTTGATGCCATCGTCAACAATATTGATGGTGATCAGAACCAAGTCGATGCCTAGCCACCCGAGGATCAAGGGCTATGGCAAGTCGACGGTGGCAGAACGATGGTCGTCGACTTGTCATCGCCGTCGTCGACCATGTCGATACCACTGTCCTTTTTAGGCGGTGGCCACATTTTATCTTTGATATATTAAGTTGAGGCTTGACTTTATCCTCATATTTTCATCCAAGCAAACCCTAATACTCGCTAAGAGCTCTCCAAAGCCTTCAAGATCATTTTCCTCAAATTGAACCAAGTTTTCACCTCAAAAAGTTGGGAATTAGTTGGAGGAACATTATGGTATTGATGTCTAAGTGTGTGGATGATTTTTGAAGCTTGGAACTAAGACCCTAGTTGAGTTTTCTGGAGTTTAAGGCATGTTTTATTCTCTACTCATGTTGATTAAGTTGTTTATGGAAGAGATTCCTAGTTTAAGGTGAAGGAAATGGTGTTATGAAGGCATAAACTAGTGTGTTGATATGGTTGCATTGTGGGCTGTTTTTGATTAGATTTTTGGAGAGATTCTCACTTGTTCATGTTGCTATTTTATGTTGTTATTGTTGTTGGTGATGTTGTGTATATTGTGGGCTGTTGTGGAGTTGGATTGGAGTAAGAATTATAGGGGAAATGCTACCCGAATTACGTAAAGTATCATTCGTACTTGGATTGAATAGTAAGGGATGTAAATGGTCTGATTGTGATTTATGTCATCTTAATTGTAAACTTACGAGCTCGAGAAGTAGATGTCGGACGTTTAGATAGACTTCCAGGTATGTTAAGGCTATCCTTCTTTCATTTTGGCATGACGCTTATGATATGAACGAACCAACGAATAAACGAGCTTCCATATTACTCTACTCTTAGAAGCATTATGAGTGCTCTAGTCTTTGATGCTCATTTACCCCTTTTTATGATTATTCCTTCTATCCATGGGTCTTGAGATTTTGTATATTGATGATATTAGCTCAAAAGATGTATATCGAAGGTAGTACGACTTTATGTCACTCTGAGAGTTCTATTTATTCATTTTACTTATGTATTGCATTCATTTATACATATGCACATTGACTGTTACACCTCGGAAATTTCCCCGTGAACGTACAATGAATAGACTAACGAAGAATACGAGTATACGATGTTTTAATCAGAAGGGAATGACATTTGACGACCCTAAGTAAGATTTCAAAGGCAATGGGAATAAGAGATAGGTTATGCTCCACAATGACTAATTATGGGTTTTGATGACGTGGAAGTTGCAGATTTGCACTTTGGCCCAGTCGATCAAAAAATGAAATACGGCCTGTAAACCACCATGTCGTATTTCAACTTACAAAACTTCAACTTTCTGCCAAAGACTTGAATGGTTAAAAACGACTTGAAATACTGACCGTAAACTGAAAAACGGCCCGTAAACTGAGTCGTAAACCACCATGTCCTCAGCCTGACTTTCTGGTTCTGTTATGCTTAAATACGCCCGCAGAATACGGATCGTAAACTGGAATACGGACCGTAAACTAGGTTTACGACCATTGTGCACTTCAACTACTGTTCATTCCAAATCAGATTTTGAGTCATTAAAAGGAGACCCAAGCTCATTAAATTCATTTCATTTCCACGATACTTCTCTCTAGAAACCTCTAGAATACTCTAGAATACTCTCCACTCTTCATCTACAAGAAAACAAAGGAAATCAAAGATCAATAACAAGAATCCAAGTGAATCAAGTGTATGAAACTCATCAAAGTTCATCCAAGTTAAGAAATTTCAAGAGAAGCAAACTAGGGTTTTGGTGCAAGAAGAGTAATACCACTCAAGGCTTGTTCCTATAACATCTAAGGTAAATTTTATGGCATTTACATGTTATTTAGGGTATGGAAGAGTTGAAACACTTGGACTATAGAAGGATGTAAGAAATGGGTCATGAAAGTGTGAATAGTAGAAATGTTGAGAAAAGGTTTGAATTGAGCCATGATCATTGATAATTTGTAATTATAAAAATGTTACGAATGACATTTAGAACACGGAGTAAGTATCCTATGTGAGAAAAATGCAACAATGAACCATGACCATGATTATGGAGAAATTGAAGACAAATTGTGAAATACAGATATTGTAAACGAATGATGAGTGTTGTCTATCATATTGAGAATGTTGTTATGAATGTTTGAGAGTTGATATAGCAGGTGGGGAAAGTAGTATAAACAAAGGAAATGCTATCCAATTTTCTCTAAAAATAGTAGCGCATTCTTATAGTCGACTGGCTAATGTTAATGTGAATTCTCTCTTGAAGGTAGAAACGTGACATTGAAGGAGAACAAGCGAACGATAGCTTAGTTAAACGAAAAAGGTATGTGAGGCTAGTCATTTCTTTCTAATGGCATGAATCCTAAAGCATGACTTCCTATTTTCTTCATGAGTTCCTACATTCCAGAAAGCTATAAATCTATATCCATGAATAGCTATATAAGATGAGAGATATGTTAGAGATCCTATAATTTTAATAATGTTATTTGTTGCTTACACTCACCTTATTTACTAATTCCTTCAAGGTGAGGCAGACTGTCAAAGAATGTTCCATAATGAAATCGGGGGATCACGACCTTACGTCACCCCGATAAAGTGTAGTTGTTCTTGAGCCCTATGCATGTACTATGATAGACACATTATGATAAGTATATTATGATAAGCATACTATGATGAGCATGTATGATGATGATATAACACCACGCCTATATGGCCGGGCAGTCACCGCTAAGGCGGGCAGCTATACACCATGGCCAGACGGCATGGGCAGACACCACTAGTGGGCGGCGTGAGATGATACCCTGGACGCGGGAGGCCTGGACGCAGGCTAATGTTATGATTATCACACCGATCCGATATGGACGGGCAGTTTTCACATTACTACACCGTACCTATATGGACGGGCAGCTTATACCTTTATGCATATATGATATGACGATGAGTATGAGTAAGACAGCATGCATTATTTCTTTTATATTTGACAGTCAGATACAGATGTTTCACATTGATATTTCCTTTGTATAATTGTCTTATTTCATTGTTTATGCCTCTCATACTCAGTACAATGTTTGTACTGACGTCCGTTTTCTTTGGACGCTGTGTTCATGCCCACAGGTAGACAGGGAGGAGAGCTTGACTCAGATCCGTAGTAGCTGTCAGCTGATTGAAAGCACTCCTTTGTTCCGGAGGTTCTTGATGATTCTTTTGTGTACATTTGTATATGTATTTTGGGCATGACGGGGTCTTGTCCCGTCCTTATGTTTAACACTCTAGTAGAGGCTCGTAGATGCGCAGTGTGGGTTAGATGGTCTCACGAGATTGTTACTATGTATATATATTATTTTGATGGCCGAGAGGCATATGTATATAAAAGTATTTATGTTTTCATATGAAATATGATTTTCCTACCATTTCAGTATAAATGTAATAAAAGAGCATTAAATGAGTAAGATGAGTAATAGAACGAGTGGTGCTCGGTGGCTAGCCCCGGGTACCCGTCGCGGCCCCTAGCTGGGTCGTGACATTGACCCATGACCATAAGGCATTATATATGCGTATATTATATGTATATGGGGTATGAGGAAAGGGATAGGCGTTATATACGCATTACCACCTGATCAGCTGGTACACTATGATGATGATAATGTTGATGGTCGCAGGGAAGCCGATGGGATATGATGTATGGATCGGGTTGTATGTTCCTCTGCACTAACAATTATACTATGACCTATGTACATGATTCTTAATAGAACAGAAAGTATGCATTTCATATGCCCTTAGATGCACTTTCAGATGTTCAGATTTACAGAGTTATATAGACATATTCAGATATACAGATTGGCTCTTATGTCCTAGAGTTTTTTCATGATTTTCATATATGTTGGTTTCACGCCTTACATACTCAGTACATTATTCGTACTGACTCCCCTATTTCTTGGGGGAATGTGTTCATGCCCGCAGGATCAGGTAGACAGACATGCAGTCCAGCTCAGTAGGACTCCTATCCAACAGTAGTCAGTGCACTCCATTTGATTCGGAGCTGCAGTCCATTTTGGTATGCTATTTTGATATGTATATATGGGTATGGCGGGGCCCTGTCCCATCCTTTCTACAACTTTGTATTCCATTAGAGGTCTGTAGACACTTGTAAGTAGTTGGATGTTATGTAGCCTTGTCGGCTCTTATTTTGTTGTACAACATATGTAGCAGCCTAGTCGGCTTGCACTATTATCTTCAGTACGTATGTATATATGTGGTTGTGAGTTCTTGATGCATAGATCATTGTGTTGTTCTTACAGGAGTCAGTATAGTTCAGTTGTAAGTCATATATGGGCCACCCTGTTATTCAGTGAGTTCCTGGTACGAGTATAAGGGTGTCCGATCAGTAGTAGTCATGCACTTGTCATGACTCATCAGTTTGGGTCGTGATAGCATTGCACGCACTCTCATTCTTCATGATACACTGTTGAGATACTGATGATACTTGATGAAACATTATGATGACCTTGGCTCTCTTTTTACTTGAGTGACGTGAGACTCCGATATCCGATGTTCGTCTCGAAATCGTGGATTGAGTGATTTGATACTTGATGAAAACTCTTTTTACTTGAGTGACGTGAGAGTCTGATATCCGATGTTCATTCTGGAATCGTGGATTGAGTGAGTGCATGGACTCCGCGGGTCCCCCAGGGTGGTGCCTGTGAGAACCCCCTATGGGCAAAGATCCGGGGTCCCGTATGTCTGTTGGGAAAAGATCCGGGACGGGTGGTACTTAGACTTCGCGAGTCACCTTGGGTTGTGCTACTGAGATATTGATATTTCCGTCCGGAGTACATGTGTACACAGTATTTGCATGGTATTGCATTGCATTCATACGTCTTGCTTTGCATTGCATCATCACTTGTATTGAGATGACTTGGTGTTCTGCTTGTGATGTTGGTCTCAGATTGGACATAAGGAGACTTGGTACAATTGGGTTTAGATGCTCTACTTAGGCAATGACGCGTGCTTGGTTCCGAATATGGTCGCCTTATACTTGTTGATTTATCTCATAGACCGTCCGTAAGATCAGTTATATGTTTGGCTTCTAGAGAATGTAGACTAAAAGATACTAAATGATGAGTCGACTTCTAGACTAAAAACGAACGGTATAATGATATATGATTCTTGTGATATTGTTGTGGAATTGACTTGTGGTTATTAGAGGAAAGGTAATGATTTAAGGGTCTTGGTGTTATATTGCGCGGTATATAGATGCATGACTTGATTTAGTTACTTATCATGTTTATTTGTGAATTCTTTTAGTGATATGTGTTTCTAACCATTGTCAACCTATGGTACTTACTCAGTACACGTTGATTTTACTGATACTGCTCTTGCTACACCTTTTTCGGGGTGTAGAGTGTTTTCAGGTGATTGATTGTGACAAGTTCGGGAACGCGCGATGCCTATCTTGAAAGCCTCCTCCCACTTCATTCCGGGATGGAAGTTGGTCTTAGAGTGTTGTTATAATCTAGATCAATTAGTCGCTCTTGTACTAGTCTAGACCAGGTCGTGGGAAGTCGGAATGAGTCTGTAATTATTTAACTATTGTAATCTGGGTTCGAACCCCCGTTCAGTAAAAAATAATAATTTCGCAAGGCAAGGCTTCGCGAAAATTCTTCCTTTTAAGGTAGAATTTAGTTATGGCTTAAACCAAATTTGACCTTATAAGACAGAACTTATAAGGCAGAATTTGCTTTAAGCCAAAAGTTTGCCTTTCGAAATTTTACAAGATAGATTTTTTTTTTGGGTGATTGACCTATATATACATAATACGAAAAGTTTTTACAAAATATAGAAATAGTTTTCGCTCATTTTTTTTTTTTTTAAATTTCTCTTTTTAATTTCTTAATTTTTCAATTTTTTTTTAAGATAAGTAAATTTTTAAATAAATAATTTTTTTCCGCTCAAGGCTTAAATAATCGCTCACAATTTTGTGTATGAAAACTGTATGAAATGTGTATGTCTCGCTCAAGGCTTAAAAAGTTCGCTCAGAATTTTGTGTATGAAAACTATGAAATGTGTATATCTGGTTCAAGGCTTAAAAATTTCGCTCAAAATTTTATGTCTAAAACGGTATGAAATATGTATATCTCGCTCAGGGCTTATATTTTCGCTCACTTTTTTTGTATATAAAGTTCATGTTAGGTTGAAAAATTAATACAACTACAACAACATTGTAAACAACTTTCATATAATATCTAAGGCTTCAAAAATCGCTCAAAATTTTATGTATTAAAATGTATGAAATGTGTATATCTCGCTCAAGTCTTAAAAAGTTCGTTCAAAATTTATGTATGAAAACTGTATTAAAAATTTCACCCACATATACACATTTCATACAGTTTTTAAACATAAAAAATTGACTGAATTTTTTAAGCATTGAACGATTTTTTTTTAAAATAAATAAAATATTTTTTTTAAGAAAAATATGAAAAATGAAGATCCGTTATATTTTGTAAATTTGTTGTTATGCTTTGTAAATAAGAAAAAATATCGTTATGTTTTGTAATAAAGAGTCTTAAGTAGATAGCCTATATCATTTTTCCTTTTGCCCTAATAGGCCTATTGCTACGAAATACTGTTTTGCGATTTTTTTTTTTTTTAACTCTACTGAGTTCGAACCCAGAATCACAGGGGTATTTTCGGCCACTTAAAGTGTCGCAGGACAAAAATTAAAGACTAGCAATTTGAGGGGCAAAAATTAAAGACCATCCCTAAATAAGGGCATTTATGGGAATGTTCATTTTCGATTTGAATCGGTTTTTAACCAAACAGGCAACACCCCTTGCTGGTTACGGTGCAATTAATCCGGTTTTATTGGGCCAAAAAAGGGCTATTTTGGCCTGGGACTTCATTCGAACCAACAAAAGCCCATGAGATACAAAAACTAAGTTATAAGACAATACGCTTTCTAGGGTTCACAAGACAAGTCCCTTTGGTGCTGCATTTTGGTGGAGACTTCACTTGATTTTCCGCAATTTTCTTCCAGCAGCCATGGTATCTATATCCATTTCCTTCCACTATCTCTTCGTAAAGAAATAATAATAATAATAATAATACAGGTGGTTTCTCAGTTATTTTATGCTCCTCTATCTTTTCAGATTATCCCAGAGAAGAATAGAAGAGAGATCTCCAAATACCTCTTCCAAGGTTAGTATCTTTTGTCATTAATTGTGTTGTGCGTAGTGGTGGTAAATGGGCGGGCGGGTTGAATTACAAAGTATTAGTAATGTGTTGGGTAAAAAATGGTCCCATTTTTATCTCCTAATACAGACAATGAATCATCAAATAAGAACATAAAAGAACAAAGCTATGAAATGTGAACTATATTGCTGTTACTCTATGCTTCTTTCTTTTCCAATATGGTGTTCTTGTCATGTACTAGTAACATTCTTCAATTCTAGAAACTTTATCAATTAAATAGTTTCTTTTTCCTTTTAATTGTCTTGTTCTTATCCAAAAATGCCAGAATTTCTGTCCTTTATATGAAATCACTTTTTTTGACCTTATTGAAAAAATCACCCACCAACCCGGGTTGGGCGTGTTAACAAAATATGGGCTTATTTTGCCAGCACAAGTTGTGTGTCTGTGCTATAAATGTATGTAATTAATAGATGTTTGATGGTTTAGAGGGAGTATGTTTTGCCAAGAAGGACTACAACTTGGCGAAGCATCCAACTATCGATGTGCCGAACCTACAGGTGATAAAGCTGATGCAGAGCTTCAAGTCAAAGGAATACGTTCGTGAGACCTTTGCTTGGATGCATTACTATTGGTATCTTACGAATGACGGCATTGAGTTTCTGAGGACTTACCTGAATCTTCCTTCCGAAATTGTCCCTGCTACACTCAAGAAGTCTGCTAAGCCACTTGGTCGTCCCATTGGTGGCCCTCCAGGAGACCGACCCCGGTATTTCATTACTTCATCCCTTTCAGTTCTTTTTGTATGTTATGTGTATTTAGCTTATGCATCAAAAGTTTCTTTTTTTCTTCTATATTTACAGCTTGTTTGGATGGTTGTTACCTATTTTATTGTATTGTGTTGTTAGTTTAAATACAAAGTTCGTTTTGATTGTTACTTGAAGGTATAATTTTATGAAAAGATGCTGGCACAATACGTATGAAGAGCCTGTCTGCCTTATCCATCCTAATAATCAGGGCAATGAAGCATCTCATCTATCTTACTTCTCGATTAAGCAGCCCTTTCTTTATAGAATCAAGTTGAATTCAGCTGTTACCATCAATCGAATAATCTTGTTCGAGAGGTGAGCTACTAATAATGATGGCTCGATGAACTTGAGTTGCCTTCTCAATCCTAATAAATGACGGGATGAGTTAAAGCACTATCAGATTGAATACCTTGTATTCTTGGTCTTCCATGAACTCAACACCAACTCTACTTATCCTTATCTGGGTTAATGACTTGTGGATTACATAAGCTTTTGTATGTTATGTGTATTTAGCTTATGCATCAAAATACTTTGTTTTAAATCTAGCTTTGTTATAAATTGTGAGTGATTGGATGTATTGATGGATTGCAGTGGACCACCTAGGTTTGAGGGAGATAGACCAAGGTTTGGTGACAGGGATGGTTATCGTGCTGGTCCAAGAGGTCCACTGGGTGAGTTTGGGGGTGAAAAGGGTGGAGCTCCAGCTGACTACCAGCCTGCATTCAGAGTAATTACTGTTTTCCCTATGCATTCTCGTTTTCATATTTTCTTTCTTGAGGCTTGATATAAGTGAATGAAGTGTTTTTTATCCTTCTATGAAAACTGGCAACACTATTTCTGCCTGAAGCTAAAGTTAATGAAACTTTGTCTTCATTGCTACTGTCCTGCTTCTAGCATCTCACGTTGTTTATGCTTACTGTTGAAATTCCAGTTTGAACAGATGGTTCTTTCCTAACTGGCACTCTCTTGACTTATTTAGTAGATCATACGCTAGCTGTGGTTTTATGTGATGCAGTAAGGGCAACAGGATGTATTCTTAGTTCTAGACTGGCAATTTCCTGTTGTTCCATGATAATTCTTTTGATTTTTGTTGTTTCACCTAATACATTTGGTGGTTCACTTATTGAGATTCACCTTATTTGTGATCAAGTATTGAGATTCACATTATCGCAGTGATAGTATAAAAGTTCTCCCAAGCTTATCCCCCTTTAAATAATTCAAAAAAAAAGTTAATTGTTCATCATTTGACATGACTTTCTAAGGTCTCTCCTTTGCCTTCACTTCACAGCCCGTGTTCCCAATTCCCGGACCTTGTATTAACTGATTATGCTCCTATGCTGTACAATGGATAGATTTTAGTGGATAATAAATCCTTTTGCTGTTTGGTAATGTAAACCTGGCATTATTTTGCTTCATATCCTACCTTGCTCTTTTTGGATTCTGTCTTTCCTTTGGTCGGCTTGGGACTAAAATTTTGGTTTCCTACTCCTTGTGATTGCTCATAGCTCACAACTCCTAGAAAGAAACACGTGTCAATTCAGTCTGACCTGTTGTTTGTACTTGTAGGGTGGTGGTGGAAGACCTGGATTTGGGCGTGGGGCTGGAGGTTTCGGTGGCGCACCCCCTAGCTCAAGCTTCTCTTAGATCGATACTTTCTTATTGTAGCTAGTTTTGATATTACATGTTGGGATTGATTTGCGGCGCAATTGGTCGAATAGGGGCTTTAACTTTCTTGGATTTTAGACGATTCGAGATTTTGCATTTATTGTTCATGTTTGGTACGGTGATTTTTTTTTTTTGATTAAGCACCGGGTGTCCGGATCTCTTTGAGCTCCGACTAATCCCGGGGGTGCACAGGCCCTCGGTAAGGAGTTTCCTGCAAGTGCACCACGGGTAATTCAGGGTTTTACTCTAGTCCGATGGTCTTTAGAAATTGTTTGCACCCAGTGGGTTTCGAACTTGAGACCTTGAAAGGGAGCATCCCAAGGCTCAAGCCAATTACCACCAGGCCAACCCCTAAGGGTTTTTGGTACGGAGAAATTTTGTAGCAATGTTATGTTTTTAAGAGTATTTAAATATGGTTATGAATAGAATTTGTATCCTTTACTCCGTGGAGCTGACTTGGACAAAGTCGGGCAAACCTATATCTTATGATATAACGAAAATAATTTTGTGAATGATTACAACAAGGCCGTGATCGATCCCAAATAACTAATGATATAATGAAAAGAATCTTAGGTTCATATAATAACAGTAGCAATATTGGTAAATAATAGTTCTTTCTATTTATATAAATCGTAGATAGGACTAAAAGGCTCTAGGAATAAAAGACTTAATAATTATATTAAATTAAGTTGTGGATGATTATATTAACGTTGAAAACAAGGAAAAAATAATTATATTAACAATTACTTTGGGAAAAGGTGAACTCTATTGAGCGATTCTTTTTTATTTTTTATTTGAACCCTTAGGGGTTGTTTGGTGCATGGTATAGATTGAGATATTCCAGCACTAATTTTTTGTATCGTGTTTGATAAAAGACATAAATTTATTCTGGGATAAATTTATACCTTCTACTAAACACGGTACAAAATGAAGCCTAATTCTAAGGGTGGGATATCCCACCTTATCCCACTAAGGTTGGGATTATTTTATCCCATTTGGAAGATGGGATAAAATAATTCCAAGAAATGGGATAAATTAGTCTCGGATTATAATCCCGGAATAATTTTAGCTACCTACCAAACGACCACTTAATGTATGTCGTTACTTATTTTGGACTTAATACAATTGACTTATCGCACCACAAAATATCTAATTACAACGAGGCTCTCTTCTATTTTTTTTTCCTCAAACTAATTTGTATTGATCAAACTGCAGTCAGTTGTACAAAGCATTGAGAAGCCTCTTTGACAACCCAACATGGGAAGTTCCCAAACCAAGAGACCCATGAAATAGTGATAAAGCTAACTTAGCTAATCTATGACTACACGTATTAGCACGTCTACTTATATACATAAAAGCTGCATCGTCTAGATAACGCCTGAGATGCCAGATATCTTCACACGCAGTAAGTACATCCCAAGAGGGAGCAATTCTCCTATTAAGCATTTGAATCATAGTCGATGAATCTGATAATATTTTTATACTCTTCCATCCTTGCTCCACCGCAATCTGGATTACTTTGCGAATCACCAACGCTTCAGCTATCATGGCTTTTCCAACAAAATGAATTGGACTGCCATAGGCATGAAGCACGTCTCCATTAGCCTTTAAGGCTACCATTGCAATGCTTGTGTTTCGAGTATTTTGAAGCATACCTGCATCAACATACAACAACAAATGTTCTGGAGAAAAGTTAGTGAAGTGGGGTTAGTCAAAACTTGCTGCTCCCGTCCCATCGTGTTTGCACTATTGCTTTCATCTGCAAACTCGATAAAGTCAGATAAAGCTTTTGATAAAATTACAGCATCACTCCACAACAAGGAATTAAACACAATCATTTCTAGCTTTCCATATCATCCATAAGTTAGATATTGATAATTGTAATAAAGTATTAGTATCGGGAAAAGTTTTAGCATCTAAATATAATTTATACCACCATGCTGCAAAGTCTGAGATAAAGTTCAAGTCAGGCCAAAAGATAGGACTTATTTTCCACATATTAACGGATCTAGAACATTTGAAAAACATGTGTTCTATAGTTTCGGGTTCCATTCCATAGATAGGAGAAGACGACAAATTGAATCTATGGTGCTAATTCTCCCCGCAATAGTGTTCCTAACTGGTAAGGTATTTAGAATGCACTTTCGCACAAAATGTTTCAATTTATTTTCAATCTTCATGGACCAAAGATGATTCCAGAAGGATATAGGGAAGCAGTGAGAACTATTTTCAGGTCGACTAACCAAACATCTATTATTTGAAAGGACAAGTTTTGCTAGATGATAACCAGATCTCACTTCATACTTACCAGAGTTTGTAAAGTGACAAATAAGTTTATCATTGCTACCCCTGATAGATATTAGAATAACTAGTATTGTATTGACATCCTCTACGTTAAATAAAGTATTCAAAAGTTGGGTGTTCCAAGATTCGTATTAGGATCTATTAAGTTTGACACTTTCAAGTTATGTGAAACACCATTAATCATACTAAACGGGTAAAACGAGCTTTCTCTGGGTAGCCATGGATCTTTCCATACTCTCACTGATGCACCGTTGGATATATCACATCTCACACCTTTGACTAAGAGGTCACGTCCCCATAGAATGCTCCTCCAAACCCAAGTACTATACCTATGACCTTGTACATGTAAGAAAGACTCATTTGGGAAATACTTGCTCTTTAGTAGTTGGGAGACTAGCAAGTCAGGTTCAGTCAAAATTCTCAAGCTAGTTTGGCTAGAAGAGCCATATTAAAAGCTTTTAAGTCCGGAAATCCTAAACCAACTCTAAACTTTGGTTCACAAAGTTTTTCCCATCCTTCGAAATGCATTTTCCGCTTCTCATCATTTTGACCCCACCAAAATTTTGAAAATATACTCATGATTTCCTTACATAATCCATTAGGTATTTGAAAACAAGATAACACATAGGAAGGGATAGCTGCTAAAACAAATTATAGTAAGACCTCTTTGCGACTCAAGAATTTTCCTTTCCAACTCTTATTTTAGACAAAATTCCCTCTTTAATAAAGGACGACATTTCCTTTTTAGATCTTCCTATGTCAGCAGACAATCCTAAATTTGCCGCCCTTCTACATAATCTTATATTACCTAGTGAGTAGCAAAAACTTGATTTTTCCTCATCTGTAGTATTTTTGCTAAAAAAAAGCAGTCGACTTCTCATAGTTAATCACTTGTCCCAAGCACCTTCGGTACGTATCCAAAATAGAGTTTAGTTGAGAAATACTGTTCATATCAGCATTACAGAAAATAAATGAGTCATCCGCAAAGAACAAATGTGAGACTGAAGGTCCATTTCTATCTAATTTCAAGCCTTTTAAAGTTCCTTACTGCTCAGCAGAGTGCAATAATGCTGATAGCCCTTTCGCACAACTAAGAAATAAATATGGTGACAGAAGATGCCCTTAACGTAATCCCTGAGAAGGTTTAGCAGATTCTTTAATGTCTCCATTCAAATTAAAAGAAAAAGAGGTAGTCGTTACACAAGTCATGACCCAATCGGCGAATTTATTATGAAACCCAATTTTGAGCATTAATTGCTGAATATATGGCCGTTCAACACGATCATAAGCTTTAGACATATCTAATTTTAAAGCCATAATATTTTATTTTCCTTTCCTTTTATTCTTCAATATCCCCATAAATTCATATTATCAACTATTTGTCGTTTTCCCACAAAAGCTGCTTGATTAGAAGATATAATTGTTACATCTTGGAAATTTCATGCCGTTCGCATTATGAGTAGACTAGCACAAGAATAAAGCGGATATGAGGTCATTATAAGGTTAAGGAGGGTATCTGATAACCTTGAGTGCATACCCTAAGGTTTTGGAGTCATATGAATTGGTGGAAGTAAGCTTGTCAAAGGAATGGGAATTTGAGTCATGTTTTGGGAAGATTCCGTATCATTTGAGTTATACATTATTTAGTAATGACTTGAGGGGGATATATAGGGCCCCTTAAATGGTTAATGAAGTTTTACACAAGTTCCAAGAAGGTTCCATAAGGATTGGATGTCAAACGAATCGAAAAGAACACATTTTTGTGAAACCGAGGAAAAAGGGGCAATATGCGGCCGCATACTCAGTATGCTGGGCCGCATATTGGCCGCCAACTCCCAATTTTGGGTGAGAATTCTGCCCAACACCACTCCCATGTTGTGGAGGGAGTATGCGGCCGCATGCTCAGTATGCTGAGCCGCATACTCACCGCAACACGGAGCGGTGGGGCGAATTGGACACCTTTTTAAACCCCAAAGGAGCCCATTCTTCACATTAACTTTCCATACTTATTCCCCCACATTAAAAGAAGGTTCTTGAGAGCTCTTGAAGGTTCCATAACACTCCAAACCTTTCCATATCATCAAGAGAGAAGATCAACATCAAAACCCAAAAGAGAATCCATGGAAGGTGATTGTTCTTGCTTATCTTCAAAGTTGTGATAAACTTGGTCTTGAAAGGAGTTGGGGAAGGTGAAGTTCTTATATAATAAGGTGTGATATTCCTATTATTTACATGATTGAGTTGATATAAAGGTTTAGTAACTCTTGGAAAGGAAAATAATTAAAGTGGAGAAGTCATAAATGTTGAAGTGAAGAGATGACTATGAGATGAACTTAAAAAGGGGATTTTGGGTAAATTCGAGACTAAATTGAATATAACTTCTTCATTATGATATTGTGAACATTATTATTGTTGTTTGGGAGTTGATTTGTAATATGGTGCAAGTTGACAGAATAGGAGAAATGCTGCTCAAATTTCGTTAGCTCGTTAATTGCACTAGTTTGAACTTAGAAGTGTTTTCAAGACTTAACCTTAGTGTGAATCCTCTTGAATGTAGATTTTGCGGACTTTGGAGGAGAACGTTAGATGGTTAAGAAGACGTAAAGGTATGTAAGGCTAACCCTTCTTTGTAAAGGCATGATTTCCTTGTCGTGAATCCATCTATGATGTTCATAATGTCCTACTTCCTAGAGAATGTTAGAAGCTCATGACTACCAAGATTCTTAAGATATTATTGATAAAAGCTCTTCATAGTGATGATGATAATGATGATGATGACTATAGTGATTCCAAAATAGATATCGGGGGCTTACCGACTCAATGTCACCCCTATAGAGTTATAATATTCTTTTTGGATACTGTCACGACCCAATCGGAGGGCCATGACGGGCACCCGGAGCTAACACACCGAGCACCTCTAAACATACATCTCATAATCATTTCTGGGTGGACCATAAAGATAGCTCATGGATATCATAATCTGTAAGGACATATATCACAATATAACGACACATCTTTATATAATCTTCAACAATTATGCCTATCGTCACCAGTCGACAAGGCTACCACAATATTATACAACAATATGAATAGATAAGGTTATGAAACATCTAACTATACACACACATGTTTACGAGCCTCTACATAGAACACAAGTGACCATAAGGAGTAATTCCAATAGATTGCAGCTCCGAAGTAAATGGAGCGTTCCTGAGATTCCGCTGATGAAGCTTCTATGGGTCAAAACCGTCTACCTACGGGCATGAACGCAGCGTCCACAAGAAGGGACGTCAGTACGAATAGTGTACTGAGTATGTAAGGCATGAATAATAACATGATTAAAGCATGAAGAATAGCATAAGATAAAAGAACCGTTTATATCTCATAATACCTTTTAAAACATTCGTCATACTTATTTACCCTTTTTCTAGAAGAAACACTTCTTACATCCACATGTTTACATATGCAATAACTTACAATACAATACATCACCGTACCCGGCCCTTTCAGGACTCTATGGTATCCGTACCCGGCCATATAGGCTCGGTAGTATCTGTACCCGGCCCTTTCGGGACTCGATTGTATCCGTACCAGGCCCTTTCGGGACTCGGTAGTATATATGACTACATATATACATATTCAAGAGTACTTAAGTAAAAGCACATCATCATCATCATTACCTTTATCACCATATATTTCCGTAGAGGGTCAACTATCGTAAGATAAGATCAATAGTGTTGTAAGAATATCAAGAACGATGAACTTGGGTAGCATTGGAAATGGAATTATCATCTTTGCTATATCTCTCCTCGAAAGAACGAGTAACATGAGGTAAGATCCGCAACAGTGAATAAGATCAAGGAATTCATGAAATAACTTAATAATCTCCTAATAGCCTCAGAATCATAAACTTTGGAATTACTAGAAATAAGATCATCATCGTCATCATAATCATCATAGAGCATCTTATCTTTAGTATCATAAGAAACTTTTAAGAATCATGAACTTCTAACTTTTGGAAGTAAGAAGGTTATAGAAACATATATGGAATCATAATATAGGAATCCTGTGCCTTTTGAAAGAAAAGGACTAGCCTTAACATACCTTTTCAGTCGCCTTAACTTTAACTATTTAACGCTTATCCTTCCAAGCTCGTAAAACTACATTCAAGAGAATTCATATTATTGTTAGGCTTGTCGTCATATGTTTGTCTTAAGCTTCAAATTAATTCCTTTTAAAATCTGCCGAAATTCGGACAACATCTTCCTTGTTTATATCCCTAGCCCGAAATCACAATACCAATAAAACAACAAAAATAGCAATACTAATATCAATAACATCATCATCAATACCCAAAATATTCCATAAAACATCCCACACGATGTTTTTCAACATACAAAAATAATATACACTTCCTTTCTTCCCAATCAAGGAGGATAATCTCATCAACACACCAATAACATTAGATACCATCAATATACATTTAAATCAGCCCAACCACACGGCCACAACATGCTCAAAACAGTCCATAAACACAACAACTACAACACAACACTTTATGACCTTTCCTCCATAACTATTTTTACTTTTACGACTTGCTAAACCTTCAAATCAACTCAACATAATAACATACCTTATACTTGAAGAAATTTAGCCACAACAACTTTCTTCAAGACCAAACTCACCACAACATCAAGTAGAAGCAAGAACAATCACCTTTCATGGACTAGTTTGGTGAAATCTTGTTAAATTCTTGATTTAATGGGCTATAAATGTTTGGGGGATGTGTTAGGAGGTTTCTAGGACTCATGTGTGTGTAAAATTCTGAAAACATAGGGTTGATGGGGGGTTTTTATACCCCTTGAAAGTCGGTGGAACTGACTTTCCCAAGTGGGACCCGCAGAAGCCATTTGGCAGTTTGGAGGGTTATATTAAAATGGCCATAACTCCTTACTTAGATGTTTTTTTTGACGAGCGGTTTGTTGCGTTGGAAACTAGACTCAACGAAATTCATTTTAGGCTTTTCAAACACCTTAAAACTCCTAATATACCTAGAGATATACCCCTCCAAAGTTGACTCAAAATTCTGCCAACATTTTTCCAAAATTTTGACAAACTTATTTTCTTCGGTTTGCTTGGTCCCGGAATCTTCCGAAACTCTTCATACATAATATTTATCATTAATCATACTTGATAATGGTCATGTCTTTTGGTTCCAAGATTTTCCTTCCCGGTTACGACTTACGAGATCATAATTCATCCTGTGCTTCATTGTTATGTACCTCTCATGGATTGTACCTCCCAAAACTTCATGGGACATCTCCGATACTCCATTAATATGGTGAAGTACGTGGCATGCTCATGTTCTGAAAGCGCGAGTTGTAACATCCTTCCCCCATTAGAAACATTAGTCCTCAAATGTTGTAGCTTGTGAGCTTACAATGCTAGCATTAGTTTCTTGAAATGGTTGTCCTCCTTTAGTTGCTTATCCCCATGCTTTTATACTATAGGCTCATTAGTCTTCTTTCATATTCCTTTAACTCTCTGTCAAACTCACCCATTAACTTCATATCCTCATGTATGTAACCGGTGGTCAACTGATATCCAGCTATTGTCCTGTTCTCATTAAGGTGGTCTCGGCTCATGATCGGTACGGCTCTCCGCCGATCTTACGAACATTCTTAATTGTTATACTTTTTGCCTTGCTTCTTATTTCTCTACTAGTGGACAAACTCTCTTGTTCAGATGTGGCTCCCTTCCTTGCTTGCTTCTTCGGTGCTATTTTAGATTATTCCTTTTTGTACTAGTCGACCTTATATACATACCATATCATCTCCTTTTAATTCCTTGGTTGGACCCCCCTTAATTCCTTACAATATCCTCATAGTTCCACCTATGGTAGCGCCCCGGTGATTTGCAATAGCATTTCCTAGCTGATGACTTATTATTCTCAGTCATTATTTTACCTCAGATTATCCATCCAGACATCCTTTCATAATCGATTCACAACAACAACCTCAACATAATCCCTCATATATGTGTATATAATACTTCCTCATTATCATTATTATCCATCGTAGTAGAATTATACTCGTAACATACTAATAATCCCAGCTTAAGCTAATTTACAACTCAGAATATCATCAAATTCATATTTGAAAATTTCCTCCAATTTCCTCTCCTCAGATCTTTACATAACTACAATATAAACTCATAAACATGGGACTAAGATAAAATCTTACTTAATCATAATTTCCTTCGAATACGAGTATGCTTCCCTCCTTAAGTCCTTGGCTCTCTTATATAGGTGACTAATTGAGACTTAAACTAACCTCTATTCTTCTTCAGCTCCTTATCGTCGTCCTTGCAAGATTCTGTTAGCCATTTCATCATGGCGATTGTTTATATGGTTCTATGTCATACACTCTCCCAATCGATATAACTAGTAGCTTGGAATTTCACGACTTACGAGGTACTCCCTAATCTCAGGTAACACTGCTGTCTTGCTATCCATAGGCACACTATCTTCCTTTCCTTTGAAGATTATTGAACTTCCTATAAATATTCCTCTTTTAAAGCTTTCATCTCTTTTTGTACTACAAGTTCTTGTTAGTAGTCCCGATTGTCCCTTATACTTATTCCTGGTCGGCTTGCAGGCCCTTTTTACTCCTTCTGTTACCTTTTAGAGTACGTTACTGCATATTTAGTTGTAATCAAAATTTCTTAGGTGTGAGTGATTCGAATCATCGTACGGAACACAACGTATCGCGTTGACGAAACTTATTCTCTTTGATTCGCTAAACCTTCATCATCTTGTCATGCCTCCTTTTCCACATTTGTCTCCTGATATACTTGCATTTAATCCATTTTCACTTTTCTTTAGCTCATTCTTGACATATCGGTTCATCTCGAAATTTTACTCCTTCAATCCAATATATTTCCCTCTTTTGAGCTTCGGAATATTGTAGCTCATCGTAGAACTAAATCTGTTCTTCCCCCCTTTTAAAGGATGTTCTCATATACCTATAACCTTTGAGCGTTAATCGTCTTTGATAGTCATCTGGCCGACCTTAGCGATCCTTCAACTCCTTTATTCCATATAATGCCGGAGTTCTTTTCATTGCATGGTTTAACTTATTTTCCTTTTTGCTAGTTGAGTTCTTGCATCTAATCAAAGTGCTTATACATATCAGATACAATTCAAATGCCTTCTTTATTGTCTTTTCACTTCTACCTTTCATGGCTAGTAGTTTCCTAGGCTAATGAATTAATGGGGACATCATAATTCATTAGGCCCTTTACGGAGTGTCCGACTATACCATGCTCCTTTAATCCTAGTCTTTCTCCACGACTATCTTCTTATTATCCTTGAAATTCTCCTTGCTCTGGATTCCCAATTCCGATTTATGTATATGCTATACCATTAGGAGTTGATACTTTCTACCATTCATTACCATGACTCATCCTTTCATTAACTTAGCTCATATTGTCTCGTAGTTCTCTTAACTACTTGTTTGCATCATAGTCATGCGTTATAGTCCTTCTAATATTCTGCCGATTCTTGCTCTTATCATGAAATCTTCACGAAGTATTCTCCTTGCGTCGAGTCCTCATCTTCCCTTATGATACTACAAGTTGTTCGTATTTATACATACCCCCCCCCCCTTCATCTTATTTCCTTTATGATTGAATTTCTGTACTCCTTATCAAGACTCTTATCCCATGTTATCGATGTTTTGCCTCTTGGCCAGACTTGTTGGCTTATTATCCTTCCTTTTGTCTTTGATGGCTACACAACTTCCTTTGCCAATTCATTAGTACATTTTTCTTACTTTTTCCTTTAGGGTCTTTCTTGACTTCCCTTGCTCATAAAGAGCTCTTCCCCACTTGCCATTCTACAGCATTGGCCCTGGAATTCGTAGAATATTCTATTAGAAATATAAATCCTTTCTATTCCTAAGATCGCCTTTGAGGGGTGGGGGGGGGGGGTTTCCGCTTTCTAAGTGAATGTATCAACATGGTTTCATATTTACCCTCGACTATTCTGGTTTCTCATATTCTTTTTTTTGTATTTCTAAATTGTAGGTCTTCCTAGCATACCTTCCTACGTCCTAATTGTAACTCCTGACGATATAACTTTACTTAAAAATATTTACTCGTACTTGTACCCTGTATCTTTGTCTAAAATAATCAACCTCATATCCTTTACTTTCCTGTAGTAACCGAATCGATCCTTGCGATATTTTATCTTCACTTGTACACCTACTCTCTTCACTCCTTACCCATAAACCGACATCGCACCTAATTTCCCTATCGTCAATAACCTTCACAACACCCATCTGAAGAAAAATATGAGGTGAAGCCTTCTTATAAAGATTAGCTAGAAATACACCACATATTCCTAAGGTTGGTACAATCTCTACTTCCTCTGTCGGCCAAGCAACATCACATTTAGAAGTTATATAAGCAATCTAGAAGACAATCATAATTAAAATCCAACATACCTATCCATTTCTCATTCTTGAGTTCAAGGTCGTCATTAATACCCAAAGTAACTATCACGACCCAACCGGAGGGCCATGACAGGCACCCAGACTCATCGTACATTCACATTCATATCTAGGTGAGCCACATGGCCTATTAACAATTCTATGCCTTAATAATACCATTTCCAACGGCTAAAACACTTTTACATATTAACGTCAAAAACTATGCCCATACATATATATACAAGCCAACAAGGCTAACAAAATAATATACCAAAACATAAGCCGACAAAGCAAAAGACATCTACTATACATGACTGTCTACGATCCTCTAAGAAGAGCATGAACATCATCATAAGGACGAAACAGGGCCCGCCATGCCCATACATATACACAAAAGAATAGTACCAACAGCTGTAGCTCCGAATCAAATGGAGCTCCTCTATGCAGTCTCTAAGCAAGCAGTCTATGGGTCAAGTCTATCTCCTTATCCACCTGCGGGCATGACGCAACATCCACAAACAAAAGGACGTTAGTACGAATAATGTACTGAATGTAAGGCATAATCGATAACATAATGGAAACATGAGAAATAACATAAGGTAGAAAAGTCATGGGATGAAAGAGCCATTTATATCCCTAGCGACGTTCATCATATTTACTTACCCTCTTTCTAATGGGAAGCTTCCATTTCATACATTTATACATATAGTAGTATCATACCCGACCATAGAGGTTCGGTGTCTTACATAACCGACCATGATAAGGTTCGGTGTTATACATACCTGGCCCTACCAAGGCTCAGTGTCATCCGTACGCAACTGCAGTGGTGCGCGCGCGATAGATATCATACCCGGCCGTATAAGCTCGGTGTTCTTAGTAGTCATACTTTAATATATAAATACATATACATAAGAGTACATACATGTTAGATTTCGATGTGATTATGGGTATGGATTGGGTGGCCTCATGTTATGCTAATGTCGATTGCCGAATGAAAGTGGTTCAATTTCAGTTTCTGGGAGAGCCCGTGCTTAATTGGAAGGGTAATACAACATCTCCAAGAGGTAGGTTTATTTCCTACCTTAAAGCAAGAAAGATTATAGCTAAAGGCTATATTTATCACCTAGTCCGAGTTCGTGACACCGAAGTAGAGTCGCCAACTTTTCAATCCGTTTCGGTAGTGAATGAATTCCCGGATGTATTTCCAGATGAACTTCCAGGCCTTCCTCTAGAAAGAGAGATTGATTTCACTATTGATGTGTTGCTGGACACCAAGCCTATTTCCATTCTCCTTATCGAATGGATCCGACAGAATTGAAAGAATTAAAGGCACAATTGAAAGATTTGCTTGAGAAAGGGTTTATTAGACCCAGTTCATCACCGTGGGTGAGCACCAGTCCTATTCGTGAGAAAGAAAGATGGTTCGCTACGAATGTGTATCGATTATAGGTAGTTGAACAGGGTGACGATAAAGAACAACTATCATATCCCAAGGATTGATGATTTGTTTGACCAACTACAAGGTGCCAAGTGATTTTTCAAAATAGACTTGAGGTCAGGTTATCACCAAGTGAGAGTTAAAGAAGAAGATATACCCAAAACAGCTTTCAGGACGAGATATGGCCATTATGAATTCCGGGTGATGTCGTTTGGGTTAACTAATGCTCCAGCAGTGTTCATGAATTTGATGAATAATGTATTCAGGCCTCTCTTGGATTTATTTGTAATAGTATTCATTGACGATATTCTGGTGTACTCTTACACAGAATCAGAACATGCCGATCATTTACGTATTGATTTTGGCATTCTTCGAACCCGAGAATTGTATACAAAATTTTCAAAGTGCGAGTTTTGGCTGAATTCTGTGACATTTCTGGGTCATGTTATTTCAGATGATGGCATTCGAGTTGATACTCAGAAAATTGAAGCTGTGAAGACTTGGCCAAGGCCTACGACGCCTACAGAAGTCCGTAGTTTTCTGGGATTAGCAGGGTACTATAGGAGGTTCGTAGAGGGATTTTCCTCTATTTCAGCCCCATTGACGAAGCGAACCCAAAAGTCAGTTAAATTTCAATGGAATGATGCTTGTGAACGCAGTTTTCAAGAGTTGAAGGACAGACTAACTTCAGCCCCAGTCTTGACACTCCCAGAAGGGCTAGATGGTTACGTTTTATATTGTGATGCTTCCGGTGTTGGGTTAGGATGTGTGTTAATGCAGCACAGTAAAGTCATTGGTTATGCTTCGAGACAACTGCAGAAACATGAAAAGAACTACCTAACTCATGATCTCGAATTGGCTGCGGTTATTCATGCATTAAAGATGTGGAGACATTACTTGTATGGTGTGCATGTTGATATCTATACAGATCACAAGAGCCTTCAATACATTTTCAAACAGAAGGAGTAGAATCTGCGGCAGAGGCGGTGGTTAGAATTATTAAAAGATTATGATGTGAGCATTTTGTACCACCCCGGAAAGGCAAATGTAGTAGCTGATGCGCTTAGCCGCCGATCAATGGGCAGCCTATGTGAAGTTCCTCCAAAAAATAAGGAGATGATTCATGAGCTCCACCAACTAGCTAATCTTGGAGTACGTTTAATTGATTCAGGTAATGCAGGAATCAGTATTAATGATCCCACAGTTTTGCCCCTGAATATGGAAGTGAAAGAACGTCAGTATGAAGATTCTCATTTGTGACATTACAAAGACAAATTTCATGAAAAAGAGAAGTCTCCATTTGAAATTTCCACGGATGGAATTCTTAGATACCGAGGTAGGCTGTGTGTTCTGAATGTTGCAGAACTACGTCGTAGAATTCTGGAAGAAGCTCATTATTCTCGGTATTCTATTCACCCAGGTGCAATGAAGATGTATCATGATCTCAAGTTGATATATTGGTGGGATGGCATGAAGAGTGACATAGCAGGATTTGTAGCTCAATGTCCAAATTGCCAGCAAGTAAAAATCAAACATCAAAAGCAAGGAGGATTATTACAAGCAATGGAAATCCCTACGTGGAAATGGGAAGTGATCAATATGGATTTTATTGTGGGGTTACCTCGTTCCCGAGGTAAGTATGATTCCATATGGGTGATCGTGGACAGACTCACGAAAGCAGCTCATTTCTTCCAGTCAGAACCACATACTCGGCTGAAGATTATGCAAGGTTGTATCTCAAGGAAATTGTGTGACTCCATGGTATTCCGATATCCATTATCACAGATAGAGGAGCGCAATTTACAGCCAAGTTTTAGAAATCCTTCCAAGAAGGTCTAGGTACTCAAGTGAAGCTTAGTACGGCATTTCATCCGCAGACTGATGGGCAAGCCGAACGTACCATTCAGACCTTAGAGGATATGCTAAGAGCATGTGTTCTATATTTTGGTGATAGCTGGGATGGCCAAATACCTCTGATTGAGTTTGCATATAGCAATAACTATCATTCCAGTATCCAAATGGCTCCGTATGAAGCTCTATATGGAAGGAAGTGTAGATCCCCGATTAGATGGTTTGAAGTAGGAGAAGTGCACCTAATAGGCCCTGAGTTGATTCAGCAAGCGGTAGAAAAAGTCAAGGTGATACAAGATCGCTTATTGACAGCCCAAAGTCGCCAAAAATCTTATGCGGACAACCGTCGGCGAGACTTAGAATTTCAAACTGATGACTGGGTATTTTTGAAGGTGTCGCCAATGAAAGGGGTGATGAGGTTTGGCAAGAAAGGGAAATTAAGTCCTCGATACATTGGACCTTATAAAATTTTCCGCAAGGTGGGTCACGTAGCTTACGAATTGGACTTGCCTTCAGAACTTGAATCGGTCCATCTAGTTTTTCATGTCTCCATGCTCCGCAAGTGTGTTGGAGATCCTACGAGGATTGTGCCAATAGATGAGGTTCAAGTGACAGAAAGGCTAGCCTATGAAGAAGTGCCCATTGCCATATTAGACAGGCAAGTACGGAGACTTTGAAATAAGGAAGTAGCTTCAGTCAAAGTCTTGTGGCGAAATAACGCCCGAGAAGAAATGACTTGGGAGGCGGAAGAGAAAATGAAATCCAGGTATCCGCACTTATTCCAACTCCCAGGAGAGATCCAAGATGAAACATTAACATTATGAGGTATGTATGCTTCCTTTTTATGCATATGGGTCGTGTGTGGCCCAATTATATTGCTATTGTGTTGTGGCCCTGTGAGGCGATGTTATTATGGGTTGTTGTGACAGGATGGTAATGCCATATTACAGGGGAAACTCTGGCGAAATTTTTGTAGAATTCCCGAGTGCTTAACATCCGAGGACGAATGTTCTAAAAGGGGGGGAGAGTGTTACACCTTGGAAATTTCATGTCATCATGTAGTGAATGAACCAATGCGAGCTTAAGGGTAACAGGAAGTTCTTAATACTATAAGACGGATACTTAGTTGTCTTAGAATGTATACGTTAAGATTTTGAAGATATATGAATTGATGAAATAAGGATTGATAAGGACAAGTGGAGTACAAGTGGGGTTTAGGAAAGGTTTCGTAAATTATTGCGTTAAGGACTATTTGGTAAGGCCTTGAGGATGAGTTATAGGGATGTTTAGATTGTTAATGAAGTATTAAACAAGTGTCAAGAAGGTTCCATAAGGATTGGAGATCAAACGAGTCGACGAGAACGAACTTCGGAGAGCTGGGCATTATACGGCCAAACATACTGGCCGTATAAAACATACGGACCGTATGTACAGCCGTATGTTCTTCCTAGAATGAGGGTCTTCACTGGACCAAACATACGGTCCAGACATACAGTCAGTGTAAAATATACTGACCGTATGTTAGTGTCGGGTCAGATGTTAAAACGATATAAGGACCCTCTCTCTCATTTAATTCATTTCATTTCCACTCTCTACACCTCAAGAACACTCTAGAATTCTCTCCACTCTTCATCCACAAGAAACCAAGATAAATCTATGATCAACTACATCAAACCCACAAAATCAAGTGTATAAAACATATCAAAGTTCATCTAAGCCAAGAAATCCCAAGGGAAGTGGACTAGGGTTTTTTTGCAAGAAGAGAATTCCCACTCAAGGCTTATTCTTCCATTATCTAAGGTGAGTTTTATGATCATTCATTGTTGTTTAAGGTGTTGAAAGTTAACACACTTGGATTGTAGAAAGATATAGAAAATGGGTCATAAATGTGGGAATAGTGTCATTGTTGGGTAAACGCTTGGATTGAGTCATGATTATCGATATGTTGTGATTGTAAGTATGTTATGAACTACATTTAGAACATGGAATAAGTATTATATGTGAGAAAATGCGATAGTGAACTATAACCACAATTATGGAGAAATTGAAGTGAAATTGTGAAATACGAATAATGTAATGAATGATGATTGTTGCCTATTTATTGTTAGTGTTGTTATGGATGTTTAGGAGTTGATATATGATATGGAGAAAGTAGTAGAAACAAAGGAAATGCTGCCCAATTTTCTCTAGCAATAGTGACACGTTCATATAATCGATTAACTAATGTTGATGTGAATCCTCTTGAAGGTAGAAACGCAAGCATCGAAGGGGAACGATCAAGCGATAAAACTGTTAAACAAAAGAGGTATGTAAGGCTAGTCCCTTCTTTCTAAGGCATGACTCCTATGACATGAATCTTCTAAATTTTCCATAATATTCCTAAATAAAGGAACTATGAGTCTATGACTGTAATGAGCTATATATGTATGAGATAAAGAAAAGAGATACGACGAGCAAGATAATGATGATGATGGGTTAAGTATAAAGAATTCTAGAGTAAAGTATGATGTCCATGAAGCTAGTGATTCTAAGTATGGTTCCATTGACGCTTTTCCTTGTGTACACTCACCTTAAATTGTTAGTTCCTTCAAGGTGAGATATGATGTTGATGATTACTTCATAATATAATCGGGGGTTCACGACCTAATGTCACCCCGACATAGCCATAGTTGCCTTCAAGTTCTAATGTATGTTTTGATGATAAATGTATAATGATGTTAAGTCATGATATGTCTATGAGATGTGTAATAATGATGAGTTTATGATTGATTATATGATGATACGATTCCACCGTGCCTAGTTGGCCGGGTATGTCACCGCTAAGGCGGGCTACTATGTTTACACCGAGCCTCGAGGGCCGGGCATGATCACCACTAGTGGGCGGCATATGATGGTTACCCGGACGCGGGTTAACGATGATGATTATGATGCGATGATATATGCGCTATGATGATACATGTACTATGATTATATGAAAATATGATATATGTGTGAAATGTATTCACCCATAAGACTCACGCAGGTTATATCTTCCTCCTATGGCTTATGACTCTTCTATTATGTTCATTTTATTCATGTCTTACATACTCAGTACAATGTTCGTACTGACGTCCGTTTTCTTTGGACGCTGTGTTCATGCCCACAGGTAGACAGGGAGGTGATCCAGACTCGTAGGAGCTATTAGCTGACTTGAGAGTACTCCATTTTTCCGGAGGTGCTATTTGGTTTATTCTTTTGTGTATATATATATGTATATGTATTTTGGGCACGACGGGGTCTTGTCCCGTCCATATGTCTAGTACTCTAGTAGAGGCTCGTAGAAACGCATGTGTGGGTAGTATGGTCTCACGATGTTACTATTGTATGTATATATCATTATTTTGATAGCCGAAGGGCTTATGTATATTAAGAAATTATGTTTCCAAATAAAGAAAGATTTTTCTATGAATGTACGCTAAATGAGTATGATAAGTAATGGAATGAGTGGTGCTCGGTGGTTAGCCCCGGGTATCCGTCATGGCCCCTAGTCGGGTCGTGACAGTTCATACCAAGGTTAGGCTTCAAAGGCACCCTTAAGTTCAAACGAGTATAATTCGTATGCTAGCAAAAATTGGCAGCATTTCCCTGTTTCATCTACTTCTACCAAATTCCAAAACAACTCCCAATCAACAATGACATTATCAACAATACCATAATCAAGAGATTTCATTCAAGTTAAGCATCATCCAATCCCAAAACTCCTTTTCATGATCATTCATAACAATGGCTACAACACAACACCATATATGCTTACATACAATATTTCCTCAACATCATCTATAACGTCCATAACAAGATTATACTCCTAACATGCCAAGAATTTCAATTCAAGTTAACCCATATCTCATAATATCTCTATGTTCATACTTGAACTCTATTTCAACTTTTCTTCCTTTACCCACATGGCATAATAATCAAACAACCTTAACCATACGTAAAATATGTGAAATCTTACCTTAATCACTTAAGAACAAGTCATGGATCAACTTACTCCACTAAAGTGAAGTCTCCAACATCAACGCCATAAGAAATCTTGAGTTTCACAAACCCTAGCAAGCTTCCTAGCACTTGAACCTCTTACTTCTTTGAGATTTTCTTGGATTTTGGCTTGGATTAGTTTATAGACCTAGAGAGAGGGTTTTGGAGAGTCAAAGATCTGTTTTGGGGAAATAACGAGTCCAAATGATATGAAATGAAATATATAAAGCGTAATTTAAAATCTCATCGGGCAATCCTGCGCCCACTTTGACGGGCCGTCAAAATTCCTACGGGCAGTCAAAATGCTCCGTCAAACTGCCCAGCCAAACATGGCTCACTGTGATTGTTTTACGCTGGGAAAATACAACTTGACTGTTACAACCCGTATCTTCAAAGAAGCAGATATCAAATTTGAAACATAAGTACGTTGAGTTATGGTTAAGTAAAACTACTTTGGAATACAAGGATAAAGTATTGTTAAGTATATTTAATGAGTAAAGGATGTATATAAGGTATACCTGAAGGCTTTATAAGGAAATGAGTGGAAAAAATGGAGTAGTACGACTTTGGAGGAAGGATGGGTAAAGTTTCGGTTGAAAACTTTGGTCCAACTTGAGGAAAGATTATCTCTTAGCATATGAAGTGTTTTAAAGTGAAACAAAAGCCTAAAGTGAAGTTCGCCGAGTATAGTTTCTAACTCAACAACTCGCTCATCGATAGGACATCGGAGTAGAGAATTATGGACGTTACAAGTTCGGCTGACAAAGCAGAAATTCGTGCTACAGTACTGCTACAGTGACCCCCGAATTTGAACCTTATAAAAGGGGAAAATCCCCATTTTTTCCCACTAAAAATCAGATTGGAAGCTCAGCAACATATAGGGGTATTTATGTCAAAAATAAAGTGAGGAATTGGAGTGATTTTGATTAGTCGAGGCTCGGGTAGCGCATAATCGTAATTCTAGTATTGTTGTGCTGTGGATTTTGATGTGGATTCCAAGTGGATATTGAAGATATTGCTATTGCAACAAGAATAAGGTATGAGTCTCTCTTTATTAATATTACTTTTGGTTTATTCATGAATATAGAGTTATTAAACGGTCGTATAATAAAGTTTTAGGTTGTGGAAATAGGGAAAACGTTGTGAGGGATATTTTATGGTACATATTGGTGTTGGAGATGATGTTATTACTGTTGATATTTTTGTTGTTGTTGTTGGTTGTTGAATTGAGATTTTGGGCTAGGCATATAAACAGAGGAGATGCTGCCGAAATTTCGGCAGATTCTAGAAAGGTTTACTAGAAAGTTTAGCACAAGTATACTATTATGAGTCTAACGATAGTGTGAATCCTCTTAAATATAGACTTGCGAGCTCGAACGAATAAGTGTAGATAATTTGAGGCTGAACATGTATGTTAAGGCTCGTCCCTTTCTTTCAAAGGCATGATTCCTATGATATGTGTTATGTCCCGTGTTTTCGCATAATTGGGAATCTTGAAAATAATTAAGACTTATATGTTATAAGGCAATATTTTGATTCTAGTTAATATGTCTAGGTTGTTTATGAAAAATATTGGTGTGGGAATATGGAGGAAGTCCAAGGGCGAAATTGGAATTTCGGAAATTAGTTTCGGGAATTACAAAACGAGATTTTTTAACGAATTGGGCCCGAGAAATTAATGAAAAATTGAGGCCCAAAACCATAGGGGTGGCCGGCCATTAAGGCTTGGCCCAAGCCCCATTTAAATGGTCATGTGATTTTCATGTGACCATTTAATCAAGCAAGCATTATATAGTCATGCTTATCTTTAGAAAGTTCAAGAAAATCAAGCAAAAATTGAAGACCACCTCAAGAGAGGCTTTCGGCCATAGCAAAAGAAAAGAGAAAAATTTTCCTAGCCTTGATCTTGGACTTAAAAATCTTATTCTTCTTGTATTCATAGAGTATGCAAGACGCTCTCCGACGTGATACAATTAGTTAAGCGAAAGAACCACGTTTGCGGCAAGTCGGAATTTCAAGAAAAAGGTAAGATTTCTATGTTTTTATGTTATGGAATGGGTATATATGTGTTAGTGATTAGAGTTGCATGAAGATTATGGAATTGTGTTGTGTTGTGAGTAGCCGTGCATGTGTGTGAAGTGGTATGTGGCCGTGAGCCACTTGGTGGTGAAGAGTAATGGATTAAATTTTTATTTAGCTTGTTAGTTGTGTCGTTGTGGCGTTTATGACGTAAATAAAGGTTTAACGAAGTGAGTTGGCATTGAAGTTGGTTGTATGTTGATATGGGAAATTATGTGATTTTTATATGATTTTTATATAATTATGAAAGTAAGATTCTAGGATGTGAATTAATGTTGTTGTTAATGAATTTGGAAGGAAACAATGCGAGTTAGTATGTTCGTTGTAGTTGTTGACGTTTCGGATGGAATATGGAAAGTGATGGATCATTTGAAATTATGTATAGTGTTTGGAACCTAATTGGGATGTGCTTGAATAACCTTGAATGGGTGGATGAATACAATAAGGTGAACATTAGTTTGGTATTGTGAAGTTTGAATGAAAGTTGTCAACTTGTATGGTAAGGAAGAATATTGAAGTTAAAGTGCTTTAGTTGTGGTTTGTGTTGTTTGTGATGTTTGGGTTGTTGTTGTTGATGTATTTTGAGCCGAGCTAAGTCTCGGGGGTGTTAGATATATAGGGGAAGTGCTGCCGAAATTTCGGTAGGCAGAAATGAAGTTAATGGAGTTTTTAAGCTTAAGAATCTCTAATTGGTAACTTTGACCATTTGCAGATTCCGGACGAAACGGGATTTGATTTTAGGGAGAGAATAAGACGTCTATAAGGTATGTAAAGCTTCCCACTTCTTCGTTTGGCATGTCTTAGTATGTTAGGTGAATATTGGAACCTCCGGAGCATTTCTGCTCCTCGGAACCCGATCTACAAAACGACTACTATTTATTCAATTCAATTGAAGCCTAAAGGCTCTATTTTGGCTAGAATGCAACCAAATGTTCGAAACCTATCGAAATGTGATCGGGTCACTTTGAAATCATTATGTATGATCTTTTGGCCTTTAAATGTTCGTAAATTATGTTCGCCACCTCAATTTGACTCGAGGTGGGCCCGCTAACCTCGAGACGCCCTATTTGTTCTATCGGGCTCTCTTGTTGGATGAACTTCGATATGAGATCTTCGACTTTGAGACTTCCCTCTACGAATTATGTTTTGACTATTATGATATGTTAAGTTTTGTTTTGAGCCATACGTACCACTTTGGAAACATTTTGTGAAATAAACCTTCGTACCAGCTAAGTATTCGATTATTTTGGGTTATGAAATGACTTATGAAATCATTATGTTTTGAAGGGCTATTTCAAAATATGATTTGCATTTGTTTGCTCACGACTCCGCTCGTGCCTCCTTATGACTTCGTTCGCCGGTTCCCGGGCCGGTTATGATTCGTGCGCCCTATGATAATTCGGCCGTATGCTGTGTTACGGTTCCTGAGGCCTCGCCATAGGGCCGGGTTCCGTTTGGAGTTATGCTGTGATATGGCTAGTGATGCCATACGCTCACTTATGTTTGTGTTCGGGGATGTACGGAGATTCGAAACCTTCTGGTGTTATGCTGTGTGTGGCGCCAGCGTCGGAGTGGCGACCACGTTCTTGAGCGTTTGCATGATTTCGTTTGCATTATGTATATATATATGATTTGATACGGATTTTGACATACTGATTGATACTTCCCTTTGATATCCGGTTTGCTTTCAGTTTTGGCTCATATTTCTGTACTCCGTGCTTTACATACTCAGTACATATTTCGTACTGACCCCCTTTCTTCGGGGGCTGCGTTTCATGCCCGCAGGTACAGACATTGGTGATCCTCCACTGTAGGCTTCACTCTCTGCTATTTCGGAGTACTCCTTCTTGACTCGGAGTCCACTTTTGGTACAGACTTCTTTTGCTATGTATATATTCTGTACATTTGACTATTTGGGTACGGCGGGGCCCTGTCTCGCCATATGTCTTTGTTTTGAATTCGTAGAGGCCTGTAGTCATATATGTGGGGCGAGGGTCCTATGTATGTTTGTTTGATTTTGTTTTCCGGTCTTACAGCGGTCATTTTGTTATGATGGCCCTAAATGGCCCTTATGCTTATATTTGCACTTATGACCGGCGATGTCTATTCCGCCGCTCCGTTTGGATTCGATATGACATTTTGATTTGTGCGACCGCTTAAGACATATTTTTATATAACCTATGTTGATATGACTTTTATGAAATTCTGAAATACGTTCGGATTTGGTAAATGAATATGTGATTTGGACTGGGTACCCAGGTAGGGTGCCAGTCGCGGCCCACGGGGCTGGGTCGTGACAATATGATTCCATAAATGTTTCCATAACCTCCTTGTCTTAAAAAGCTAAAAGTTCATGATTCTTAAAGTTTCTCATAATGTTAAAGATGAGAATGATTCTATGACGATTATAATGATGATGATGATGATTTTATGTTTAAAGGTTCCAAGTTTATGATTTCAATGTTATTATGAGAATGTTGAGTTATTTTATGATTTTCTCGATTTTATTCATTGTTGTTGATGTCGCCTTATAATAATTGTTCCTTCAAGGTGAGATAGAACGATGATGATTATTTCATAATGTAATAGGAGGTTATCGGCCTTACGTCACTCCGATAGAGTCATAGCGTTCTTTGGGCTCTCATTCATGCTACTTATGTTATAATGTATTTATATGTATATATTTACATAACCGAGTCCCTTACTAAAGGGTCGGGTAGGGTATATATTTACATAACCTAGTCCCTTACTAAATGGCCGGGTACAGTATATATTTACATAACCGAGTCCCTAACTTATGGGCCGGGTACGGTATATATTTACATAACTGAGTCCTTTACTAAAGGGCCGGGTACGATATATATTTACATAACCGAGTCCCTTACTAAAGGGCCGGGTACGGTATATATTTACATAACCGAGTCCCTTACTAAAGGGTCGGGTACGGTATATATTTACATAACCGAGTCCTTTACTAAAGAGCCGGGTACGGTATATATATACATAACCGAGTACCTTACTAAAGGGCCGGGTACGATATATATTTACATAACCGAGTCCCATAATGGGTCGGGTACGGTATACAGAGTATATATATGTATGACTCACCACATAAAGTACATATGCATTGGTATCCATTGATTATCATACTCATCTCATGTCATCTTTCCATTCAGTCATGACCTTCACTATTGTGTTTCATGCTTTACATATTCAGTACATTTTTCGTACTGACCCACTTTCTTCAGGGGCTGCGTTTCATGCCCACAGGTGCAGACACTCAGTTTGGTGATCTGCCAGCCTAGGACTTCTGCCCAGCTGATTGGAGAGCTCCATTGTTCCGGAGCTTGAGTCATTTTGGTATAGATCCTTTATTTAGACTTATGCATATCCAGCGGTATGGCGGGGCCCTGTCCTGTGATATTTTACTGTTACACTCTTAGAGGTCTGTAAACATGTGTGGGTTGTACATATGTTTGGTCATCTATATCGACGTAGTTCGTTTTGGATATTCCCGTATATAGTGGCAGCCTGGTTGGCTTGCATATTTTGATATGTTTTGGTTAGCTGTGACTCTTCAGGAGACAGGTGCATTCTGATATATGACATTATGGCTCTACAACATGCTTTTACAAATTTCCATATTGTCCTTAGTTCAGTCTGATTATATTTTGCAGGTTCGTACACGGGTGTCCACTTCGGGCACTAGTCATAGGCCATCGGTGTAGGTCGTGACAAAAGTGGTATCAGAGCAGTTCATCCTCGGAGTGTCTACAGATCGTGTCTAGTAGAGTCTTGTTGATCAGTGTGTTGTGCACCACATCTATAAAAAGGAAGCTACAGGGCATTTAGGATGTCATCTTTTTTTTTATCGTAGATCGTGCAGTAGAGCCAATGATAGGAAAGCTCGTTCTTGGTACGATTTTTGTTAAATTGCAGGAATGTATTGGAGAAGAGGACAAAGATCAGTTAATGGGAGCGTAAGTGAGGCTCCGAAGGGGGACATGAGACCCGTATCACCCGTCGACTCAGGATCGAGGATGTCAAGAGGTAAAAGAAAAAGCAACAGCTATTCCATTGAGATGAACCCATTGGAGGATGTGGCTCCAGTAGGAGGAGACCTGACTGAGAAATCATATCACAAAGACCCGTTTAAAGGTTCACGAAATTGCTGTGGACGAAGACGTAATTGAGGAAGTACAGAGTTTGGCACATCTAGAGTTTTCCTACGTTTCAGCATTATGTTAGGCCAGACTAGTATATGCTGGGAAGACAAGGATGAAGAGCACACTTCACTCTATTGCCCACCAGATCAGGCTAAGGACCGATCGGCTACAGGTATATGAGTCTTTTATGGAAATTTCCTATGTGTGTGCATTTACTATATATTATTACTTAATAGCGACGAGCGGAAATCCTTAAAGGACCAATAACCAAAGTATTTATAAGTAACTACGATTAAGATGCTTTCGCCACCATTGTGAATCTTGAAAGTTAGGATGAAAAATAGTCATACATGCAGATTGAAGGTGATTATTGAGGATTTCAAAGGACAAAATAGCATTTGCTTAGTCGGAAGAGTAAGAGATCCTTTTTAATCCAGAGGGAGATGCGAGAATTTATCGGGACCCGTTAGAACTTCAACTTGTTCTAGGTCATGCGATAAAGGTCACGCAGTAGGGTGGATGTGATCGTACCAACACTAGCACACCGGATCCCATTATCCCTCCAAGTTTAAGCGTGCTGGGGTGAGAGTAATACTAGGATGGGTGACCCCCTGGGAAGTGTATTAAGAGTCCTACAAACTCAGACATAAGAGACAGATGAGAAACTAGAGTAACCTAAGGGAAATTTGAGTATGCCGGTGGTTAGAAACCCTAAAAGGTCGTGAAGGATTAGGCGGACTAGACCGGCAAAGAGAAAGAAAGTGCATCACAACTCTAGAATTAGGATGAGTTCGAATGGTATTAGGAAGTACTTTGAAAGCGAGGCATTAGTAAACATATATATATACACACACATATGTATGTATGTGTATGACATCCCATATGTGGCTGCGCCAACTGGTATATGTGTCCCACCAACCGACGTTACGGTATACTGAAGGCATCAATCGAACAGGGTAGTGAAGTTCTAGTGATATATGTTACAAGGTAAGTTGATGTTATTTTCACCATAGGTTAGAGTTGGAAAGTCCTAATGCAATAACATCAGGGAAAGGAAGAAAGTGAGTATATAGAAAGTAAAGTGTAAGAAACGGGAGAGGGGGGGGGGGGGAGTTGGTGAGTGGAGCTTCCAAGAGAGACGACAGGTAAGGCAAAGGACTATTTGGATAAAGATTTGAAGGTAGGCATGCGAAAGGGATAAAGTATGGTAGTGTGAAACAAAGGATGAATGTGTGGGGTCAGAAAACAGACTTTGATAAGTGGGACTAAAGGATAGTAATCACAAATAGGGATGGGAAGTAAGAGAGAGAATGATCAGGCCTTGCAACGATACTAAGAGATTTCCAGCTCTCGAGAGGTGTATAAAGGGATAAATGTGTAGTCATACAGACACGGTTGCCTCGGAAACAGAGAAGCTTCCCTAGAAGACGATTTAAAAATAGAACGGATTTGCACGTTTAAAGGAATATTTCACGAACTTCAGGGTCAATACTATAAAATACCAAGTGGAGACGGGCGCTTGGGGAGGAAGGAACTCAAGAAAGGTTTGAGGATCAAAGAAGGAAAGGTACATTATGGGCTGGTCAAAAGGAGAGGAGAGAAGAAGAAGGGAAGAAAAGGAAAATTGAGCAATCACCAAGGACAAGCGAGAGGATAATGAACTAACAAAGCTAACCGGGAGGTAGTACATCAATGACATTGGATGAGGATAAGGAATACCGAGATTCGATTATAAACGAAATAGAAGGATATATGGGAAATATTCATGAGTATGGTCTAGCTTTGGCGGCAGGAAGGAGAAGAAAGAAAAGAGTATATTAGCAAGGATTTCACGACACGAACAAGAAGTGACAGAACACTGGAAGAACTACAACGCATAGGTGGGATGCAAATAAGTAGTCATGGAAATTTTCGGACAAGTGAGCTAAGTGAATAAAAGGATTGATAGTGGAAGTGGAATAGTGTAGAACATTAACTCTCAATGATATATTGTAGACGTAAAGTGAGACTGGAAACTCAGAGTAAGAAGAATTTCAGTGATAATAGTTGTGGAGCAAGACGAGGGATAAAAAACGCAAAGTGTGATCAAACGTTCCGTAATTTTTTTTGATGGATTCCAATGTTCCCATTAACCCGTTGATTCGGGAAATGTTCATTCATAAAAGGTAGAAGTAGAAAGGCCATAAAGAAAGCAGCGAGAATGGATCTGTAATGCATAAGCGCTTCGCTCAAATGGAAAGCCCTCGATTCACAGAAAGGAAAATAAGTCAAGCTATACGATGAGAGAATTCCAGTATTATAAGAGACCAAATGAGTTAGAGGATCGTTGAGGTTGGCCGATGACTACTGATATTCGGGAGTTACTAGTTTATAAGAACACCCTTAAAAGGGGGGAAGAGTAGATCTAGTCCTGGAATGAGGTATGACATTGTCAAAATTCCAAAGAAAGAAAGAGGTTAGCTTAAGGAGGCCAAAAATTCAGGATGTAGTGGCATATCAAGAATGCATTAAGAAGGAGCAGGAACGAATTAAAGATAAGCATACCACAAAGCATGTATGAAAAGGAATTAAAATGGATCAAGAGAATAATTCATGCGGGTGTGAGATATGATATTTCTAGACCAGGGCAATTTGTGCCGCACCTAAATAGGCAGGGACATATCCTAAAGAGTAATAAAGAGAGTAAGAAAGCTCTGCAAGCTAACCACAAAGAGAATGACGAAATGGATGATGAGTATAAAGGAAACTTTAGGTTACAACGGGAGAAAATCTTGGTATTAATGGAAAAATATGAGAATCTTAACAAAAGAAGTAACGATAAGCAGTGTGGCGATTTCTAAAAGAGAGGAAGAACGATGTTGGTGCAGATAGAAAGGCAGCAGCGTCACCAGAAATTAGAAAGTATATCACGGGTCACTAACCATATTGAGCATAAGGGTATGTATTATAGAATTATATGAACCATCATCGTAAGGTTATGCCCCGCAGATGGGAATGGACACATTGGAAAGCTAACAAGGAATGACAACTAACTAAGTGATAAATGGAATGAGGAAGTCAAGGTAAGTATACCATACCGATGTTGGAAAAGAAGTTGTGGTAAAGTGAGAATTGCCATAAATTTATAATTATAAGTTATATTGCAAGATTTGAGGCAAAGGAATTAAAGGGAGAGTTTGACAAGAGCTCGAAGATATTGTGAGCTATATACCAGTTCGAACTATGATTATTGGTTCATCGCAATATATAATCCTGCTACGAGGAATAATAAAGATGGTGATGGAACATTAGGAATGTACGTATTTAAGAAATTGTATTGAGGATATGATTATAACTGATCATGGAAAGGAATTAAGACGGCTGATTGAAGAAACGTAACCATTAAGAGTAAGAATTTATCAGTAGCAGAATAATGCTGAACAAGCAACGGTACATTAGAATAAGAAAATTTATGATGAATTAGAAAGCTTGGCTGATGAATCACGAGGGGATAATCTAGCATGTATCTAAGCTCAACAAGTACAAGTAGGGATAGCTAAGATAGCATCGGAGGAGTCAACAAAAGAAAGTGTTGTATTCAAGCAAGGGAGTTATCCGTTAATAAAGAAATGAGGAACGAAGAGGAAGGACACTCGCAGAACGGCGAGTAGCCTTGGCGTGGCCAGTTAAACCACATGAATGAAGACAGAATGAGAACGGAATACTAGTTGACTCGTGATCATATACCTAAGGATTGAAGACTATACGACCCACAAATGAAATTGACAAAGAGCTAAGAAAGAACAGGATGAAACAGACCAAATTATAGTATAAGTATATGGTAATCGAACAAACATTCAATGAGGATATTGAGGATCGGCGCACTATAACATTCGAGGACGAATGTTTTTAAGAGGGGAAGGATGTTACACCCCGTATCTTCACAGAAGCACTTATCAAATTTGAAACATAAGTACGTTGAGTTATGGTTAAGTAAAACCACTTTGGAATACAAGGAGCAAGCATTATTAAGTGTATTTAATGAGTGAATGGTGTATATAAGGTATACCGGTAGGCTTTGTAAGGAAATGAGTGGAAAAAATGTAGTATGACTTTGGAGGAAGGATGGGTAAAGTTTCGTGTGAAAATTATGTTCCAACTTGAGGGAAGAATATCTTTTAGCATATGAAGTGTTTTTGTCACGACCCAGCTAGGGGCCGTGACGGGTACTCGGGGCTAACCACCGAGCACTACTCGTTCTACTACTCATCATTCTCATTAAACGATCTTTTATCAAATTCATACTCAGATTATGAGAAAATCATTTTTTCTTTTGAGAACATGAATTCTTTTATATATACATAAGCCTTTCGGCCATCAAAATTATATATATACATGCATGTATAATAGAAACCTTGTGAGACCACATAACCCACACTGCGTATCTACGAGCCTCTACTGGAGTACTAGACATAAGGATGGGACAGGACCTTGTCGTGCCCAAAATACGTATATGTACACAAAAGAATAATCAAGGCACCTCCGGAACAATGGAGTGCTCTCAGATCAGCTACTAGCTCCTACGAGTCTGGATCAAGATCACCTCCCTGTCTACCTGTGGGCATGAACACAGCGTCCAAAGAAAATGGACGTCAGTACGAACATTGTACTGAGTATGAGAGGCATAAACAATAATGATACATCAATGAGATAAAGAAAGCATCAATAAGGAGCAACTGTATATGACTGTCACTTATAAAAGAAATAACATATGCTGTCTTCCTCATAATCATCATCATATCATGTATGCATAAATGTATAAGCTGCCCGTCCGTATCGGATCGGTGTGATAATCATTATCCTGCGTCCAGGCCTCCCGCGTCCGGGGTACCATCTCATGTTGCCCACTAGTGGTGTTTGCCCATGCCATCCGGCCATGGTGTATACGCTGCCCGCCTTAGCGGTGACTTCCCGGCCATATAGGCGCGGTGTTATATCATCATCATCATATTCTCATTGTCACGACCCAACCCCGTGGGCCATGACTGGGTCCCGACCTGGGTACTCGTATACGTACCTGTTAGATATAGTCGAACTGAAGCTAAATCAATATGGAAACTTGCAAAAGAACTCCAAAGGTCCATAACGTCATCATATGTATTTATCTAGATAAACTGTCTCCTGAGTAGTCTCAACTAATCAAATCATAAAATGATACGCAAGCCGACAAGGCTGCCACTACATATCAATGTCATACGCAAGCCGACAAGGCTGCCATTACATACGAACATATCCATAGCACATCGTATAGACACAGCTGAACAAAACTTATACATAGCCCACACATATGTCTACAGACCTCTAAGAGTATCGATAGTGAAATATGATGGGATAGGGCCCCGCCGTACCCCTGTATAAACATATATATATATATATATATATATATCATAAGATCTGTACCAAAAGTCTAGGCTCCGGAACAATGGAGCTCTCCAAGATAGCTGAGTAGAAGTCCTATGCTGAAAGGTCACCAAACCGACTATCTGTACCTGCGGGCATGAAACGCAGCCCCCCGAAGAAAGGGGGTCAGTACGGAATATGTACTGAGTATGCAAAGCATGAAATACAGTAAAGAGGATCATAACTGAAATAGGGAGTATAGGAGACAAGTATAACATCCAGAATACCAAAACACCTGCCTTTTGAAACATAAATCATGCATGTCAATATCATATATCATACCCGGCCCATTATGGGACTCGGTGAATAAAGTCATCATATACCATCCTGGCCGCCTTAAACATATCATCATATATATATATATATATATACCGTACCCGGCCCTCTAGTGAGGGACTCGGTGAATAATGCAGTAAAACTGTGCACGATAACATACCCGGCCCGGGACTTGGTGAAAGACATATTGAGGCATGCACGAGCAGAGTAGTGAGCAACCATATGCAAGTTAAAACACATATGAGACTCGATAGAATAATCAAAACGAGCTATCATTTGAAAATCAAGACAATAATCACATCTAGTACCTTTCGAATGTCACTATGGATTATATCAAAATAGAACTTCTGGAATCATATACACGTATCAAGATATAATGAAATATCTTTTGGAAATCAAGAACATTGGCCATCCTAGTGGCTCTAAGAATAGGAACTTCTTTGGAATCATATACACGTCGTCTGTTTGTTTCATAAAGATCATGCCAAAAGAAAGAAGGGTTAGCTTTACATACCTGTTACAGGTTAACCGTAACCAAGTTTGCTTCGTCGCCCCTTTAGCCTATTTAATATGAAAGTAACGCTATCGTAAGTAACTATACTTTCTAGCTTATAAATCTATAGGAATCATTCTTTAATTCATGCATTCTTGATTAGGATTTTCATTAGTTAAGAACTTAACGGAAATCGGGCAGCATTTCCCCTATATACTCGCCTAACCCGAACTTCCAATTGACCTCCTGTTATCACAGCAATACCAACAATGACAGTAATAGAGATATGCATATAAAACCCTTACAATTCAGCCCATAAACAACTCAAACAATCCAACAACCCTTCTTAATCCCTTTCCAATCCAAATCATTAACGTTTTAAGATTATACACCAAACAAATCAACATACGCTTTGTATACGATACTTTATACACTTCTTTCTTCCAAATTTAGAATCCACATCAACAACAACACGACCACAACACGAACAACAACATATGAACATAAATCATACTTTTAATCCTTTCAACTCAACAATTCCATATAACAACGATTTCATGCAATTTCTTACTTCCAATTTCATCCAATACAATTTTAATCCTTCCATTATAACACCATTAATACAATTATACCACAAAATAAGAAAATCTTACCTTAATTTACTCGGAGGAATTTCTACACTTATTTGCTCCAATTTCACTATTTCTTCTTCCTCAATTCAATATCCAATGTTTCTATCATGTAAATCACTTGGAACTAGATCAAAACAAGCAACACAATAATTTTTGCTCAACAACCATGGCTGGCCGAGAGCTTGGCAGCCATGGAAATGTTTTTTTTTTTTCTCTAACTTTAATTTTGTGAAATGAAATGAATTGTTCAGCATGCCAATTATATATATAGTGTCCCTCCAATGGACACGTGCTATCCCCCTATGACTCAACAATTTTGGTTTCTTGATTATATATATATTTTTAATTACGGGTGGGGCCCACAAAACATAATTAAATTAATTAATTTTAATTAATCACTAATCCCTACTTAATAATTTAATCATAATTAATTAGTCCCTAATCTCCAATAATATTTCTACACTAAATAAAATTTATAAGCAATTTGTATACTAATTAAAATTGAGAATTAAGAGTCCTATTTCATATCCAAAAATAATCCCGTCCTTAACTTACATCGATTAGCTTGCGAATAATTCGACGTACAAAAATACGGGGTATAACACTCATCATAATATGGTCATCATAGTATCTCATCATGGTATGCTCATCATAATACATGCATAAAGACTCAAGGAAAACTATACTTTATCAGGGTGACGTAAGGTCGTGATCCTCCGATTTCATTATGGAGCATTCATTGACATTCTGCCTCACCTTGAAGGGATTAGTGTATAAGGTGAGTGTGTACAACAACAACATTATTAACTTTATAGAAACATCATATCATAAAATCTAGAATCTTTAGGTTCAAGCTCATCATTATCATTATTAGGCTCATAACGTATCTCTTATCTCATATAGCTATTCATGGACATAGGCTCATAGTTTTTCCGGGACGTAGGAAATCATGAAGAGGAAGGAAAGTCATGCCATAGGATTCATGCCATTAGAAAGAAAGGACTAGCCTCACATAACTTTTACATTTAACTAATCTATCGCTTGCTTGATGTCCTCCGATGCCCACGTTTTTACCTTCAAGAGGATTCGCATTTACATTAGTTAATCGGCTATAAGAACGTGTTACTATATCTAGGGAAAATTGGGAAGCATTTCCTTTGTTTCTAATACTTTCCCCATATTCTATATCAACTCCCAAACTTTCATAACAATATTCAGAATATCGCAAACAACAATCATCATTCATCTACATTTCCCACAATTCACCATTTTCCTTCAATTTCTCCACAATTATGGTTATAGCTCACTATCGCGTTTTATCATATATAATACTTATTCCATGGTCGAAATTTCATTCATAACATATTCACAATCACAATTCATCAATGATCATGACTCAATCCCAACTACTACTAAAAAATAACACTATTCACTCATTTATGACCCATTTTCTATGTCTTTCTACAATCCATGTGTTTTTAACTTTCAACACCTTAAACAATCAAGAATGATCATAAAATTCACCTTAGATGATGGATGAACAACACTTGAGTGAAGCTTCTCTTCTTGCACCAAAACCCTAACTCACTTCCTTTGAGTTTTCTTGGGGTAGATGAACTTTTATTAGGTCTCATACACTTGATTTCATGGATTTAGTGTAGTTGATCATGGTTTTCCCTTGGTTTCTTGTAGATTAATATTGGAGAGTGTTCTAGAGTTTTCTTGAAGTCTAGAGAAGTGAAATGAAATGAAATAAAATAAGGGAGAGATGTCCTTATATTAAATTAAAACCTGTCCCAACCAAGATATACTGACCAACATACGGTCCGTACAATTTATACGGGCCGTATGTGTGGCCGTATGTTTGGTCCAGAGAATGATGTCCCTCTTGGATAATTATACGGCCTAACATACAACCAGTATAATTTATACGGCCCGTATGTTGGGCCGTATAATGCCAGCTGTCCCGATTTCGTTCTCGTCGACTCGTTTGATCTCCAATCCTTATGGAACCTTCTTGACACTTGTTTAACACCTCAATACCAATCTAAGGGACGTTATCAATCTTCTCTAAGACGTCATTACGCCATCATTAACTCGTTGCCCATAATTCTTACCCGACACGCAACATATCCTTTGCTTTCTTTGACAAACTCCTTCCTTTACGTCAAATGTCTTTGAATCTCGATTAAGATCATCAAATGCTATTTCTCACTTATCGAAACATCGTATTCGTCGTGCTCTCTACTACCCTATTCAATATACGTTAACGGGGAATTTTCCAAGGTGTAACAGTTTTGAAATGAAACAAAAGCCTCAAATGAAGTTCGTCGAGTCTAGTTTCCAACGCAACAAACCGCTCGTCGATAGAACATCGGAGTAGAGAATTATGGACGTTACAAGTTTGGCTGACAAAGCAGAAATGCGTGCTACAGTACTGCTATAGTACCGACCTGCTACAGTACTGCTACAGTGCCCCGACCCGAATTTGAACCTTATAAAAGGGGAAAACCCCCATTTTTTCCACTAAAATCAGATTGGGAGCTCAGCAACATATAGGGGTATTTATGTCCTAAAGAAAGTGAGGAATTAGAGTGATTTTGATTAGGCGAGACTCGGGTAGCGCATAATCATAATTTTAGTATTGCTGTGCGGTGGATTTTGATGTGAATTCCAAGTGGATATTTAAGATATTGCTATTTCAACAAGAATAAGGTAAGAATATCTCTTTATTAATATTACTTTTGGTTTATTCACGAAGATAGAGTGAATAAATGGTCGTATAATAAAGTTGTTGGTCGTGGAAATTGGGAAAACATCGTGAGGGATATTTTATGGTACCTATTGGTGTTGGAGATGATGTTATTACTGTTGATATTATTGTTGTTGTTGTTGGTTGCTAAATTGAGATTTGGGGCTAGGCATATAAACAAAAGGGATGCTGCCGAAATTTCGGCAGATTCCAGAAAGGTTTACTTGAAAGTTTAGCACAAGTATACTACAATGAGTCTAACGATAGTGTGAATCCTCTTAAATGTAGACTTGCGAGCTCGGACAAATAAGTGTAGATAATTGGAAGCTGAACATGTATGTTAAGGCTCGTCCCTTTCTTTTAAAGGCATGATTCCTATGGTATGATTCCATAAATGTTTCCATAACCTCCTTGTCTTCAAAAGCTAAAAGTTCATGATTCTTAAAGTTTCTCATGATGTTAAAGACGAGAATGATTCTATGATGAGGATGATGATTTTATGTTTAAAGGTTCCAAGTTTATGATTTCAATGTTATTACGAGAATGTTGAGTTATTTCATGATTTTCTCGATTTTATTCATTGTTGTTGATGTCGCCTTATTATAATTGTTCCTTCAAGGTGAGATAGAGCGATGATGATTATTCCATAATATAATCGGAGATTACCGACCTTACGTCACTCCGATAGAGTCATAGCGTTCTTTGGGCTCTCATGCATGATACTTATGTTATAATGTATTTATATATATATATTTACATAACCGAGTCCCTTACTAAAGGGCCGGGTACGGTATATATTTACATAACTGAGTCCCTTACTAAATGGCCGGGTATGGTATATATTTACATTACCGAGTCCCTTACTAAAGGGCTGGGTACGGTATATATTTACATAACCGAGTCCCTTACTAAAGGGCCAGGTACGGTATATATATATATACATAACCGAGTCCCTTACTAAAGGGTTGGGTACGGTATATATTTATATAACCGAGTTCCATAATGGGCTCGGTACGGTATACAGAGTATATATATGTATGACTCACCACATAAGGTACATATGCATTGGTATCCATTGGTTATCATACTTATCTCATGTCATCTTTCCATTCAGTCATGACCTTCACTACTGTGTTTCATGCTTTACATATTCAGTACATTTTCCATACTGACCCCCTTTCTTCGGGAGATGCGTTTCATGCCCGCAGGTGCAGACACTCAGTTTGGTGATCTGCCAGCCTAAGACTTCTGCCCAACTGATTGGACAACTCCATTGTTCCGGAGCTTGAGTCATTTTGGTACAGATCCTTTGATATAGACTTATGCATATCCAGGGGTATGGCGGGGCCCTGTCCCGTGATATTTCACTGTTATATTCTTAGAGGTCTGTAGACATGTGTGGGTTGTATAGATGTTTAGTTAGCTTTATCGACGTAGTTCGTTTTTTATATTCCCGTATATAGTGGCAGCCTGGTCGGCTTGCATATTTTGATATTTATTAGTTAGCTGTGACTCTTCAGGAGACAGGTTCATTATGATATATGACATTATGAGTCTACAACATGCTTTTACAAATTTCCATATTGTCCTTAGTTCAGTTTGATTATATCTTGCAGTTTCGTACACAGGTGTCTACTTCGGCCACTAGTCATAGCCCATTGGTGTGGGTTGTGACATTGACAGGCCGCAGAAATTTCTGTGGTGTGTCAAAATGTTCTGCTTGAGCAGCCTGTCTTTAAAAACCCATAACTTTTTACTCCGATGTCACATTGACGAATGGTTTGTTGTGTTGGAAACTAGACTCAATGAACTTTAATTTGGATAAAAGAAACATACCAAGACTCCTCATATTCTAGGAGATATACCACTCCCAATTTGGACCAAAATCCTGTCCAAAAATTTTCCCAAGTTTTCCCAAAGTTCCGACAAACTCAATTCCTTAATTTGCTTGTTCTCAAATCCTTCCATAGCTTATTTCATGAGCTTAAACCCCCATAACCATAATATAGGAACATATAATCTCATATATCCTAGAAGATAACTCCAGTTTCCATGATTAGGACAACTAACACCTAACGAATCTCAACGGACAAAACTACAAGGTGTAACATTCTCCCTCTCTTAGGAACATTCGTCCTTGAATGATAGACTCTTGGGGATTCTACAAAAATTTCGCTAGAGTTTCCCCTGTAACATGACACTACCATCCTGTCACAGCAACCAAAAATATATTTCCTCACAGGGCTACAACAACAACATCAATAACCATAGCCACACAAGACTAAGAAAACATTGAAGAAAGCATTACATACCTGAGGGCAACTGCGTCTTTGCTTGAGTCTCCTCTGAAGGTGGAAATAAATGCGGGTACCTGAACTTCATGTCTTCTTCAGCTTCCCAGGTCATTTCCCCTTTGTTATGATTTCCCCATAAGACCTTTACTGAAGCTACATCTTTAGTTCTGAGTCTCCGTACTTGCCTATCTAGAATGGCTATGGGAATTTCTTCGTAGGATAATTGCTTTGTGACTTGAACATCATCTATCGTTACAACTCTAGAAGGATCTCCAATGCACTTACGAAATATCGATACATGGAAAACCGGATGGACTGACTTCAAATCTGAAGGTAGATCTAATTCATAAGCCACTTGGCCTACCTTACGTACAATCTCATAAGGTCCAATATACTGAGGACTAAGCTTGCCCTTTTTGCCAAATCTCACGATGCCCTTCATTGGAGACACCTTCAAGAATACCCAATCTTTCACTTGAAACTCTAAGTCCCTTTGACGATTATCTGCATAGGATTTCTGACGACTCTGAGCTATTAATAATCAATCCTGTATGAGCTTGACCTTTTCTATAGCTTGCTGGACCAAGTCTAGTCCTATCAATTTAGTCTCTCTCACTTCGAACCATCTAATTGGCGATCTACACTTGCGCCTATATAAAGCCTCAAGAGTCTGAATAGTAGGCTCAACTTGCCCATCAGTCTGTGGACTAAATGCCGTACTAAGACTCACCTGAGTCCCCAAACCTTCTCGAAAAGATTTCCAGAAATTGGCTGTAAACTGTGTCCCTCTATTGAAAATAATAGATACTGGAACACAATGGAGTCGCACTATTTCTCTGGCATAAAGCTTTGCATAATCTTCCGCCACATATGTAGTTTTGACGAGTAGCAAATGAGCTGACTTCGTAAGTCTATGCACAATTACCCATATAGAATCATATTTGTGCTTAGAACGAGGTAAGCCTGCGATGAAATCCATGTTAATCACTTCCCATTTCCAAGTCGGAATTTCCATATCTTGCAACAATACACCAAACTTTTGGTGTTCAATTTTCACTTGCTGACAATTAGGACATTGAGCCACGAACTCCGCTATGTCTTTCTTCATTCCATTCCACCAATATATGGATTTAGGATCATGATACATTTTCGTTGCTCCGGGGTGAACAAACTCACAGGAACAATGGGATTCTCTCAATATTTGGTGGCGTAATCTTGCAACATCAGGAGCACACAACCTGCCTTGACATCGGAGAACTCCATCTCCAAAAATCTCAAATGATGACTTCTTCTTATGAGGGAGTGTATTTCTGTAATGAACTAGCACGGGATCCTCGTACTGGCGCTCTTTCACTTCAACCACTAGTGACGAAATAGCTGAATTCTAAATGGTAGCTCCCATGTCGCCCGAATCCATTACCCGGACTCCTAGGCTTGCTAACTGCTGGAGCTCATGGGCTAACTCTCTTTTCTTTGGCTGAACATCACATAAACTTCCCATAGATCTACGGCTGAGAGTATCAGCCACAACGTTCGCCTTCTTGGGATGGTATAGGATGATAACATCATAGTCTTTCAATAACTCCAACCATCGCCGTTGTTGTAAATTCAATTCTTTCTGCTTTAAAATATACTGAAGGCTCTTGTGATCCGTGTAGATATCCACATGGACACCATACAATTAATGTCTCCACATCTTCAATGCATGAATCACCGCAGCTAACTCAAGATCGTGGGTTGGATAATTTTTCTCATGTTTTCGCAACTGCCTTGAAGCATAAACAATCACCTTACCATGCAACATCAACACACATCCTAACCCAATGCCTGAAGCATCGCAATAGACAACATAGCCTTCCGATCCCTCTGGAAGTGTTAGGACCGGGGCCGAAGTTAATCTATTCTTTAACTTTTGAAAACTATGTTCACAGGCATCCGTCCATTGAAATTTAGCTGATTTCTGAGTTAGCTTTGTTAATGATGCCGAAATAGAAGAAAAGCCTTTTACAAATCTTCTGTCATAACCTGCCAAGCCCAGAAAAATATGAACCTCCGTAGGTGTTGTAGGCCTTGGCCAAGTCTTCACAGCCTCAATCTTTTGGGTATCTACCCGAATACCATCGACTGAAATAATGTGTCCCAAAAAGGTCACCGAATTCAACCAAAACTCGCACTTTGAAAATTTTGCAAATAGCTCTTGAGTTTAGAGAACTCTAAGGACAGTACGCAATTGATCCACATGCTCTGCCTGGACCGAGAATATATCAAGATATCGTTAATGAACACAATCACAAATAAATCTAGAAATGGCCTGAACACCTTATTCATCAAATCCATGAATACTGCCAGTGCATTGGTTAGCCCAAATGACATTTCTCGGAACCCGAAATGACCATATCTTGTTCTGAAGGCCGTCTTAGGGATATCTTCCTCCCTAAATCTCACCTGATGATACCTGAATCTCAAGTCTATATTTGAAAATCACTTGGCACCTTGCAATTGATCAAATAAATTGTCAATCCTTGGGAGCGGATATTTATTCTTGACCGTCACCTTATTCAGTTCCCGATAGTCAATGCACATTCGCAAGGAGCTATCTTCATTCCTCACAAACAACACGGGTGCTTCCCACGGGGATGAACTAGGCCTTATAAAGCCTTTCTCGAGTAAGTCCTTCAATTGCTCCTTTAACTCTTTTAACTCTGCGGGAGCCATTATATAATGAGGAATAGATATGGGCTTGGTATCCGGTAGCACATCAATAGCAAAATCAATCTCCCGCTTTGGGGAAAGACCTGGAAGCTCATCCGGGAATACATCCGGAAACTCATTCACCACGGGGACAGACTGAAGAGTCAGCGATTCAGCTTCTATATCATGAACCCGGAGTAAAAGATAAATACAACCTTTAGCAATCATTTTCCTCGCCTTAAGATAGGAAATAAACCTACCTCTCGGGGACGCTGTATTTCCTTTCAATTCCAAAACTGGTTCTCCCGAAAACTGGAAGCGAACCATTTTCGTTCTACAATCAACATTTGCATAGCAAGAAACCAACTAATCCATGCCCATAATAACATCAAAGTCCACCATTTTCAACTCATGTAAATCAACCATAGTACGATGATCACAAATCACAATTACACAATTTTTATATACTTGGCTAGCTATTACCGGTTCACCGACGGGTGTCGATACCTTGAAAGGTTTCATTGACTCCGGTTTGACCCCAAATCGACCCGCAATATATCAAGTAACATATGACAATGGGAGCCCAAATTTATCAATGCACATACATCAAGAGAAAATACCGATAATATACCTGTAACAACATCAGGGGAGGACTCAAGATCCTGCTGTCCAGCCAAAGTATAAATACGGTGCTAGGGACCACTAGAACTGGGAGGTCCTCCTCTACCTCCACCGCGACTAACTAGTGTCTGAAAGCCTTGTCCCGGAGGGCGTGTAGATGATGAAGACCCGACTGTCGACCTTGAAGGCTGGTTTCTACCCCTACCACCAATCGAGGGGCAGTCACGCATGATATGGCTTGGCCGGCCGCATGCATATCAAACATCTGAGCCTAATCGACACTCTCCCCAATGTGACTTCCTGCATTGGGAACATTGTGGCATAGGTGGCCTTGCCTAACCCGAGTTGCCTCTGCAATGAGAACCTGAAGCTCTAAAACTCAGACTCGGCCCGGAGTGAATAGATCTATCAAATCTCCAGCTCGTAAACCGTAGAGGCGCACTAGTCATGGGATGGCCTGAATGCCTAGAAAACTGCTGTCTTTTCCCTCCTCTAAACTCACCAATCGGACCCCAAGATCTAGCCCTCTTGTGATAACCTCTGTCAAGCTCACACTCACCTCTTTGCGGTTGTTGGCTTTCCTCCGAATTCTGGGCACGGGCTTGAATGCGAGAAATAGCCATATTGTCCTAAAGGGACGCAGTCAAGCACTTATCCATCAAATGTGGCCCTAGGCCTCTCACAAATCGGTACACTCTATCCCCCATATCCGCTACCATGGCCGTAGCATACCTAGCCAAAGAATTGAAGCAGAGACTATACTTTAAAGCACTCATGCTTCCTTGCCTAAGATTCAAGAACTTGTCGGCTCTAGCCCGACGAACTTCTGGGGGCAAGTAATGTTATAGGAAAGCATCAACAAATTCTTGCCATACCGGGGGAGGTGCATTAACTCCTCTAGGAGATAACCAAACCGTATACCAATGAACCGCTACATCCCGCAATCTATATGATGCTAACTCCACCGATTCAATGTCGGAAGCATGCATTAGCCGAAGTGCCCTCAAAATTCCATCAATAAAGTTTTGAGGGTCCACATCTGGCTTTGACCCAAAGAACTCCGGAGGGTTCAAGCTAATAAAATCACGGGCTCTTGCACTAACCGCCCTATCACCATGACCCATACCTTGACACTGGCCTGAGCGGCAACCAATTGAGTCAACAATTGAATGACCTCTGTCATCCCTTAGGCCGAAACTCTGGCGGGTAGCTGGGGGTGTTGGAGCTTGGGCTGAGGCTCCCTCATGCTCCTCAGAATTAGGTAATGAGTGATAGGACTGAGATTGAACCTCATTCTGGGACTCACCTTCCTCTATAACCGTTGGCGGTACTCTTTCCGCCTGCTTTCCTGCCACTGTTTTGCCCTTTCGGGCTGCTGTAGCTTTTCTCTTTACAAGCATTTCTGAAATACATAATACACGGTTAAAGGAAAAGAAATCCTTATATCATGGCTCTATCGCACGATCTATGAAGAAAGAAGGTCATTCATTCGCAAAATGCCCGTAGCCTCCGGTTTATAAGTGTGACGCGCAACACACCCATAAACAAGACTCTACTGGATACGGCTCGTAGACACACCCTAGGACGGAACTGCTCTGATACCACTTTTTTCACGACCCATCCGGAGGGCCATGACAGGCACCCGGAGCTAACCTACCGGGCACCTCTCATCGTACATTCACATTCATATCCAGGTGAGCCACATGGCCTATTAAAAATTCTATGCCTCAATAATACCATTTATAATGGCTAAAACACTTTTATATAGCGACGTCAACAATTATGCGCATACACATATACACAAGCCGACAAGGCTAACAAAATAATATACCAAAACATGAGCCGACAAGGCAAAAGACATCTACTATACATGACTGTCTATGAGTTTCTAAGAAGAGTATGAACATCATCATAAGGACGGGATAGGGCCCCGCCATGCCCATACATATACACAAAAGAATAGTACCAACAACTGCAACTTTGAATCAAATGGAGCTCTTCTATGCAGTCGCTGAACAAGCAGTCTATGGGTCAAGTCTATCTCCCTGTCCACCTGCGGTTATGACGCAGCGTTCACAAATAAAGGACGTCAGTACGAATAATGTACTGAATATGTAAGGCATAATCGATAACATAATGGAAACATGAGAAATAACATAAGGTAGAAAAGTCATGGGATGAAAGAGCCATTTATACCTTTAACGACGTTCATCATATTTACTTACCCTTTTTCTAATGGCAAGCTTCCGTTTTATACATTTATACATATAGTAGTATCATACCCGACCATAGAGGTTCGGTGTCTTACATACTCGACCATGATAAGGTTCGGTGTTATACATACCTGGCCCTACCAAAGCTCAGTGTCATCTGTACGTAACTGCAGTGGTGCGCGCGCGATAGATATCATACCCGGCCATATAAGCTCGGTGTTCTTAGTAGTCATACTTTAATATATAAATATATATACATAGGAGTACATACATGTCCTCATCATCATCATCATCATCATCATCATTTTCATTATATCCTTCCTTAGAGGATCAACTATCATAGGATGGGACCAATGGTATCGTGAATATCAAGATCATGAGCTTTAGTGATTCTAGGAATGAAACCGTCATGGAAGATACTATGGATTTCACATGACGTCTACATCAATGGGATCATGCCTTAAGAAAGAAGGGTTAGCCTTACATAACTTTATGTCTTCTTAACTACTTAACGTCCACCTCCAAAGCCCCAGAAATCTACATTTAAGAGGGTTCATACCAAGGTTAGGCTTCAAAGGCACCCTTAAGTTCAAAAGAGTATAATTCGTATGCTAGTAAAAATTGGGTAGCATTTCCCTGTTTCATCTACTTCTACCAAATTCCAAAACAACTCCCAATAAACAATGACATTATCAACAATACCATAATCAATAGATTTCATTCAAGTTAAGCATCATCCAATCCCAAAACTCCTTTTCATGATCATTCATAACAATGGCTACAACACAACACCATATATGCTTACATACAATATTTCCTCAACATCATCTATAACATCCACAACAAGATTATACTCCTAACATGCCATGAATTTCAATTCAAGTTAACCTATAGCTCATAATATCTCCAAGTTCATACTTGAACTCTATTTCCACTTTTCTTCCTTTACCCACATGGCATAACAATCAAACAACCTTAACCATATGTAAAAGATGTGAAATCTTACCTTAATCACTTAAGAACAAGTCATGGATCAACTTACTCCACTAAAGTGAAGTCTCCAACATCAACTCCATAAGAAATCTTGAGTTCCTCAAACCCTAGCAAGCTTCCTAGCACTTGAACCTCTTACTTCTTTGTGATTTTCTTGGATTTTGGCTTGGATTAGTTTATAGACCTAGAGAGAGGGTTTTGGAGAGCTTAAGTATCTGTTTTGGGGAAATAATGAGTCCAAATGATATGAAATGAAATATATAAAGCGTAATTTAAAATCTCATCGGGCAATCCTGCGCCCACTTTGACGGGCCGTCAAAATTCCTACGGGCTGTCAAAATGCTCCGTCAAACTACCCAGCCAAACATGGCTCACTGTGATTGTTTTACGCTAGGAAAATACAATTTGACTATTACAACCCGTATCTTCAAAGAAGCACATATCAAATTTGAAACATAAGTACGTTGAGTTATGGTTAAGTAAAATCACTTTGGAATACAAGTAGAAAGTATTATTAAGTATATTTAATGAGTGAAGGATGTATATAAGGTATACCAGAAGCCTTTATAAGGAAATGAGTGGAAAAAATAGAGTAGTACGACTTTGGAGGAAGGATGGGTAAAGTTTCGGGTGAAAATTTCAGTCCAACTTTAGGGAAGCATATCTCTTACAATATGAAGTGTTTTGAAGTGAAACAAAATCCTAAAGTGAAGTTCGTCGAGTATAGGTTCCGACGCAACAAACCGCTCATCGATAGGACATCGGAGTAGAGAATTATGGACGTTACAAGTTCGACAGTGACCCCCCGAATTTGAACCTTATAAAAGGGGCAAACCCCCATTTTTTCCACTAAAAATCAGATTGGGAGCTCAGAAACATATAGGGGTATTTATGTCATAAATAAAGTGAGGAGTTGGAGTGATTTTGATTAGTCGAGACTCGGGTAGCGCATAATCGTAATTCTAGTATTGTTGTGCGGTGGATTTTGATGTGGATTCCAAGTGGATATTGAAATATTGCTTTTTCAACAAGAATAAGGTATGAATCTCTCTTTATTAATATTACTTTTGGTTTATTCATGAATATAGAGTTATTAAACGGTCGTATAATAAAGTTTTAGGTTGTGGAAATTGGGAAAACGTCGTGAGGGATATTTTATGGTACATATTTGTTACACCCCGGAAAATTCCCCGTTGATGCACAGTGAATAGAATAACATAAGGAACGAAGTATACGGTATCGCAATAAGTGAGAAATGACATTTGATAACCCTAATTGAGATTTTCGAGGACATTCGGAGTAAGAGGAAAAAGTTTTCCAAGAGAGGGCAAGGCATACGATGTGTATCGGAAAGGATTTACAAGTGAAAAGTTAATGATGACTTAATGGTGTCTTGGAGAAGAGTTATAACGTCCCTTAGATTGTTAATGAAGTGTTAAACAAGTGCTAAGAAGGTTCCATAGGGATTGGAGATCAAACGAAGTGACGAGAACAAAATCGGAGAAGAGATAGATTATATGACCAATTATACGGTCCGTATAATATTATACGGTCTGTATAATGGTCCACAGAATCATCACAGTGAAGGTCCCTCACTGATGGGATTATACGGTCACTTATACAGACCGTATAAAATTATACAGACCGTATAATGTGCCGTATAATGGTAAAAAAAGCGAAGTGTGGTTGGGATGGTATCACAGTCACTTATATGGACCGTATAAATTTATACGGACCATACAAAGTGTCCGTATAATAATTTCAGGACATATTTTTATTTTATAAAAGAGCACCCCAAGTTCATTTATTTCATTCTCATTTTCTCTCCACACCTCAAGAACTCTCTAGAACACTCTCCATACTTCTTCTACAAGAATCCAAGAGAAATTAAAGATCAACTTCATCAAAACAAGGAAATCAAGTGCAAGAAACTCACTAGGGTTCATCCAAGACAAGGAATCTCTTTGGAAGTGTAACTAGGGTTTTGCTCAAGTGAAGTGTTTCCACCTAAAGCTCATTCTCATACTATCAAAGGTAAGCTTCATGATCATTTCATGTTTTTTAGGGTATTCTGGGGTTGAAAGATTTGATTTATGAAAGGAGGTAGAAGATGGGTCACAAAGATAGGAATAATGAGATTTTGAGTAGTAGTTGGGAGTGAATCATGAATATTGATATGTTGTGATTGTAAGTATGCTAGAAGTGACATTTAGAATATGGGATAAGCATTATATGTGAGAAAAAGGCAATAGTGAACTATGCCCATAATTATGGAGGAATTGAAGTGAAATGTGAAATGTGGATAATATAGATGAATGATGATTGTTGCTTATAATGTTGTGAATGTTGTTATGGATGTTTGGGAGTTGATATTTAATTTGAGGGAAGTTGTATAAACAAAGGAAGTTCTGCTGTTACATCCGACATTTTTGATCATTCGGAAAGTTCAAGATAAATTGACTTGTGATGAATAAGGCCACTATTGGACACTACTTGGTATGAATGTGTGAGTTATGAATTCAATGGGGTGGAATTACGAAAGGTGGCCAAGGGCAAAATTGGAATTTTGGAAACTTATTCCATGAATTACAAAAAAAATTAGCCAAAGTGGGCTCAATAAAATGAAATAAAGCAAGGCCCAAATGGGAGAGGACCAACCGGCCACCACCTAGCCCAAGCCCAAGGATTTATTAATTTTCCATGTGACAAATCCATATGATGGATAAGTATAAAGAAGCTTCAAGAATAAGGAACCAAGAACAAAAGAAAAAAAAAAAAAGAACAAGGGAGCAATTCGGGTTTGGAGAGAAAAAAGAAAGAAAAGAAAGAAAAAATTTTTGGAGCCAAATCTTTGCTTTAAAAATCCAAGTTTTGTGAGATTTGTACTAAGCACAAGATCCTCTTCAAGTTGGTATAAATATTGTGGCAAGAAAACATTTTCATCCTCCAAGTGAAGGGCTTGAAGAAAGGTGAGAATTTCATGCTTTTGTTGTGTTAAAAAAATGATATATGTATGTTGTAGTATGTGTGAATGAATGAAAAACATGGAAATTTTGTGTGTTGAAATTTAGGGTGTGTTGGCCGAGAATGTATATGCAATTGCATGATTTCAATGGCTTGAATTCTTGTGTAATTTAGTTGTAGTATGGTGGAAATTGTATTAGAAAGGAAAGTGGAATGAATTAGGGGAAAGTTGGGAAATATAGCATGTTGGCCGTGTGGTACTATGTTGAGTATGGGATATGAATTTGATTTTGTTTGTATGCAAATTGTGTCATGGCTTTGTGAAGTAGATTGAAGGATAATGGTTAAAGCTAAAACGAAGAAGTTGTTGGTTAAGTTGTTGTCGGAGAGTATGTCGCTTTAGCCTAATGTCTTGAAATTGTGATTGATGATAATGAACTTGGAATATGAAATTGTGTTTATGAACTCGTATGTTGAAAGTTAGGAAAAGATCGGAAAAATGGTGATTTGATAGAAAGTTGAATGTTGTGTAGCTTATGAATATTATGTGAATATGGTATGGATGCCCCGAGGTATGTCGTAATGATCTTGATGGATAATGGATATGAAAATAATAAGTTTTGTTTGGAAATGCAAGTTTAAAACGAAAGATGATTCGTTGTGTCGAAAGAGGGCTAATAATGCCATAGTGTATGATTTAGTGTCTATTGATGTCTGTTGTTGTTGGATGTTATCTCTGGGTTGTTGTGTTGATAAAGTAAGCCGAGCTAAGTCTCGGGGATGTCGTATATACAGAGGAAATGCTGCCGAAATTTCGGTAGGCAAGTATGTGTAAAGTTGGAATATTGAAAGAATGAAACTAACCAAATGGTAAACTTGACCATTTCCAGATTTTGGACGAAATTTGGAGTGACGCCAAGCGAGCATAAGGCGCCATCGAGGTATGTGAAGCACTTCTCTACGTTCCTAGGCATGTTCTGGATGTGGTAGGCTCGGTCGCGAGCCTTAAGTACGACTCCGTTCCCCGGAATTCGAGACGGAAAACCGCTCCAATACCTTCAATTCAATTGAAATTATTTTATTGCAAATTGCCTTTAAAGTGAGATTTTGTACAAAACCTCCCCCAAACGGAGTCGGAACACTTCCAAACGATTATGGATGACCTCATAAGGTCTATTAGCGATAATCTACGTATGTAGCCTCGAGTTGGTCCGAGGCGGGCCCACAAGGCCCGATATCTCCGGTAAACTTTTAAATACTTCCATTTTGGGTCCGATTTTCTCTAAAAACTTCTGAACTATTATTTTGTGTATATTATGGCTATTTTGGTGTAATTTATACAACATGATTTCTGAATATCTGAGAATCCCATTCTGATAATAATCTGTCGTGCCTTCCCAATTAGGATATAGGCGCGTACTATGCATACTATCTGGATATTCTGATTTTGGCTCGCCGTTTGGCACCCTTCAATTTGATCGAGTCTGTATGTTGAGTCTGTAGGTAGGTGGTTTCTCATTTATCGATTCGTGTCTGTCTCAATGCATTCTTTCACTGCGACCCGGGCCAGGTTCTGTTATCGTGCATATTTCTCTGCATTGTTCACCGCGTCCCTCGGCGTACGGGCCGGGATCTGTATGTCTGTATGATATTATGATCTGTGTATGGGGATGGCGGCCAGGATGGCATATGATCTGATCTGATTCTGTCTGTCCACCGCGTCCCGTACTAAGAGGGCCGGGTTCTGTTACCGCGCCCCCAGACAGGGCCGGGATCTGTATGAATATATGCGTGTGCCATCTGTATTTATAAAACACACGCCTCTGTATGACTCTGTGCTACTCTGCATGCATAACTCTGTCCGATATACTTCTGTTTGTCCGTCTGTGTTACGACTGAGTCTGTATGTCCGTATGGATTCTGATTCTGTATGTCCGTATGGATTCTGATTCTGTATGTCCGTATGGGTTCTGATTCTGCTCGTCTGTCCGTATTATGATTCCGTCGGTCTGTCCGAACCACGACCCTGTTTATCTGTATAGAATACGATTCTGTATGTCCGTCTGAATCATGACTCTGTCCGTCAGTCTGATTTATAATTCTGTACGTTATATTTCTGTGACTCCGGTTCGGACTATGTTTATATCTGTTATGTATCTGCTTTACATACTCGGTACATTTTTCGTACTGACCCCCGTTCTTCGGGGGCTGCGCTACATGCCCGCAGGTACAGACGCACCAGGTGATACGCCTTCCGCGTAGGCTTCCGACTCTGCTATTTGAAGAGCTCCTTTGACTCGGAGCATATATTTTTGGTATATATCTTCTGTCTTCTGTACACTCTGTATGTATGGATATTCTGGGTACGGCGGGGCCCTGTCCCGTCATATGATTCTGTATGTCTGTAGAGGCCTGTAGATAGATGTGTGGGTTTCGGGTTTCGTCTGTATGTTAGCCCTATCGGCTTATCTGTAAATGTCTGTATGTTCAGGTATATGTATATATATATATATGTATGTTTGCGCGCGTGCCGTATTTGTATCGGCCTACTTCTGTTTCAAAAAAAAAAAATCCGTATGATTCGAAATCTGGTTGGGTAGGTACGTACGGGTACCCAGTTAGGGTACCAGTCGCGGCCCACGGGGTTGGGACGTGACAAAGTGGTATCAGAGCGGTTAGTCCTCGGTATGTCTACAGGCCGTGTCTAGTAGAGTCTTGTTTATCGATGTGTTGTGCACCACATCTATAAACAGGAAGCTACAGGGCATTTAGGATGTTACCCTTCTTTTAATTCTTAGATCGTGCGATAAAGCTGTATGATTAGGATGATTCTCCCTTACGAATTGCTGTATCTACAGCGGGGCTCCAAAGGAGTAGAAGTGTCGGTATTCGGGAAAATGTTTCTGACCCTCTCCTTGCAGGTGGTTGTAGGTTGGTGACGAATGAAGAGGACGACTTCCGACGATGAGGATGGGGGTGCCAAGAAGGCCCCCAGGTTGTCACCGGGGCCGAGTAGGCAGGGCCCCAGTTACTCGATCGAGACGGATCCTTCGGAGGATTCCCCGGAGGATAGCTACGATACGGATCCGTCGGAGGACCCATCTACGACTCCTCCAGAGTCTCCGAACCCTGGAGCAGAGGATCCCGTGGAGGATGGCTACGATACAGATATCTCGGAGGATTTGGCGATGACCCCTCCGGAGCTTCTTACCTCCGAGGAGGAGGATAGTCATGAGGCAGGCCCATCGGAGCATTCTTCTGGGATGACGCAGGAGGAGATTTTCAAGTATGCACCAGCTTTTATTATTAGGGAGAACCTTGATAGCCCGGCCACCTCGGAGAGTGCTATGGATTTCTCCTGTTCTTGTCCTGGGTCACCAGTGAGCCGGGATTTGTCTGATCGTTCATACCCCTCCGATTCGGATGCGGGTGATAATGGAGACCGGATAGGTAGGGAGCAGACAGACATGGATGATAGTGGACATACCTCTCACGGCAGCTCCCCAGGTCAGACTCGATATTGATTATTTATAAGTGTATGAGTTTTTAGAACTTCCTATGTGTGTATGATATTTGTAAGACGTTGTTCTATGAAGACGACGGAAATTTAAAGGAATTAGAGACCTAGTGACCCAAGGCAAGGGCGACTGAGATGTCCCCACCGTCAGTGTGAGTCTAGAAATCCTGGATGAAAGTAAACAGGAAAGTGCCTCCGATGCTGTTTGAGTTGGGCACGTGTGGTAAGTGTCGACGACATTATAATTCTTATTTGAAGATATCAGCCCCGTGTGGCTGCGATACGACATGATATGATATGTATGTATGTGTATATGAGTTGGCCCTGTGAGGCATGATTGGTATTTCTGGTGTACAGGTTTTGGATAGTAAGAAATACAGAGGAAACTCTGCCCAAATATTTCCAGGAATATGGAGGTAAACATGTTGATTAAGTACAAAAAGGTCCCGCGATACTTGTCAGACTTTAGTTCCTTCTGTCGGTGGCCGGAGAACACCTCGCGGTGACATTATATCAGATTCCACCGATTATTTGGAGGCGGAATTCGTGTGACGAAGACTTAAATCCGTGGGTTATCTGTAATCATATGTATATGTGTATGAAAGTGAATGTTTAAGATTCAGAAAGGCGACATGGTAGTGGTACGACTTAGCCGGGGGTGGGACCCGCTACAAAAAAAAAATTTCCGAAAATTTGCTAAGACCCCGATTTACTCTAAAATTACGTGACAAAGGTCGTGAGGGGCAATCGACGAAATTATATTAGCCCTAACGCGTCAAAATGCATGAAAGTTTCGGAGTTAAGCGTGTTTAGGCCAGAGCAATTCTGAGATGGGTGACCCCTTGGGAAGGAATGCAAGGTTCTGCACAAGTGTAGGTATGATGGGGATAAATGAAAATTTGGGGTAATATAAAGGTAAAGGAGAATGTGTGGAGAAATTAGTGCCTTTACAATAACCACACAGTCCGACGCGGATTAAATGGGCAAAAAGCTAAGGGTGCGATACCACTCGGAAAATTTAGCGAATCTGGATAACAGTCAGCGACGACCCGAATGTTGTCAGGGGATAGAAAACGCCCAATTACATCATAAGTTAGTCTGGTATGACGATAGTTGTAAAAGGAAAAAGAGTATGGATAGTAGGGAAGGAGAGAGATAAGTAGGGCGAGTAAGCAGAATCTTTGAAAAAGTCGATAAGCGACACCCAAGACGATTTGTATGATTGATTCTGAATATGTTTCTGTCTGACATATCTCTGTACGATTAACCCTGATTACGAATCTGTCTGACACACCTCTGTATGTCTGACTCCGGATATAAATCCGTCTGGTGTGCCTCTGTACGTCTAATCTCGACCGCACGTCTGATTCTAAGTACGATTCCGTATGATACATTTCTGTAAGCCTGATTCCGATTTCGAAATCCGTCCGATACCTTTCTATACATCTGACTCCTATCTCAGATCTGTCTGACATACTTCCGTATCTCTTCTTTTGATTACGAATCCACCCGCCATAGTTTAGCATGTCTGCTTCCGATTACGAATCCGTCCGATATGCTTCGACGCGTCCGGTCCTAGTCCTAAATCTGTTGGTAAGAAGTGTCTGGTATGAAGTGGGATTACGAAAATGCGGTAGGGATCTCAGGAGTATAACAAGAAACGATATGGACTATGATGTCTGGAAAGCGTTCGTCCGTCACGAGAAAATAGTTTATGGTCCGATAATTATGTGGGGTATGAGAAAATATATTATAATGGTATTTGAATCAGGGATGTGAGAAAAAAATTTACCCCATAATGATGGTAAAGAAGCCATGTCGGAAAGTCGGTAAAGGACGGCTATAAAGAGAACCCTCCCGAAGTAGTAAGATGTCCCATAAGATCAATTTAACATTCGAGGACGAATGTTTTAAAGGGGGGGGAGGATGTTACATCCGACATTTTTGATCATTCGGAAAGTTCAAGATAAATTGACTTGTGATGAATAAGGCCACTATTGGACACTACTTGGTATGAATGTGTGAGTTATGAATTCAATGGGGTGGAATTACGAAAGGTGGCCAAGGGCAAAATTGGAATTTTGGAAACTTATTCCATGAATTACAAAAAAAATTAGCCAAAGTGGGCTCAATAAAATGAAATAAAGCAAGGCCCAAATGGGAGAGGCCCAACCGGCCACCACCTAGCCCAAGCCCAAGGATTTATTAATTTTCCATGTGACAAATCCATATGATGGATAAGTATAAAGAAGCTTCAAGAATAAGGAACCAAGAACAAAAGAAAAAAAAGAAGAACAAGGGAGCAATTCGGGTTTGGAGAGAAAAAAGAAAGAAAAGAAAGAAAAAATTTTTGGAGCCAAATCTTTGCTTTAAAAATCCAAGTTTTGTGAGATTTGTACTAAGCACAAGATCCTCTTCAAGTTGGTATAAATATTGTGGCAAGAAAACATTTTCATCCTCCAAGTGAAGGGCTTGAAGAAAGGTGAGAATTTCATGCTTTTGTTGTGTTAAAAAAAATGATATATGTATGTTGTAGTATGTGTGAATGAATGAAAAACATGGAAATTTTGTGTGTTGAAATTTAGGGTGTGTTGGCCGAGAATGTATATGCAATTGCATGATTTCAATGGCTTGAATTCTTGTGTAATTTAGTTGTAGTATGGTGGAAATTGTATTAGAAAGGAAAGTGGAATGAATTAGGGGAAAGTTGGGAAATATAGCATGTTGGCCGTGTGGTACTATGTTGAGTATGGGATATGAATTTGATTTTGTTTGTATGCAAATTGTGTCATGGCTTTGTGAAGTAGATTGAAGGATAATGGTTAAAGCTAAAACGAAGGAGTTGTTGGTTAAGTTGTTGTCGGAGAGTATGTCGCTTTAGCCTAATGTCTTGAAATTGTGATTGATGATAATGAACTTGGAATATGAAAATGTGTTTATGAACTCGTATGTTGAAAGTTAGGAAAAGATCGGAAAAATGGTGATTTGATAGAAAGTTGAATGTTATGTAGCTTATGAATATTATGTGAATATGGTATGGATGCCCCGAGGTATGTCGTAATGATCTTGATGGATAATGGATATGAAAATAATAAGTTTTGTTTGGAAATGCAAGTTTAAAACGAAAGATGATTCGTTGTGTCGAAAGAGGGCTAATAATGCCATAGTGTATGATTTAGTGTCTATTGATGTCTGTTGTTGTTGGATGTTATCTCTGGGTTGTTGTGTTGATAAAGTAAGCCGAGCTAAGTCTCGGGGATGTCGTATATACAGAGGAAATGCTGCCGAAATTTCGGTAGGCAAGTATGTGTAAAGTTGGAATATTGAAAGAATGAAACTAACCAAATGGTAAACTTGACCATTTCCAGATTTTGGACGAAATTTGGAGTGACGCCAAGCGAGCATAAGGCGCCATCGAGGTATGTGAAGCACTTCTCTACGTTCCTAGGCATGTTCTGGATGTGGTAGGCTCGGTCGCGAGCCTTAAGTACGACTCCGTTCCCCGGAATTCGAGACTGAAAACCGCTCCAATTCCTTCAATTCAATTGAAATTATTTTATTGCAAATTGCCTTTAAAGTGAGATTTTGTACAAAACCTCCCCCAAACGGAGTCGGAACACTTCCAAACGATTATGGATGACCTCATAAGGTCTATTAGCGATAATCTACGTATGTAGCCTCGAGTTGGTCCGAGGCGGGCCCACAAGGCCCGATATCTCCGGTAAACTTTTAAATACTTCCATTTTGGGTCTGATTTTCTCTAAAAACTTCTGAACTATTATTTTGTGTATATTATGGCTATTTTGGTGTAATTTATACAACATGATTTCTGAATATCTGAGAATCCCATTCTGATAATAATCTGTCGTGCCTTCCCAATTAGGATATAGGCGCGTACTATGCATACTATCTGGATATTCTGATTTTGGCTCGCCGTTTGGCACCCTTCAATTTGATCGAGTCTGTATGTTGAGTCTGTAGGTAGGTGGTTTCTCATTTATCGATTCGTGTCTGTCTCAATGCATTCTTTCACTGCGATCCGGGCCAGGTTCTGTTATCGTGCATATTTCTCTGCATTGTTCACCGCGTCCCTCGGCGTACGGGCCGGGATCTGTATGTCTGTATGATATTATGATCTGTGTATGGGGATGGCGGCCAGGATGGCATATGATCTGATCTGATTCTGTCTGTCCACCGCGTCCCGTACTAAGAGGGCCGGGTTCTGTTACCGCGCCCCCAGACAGGGCCGGGATCTGTATGAATATATGCGTGTGCCATCTGTATTTATAAAACACACGCCTCTGTATGACTCTGTGCTACTCTGCATGCATAACTCTGTCCGATATACTTCTGTTTGTCCGTCTGTGTTACGACTGAGTCTGTATGTCCGTATGGATTCTGATTCTGTATGTCCGTATGGATTCTGATTCTGTATGTCCGTATGGGTTCTGATTCTGCTCGTCTGTCCGTATTATGATTCCGTCGGTCTGTCCGAACCACGACCCTGTTTATCTGTATAGAATACGATTCTGTATGTCCGTCTGAATCATGACTCTGTCCGTCAGTCTGATTTATAATTCTGTTCGTTATATTTCTGTGACTCCGGTTCGGACTATGTTTATATCTGTTATGTATCTGCTTTACATACTCGGTACATTTTTCGTACTGACCCCCGTTCTTCGGGGGCTGCGCTACATGCCCGCAGGTACAGACGCACCAGGTGATACGCCGCCCGCGTAGGCTTCCGACTCTGCTATTTGAAGAGCTCCTTTGACTCGGAGCATATATTTTTGGTATATATCTTCTGTCTTCTGTACACTCTGTATGTATGGATATTCTGGGTACGGCGGGGCCCTGTCCCGTCATATGATTCTGTATGTCTGTAGAGGCCTGTAGATAGATATGTGGGTTTCGGGTTTCGTCTGTATGTTAGCCCTATCGGCTTATCTGTAAATGTCTGTATGTTCAGGTATATGTATATATATATATATATATGTATGTTTGCGCGCGTGCCGTATTTGTATCGGCCTACTTCTGTTTCAAAAAAAAAAATCCGTATGATTCGAAATCTGGTTGGGTAGGTACGTACGGGTACCCAGTTAGGGTACCAGTCGCGGCCCACGGGGTTGGGACGTGACATCTGCCCAATTTTCTCTAGCATTAGTAAGCACGTTCTTACAATCGATTAGCTAATGTCGATGTGAATTCTCTTGAAGGTAAAGGCGTGAGCATTGAAGGAGAACGATCAGCGGTAGAATATCTAAAGGAAAAGGTATGTAAGGATAGTCCCTTCTTTCTAAGGCATGAATCTTATGGCATGATATTCCCTCCTTCTCCATGAATTTCCTACATTCCGGAAGACTAAGAGTCTATGTTCATGAATAGCCATAATAGTTACAGATAAGAGATATTACGAATATGATGATAATGAGTTTAAGTACAAAGAGTCTTAAAGTGAGGTACGATGTCCATGAGGTTAATAATCCTAAGTATAGTTCCATTGATGCTTTTCCTTGTGTGCACTCACCTTAAAATGTTAGTCCCTTCAAGGTGAGATATGATGATTATGTTCACTCCATAACGTAGTCGGGGGTTCACGACCTCATGTCACCCCGACATAGCCATGGTTACCTTCAAGTTTTAATGCATGTTTAATGATGAATGTATGATGATACTAAGTTTATGATATGCTGATGAGATTTGTGATAATGATAAGTTTATATTGACTACATGACGATATGATCCCACCCCGCCTATATGGCCGGGCAGACACTGCTAAGGTGGGCAACGTATACACCATGTCTAGATGGCATGGGCAGACACCACTAGTGGGCGGCATGAGATGGTACCCCGGACGCGGGAGGCCTGGACACGGGTTAATGATTATCACACCGTACCTATATGGTCGGGCAGCTTATACATATATGCATACATGATATGAAGATGATTATGAAGTAAGCCAGCATGCATTATTTCTTTTATAATTGATAGTCAGTTACAGTTTACTCCTCATTTGATGCTTCCTTATTTCATTGAGGTATTATTATTGTTGATGCCTTACATACTCAGTACAATGTTCGTACTCACGTCCTTTTTCTTTGGACACTGCGTTCATGCCCACAGGTAGGCAGAGAGGCGATCCAGACTCGTAGGAGCTACTAGCAGACTTTGAGAGCACCCCATTATTCCGGAGGTTCCATTTATTTATTCTTTTGTGTATATATATGTTTTGGGCATGACGGGGTCTGGTCCCGTCCATATGTCTAGTACTCTAATAGAGGCTCGTAGATACGTATGTGTGGGTAGTATGGTCTTACGATTTCCTATATATATTGTATGTACATTATTTTGATAGCCGAAGGGCTTATGTATGTAAAGGTAATTATGTTTCAAGTGAAAAATGGATTTCCTATGATTTGAGTATAAGATTAATGAATGAACGCTTGATGTGTACGATGGGTAATGGTATGAGCTGTTACACCCCGAAATTTTTTCGTTAATGTACAGTGAGTAGACTAACGAAGGGCATGATGTATACGATGTTTCAATAAGAAAGAAATACCATTTGATGATTTTAAATGAGATTTCAAAGATATGTGAGGACAGATTTTTCAAAGATATGTGAGGAAAACAAGGTATATGTTGTGTGTCGGGCAAGATTTACGAGTATCGAATTAATGATGGATTGATAATGTTTTGAAGAAGAGTTATAATATCCCTTAGATCGTTAATGAGGTGTGAAAAAAGTGTCAAGAAGGTTCCATAAGGATTGGAGATCAAACGAAGTGACGAGAACAAGATCGGAGAAAAGGTGGGTTCTACGGCCGATTATACGGTCCGTATATTGTTATACGATCCACAAAATCATCACAGTGAAGTCCCTCACTGATGGGATTATACGGTCACTTATACGGACCGTATAATGTGCTGTATAATGAACACAGAAGCGAGGAGTTGACGGGGTGATTTCACGGTCACTTATACGGACTGTATAAATTTATACGGACCGTATAATGTGCCGTCAAATTGACACATAAAGGGATAGGTGCTGAAGCAGTTTCACGGTCACATATACAGACCGTATAAATTTATACAGACTGTATAAGTGTCCGTATAATGACGTCGGGACAAATTTTTAATTTATAAAAGAATATCCCAAGTTCATTTAATTTATTTTATTTTCTCTCTCCATGACTCAAGAGCTCTCTAGAACTTTCCAAACTCCTCATATACAAGAATCCAAGTGAAATCAATGATCAACTTCATCAAATCAAGGGAAACAAGTGCAAGAAACTCACTAGGGTTCATCTAAGGCAAGAAATTTCATGAGAAGTGGAACTAGGGTTTTGCTCAAGTGAAGTACTTCCAGTTAAAGTTCATCCCCACACTATCGAAGGTAAGTTTTATGGTATTTTCATGTTATTTACGGTGTTGAAAAGTTGAAACACTTGGATTGTGGAAGGGTATAGGAAATGGGTCATGAAAGTGGGAATAGTGTAAATTTTGAGTAATAGTTTGGAATGAATCATGAATATTGATATGTTGTGATTGTAATTACATTATGAATGATGTCAAGAGCATGATATAAACATTAGATGAGAATGAATGTAATGTTGTGCTATGATCATGATTATGGATGACCTTGAGAGGAAATTGTGGGGATTGGATAATGATGAATTTGATAAAAGTTATTGATGATGATATTATGAATATTGTTATTGACGTTTGGGAGTTGATATATGATATGGAGAAAGTAGTATAAATAAAGGAGATGCTGCTCAAATTTCTCTAGCTTAGTTCAAACGCGCTTATGTTATCGATTATCTAATATGAGTATGAACTTTCTTGAAGGTAGAAACACGAGCAACGAAGAAAAACGATCAAACGATAGAATAGCTAAACGAAAGAGGTATGTAAGGCTAATACTTTCCTTCTAAGGCATGCATCTTCCAAATTTTCCATAATCTTCCTATATAATGGAAATTATGAGTCCATGACTATACAGAGCTACATACGCCCATGATAAAGAAAGAAGATACAATATTAATATGTTAATGATGATGATGAATTTAAGTATGAAGAATCTTAGAGTGATATAAAATGTCCATGAAGCTTATGATTCTAAGTATGGTCCCACTGATACTTTTCCTTGTGTACACTCACCTTAAAATGTTAGTCCCTTCAAGGTGAGATATGATGATTATGATTACTTCATAATATAATCGGGGCTTTACGACCTTATGTCACCCCGACATTGCCATTGTTGCCTTCAAGCTCTAATGTACGTTTTGATGATAAATGTATAATGATGCCAATTTATGATAAGATTATGATATGCCTATGAGATGTGTAATAATGATGAGTTTATGATTGATTATATGACGATACGATTCCACCGTGCCTAGTTGGCCGGGCATGTCACCGCGAAGGTGGGCTGCATACGATTCCACCGTGCCTAAATGGCCAGGCATGTCACCCCTAAGGCGGGATGCTATGTTTACACCACGCTTAGAAGGCTAGGCATGATCACCACTAGTGGGCGACATATGATGGTTACCCGGACGCGGGTTAACGATGATGATTTATATGATATGATGATGTATGCGCTATGATAATACATGTACCATGATTATATGTGTATATATGTGTGTGTGTATTTTGGGCACGACGGGGTCTTGTCCCGTCCATATGTCTAGTACTCTAGTAAAGGCTCGTAGAGACGCATGTGTGGGCAGTATGGTCTCACGATGTTACTATTGTATCCATATTATTATTTAGATAGACGAAGGGCTTATGTATATAAAAGTAATTATGTTTTCAAATGAAAAATGATTTTCCCATGATTATGAGTATATGAATATTAAAGAAGCGTATAATGAGTATGATGAGTAATAGAATGCTGCTTGGTGGTTAGCTCCGGGTACCCGTCATGGCCCCTAGTCGGGTCGTGACAAAAGTGGTATCAGAGCAGTTCAGTCCTAGGAAGTGTCTACGAGCCGTGTCTAGTAGAGTCTTGTTTATGGTGTGTTGCACGCCACACTAATAAACAGGAGGCTACAGGGCATTTAGGAAAAATGACCATCTTTCATCTTAAGAGATCGTGCGATAGAGCTGTGTTATAAGATTATCTCCTTCTAAATAGTGTGCTATGATTTCAGAAATGCCGCCAAAGGGAAAAGCTACAGCCGCCCAGAAGGGCAAGACTACAATGAAAAGGCGGGTGGAAAGAGAGCCTCCAATGAATGTAGAAGAGGGCAAATCACATAATGAGGCCCCAATTAATACTTCCTCCACCCCGCCCAATGTAGAAGAACAAGGAGGAGCTTCAGCTCCAGTTCCTCCACCGGCTACTTCGGGTCAACAAGTGACCGAGGCTATTCATCTATTGATGCAGTTAGTTGCTGCCCAGGCACAGCGGCAGAATGCGGGTCCAAGTGATCGGGAAGCTAGTACCAAGGCCCGTGATTCATGAGTTTGAATCCTGCGGAGTGTTTCGAGTCAAAGCCGAATGAAGACCCGTAAAGTTTTATTGATGAAATGTTGAGGACGTTGAAGATTATTCATGCCTCCGAAACTGAATCTGTGGAGTTGGCATCATATAGACTCCGAGATGTGGCGGTATTATGGTATAATAATTGGATATCATCAAGAAAAGAGGATGCGCCTCCTCCCGTTTGGCAAGAATTTGTGGATGCCTTCATCCGCCACTATTTTCCACCCGAGCTCCGTCGAGCTAGAGCGGATAGATTCTTAAATCTAAAAAAAGAAAATATGAGTGCCCGAGAGTATAGCCTTCAATTTAATTCCTTGGCTAGATATGTCCCGACTATGGTGGCCGACATGGGAGATAGGGTGCACAGGTTTGTGAGTGGCTTAGGGCCACATTTGTTCAAGGACTGCTTGACGGCTTCATTGCAAGATGGGATGGATATTTCCCGAATTCAAGCCCATGGCCAGAATTTAGAAGGACAACAATATCCACAAAGGGGTGATCATGATACTGATAGAAGGCAAAGCAAGAGGGCTAGATCTATGGGGGCAGGTAGTGATTAAAGAGGGGGATCGAGGTAGACCTATTCCAGACATTCAGGCCAGTCGGTGACTAGTGCGCCTCCACGATTTGCAGATAGGAGATTTGATCGCTCCTTTCCTTCAGGACAGGGTTAGAGTTCGAGATCTTCGGGTTCTCAGTTTGGAGGTGATCATAGTCAGAGGAGACCACCAGTGCCGCGTTGTAATCAGTGTGGTAAATTACATTCAGGGCTATGTCGCCAGGGCACAGATGCTTGCTATGTTTGTGGACAGACTTGGCACTTGATGCGAGATTGTCCCTCAAGGTATGGTAAAGGTGGGGTTCATCCCACAGGATCAGCAGCTGGTTCCTCTTCAGTGCGTCCGGTAGGGCAGACTCCCCAGATTTTAGCAGGTCGAGGTAGAGGCAGAGGGGGGGGGGGCATCTACTTCAGGTGCCACTCAGCCCCGTATGTATGCTTTAGCAGGACGACAGGATCTTGAGTCCTCCCCAGATGTAGTTACAGGTACATTATCAGTATTTTTCCATGGTGTTTATGCTTTAGTAGATCCGGGTTCTACCCTATCTTATATTACTCCGTATGTTGGTGGTCGTATTGGGGTGAAACCTGAGCCAATAAAACCTTTTGAGGTATCTACTCCAGTTGGTGATCCCGTGATAGCTAGAAAAGTGTATAAAAATAGTGTAATCGTGATATGCGACCGCCAGACTAAGGTTGATTTAGTTGAGCTGAAAATGTTACATTTAGATGTAATTATGGGTATGGATTGGTTGGCCTCATGCTATGCTAATGTTGATTGCCGAACGAAAGTAATTCGATTTCAATTTTCGGGAGAGCCCATGCTTGAATGGAAGGGTAATACAGCATCTCCAAGAGGTAGGTTTATTTCCTACCTTAAGGCAAGAAAGATGATAGAAAAGGGCTATATTTATCACTTAGTCCGAGTTCATGATACCGAAGCAAAGTCGCCAACTTTCCAATCCGTTCTGGTAGTGAGTGAATTTCCGGATGTATTTCCAGATGAACTTCCAGGTCTTCCACCGGAAAGAGAGATTGATTTTTCCATTGATGTGTTGCCGGACACCAAGCCTATCTCTATTCCTCCTTACCGAATGGCTCCGGCAGAATTGAAAGAATTAAAGGCGCAGTTGAAAGATTTACTTGAGAAAGGGTTTATTAGACCCAGTTCATCACAGTGGGGAGCACCTGTCCTATTTGTAAGAAAGAAAGATGGCTCCCTACGAATGTGCATCGACTATAGGCAGTTGAATTTGGTGACGATAAAGAACAAATATCCTCTTCCGAGAATTGATGATTTATTTGATCAACTACAGGGTGCCAAGTGGTTCTCTAAAATAGACTTGAGGTCAGGTTATCACCAAGTGAGAGTTAAAGAAGAAGATATTCCCAAGACAGCTTTCAGAACGAGATATGGCCATTATGAATTCCGGGTGATGTCATTTGGACTAACTAATGCTCCGGCAGTGTTCATGAATTTGATGAATAATGTATTAAGGCCTCTCTTGGATCTATTCGTAATAGTATTCATTGACGATATTCTGGTGTACTCTAGCACAGAATCAGAACATGCAGATCATTTACGTATTGTTCATGGAATTCTTCGAACTCGAGAATTGTATGCAAAATTTTCAAAGTGTGAGTTTTGGCTGAATTCTGTGACATTTCTGGGTCATGTTATTTCAGATGATGGCATTCGAGTTGACACTCAGAAAATCAAAGCTGTAAAGACTTGGCCAAGGCCTACGACGCCTACAGAAGTCCGTAGTTTTCTTGGATTGGCAGGGTACTATAGAAGGTTTGTAAAGGGATTTTCCTCTATTTCAGCCCCATTGATGAAGCTAACCCAAAGGTCAGCTAAGTTTTAGTGGAATGATGCTTGTGAATGCAGCTTCCAAGAGTTGAAGGACAGATTAACCTCAGCCCCAGTCTTGACACTCCCAGAAGGGCTGGATGGTTATGTTGTATATTGTGAAGCTTTCGGTGTTGGGTTAGGGTGTGTGTTAACGCAGCGCGGTAAAGTCATTGCTTATGCTTCGAGGCAGCTGCGGAAACATGAAAAGAACTACCCAACTCATGATCTCGAATTGGCTGCAGTTATCCATGCATTAAAGATGTGGAGACACTACTTGTATGGGGTATATGTCGATATTTATACAGATTACAAGAGTCTTCAATACATTTTCAAACAAAAGGAGTTAAATCTGCGGCAGAGGCGGTGGTTAGAATTATTGAAGGATTATGATGTGAGCATTTTATACCACCCTGGAAAGGCAAAGGTAGTAGCTGATGCGCTTAGCCGCCGATCAATGGGCAGCCTATGTGAAGTTCCTCCGGAAAACAAAGAATTAATTCATGAGCTCCACCAACTAGCTAATCTTGGAGTACGTGTAATTGATTCGGGTAGTACAGGGATTGGTATTAATGATCCCACAGTTTCGTCCCTAAATATGGAAGTAAAAGAGCGTCAATATGAAGATCCTTATTTGAGCCATTACAGAGACACATTTCATGAAAGAGAGAAGTCTCCCTTTGAAACATCTATGGATGGAATTCTTAGATACCGAGGCAGGCTATGCGTTTTGAATGTTGCAGAATTGCACCGTCGAATCTTAGAAGAAGCTCATTATTCTTGGTATTCTATTCACCCAGGTGCAACAAAGATGTATCATGATATTAAGTTGATATATTGGTGGGATGGCATGAAGAGGGACATAGCAGAATTTGTAGCTCAATGTCCAAATTTCCAGCAAGTGAAAATCGAACATCAAAAGCCAGGAGGATTATTGCAAGCAATGAAAATCCCTACCTGGAAATGGGAAGTGATCAATATGGATTTTATTGTGGGGTTACCCCATTCCCGAGGCAAGTATGATTCTATATGGGTGATTGTGGATAGATTGACGAAAACAGCTCATTTTCTTCCAGTCAGAACCACACACTCGGCTGAAGTTTATGCAAGGTTGTATCTCAAAGAAGTTGTCCGACTCCATGGTATTCTGATATCCATTGTCACAGATAGAGGGGCGCAATTTACAACTAAGTTCTGGAAATCTTTCCAAGAAGGTCAAGGTACTCAAGTAACGCTCAGCATGGCATTCCATCGGCAAACTGATGGGCAAGCTGAACATACAATTCAGACCTTGGAAGATATGCTATAGGCATGTGTACTAGATTTCGGTGGTAGTTGGGATGACCACTTATCGTTAATTGAGTTTGAATACAACAATAGCTACCATTCCAGTATCCAAATGGCTCCGTATGAAGCTCTATATGGAAGGAAGTATAGATCCCCGATTGGATGGTTTGAAATAGGAGAAGTACAACTAATAGGCCCTGAGTTGATTCAGCAAGCGGTAGAAAAAGTCAAGGTGATCCGAGATCGATTGTTGACAGCCCAAAGTCGCCAGAAATCTTATGCGGACAACCGCCAGCAAGACCTAGAATTTCAAGTTGATGATTGGGTATTCTTAAAGGTGTCACCAATGAAAGGTGTGATGAGATTTGGTAAGAAAGGGAAGTTAAGTCCTCGATACATTGGACCCTATAAGACTATCCGCAAAGGGGGTCAAGCAGCTTATGGATTGGACTTGCCTCCAGAACATGAATTAGTCCATCCAGTTTTCCATGTCTCAATGCTCCACAAGTGTGTTGGAGATCCTATGAGGATTGTTCTAGTAGATGATGTTCAGGTAACAGAAAAGCTAGTCTATGAAGAAGTGCCTATTGCCATATTAGACAGGCAAGTACGGAGACTTCGAACTAAGGAAGTGGCCTCAGTTAAAGTCTTATGGCGAGATAACAACTGGGAAGAAGTGACTTTTGAAGCGGAAGAGAGTATGAAATCCAAATACCCGCATTTATTTCAGTCCTCAGAAGAAATCCACGATGAGACACCAGGATTATGGGTATGAATGTTTTCTTTTATGCATATGGGTTGTGTGTGGCTAACATATATTGTTATTGTGTTGTAGCCCTGTGAGGCAATGTTATTATGGGTTTTTTTGACAGGATGGTAGTGCCATATTACAGGGGAAACTCTGGCGAAATTTTCGTAGAATTCGCGAGTGCTTAACATTTGAGGACGAATGTTCCAAAAGGGGGGAAGAATGTTACACCCCGAATATTATTCGTTAACGTACAATGCGTAGAATAACGAAGGGAACGATGTATACGATGTTTAGATAAGAAAGAAATACCATTTGATGATTTTAAATGAGATTTCAAAGATATGTGAGGAAGAAGACGAAAGTTGTTAAGGAAAACTAGGTATATGTTGTGCGTCGGGCAAGATTTACGAGTATCGAATTAATGATGGATTGATAATGTTTTGAAGAAGAGTTATAATTTCCCTTAGATCATTAATGAGGTGTTAAACAAGTGTCAAGAAGGTTCCATAAGGATTGGAGATCAAACGAAGTGACGAGAACAAGATCGGAGAAAAGGTGGGTTCTACGGCCGATTATACGGTCCGTATAATGTTATATGGTCCGTATAATGTTATACGATCCACAGAATCATCAGTGAAGTCCCTCACTGATGGGATTATACGGTCACTTATATGGACAGTATAAATATTATACGGACCGTATAATGTGCCGTATAATGAACACAGAAGCGAGGAGTTGACGGGGTGATTTCACGGTCACTTATACGGACCGTATAAATTTATACGGACCGTATAATGTGCCGTCAATTTGACACATAAAGGGATAGGTGCTGAAGCAGTTTCACGGTCACTTATACGGACCGTATAAATTTATATAGACTGTATAAGTGTCCGTATAATGACGTCGGGACAGATTTTTAATTTATAAAAGAATATCCCAAGTTCATTTAATTCATTTTATTTTCTCTCTCCACGACTCAAGAGCTCTCTAGAACTTTCCAAACTCCTCATATACAAGAATCCAAGTGAAATCAATGATCAACTTCATCAAATCAAGGGAAACAAGTGCAAGAAACTCACTAGGGTTCATCTAAGGCAAGAAATTTCATGAGAAGTGGAACCAGGGTTTTTCTCAAGTGAAGTACTTCCAGTTAAAGTTCATCCCCACACTATCAAAGGTAAGTTTTATGGTATTTACATGTTATTTAAGGTGTTGAAAAGTTGAAACACTTGGATTGTTGAAGGGTATAGGAAATGGGTCATGAAAGTGGGAATAGTGTAAATTTTGAGTAATAGTTTGGAATGAATCATGAATATTGATATGTTGTGATTGTAATTACGTTAAGAATGATGTCAAGAGCATGATAGAAACATTAGATGAGATTGAATGTAATGTTGTGCTATGATCAGGATTATGGATGACCTTGAGAGGAAATTGTGGGGATTGGATAATGATGAATTTGATAAAAGTTATTGATGATGATATTATGAATATTGTTATTGACCTTTGGGAGTTAATATATGATATGGAGAAAGTAGTATAAATAAAGGAGATGCTGCTCAAATATCTCTAGCTTAGTTCAAAAGCACTTATGTTATCGATTATCTAATATGAGTATGAACTTTCTTGAAGGTAGAAACACGACCAACGAAGAAGAACGATCAAACGATAGAATAACTAAACGAAAGAGGTATGTAAGGCTAATCCTTTCCTTCTAAGGCATGAATCTTCCAAATTTTCCCTGATCTTCCTATATAATGGAAATTATGAGTCCATGACTATACAGAGCTACAGACGTCCATGATAAAGAAAGGAGATACAATACGAGTATGTTAATGATGATGATGAATTTAAGTATGAAGAATCCTAGAGTAATATAAAATGTCCATGAAGCTTATGATTCTAAGTATAGTCCCATTGATACTTTTCCTTGTGTACACTCACCTTAAAATGTTAGTCCCTTCAAGGTGAGATATGATGATTATGATTACTCCATAATATAATCGGGGGTTTACGACCTTATGTCACCCCGACATAGCCATAGTTGCCTTCATGCTCTAATGTATGTTTTGATGATAAATGTATAATCATGCCAATTTATGATAAGATTATGATATGCCTATGAGATGTGTAATAATGATGAGTTTACGATTGATTATATGACGATACGATTCCACCGTGCCTAGTTGGCCGGGCATGTCACCAGGAAGGCGGGCTGCATACGATTCCACCGTGCCTAAATGGCCGGGCATGTCACCTCTATGGGGGGCTGCTATGTTTACACCGCGCCTAGAAGGCCGGGCATGATCACCACTAGTGGGCGACATATGATGGTTACCCAGACGCGGGTTAACGATGATTATTTATATGATATGATGATGTATGCGCTATGATGATACATGTACCATGATTATATGTGTGTGTATATATATATATATATATATATATATATATATATATATATATATATATATATATATATATATATATATATATATATATATATATATATATATATATGTATGTATGTATTTTGGGCACGACGGGGTCTTGTCCCATCCATATGTCTAGTACTCTAGTAGAGGCTCGTAGATACGCATGTGTGGGTAGTATGGTCTCACGATGTTACTATTGTATCCATATTATTATTTTGATAGCCGAAGGGCTTATGTATATAAAAGTAATTATGTTTCCAAATGAAAAATGGTTTTCCTATGATTATCCGTTTATGAATATTAACGAAGTGTATAATGAGCATGATGAGAAATAGAATGAGTGGTGCTTAGTGGTTAGCCCCGGGTACCCGTCATGGCCCCTTGTCGGGTCGTGACAATATTGGTGTTGGAGATGATGTTATTACTGTTGATATTTTTGTGGTTGTTGTCGGTTGCTGAATTGAGATTTTGGGCTAGGCATATAAACATAGGAGATGCTGCCGAAATTTCGGCAGATTCTAGAAAGACTTACTTGAAAGTTTAGCACAAGTATACTACGATGAGTCTAACGATAGTGTGAATCCTCTTAAATGTAGACTTGCGAGCTCGAACGAGTAATTGTAGATAATTGGAGGCTGAACAGGTATGTTAAGGCTCGTCCCTTTCTTTCAAGGGCATGATTCCTATGGTATGATTCCATAAATGTTTCCATAACCTCTTTGTCTTCAAAAGCTAAAAGTTCATGATTCTCAAAGTTTCTCATGATGTTAAAGATGAGAATGATTCTATGATGATTATAATTGAGTTATTTCATGATTTTCTCGATTTTATTCATTGTTGCTGATGTCGCCTTATAATAATTGTTCCTTCAAGGTGAGATGGAACGATGATGATTATTCCATAATGTAATCGGCGGTTATCGACCTTACGTCACTCGATAGAGTCATAGCGTTCTTTGGGCTCTCATGCATGCTACTTATGTTATAATGTATTTATATGTATATATTTACATAACCGAGTCCCTTACTTAAGGGCCGGGTACGGTATATATTTACATAACCGAGTCACTTACTAAAGGGCCGGGTACGGTATATATTTACATAACCGAGTCCCTTACTAAAGGGCCGGGTATGGTATATATTTACTGTCACGACCCAACCCCGTGGGCCATGACTAGTGCCCGAACTGGACACCCGTATACGAACCTGTTAAAATATAATCAAACTGAACCTATGAACAATATGGAAACTTGCAAAAGAACTCCAACGGTTCATAACGTCGTCATATATATATATATATATATATATGATGATATGATTATGTCACCGAGTCCCATAATGGGCCGGGTATGATATATGATATTGACATGCATGATTTATGTTTCAAAGGCAAGTGTTTTGGTACTCTAGACGTTGTACTTGTTTTCTGTATTCCTTATTTCAGTTATGATCCTTTTTAGATGTTATACCCCGTATTTTTATTGGTCGAGTTATTCGCAAGAGAATCGACTCAAGTTAAAGACGAGATCATTTTCAGACATGAAATAGAAATCTTTAATTTTCAATTTTAATTAAAACATAAATTGTTTATAAATTTTATTTAGTATAGAAATATTATTGGAGATTAGGGACTAATTAATTGTGATTAGATTACTAAGTAAGAATTAGGGATTAATTAAACTAATTAATCTTAATTATCTTGAGTGGGCCCCACCCGATTAAAAAAAATATAAGATGATGACTCACTATAGAGGAGCACGTGTAAATAAAATAGGCAGCATATATATGCATTGTTGGTGACTAATGTTGGTCATAAACTTCAATTGTGATTTCCAATTCAATAGAGAGAAAAGAATACATAGCCATGGCTGCCACTGTTCACGGCCAGCCATGGTTGAAGGGAAAAATGTTGTTGTTACTATTTGATTAAGTTCCAAGTGATTTTCAAGTTCAAGGAGGTTATAGCAACATTGGATTTTAAGTTGGAGAAGAAGAAATTGTAAGATTGGAGCAATTGAGCGTGGAATTTCCTCCGAGAAAAATTTGGTAAGATTTTCTTATTTTATGGTGTAATTATGTTAATGGTGTTGTAATGGAAGGATTAAAATTGGATTGGGCGAAATTGGAATTAAGAAAATACATGAAATCGTTGTTATACGAAATTGTGGGTTGAAAAGGATTAAAAAGGGTTATTGGATTGTTAGGATTATTATGGGTTGAATTGTGAGAATTTTGTATGTATATCTCTATTGTTGGTATTTCTGTGTTAACAGGTATGTAAAGCTGTCCCTTCTTTCTTTTGGCATGTCTTAGATGTAAGTGATGAATGATATGAACCTTGGGGTAACTCTATTCATAAGTTCCGAATGTGATTCGTGATTCTTATTCACTTCTTGATGCTAGAACTATTAAGTGATTGGGTTTTCCTCTCGAGTCCTTTGTACGTTGGATAGTAGTTGATGCGTGAAAATTCCTATTCTTAAAGGATTCTGTAATGATTAGTGTCCTTGACTTCTATAAGCTATTTCACACTATATTGACATGTGTCTACGATTCCTAAGACTCTTTTGATATGAACTATAATGACATTCGAGGGATACTTGCTATAATTGTCGCTACTGATACTCAGGTGTTAATCTCTTCTTCTTATTATGTTTGAGTCTTGATAATGATTTAAATTGCATATGGTTGCTCACTACTCTGCTCGTGCATGCCTCAATATGTCTTTCACCGAGTCCCGGGCCGGGTATGTTATCGTGCACAGTTTCACTGCATTGTTCACCGAGTCCCTCACTAGAGGGCCGGGTACGGTTTATATATATGATGATATGATGACATGTTATGGCGGCCAGGAGGGTATATGATGACGTTATGAACCGTTGGAGTTCTTTTGCAAGTTTCCATATTGTTCATAGGTTCAGTTTGATTATATTTTAACAGGTTCGTATACGGGTGTCCAGTTCGGGCACTAGTCATGGCCCATGGGGTTGGGTCGTGACAGAAGTGGTATCAGAGCAGTTCGTCTTCGGAGTGTCTACAGACCGTGTCTAGTAGAGTCTTATTTATCGGTGTGTTGTGCACCACATCTATAAACAGGAAGCTATAGGACATTTAGGATGTTACCTTTCTTTCATATCTAAGATCGTGCGATAGAGCCCAGCCATAGGAAATGAAATTCCTTGTACTAACCTTTGATGTCAGCTGAAGAACATCTTCGACAGAAGAAAGCAACTGATGATATTGGCAGTTACAAAGTACACAGGTAAGTAACGGAGGACGAAAGAGAAGCTGGATAGGAAAGTATAACAAAACAGATCGTTAAAGGATCAGGTACGTCTCGAGGTGCGATATGTGAGGTAAGTCCCGACACCTCTATACTTTTTTTTCTGGAAATTGGGAGCCCTGTGTGGCTATGGTACGATATGATATATGCGTATATATGTTGGCCCTGTGAGGCATTATTGGTATTTCCTGCGTGCAGGTTCTGGGATAGTAAGAAGTACAGAGGAAACTCTGCCCAAATTTTCCCAGAAATAGGAAAACGAAGAGAATGAGATATAAGTTCATAATATGCCTTGAAAGTTGATACCGATAGGGTAAATTTATTATGTTGGATTAAAGCTTTAAGATATACCTTCCATGTCATCCGTAAGGGGCACCATTCTTACTCGGGAAATTTTACTTCGAAAAAGCATATATGGGCAGCAAAGTTTGGAATTCATTTGGATGGACCAGAATACTTTCCAGTCACATTTTTGCCTTAAAAAAAAAGTTTATGGTGAAAGGCAAAAACGTCCGGCAATTAAGTTTCACTATTGGAAGAGTACAAAGCATACAACAAGCAGTTGTAAACTAAATAGTTCGTTCAAAAAAAAGAATTCTGAGGGTAAACTATGTGAATTAAGAGATAGAAGTCTCGCGGTGCTTGACAGATTCTAGTTCTTCTTGTGTGGTTTCGGAGGACGCTTCATGGTGACTTAACCTTGGAGTGGGAGTGTTCTTGTGTTCTTTGAGTTTGTAATCAACTAAGTGGAGATGGAATTTGTGGAAGGAAAACTTAAACTTGTGGGCTGTTTAGGATCATGTATTTCATATGTTGTTGATGAAATGCTTGGATGATTTGGAAGGGCTTGTGACACTAAGGGATAAATTATGACGAGTTTACAGTTAAAAGGAGTAATAATATGATTGAGATAAAAGTACGGAGGAGGAAGAATTATGAAAAATTATGAAGGTATTGATAAGACAGCTTGTGAGATATTATGGGTAAGATTGATCAGAAAGGGTGAAGGGTTAAGTACGCCTATTCCACAGAGTGTAATTAAAACATAGTAAGAATCGTGAATAAGATTAAGAAGTATTACGTTATAGGATGGATTACGAATAGGATGTAACGTGAATACCATAAGGATTGCTATAGAAATGAGTAAAGCCTAGCAAGGAAGTAACTAAAGAATACGATGTGATTAGTGTGAAACGGAAAAGCAAATGTAGAACGAATAAGAAAGACTTACAAAGTTCCATAGGGAAAGTTCAGAATAAAAGTCAAATGGTAACGAAAGTGAAAGCGAGCACAGGAAGAGAAGGAGTTAATAGAAAGAGGAGGATAAGAAGAAAGCGAGTGGGATTACAGTGTAGTGATGTGTTACGACGTGTATAGCGAAGAAAACGAGTAGTACAAGTGGCAGAATTGTGAAAGACCAACCTAAAGGAAGATGAGCAACAAGACGAAATGAATGCCAGAAATGACTGGTATGATAAGAATAAATAGAGATGAACATAATATGTTTCGAAAATGAGGAAGGGGTTATGTAGAAGTAGTGTTTTCCGAAGAATACAGGAATAGCATGAGATTCTTCGTGCACAGAATAAAAGATGGACATAGACTGGAGAGATGAAAGGACTACTAAAGGAAACACTCAAGACGGGTGTAAATGATTGAGTACGAGTATTAAATAAAACAGGAAGACATATAGCTATGGACTTAAAGATGTAGTACGACGAAATGATGATAAGACAAGACCACTATTAAGACGAATTTGATATGATTTTGAGTAAGTTAAAAATTTGCATTGGGTATACAACAAGGATGAAAGAGCATGAGGCTTAAAGGAGTACTACGTGTATGTGACTTCACCTCGGAAATGGTGAAATCCTTAAAAGACAAGGATTGCGAATTTGCGAAACAACTGATGTATTGTGAATTTATTAGAAGAAACAGATGATATCCTTTGGGATAAAGGTGGTGTTATAGGAAAGCTTGGTACACTTATCATCAGAATATAAATGCTACCGAATGGAGAATTTGAAACGACTGTAAGCACTGGCTAATTACTGATTGGAATGAATGGAATGTGGCTTCGGATAAATTGCTACATCAATTACATTACTCGGGTACCACTCATTACATAAGAGGTTGTACTGTATATATCGAGAGTTCTCATCGCCTCATGATTGTGTTAGGGTTTCATACATGGGTGATCGAAGTTATAGATGATATAAAAGAAGACATGGATATGGTGCAATATACCGAATGTATTGGAAAGGAATCATATGAATTTGAAAATTGGAAATGGGGACATAGAGTAGAATATAAATAGATAATGATGTGGGTACACCCTAAAGGGGGGAAGCGGATGAAAGAAATGCAAATGTAAGATGAAATCAACTGACACTGCAATACATTTAATGTGAAATCTTAAACTTCAAGTAAGATCCCATGTTGAAACAAGTTGGTAAGATCTGAAGGCTAGCGATAAACGGATAGAAGCCAAGATGGTATTTGAGACAGTGCTGAGAGTTATTGGAAAGGATCTTGGATAATATGACACCAGAAGATGGATACCGATAAAAAGGGAGAATACGACAAGAGAATGGTGACGAATAACTCAAGAGATGTTATGAAGGATAGTAATGCTATACTGGATTAGAGGTTAAGATATTGGCAATGGATTTATTGGCTAACGACATGGTGACACATAAGTAGCGAAGGAGAAGGGAAAGGAAGGGAGTATAACAAGGAAGACTACAAACGAGTTTTAGTAGGATATGAGAAAACCAAATGGCGAATAAAGGAAGGGAAAGGAGCGTGACAAGATGGACCGCAACTGAGTCTTAGTACAAATAAGATATGTAAAACTGGATGAACCAGGAGAGGGAAGGACTATGACTAAGATTGGATACACTTTATACAAGTAGTACAAGAATAGTTATGTAACCTACGAATATTTGTATACTAAGAATGGGACCAAGTGAGTACCTGATAAGAGAAGAATATAGGATTTGCATAAAGACTAGCGTGGTGACGCTAAGGTATTTTTCCGGGCTGATTGAGCACCTACACATACTCGTGTAAAGATTGCAATAGGATGCGTGATAGGAGAACTAAGAGCAAATTTGAATAAAGGGGTAATCGAAGAGTTTGAGTCAAAAATAGAGAAACGACGCGAGATAAAATGCCTAAAGTATTGCCAGTTAGGGTAAAGGAAGTTACGAAATGATTTAACCGAGGCGATCAGAACAAGCGGGTTACTGGTTACTGGATGACAGTGAAGTTATAATATGAGGGAACCCTAGCGCTATTTGATGGACAACCCTATAGATCGAGAGCAAGAACTAAAAGCAAGTGATAGTTAAAGACCTTTAAAGGAAAGTCAGAAAGTGACACATGATGCTGAGGATTCCAGAATACGAACAGTCACAGCGGAGTAAAGTAAGGAAATTGGAGTACAAGAATGTTACCCTCTAGGAAATTTCATTTTACTCGTAGAGTCTGTGAGGGATCTACAAATACCGGAGGTATGAAATACTCTAAGAATTGCAAAATCTAATAGACCGATGAGGGATGTCTGCGCGTTACAAGATCTTGTTTAAAGATAAAAAGGTAAAGTGAAGTGAACGATACATCATCTTAAGGGAGTAACTATAGAAAAAGAAAGAGTCGGGTCAGGACTACATGCACCATGAGTACAAGTTCGAATAAATCGATGACAGTACAACTGAACAGTATGCAGAGAAGAGAGATAATAACACTTCAGCAGAACAGCTCGAAACACAGCTGATAACCAACTGTGAAATAAAGAGGAATGCAAAGACAACGACGTGGAATAATTACCTTGAGAAGCAACAGAAGAAGGAAATATTACAGGAATGATTCTGTAGAGATCTGAAATGCATTATGATAAATTAAAGGAAATCGACCAACGAAAGAGTCATGTGAAGAGTATAATTCAGTGAAAGGACGTTTAAGGAAATACTGGGAGTTCAGGACCAGTATAACATTCGAGGACGAATGTTCAAAAGGGGGGAAGGATGTTATACCTCGTATTTTTATACGTCGAGTTATTCGCAAGAGAATCGACTCAAGTTAAAGACGAGATCATTTTCGGACACGAAATATAAATCTTTAATTTTCAATTTTAATTAAAACATAAATTGTTTATAAATTTTATTTAGTATAGAAATATTATTGGAGATTAGGGACTAATTAATTGTGATTAAATTACTAAGTAAGAATTAGGGATTAATTAAACTAATTAATTTTAATTATCTTGAGTGGGCCCCACCCGATTAAAAAAAATATATAAGATGATGACTCACTATAGAGGAGCACGTGTAAATAGAATAGGCAGCATATATATGCATTGTTGGTGACTAATGTTGGTCATAAACTTCAATTGTGATTTCCAATTCAATGGAGAGAAAAGAATACATAGCCATGGCTGCCACTGTTCACGGCCAGCCATGGTTGAAGGGAAACAATGTTGTTGTTGTTGGGTGTGGAATTGGCCAAACAAGTCAATTCTTTTGTTCACATAGTCGTGATGTAAGCGCTTACCTCATCATAGGAAATTCATTCCTATAAATAGGTAGCTTATGGTTCATTTGTAAAACACACCAAATTGAAGAAGACAACACATCCCAAAGAGAGAGAAAAATCTAAGAGAAATACTCTTAGTGAAAGGCCTAAGTAAGAGAAGGTCTTTGAGAGAATTTTTTGTGGTAAAATTCTTGAGTGTAATTGGGATTGGGGTTGTGAGGTTGAGTGTTGTAAACACTTGTAATATTTCTTCTTTAATAAGATCTGCAGCAGCAACGTGGACGTAGCTCTCACATTGAGGGTGAACCACTATAAATCTGTGTGTGCTATTTATTCTTCGCTTACATCACGGCGTAAGTAGGTTCTGTGTAAGGAGGTTGGTATTTAAGTGGTCCAGCTGTGACCCTCCAATCTTTCCTGGGAACCTGCTTACAAAGGTCGGATTTGGGATTCAAATCCTAACAACTGGTATCAGAGCAACAGGTTGTGTTGTGATTTAGAAACGATGGGAGGCGAAGATGGTACGACGCACGGCATTGGTAAATTCGATGGTACAGACTTTGCGTTCTGGAGAATGCAAATTGAAGATTATTTATATGGCAGAAAGCTTCATGAACCTCTGAGTCCGAAACTAGAGGAGATGAAGCAAGCAGATTGGAATCTCCTCGACAGACAAGTTCTGGGAGTCATTCGGCTGACGCTGTCGAAGAACGTTGGCAAAAGAGAAGACCACCGCAGATATGATGAAGGTATTGTCTGACATGTATGAGAAACCTTCGGCAAATAATAAGGTATTTCTCATGAAGAAACTATTTCATCTAACGATGATGGAAAATGCTCATGTTGCTGCACACGTAAATGAATTCAATACCATTGTAAATCAATTGTCATCGGTAAAAAATTGACTTCGATGATGAAGTGCAAGCTCTAATTTTGTTGGCATCCCTACCAAATAGCTGGGAGCCAATGAGAGCAGCGGTTAGTAATTTTGTCGGCAGTGACAAACTAAAGTTCAACGATGTTAGGGATCGTATCCTTGCTGAGGAGGTGCGCAGGACAGATTCTGGAGAGGCATCGACGAGTTCTGCTTTTAATGTTGAAAATAGAAGCAGAAATTATGACAGAAACTACAACCGAAATAGGGGCAGATCAAAGTCAAGGAATGGCAGGGGTCAATCCAGACCAGGATGAACACATGAGTGCTGGAACTGTGGAAAACCAGGTCACTTCAAGAAGAACTGCAGGGCGCCAAAGAAGGAGGACAACAAGGGGGCTGGAATCAACGCTGCTACGGAAGACATTGGCGATGCGTTGTTGCTATCGGTTGACAGCCCGATAGACTCTTGGGTGCTTGATTCAGGAGCGTCCTTTCATACCACCCCACATCATGATATAATGACAAACTATGTGGCTGGGAATCTCGGCAAAGTTTATTTAGCCGATGGAGAGCCGCTAGACGTTGTTGGCACGGGAGACATTAATTTGAAGATGTCAAATGGATCCTCGTGGAAGATTACAAAAGTTAGACATGTTCCAAAGCTGATGCGAAACCTGATTTCAGTAGGTCAGCTTGATGATGAGGGATATGATCTCAACTTTGGTAATGGGTCTTGGAAGGTGGCGAAAGGTGCTATGGTAGTTGGCCGAGGAAAGAAGATTGGCACTCTCTACATGACGGATAGCTGTCGTGATATTGTTGCTGTGGTTGACAACACAAAGAAGACAGATTTGTGGCATTGTCGGCTTGGGCATATCAGCCAGAAGGGGATGAAGCTGTTGGTGACAAATGGCTTAATTCCGGAGCTGAAGACGGTGGACCTTCATACGTGTGAGAGCTGCATTCTCGGAAAACAAAAGCGAGTAAGCTTCTCAAGTGCAGGCAGAGAGTTGAAGGTCGAAAAGCTGGAATTGGTGCACACAGACGTGTGGGGACCTACCACTGTACCCTCCCTTGGAGGATCACACTACTACGTGACCTTCATTGATGATTCAACCAGGAAGGTATGGGTTTATTTTATGAAAAATAAATCCGATGTGTTTAGTGTATTCAAAAGATGGAAAGCCATGGTCGAGAATGAAACAAACCTCAAGTTGAAGTGTTTGAGGTCCGACAACGGCGGAGAATACACTGATGGTGATTTCAAACGGTACTGTGCCGATAATGGGATCAAGATGATGAAGACTATTCCTGGAACGCCGCAACAGAATGGAGTAGCCGAAAGAATGAACCGAACGTTGAACGAGCGTGCTCGGAGTATGAGAATACACTCTGGACTGCCCAAGACATTCTGGGCAGATGCAGTCAATACCGCGGCCTTCTTAATTAACCGAGGACCGTCAGTTCCCTTGGATTTCAGAATTCCAGAAGATGTCTGGAGTGGCAAGAAGGTAAATCTTTCATTTCTGAAAGTGTTCGGTTGCTTATCATATGTTCATAATGATGATACGGCTAGAAGCAAGCTTGATCCAAAATCAAAGAAGTGTTACTTTATTGGCTATGGTGACACCGATCTTGGGTACCGATTTTGGGATGAACAAAATCGGAAGATCATCCGAAGCAGGAATGTTGTCTTTAACGAAGAGGTACTGTACAAATACAAGCTGCAAAAGAATTCAGAATGTCAGGACAAGGAATCGGAAATAGTCGATTTGAAGGACTTTCCGGCACCTGAGCCGCAACCAGGTACAACCGAGGCAGAGGAACAAACAATCCGAGAAGGTGCTGATGAAAGTGTTGATTCTGAAACAAATGAACAGACGCCAATCACAGAGCTGCGTAGATCATCCAGGATCAGGAAGCCGCTTCACAGGTACTCTCTATCCCTCAACTACATTCTACTCACTGATAGAAGGGAGCCGGAATGTTATGAAGAAGCAATGCAAGTCGATGAATCGACTAAGTGGGAGCTGGCAATGAAGGATGAAATGGATTCACTATCGGCAAATCATACATGGGAATTATCCGAGTTGCCAAAGGATAAAAAGGCATTGCAAAACAAATGGGTTTATCGGATAAAAGAAGAACCCAATGGAAGCAAACGTTATAAAGCAAGGCTGGTTGCAAAGGGATTTCAACAGAAAGAAGGCATTGACTATACGGAGATCTTCTCTCCCGTAGTCAAGATGGTGACTATCAGAACTGTTCTTGGGCTGGTAGCAAAGGAAAATCTACATCTGCAACAGATGGACGTGAAAACTGCATTTCTTCACGGTGATCTAGACGAGGAAATCTACATGCGACAGCCGGAGGGATTCAAAATCAAAGGAAAAGAGAATCTGGTGTGCAAACTTCAAAAGAGTCTGTACGGACTAAAAAAGGCTCCAAGACAGTGGTATTTAAAGTTTGACAGCTTTATGAAGAAAGCTAATTTTTCAAGGTGCGAGGCAGATCACTGCTGTTACTTCAAAAAATTTGAAGACTCGTACATGATACTGCTACTCTATGTCGACGACATGCTAATCGTAGGAGCAAACCTACAGGAGATTGATCGGTTGAAAAAAGGGTTATCGGAAGAGTTTGCAATGAAGGATTTGGGAGCTGCAAAGCAAATCCTTGGGATGAGAATCGACCGAAGCAAGGAGGGCATCAAACTCTCACAAGAAGAATATGTGAGGAAAGTTATCAAAAAGTTTAACATGCATGATGCCAAGCTAGTCAGCACTCCCTTGGCTGGACACTTTCGGTTGTCAAAGGATCAGTCGCTGACAACCGAGGATGAGAAGAAGCAGATGGACAAGATACCTTATGCATCTGCAATCGGTAGTCTTATGTATGCAATGATATGTACAAGGCCAGACATTGCACATGCAGTGGGAGTTGTCAGCCGATTTATGAGCAATCCGGGAAAGCAACACTGGGAGGCTGTGAAGTGGATATTCAGATATCTGAAAGGCAGCTCGAGTTCAGCTCTGTATTTCCGAAAATAAAAAACAAGATTGCAAGGGTATGTTGATGCTGACAACGGTGGTGATATTGATAGCAGAAAGAGCACATCCGGGTATGTTTACACCTTCGGAGGTACTGCAATCTCTTGGGTTTCCAAGTTGCAAAAGATAGTAGCTCTCTCTAGTTGTGAGGCTGAGTACGTTACTGTGACGGAGGCCACAAAGGAAATGATGTGGCTACAATCTTTTCTGCGGGAATTGGATCAGGACCACGAGGGAAGTGTGCTATATTGTGATAGCCAAAGTGCCATTCATTTGGCAAAGAACCCGGTCTACTATGCTCGAACGAAGCACATACAACTCCGGTACCATTTCATTAGATCAGCTTTGGAAGATGGAGCGCTAGTGCTTGAGAAGATCGCAGGGAGTCAGAATCTAGCAGACATGCTGACAAAGGCAGTGACGATAGACAAACTGAAGCTATGCTCAGCTTCAGTTGGCCTGCACGAAGTATGAAACTAGGAAAGAGCTGCTGCATCGATCAAAGTGTGAAGACAAATTAAAATTAGTCTTCAAGTGGGAGATTTGTTGGGTGTGGAATTGGCCAAACAAGTCAATTCTTTTGTTCACATAGTCGTGATGTAAGCGCTTACCTCATGATAGTCGTGATGTAAGCGCTTACCTCATCATAGGAAATTCATTCCTATAAATAGGTAGCTTATGGTTCATTTGTAAAACACACCAAATTGAAGAAGACAACACATCCCAAAGAGAGAGAAAAATCTAAGAGAAATACTCTTAGTGAAAGGCCTAAGTAAGAGAAGGTCTTTGAGAGAATTTTCTGTGGTAAAATTCTTGAGTGTAATTGGGATTGGGGTTGTGAGGTTGAGTGTTGTAAACACTTGTAATATTTCTTCTTTAATAAGATCTGCAGCAGCAACGTGGACGTAGCTCTCACATTGAGGGTGAACCACTATAAATCTGTGTGTGTGCTATTTATTCTTCGCTTACATCACGGCGTAAGTAGGTTCTGTCTAAGGAGGTTGGTATTTAAGTGGTCCAGCTGTGACCCTCCAATCTTTCCTGGGAACCTGCTTACAAAGGTCGGATTTGGGATTCAAATCCTAACAGTTGTTACTATTTGATCAAGTTCCAAGTGATTTGCAAGTTCAAGGAGGTTATAGCAACATTGGATTTTAAGTTGGAGAAGAAGAAATTGTAAGATTGGAGCAATTGAGCGTGGAATTTCCTCCGAGAAAAATTTGGTAAGATTTTCTTATTTTATGGTGTAATTATGTTAATGGTGTTGTAATGGAAGGATTAAAATTGGATTGGGCGAAATTGGAATTAAGAAAATACATGAAATCGTTGTTATACGAAATTGTGGGTTGAAAAGGATTAAAAAGGGTTATTGGATTGTTAGGATTATTATGGGTTGAATTGTGAGAATTTTGTATGTATATCTCTATTGTTGGTATTTCTGTGTTAACAGGTATGTAAAGCTGTCCCTTCTTTCTTTTGGCATGTCTTAGATGTAAGTGATGAATGATATGAACCTTGGGGTAACTCTATTCATAAGTTCCGAATGTTATTCGTGATTCTTATTCACTTCTTGATGCTAGAACTATTAAGTGATTGGGTTTTCCTCTCGAGTCCTTTGTACGTTGGATAGTAGTTGATGCGTGAAAATTCCTATTCTTAAAGGATTCTGTAATTATTAGTGTCCTTGACTTCTATAAGCTATTTCACACTATATTGTCATGTGTCTACGATTCCTAAGAATCTTTTGATATGAACTATAATGACATTCGAGGGATACTTGCTATAATTGTCGCTACTGATACTCAGGTGTTAATCTCTTCTTCTTATTCTGTTTGAGTCTTGATAATGATTTAAATTGCATATGGTTGCTCAATACTCTGCTCGTGTATGCCTCAATATGTCTTTCACCGAGTCCCTCACTAGAGGGCCGGGTACGGTATATATATATGATGATATGATGACATGTTATGGCGGCCAGGAGGGTATATGATGACGTTAAGAACCGTTGGAGTTCTTTTGCAAGTTTCCATATTGTTCATAGGTTCAGTTTGATTATATTTTAACAGGTTTGTATACGGGTGTCCAGTTCGGGCACTAGTCATGGCCCACGGGGTTGGGTCGTGACATTTACATAACCGAGTCCCTTACTAAAGGGCCGGGTACGGTATATATTTACTTAACCGAGTCCCTTACTAAAGGGCCGAGTACGGTATATATTTACATAATCGAGTCCCTTATTAAAGGGTCGGGTACAGTATACATATAAATAATCGAGTCCCTTATTACAGGGCCGGGTACGATATATATTTACATAACCGAGTCCCATAATGGGCCGGGTACGGTATACAGAGTATATGTATGTATGACTCACCACATAAGGTACAGATGCATTGGTATCCATTAATTATCATACTCATCTCATGTCATCTTTCCATTCAATCATGACCTTCACTACTGTGTTTCATGCTTTGCATATTCAGTACATTTTTCGTACTGACCCCCTTTCTTCGGGAGCTGCGTTTCATGCCCGCAGGTGCAGACACTCAGTTTGGTGATCTGCCATCCTAAGAATTCTGCCCAGCTGATTGGAGAGCTCCATTGTTCCGGAGCTTGAGTCATTTTGGTAGAGATCCTTTGATATAGACTTATGCATATCCAGGGGTATGGCGGGGCCCTGTCCCGTGATATTTCACTGTTATACTCTTAGAGGTCTGTACACATGTGTGGGTTGTATATATGTTTGGTCAGCTATATCGACGTAGTTCGTTTTGGATATTCCCGTATATAGTGGCAGCCTGGTCGCCTTGCATATTTTGATATTTTTGGTTAGCTGTGACTCTTCAGGAGATAGGTTCATTCTGATATATGACATTATGAGTCTACAACATGCTTTTACGAATTTCCATATTGTCCTTTGTTCAGTCTGATTATATATTGCAGGGTCGTACACGGGTGTCTAGTTAGGGCATTAGTCATAGCCCATCGGTGTGGGTCGTGACAAAAGTGGTATCAGAGCAGTTCATCCTCGGAGTGTCTACAGACCGTGTCTAGTAGAGTCTTTTTTATCGGTGTGTTGTGCACCACATCTATAAACAGGAAGCTACAGGGCATTTAGGATGTCGTCTTTTTTTCTGATCGTAGTTCGTGTAGGAATGTATTGAAGAAGAGGACAGGTTCAGTTAATGGGAGCGTAAGTGAGGCTCCGAAGGGGGACATGAGACCTGTATCACCCGTCGACTCAGGATCGAGGATGTCAAGACATATAAGAAAAAGCATCAGCTATTCCATTGACACGGATCCATCAGAGGATGTGGCTCCATTAGGAGGAGACCCGACTAAGAAATCATTTGACAAAGACCCGTTTAAGGGTTCATGAAACTCCTGTAGACGAAGACATAATTGAGGAAGTACAGAGTTTGGCACATCTAGACTTTTCCTGCGTTTCAGCATTATGTTAGGTTAGACTAGTAGACGGTGGGAAGACAAGGATGAAGAGCACATTTCACTCTATAGCCCACCAGATCAGGCTAAGGACAAATCGGCTACAGGTATATGAGTCTTTTATGGAAATTTTCTATGTGTGTGCATTTACTGTAGATTATTACTTAATAGCGACAAGCGAAAATCCTTAAAGGACCAATAACCAAAGTATTTATAAGTAACTACGATTAAGATGCTTTCGCCACCATTGGGAATCTTGAAAGTTAGGATGAAAAGTAGTCATACATGCAGATTGAAGGTGATTATTGAGGGTTTCAAAGGCCAAAATAGCATTTTCTTAGTCGGAAGAGTAAGAGATCCTTTTTAATCCAGAGGGAGATGCGAGAATTTATTGGGACCCGTTAGAACTTCAACTTTTTCTAGGTCATGCGATAAGGGTCACGCAGTAGGGTGGATGTGATCGTACCAGCACTAGCACACCGGATCCCATTAGCCCTCCAAGGTTAAGCGTGCTGGGGTGAGAGTAATACTAGGATGGGTGACCCCCTGGGAAGTGTATTAAGAGTCCTACAAACTCAGACATAAGAGACAGATGAGAAGATAGAGTAACCTACGGGAAATTGGAGTATGCCGATGGTTAGAAACCCTAAAAGGTCGCGAAGGATGAGGCGGACTAGACCGGCAAAGAGAAAGAAAGTGCATCACAACTCTAGAATTAGGATGAGTTCGAATAGTATGTGTGTGCATTTACTGTAGATTATTACTTAATAGCGACAAGCGGAAATCCTTAAAGGACCAATAACCAAAGTATTTATAAGTAACTACGATTAAGATGCTTTCGCCACCATTGGGAATCTTGAAAGTTAGGATGAAAAGTAGTCATACATGCAGATTGAAGGTGATTATTGAGGGTTTCAAAGGACAAAATAGCATTTGCTTAGTCGGAAGAGTAAGAGATCCTTTTTAATCCAGAGGGAGATGCGAGAATTTATTGGGACCCGTTAGAACTTCAAATTTTTCTAGGTCATGCGATAAGGGTCACGCAGTAGGGTGGATGTGATCGTACCAGCACAAGCACACCGGATCGCATTAGCCCTCCAAGGTTAAGCGTGCTGGGGTGAGAGTAATACTAGGATGGGTGACCCCCTGGGAAGTGTATTAAGAGTCCTACAAACTCAGACATAAGAGACAGATGAGAACCTAGAGTATCCTACGGGAAATTGGAGTATGCCGATGGTTAGAAACCCTAAAAGGTCGCGAAGGATGAGGCGGACTAGACCGGCAAAGGGAAAGCAAGTGCATCACAACTCTAGAATTAGGATGAGTTCGAATAGTATGTGTGTGCATTTACTGTAGATTATTACTTAATAGCGACAAGCGGAAATCCTTAAAGGACCAATAACCAAAGTATTTATAAGTAACTACGATTAAGATGCTTTCGCCACCATTGGGAATCTTGAAAGTTAGGATGAAAAGTAGTCATACATGCAGATTGAAGGTGATTATTGAGGATTTCAAAGGCCAAAATAGCATTTCCTTAGTCGGAAGAGTAAGAGATCCTTTTTAATCCAGAGGGAGATGCGAGAATTTGTTGGGACCCGTTAGAACTTCAACTTGTTCTAGGTCATGCGATAAAGGTCACGCAGTAGGGTGGATGTGATCGTACCAGCACTAGCACACCGGATCCCATTAGCCCTCCAAGTTTAAGCGTGCTGGGGCGAGAGTAATACTAGGATGGGTGACCCCCTGGGAAGTGTATTAAGAGTCCTACAAACTCAGACATAAGAGACAGATGAGAAACTAGAGTAACCTAAGGGAAATTGGAGTATGCCGGTGGTTAGAAACCCTAAAAGGTCGCGAAGGATGAGGCGGACTAGACCGGCAAAGAGAAAGAAAATGCATCACAGCTCTAGAATTAGGATGAGTTCGAATAGTATTGGGAAGTACTTTGTAAGCGAGGCGTTAGTATATATATATATATATATATATATATATATATATATATATATATATATATGTATGTATGTATGTATGTGTATGACATCCCATATGTGCCTGCGCCAACCGGTGTATGTGTCCTAGCAACCGACGTTGCGACATACTAAAGGCATCAATCGAACAGGGTAGTAAGTTCAAGTGATAGATGTTACAAGGTAAGTTGATGTTATTTTCACCATAGGTTAGAGTTGGAAAGTCCTAATGCAATAACATCAGGGAAAGGAAGAAAGTGAGTATATAGAAAGTAAAGTGTAAGAAACGGGGGGAGGGGCGGGGGGGGGGGGGGGGGTTGGTGAGTGGAGCTTCCAAGAGAGACGACGGGTAAGGCAAAGGACTATTTGGATAAAAATTTGAAGGTAGGCATGCGAAAGGGATAAAGTATGGTAGTGTGAAACAAAAGATGAATGTGTGGGGTCAGAAAACAGACTGTGATAAGTGGGACTAAAAGATATTAATCACAAATACGGATGTGAAGTAAGAGAGAGCATGTTCAGGCCTTGCAACGCTACTAAGATATTTCCAGCTCTCGAGAGGTGTATAAAGGTATAAATGTGTAGTCATACTGACACGGTTGCCTTGGAAACACAGAAGCTTCCCTAGAAGACGATTTAAAAATAGGCATTTGCATGTTTAAAAGAAATATTTCATGAACTTCAGGGTCAATACTATAAAATAACAAGTGGAGAAGGGCGCTTGGGGAGGAAGGAACTCAAGGAAGCTTTGAGGATGAAAGCAGGAAAAGTACACTAATGGGCTGGTCAAAAGGAGAGGAGAGAAGAAGAAGAGAAGAAAATGAAAATTGAGCAATCACCAAGGACAAGCGAGAGGATAATGAACTAACAAAGCTAACCGGGAGGTAGTACATGAATGACATTGGATAAGGATAAGGAATACCGAGATTCGATTATAAACAAAATAGAAGGATGTATGGGAAATATTCATGAGTATGGTTTAGCCTTGGCGGAAGGAGACGAAAGAAAATAGTATATTTGCAAGGATTACACGACACGAACAAGAAGTGACAGAACACTGGAAGAACTATAACGCATAGGTGGGATGCAAATAAGTAGTCAAGGAAAATTTCGGACATGTGAGCTAAGTGAATAAAAGGATTGATAGTGGAAGTGGAAGAGTGTAGAAAATTGACTCTCAATGATATATTACAGACGTAAAGTGAGACCGGAAACTCAGAGTAAGAAGAATTTCAGTGATAATAGTTGTGGAGCAAGACGAGGGATACAAAGCGCAAAGTGTGATCAAACGTTTCGTAAAATATTTTGATGGATTCCAATGTTCCCATTAACGCGTTAATTCGGGAAATGTTCATTCATAGAAAGGCCTTAAAGAAGGCAGCGAGAATGGACATGTAATGCATAAGCGCTTTGCTCAAATGGAAAGCTCTCGATTCGCAGAAAGGAAAAATAAGTCAAGCTATATGATGAGAGAATTCCGGTATTATAAGAGACCAAATGAGTTGGAGGATCGTTGAGGTTGGCCGATGACTACTGATATTCGGGAGTTACTAGTGTATAAGAACACCCTTAAAAAGGGGGAAGAGCAGATCTAGTCCTGAAATGAGGTCTGGCATTGTCAAAATTCAAAAGAAAGAAAGAGGTTAGCTTAAGGAGGCCAAAAATTCAGGACGTAGTGGCATATCAAGAATGCATTAAGAGGGAGCAGGAACGAATTAAAGATAAGCATACCACAAAACAGGTATGAAAAGGAATTAAAATGGATCAAGAGAATACTTTATGCAGGTGTGAGATATGATATTTCTAGACCAGTGAAATTTGTACCGCACCTAAATAGGCAGGGACATATCCTAAAGAGTAATAAAGAGAGTAAGAAAGCTCTGCAAGCTGACCACAAAGAGAATGACGAAATGGATGATGAGTTTAAAGGACACTTTGGGTTACAACGGGAGAAAATCTTGGTATTAAAGGAAAAATATGAGAATCTTAACAAAAGGAGTAACGATAAGCAATATGGCGATTTATAAAAGAGAGGAAGAACGATGTGGGTGCAGATAGAAAGGCAGCAGCGTCACCAGAAATTAGAAAGTATATCACGGGTCACTATCCATATTGAGCATAAGGGTATGTATTATAGAATTATATGAACCATCAGCGTAACGTTATGCCCCGCAGATGGGAATGGACACACTAGAAATCCAACAAGGAATGATAGCTAACTAAGTGATAACTGGAATGAGGAAGTCAAGGTAAGTATACCATATCGATGTTGGAAAAGAAGCTGTGGTAAAGTGAGAATTGCCATAACTTTATAATTATAAGTTATATTGCAAGATTTGAGGCAAAGGAATTAAAGAGAGAGTTTGACAAGAACTCGAAGATATTGTGAGATATAGACCAGTTCGAACTATGATTATTGGTTCATCGCAATATATAATCCTATTACGAGGAATAATAAAGATGGTGATGGAACATTAGGAATGTACGTATTTAAGAAATTGTATTGAGGATATGGTTGTAACTGATCATGGAAAGGAATTAAGACGACTGATTGAAGAAACATAACCGTTAAAAGTAAGAAATTGTCAGTAGCAGAGTAATGCTGAACAAGCAACGGGACATTAGAATAGGAAAATTTATGATGAATTAGAAAGCTTGGCTGATGAATCACGAGGGGATAATCTAGCATGTATCTAAGCTCAACAAGTACAAGTAGGGATAGCCAAGATAACATCGGAGGAGTCAACAAAATAAAGTATTGTATTCGAGCAAAGGAGTTATCCGTTAATAAAGAAATGAGGAACGAAAAGGAAGGACGCTCGCAGAACGGCGAGTAGCCTTGGCGTGGCCAGTTAAACCACATGAATGAAGACAGAATGAGAACGGAATACTAGTTGAATTGTGATCATATACCTAAGTATTGAACACTGTATGACTCACAAATGAATTTGATAAAGAGCTAAGAAAGAACAGGATGAAACTGACCAAATTATAGTAAAAGTATATGGTAATCGAACAAAAATTCAATGAGGATATTGAGGATGGGTGCACTATAACATTCGAGGACGAATGTTTTTAAGGGGGAAGGATGTTACACCTCGTATCTTCGCAGAAGCACTTATCAAATTTGAAACACAAGTACGTTGAGTTATGGTTAAGTAAAACCACTTTGGGATACAAGGAGCAAGAATTATTAAGTATATTTAATGAGTGAAGGATGTATATAAGGTATACCGGAAGGCTTTGTAAGGAAATAAGTGGAAAAAATTGAGTAGTACAACTTTGGAGGAAGGATGGGTAAAGTTTCGTGTGAAAATTATGGTCCAAATTGAGGGAAGAATATCTTTTAGCATATGAAGTGTTTTGAAGTGAAACAAAATCCTTAAATTAAGTTCTTCGAGTCTAGTTTTCAACGCAACAAACCGATCGTCGATAGGACATCAGAGTAGAGAATTATGGACGTTACAAGTTCGGGTGACAAAGCAGAAACACGTGCTACAGTGACCCCGACTCGAATTTGAACCTTATAAATGGGGAAAACCCCCATTGTTTTCCACTAAAAATCATATTGGGAGCTCAGCAACAGATAGGGGTATTTATGTCATAAAGAAAGTGAGGAATTGGAGTGATTTTGATTAGGCGAGGCTCGGGCAGCGCATAATCGTAATTTTAGTATTGTTGTGCGGTGGATTTTGATGTGGATTCCAAGTGGATATATAATATATTGCTATTTCAACGAGAATAAGGTATGAATCTCTCTTTATTAATATTACTTTTAGTTTATTCATGAAGATAGAGTGATTAAATGGTCGTATAATAAAGTTGTTGGTTGTGGAAATTGGGAAAACGTCGAGAGGGATATTTTATGGTACATATTGGTGTTGGAGATGATGTTATTACTGTTGATATTGTTGTTGTTATTGTTGGTTGCTGAATTGAGATTTGGGGCTAGGCATATAAACAAAAGAGACGCTACCGAAATTTCGGCAAATTCTAGAAAGGTTTACTTGAAAGTTTAGCACAAGTATACTACGATGAGTCTAACGATAGTGTGAATCCTCTTAAATGTAGACTTGCGAGCTCAGACGAATAAGTGTAGATAATTGGAAGCTGAACAGGTAAGTTAAGGCTCGTCCCTTTCTTTTAAAGGCATGATTCCTATGGTATGATTCCATAAATGTTTCCATAACCTCCTTGTCTTCAAAAGCTAAAAGTTCATGATTCTTAAAGTTTTTCATGATGTTAAAGATGAGAATGATTCTATGATGATTATAATGATGATGATGATGATTTTATGTTTAAAGGTTCCAAGTTTATGATTTCAATGTTATTACGAGAATGTTGAGTTATTTCATGATTTTCTCGATTTTATTCATTGTTGTTGATGTCGCCTTATAATAATTGTTCCATCAAGGTAAGATAGAGCGATTATGATTATTATTCCATAATATAATCAGAGATTACCGACCTTACGTCACTCCGATAGAGTCATAGCGTTCTTTGGGCTATCATGCATGCTACTTTTGTTATAATGTATTTATATGTATATATTTACATAACTGAGTCCCTTACTAAAGGGACGGGTACAGTATATATTTACATAACTGAGTGCTTTACTAAAAGGCCGGGTTCGGTATATATTTACATAATCGAGTCCCTTACTAAAGGGCTGGGTACGTTATATATTTACATAACTGAGTCCCTTACTAAAGGTCCAGGTACGGTATATATATACATAACCGAGTTCCTTACTAAAGGGTCGGGTACGGTATATATATACATAACCGAGTTCCTTACTAAAGGGTCGGGTACGGTATATATTTATATAACCGAGTCCTATATTTGTCCGGGTACGGTATACAGAGTATATATATGTATGACTCACCACATAAGGTACATATGCATTGGTATCCATTGATTATCATACTTATCTCATGTCATCTTTCCATTCAGTCATGACCTTCACTACTGTGTTTCATGCCTTACATATTCAGTACATTTTCCGTACTGTCCCCCTTTTTTCGGGGGCTGCGTTTCATACCCGCAGGTGCAGACACTCAGTTTGGTGATCCGCCAGCCTAAGACTTCTGCCCAGCTGATTGGAAAGCTCCATTGTTCCGGAGCTTGATTCATTTTGGTACAGATCCTTTGATATAGACTTATGCATATCCAGGGGTATAGCGGGGCCCTGTCCCGTGATATTTCACTGTTATATTCTTAGAGGTCTGTAGACATGTGAGGGTTGTATATATGTTTAGTCAGCTATATCGAAGTAGTTCGTTTTGGATATTCCCGTATATAGTGGCAGCCTGGTCGGCTTGCATATTTTGATATGTATGGGTTTGCTATGACTATTCAGGAGACAAGTTCATTCTGATATATGACATTATGAGTCTACAACATGCTTTTACAAATTTCCATATTGTCCTTAGTTCAGTCTGATTATATCTTGCAGGTTCGTACATAGGTGTCCAGTTCGGGCACTAGTCATAGCCCATCGGTTTGGGTCGTGACATTGGCAGGCCGCAGAAATTTCTGCGGTCCGTCAAAATGTTCTGCGGTCCATCAAAATGTTCTGCTCGAGCAGTCTGTCTTAAAAAACCCATAACGTTTTACTCCGATGTCACATTGACGAACGGTTTGTTGCATTGGAAACTAGACTCAATGAAATTAAATTTGGATAAAAGAAACATACCAAAACTCCTCATATTCTAGGAGATATACCTCTCCTAATTTGGAAAAAAATCCTGTCAAAAAATTTTGCCAAGTTTTCCCAAAGTTCCGACAAACTCAATTCCTTAATTTGCTTGTTCTCAAATCCTTCCATAGCTTATTTCATGAGCTTAAACCCCCATAACCATAATATAGGAACATATAATCTCATATATCCTAGAAGATAACTCCATTTTCCACGATTTGGACAACTAACACCTAACGAATCTCAACGGACGAAACTACGAGGTGTAACATTCTCCCCCTCTTAGGAACTTTCGTCCTCGAATGATAGACTCTTGGGGATTCTACAAAAATTTCGCTAGAGTTTCCCCTGTAATATGGCACTACCATCCTGTCACAACAACCAAAAATATATCCCCTCACAGGGCTACAACAACAAGATCAACAACCATGGCCACACAAGACCAAGAAAACATCGAAGAAAGCATTACATACCTGGGGGCAACTACGTCTTTTCCTTAGTCTCCTCTGAAGGTGGAAATAAATGCGGTTACCTGAACTTCATGTCTTCTTCAGCTTCCCAGGTCATTTCCCCTTTGTTATTATTTCCCCATTAGACTTTAGCTGAAGCTACATCTTTAGTTCTGAGTCTTTGTACTTGACTATCTAGAATGACAATGGGAACTTCTTCGTAGGATAATTGCTCAGTGACTTGAACATCATCAATCGTTACAACTCTAGAAGGATCTCCAATGCACTTACGAAGCATCGATACATGGAAAACCGGATGTACTGACTCCAAATCCGAAGGTAGATCTAATTCATAAGGCACTTGGCCTACCTTGCGTACAATCTCATAAGGTCCAATATACGGAGGACTAAGCTTGACCTTTTTGCCAAATCTCATGATGCCATTCATTGGCGACACCTTCAAGAATACCCTATCTTTCACTTGAAACTCTAAGTCCCTTCGACGATTATCTGCATAGGATTTCTGACAACTCTGAGCTATTAATAATCTATCTTGTATGAGCTTGACCTTTTCTATAGCTTGCTGGACCAAGTCTAGTCCTATCAATTTAGTCTCTATCACTTCGAACCACCTAATTGACGATCTGCACTTGCGCCTATATAAAGCCTCAACAGTCTGAATGGTATGCTCAGCTTGCCCATCAGTCTGTGGATGAAATACTATACTAAGACTCACCTGAGTCCCCAAACCTTCTTGAAAATATTTCCAGAAATTAGCTATAAACTATGTCCCTCTATTAAAAATAATAGATACTGGAACACAATGGAGTCGCACTATTTCTCTGACATAAAGCTTTGCATAATCTTCCGCCACATATGTAGTTTTGACGGGTAGCAAATGAGCTGACTTCGTAAGTCTATCCACAATTAACCATATAGAATCATATTTGTTCTTAGAACGAGGTAAGCCTGCGAGGAAATCCATGTTAATCACTTCCCATTTCCAAGTCGGAATTTCCATAGCTTGCAATAATGCACCGAACTTTTGGTGTTCAATTTTCACTTGCTGACAATTAGGACATTGAGCCACGAACTCCGCTATGTTTTTCTTCATTCCATTCCACCAATATATGGATTTAAGATCATGATACATTTTCGTTGCTCCGGGGTGAACAGAATCACAGGAACAATGGGCTTCTCTCAATATTTGGTGGCGTAATCTTGCAACATCAGGAGCACACAACCTGCCTCGACATCGAAGAACTCCATCTCCATAAATCTCAAATGATGACTTCTTCTTATGAGGGAGTGTATTTCTGTAATGAACTAGCTTGGGATCCTCATACTGGCACTCTTTCACTTCAACCACTGGTGACGAAACAACTGAATTCTGAAGGGTAGCTCCCATGTCTCCTGAATCCATTACCCGGACTCCTAGTCTTGCTAACTGCTGGAGCTCACGGGCTAACTCTATTTTCTCTGGCTGAACATCACATAAACTTCCTATAGATCTACGGCTGAAAGCATCAGCCACAACGTTCGCCTTCCTGGGATGGTATAGGATGTTAACATCATAGTCTTTCAATAACTCCAACCATCGCCGTTGTTGTAAATTAAAATCTTTCTGCTTGAAAATATACTGAAGGCTCTTGTGATCCGTGTAGATATCCACATGGACACCATACAATTAATGTCTCCACATCTTGAATGTATGAATCACAGCAGCTAACTCAAGATCGTGGGTTGGATAATTTTTCTCATGTTTTCGCAACTGCCTTGAAGCATAAGCAACCATCTTACCGTGCAGCATCAACACACATCCTAACCTAATGCCTGAAGCATCGCAATAGACAACATAGCCTTCCGATCCCTCTGGAAGTGTTAGGACCGGGGCCGAAGTTAATCTATTCTTTAACTCTTGAAAACTATGTTCACAAGCATCCGTCCATTGAACTTTAGCTGATTTCTGAGTTAGCTTTGTTAATGATGCAGAAATAGAAGAAAAGCCTTTTACAAATCTTCTGTCATAACCTGCCAAGCCCAGAAAAATATGAACCTCCGTAGGTGTTGTAGGCCTTGGCCATGTCTTCACAGCCTCAATCTTTTGGGTATCTACCCGAATACCATCGACTGAAATAATGTGTCCCAGAAAGGTCACCGAATTCAACCAAAACTCGCACTTTGAAAATTTTGCAAATAGCTCTTGAGTTTGGAGAACTCTAAGGATCCGCATGTTCTGCCTCGGACCGAGAATATATCAGGATATCGTCAATGAACACAATCACAAATAAATCTAGAAAAGGCCTGAACACCTTATTCTTCAAATCCATGAATACTGTCGGTGCATTGGTTAGCCCAAATGACATTACCTGGAACTCGAAATGACCATATCTTTTTTTGAAGGCTATCTTAGGGATATCTTCCTCCCTAAATTTCACCTGATGATACCTGGATCTCAAGTCTATCTTTGAAAACCACTTGGCACCTTGCAATTGATCAAATAAATCATCAATCCTTGGGAGCGGATATTTATTATTGACCGTCACCTTATTCAGTTGTCGATAGTCAATGCACATTCGCAAGGAGCCATCTTTCTTCCTCACAAACAACACGGGTGCTTCCCACGGGGATGAACTAGGCCTTATAAAGCCTTTCTCAAGTAAGTCCTTCAATAGCTCCTTCAACTCTTTCAACTTTGCGGGAGCCATTATATAATGAGGAATAGATATGGGCTTGGTATCCGGTAGCACATCAATAGCAAAATCAATCTGCCGCTCTGGGGGAAGACCTGGAAGCTCATCCGGGAATACATCCGGAAACTCATTCACCACGGGGACAGACTGAAGAGTCGGCGATTCGGCTTCAATATCATGAACCCGGACTAAAAGATAAATACAACCTTTAGCAATCGTTTTCCTCGCCTTAAGATAGGAAATAAACCTACCTCTCGGGGATGCTGTATTTCCTTTCCATTCCAAAACTGGTTCTCCCGAAAACTGGAAGCGAACCATTTTCGTTCTACAATCAACATTGGCATAGCAAGAAACCAACTAATCCATACCCATAATAACATCCAAGTCCACCATTTTCAACTCATGTAAATCAACCATAGTACGATGATCACAAATCACAATTACACAATTTTTATATACTTGGCTAGCTATTACCGGTTCACCGACGAGTGTCGATACCTTGAAAGGTTTCATTGACTCCGGTTTGACCCCAAATCGACCCGCAATATATGGAGTAACATATGACAATGGGAGCCCGAATTTATCAATGCACATACATCAAGAGAAAATACTGATAATATACCTGTAACAACATCAGGGGAGGACTCAAGATCCTGCTGTACAGCCAAAGCATAAATACGGTGCTGGGGACCACTAGAATTGGGAGCTCCTCCTCTACCTCCACCATGACTAACTGGTGTCTGAAAGCCTTGCCTCGGAGGGTGTGTAGATGATGAAGACTCGGCAGCCGACCCTGAAGGCTGGGTCCTACCCCTACCACCAATCGGGGGGGCAGTCACGCATGATATGTCTGGCCGGCCGCATGCATAGCAAACATCTGAGTCTAATCAACACTAGCTGTTACACCCCGTGGGTTCGTACGTGAAAATTTATAAGTGTTGGACGTTCTAAGTATGGATACTGGAGTCCCTTTCAAAGATATATGATATTATACGAACTAATCCTATGGTCATGATGGTTTACGTTCATATAATAAGCTATGGGAAACTCCGGGACCAAGCAAATCGAAGAAAATAAATTTGTCAAAAATTTGAAAAACGTTGACAAATTTTTGGAGGGGTATATCTCCTAGTATATTAAGAGTTTTAAGGTGTTTCAAAAGCCTAAAATGAAGTTCGTCGAGTCTAGTTTCCAACGCAACAAACCGCTCGTTGTTACGATATCAGTCCAGAGAATTATGGACGTTACAAGTTCAGCTGATAGAGCAGAAACGCGTGCTACAGTAATAGCTATAGTAACCGAGTTGCTGCAGTAACTGCTATAGTGACCCCGACCCGAATTTGAATTAATATAAAAGGGGCTTGCCCCCGCTTTTTCAGCCAAAAACATCTTCCAAATTGTTCCAAAATCCTCTAGAAATTTCCTCAACTTCCAAACCCAAATATCAAGCCTAAATCAACAATAATTCCCGAATTCCGGTTCAGGCAACGTATAGTTGCGAGTATAGAATCGTATAGCGACGCGTGTGGTTCAAGTTTAAGGTGAAACAAAAAGTGAAGATATAGCGATATTATCAGGAGTGAGGTATGAATCTTCTATTATTCATGTTTATTTTGGTTTATTCACGGAGATAAAACTGTCAAATAGCTGTATAATAGTTTTGTTGGTAGAAATATGGGATAAACCCCATATGGGATGTTTATGGAATATTTTGGTGTTGAGAATATTATGATTAATGTTGGTATTGATGTTGTTGTTGTTGGTTGCTGAATTACTATTTTGGACTAGGCATATAAACAGGGAGATGCTGCCGAAATTTCAGCAGATTCTAGAAAGATTTATTTGAAGGACTAAGACAAGCATTGAGTAGTTAAAGTTAAAGCGACCAGAAAGGTATGTATGGCTAAACCCTTTCTTTCTAAAGGCATGATTCCTTGTTATAAAACTTTGTACCATATCCGTCATATCCTTGCCTCTACAAATGCTAGAGGCCTATGAATCTCATGATCCTTACGATATTATTGAGCTTATTCATGATCTTGAGACTATTATTTGTGATTGATCCCACCTCATAATACTTGTTCTTTCGAGGTGAGATATAGCGATGACGATTCTATTTCTAATGCTATCTAAGTTCATGGTTCTCGATACTCTAATGACATTATTGATTTCATCTTACGATGGTTGATCCTTCAAGGAATGATATAGTGCTAATGTTAATGTTAATGCTAATGATGATGTTGATTTCATGTATGTATTTTTATGTATATGTATGTATGACATGTTTTTCCTGTAGACGAGTAGTTTACATGACAGAGATCTTAAGAAGAGTACGAGGTATAATTACTTACTTTATCTTATGTTTTCTTCACTCTGATATCATACTACCATTCATGCCTTACATACTCAGTACATTGTTCGTACTGACGTCCCTTCTTGTGGACGCTGCGTTCATGCCCGCAGGTGCAAGTAGACGAGACGAGGATCTTCCGCAGTAGGATGCTTTCAGGTACCAGTTTTGATTGGTGAGCTCCATTTCTTCCTGGAGCACTGCCGAGTCTAGATATATATATATATATATATACGATTTTTTCCAGGGTATGTCGGGGGCCCTGTCCCTACTTGTATACTTCAGTCATGTTCATAGAGGCTTTGCAGACAATTCCTGTGTACAGCATAGTGATAGTGTGACAGTAGTAATATCGGCATCATGGGTCTATTGTACATTTACTTATGCATGATATTATGTTCATATTTAGCCTCTTGATCTTATTGTTTCCATTTGAGACACGAAGGATGTAAGTTATAAGTTGGTTTGCTCGGTTCCTGTAAGGTGCCGGGTTCCAATCACACCTTACCAGGGGTGGGGTGTGACACTAGCCCCAATGTGACTTCCCGCACTGGGAACATCGTGGCATGGGTGGCCTTACCTGACCCGAGTCACCTCTCTAATGAGAGCCTGAAGCTCTAAAACTCTGACTTGGCCCGGAGTGAGTAGATCTATCAAATCTCTAGCTCGTAAACCATGGAGGCGCACTAGTCATGGGATGGCCTGAATGCCTAGAAAACTGATGTCTTTGCCCTCCTCTAAACACACCGATTGGACCCGAAGATCTAGCCCTCTTGTGATAACCTCTGTCAAGCTCACACTCACCTCTTTGCGGTTGTTCGCTTTCCTCCGAATTCTGGCATGGGCTTGAATGCGAGAAATATCCATATTGTCCTGAAGGGACACAGTCAAGCACTTATCCATCAAATGTGGCCCTAGGCCTCTCACAAATCGGTGCACTCGATCACCCATATCTGCTACCATTGCCGGAGCATACCTAGCCAAAGAATTGAAGTAGAGACTATACTCTAAAGCACTCATGCTTCCTTGCCTAAGATTCAAGAACTTGTCGGCTCTAGCCTGACGAACTTCTGGGGGCAAGTAATGTCATAGGAAAACAAATTCTTGCCATACCGGGGGAGGTGCATTAACTCCCCTAGGAGATAACCAAACAGTATACCAATAAACCGCTATATCCCGCAATCTATATGATGCTTACTCCACCGATTCAACGTCGGAAGCATGCATTAGCCGAAGTGTCCTCAACATTGCATTAATAAAGTTTTGAGGGTCCACATCCCGCTTTGGTCCAAAAAACTCCGGAGGGTTCAATCTAATAAAATCTTGGGCTCTTGCACTAACCGCCCTATCACCATGACCCATACCTTGCCACTGGGCCTGAGCGGTAACCAATTGAGTAAAAAATTGAATGACCTCTTTCATCTCTTGGCCCGAAACCTCTAGTTGGTAGCTGGGGGTGCTGGAGCTCGGGCTGAGGCTCCCTCATGCTCATCAGAATTAGGTAATAAGTGAGAGGACTGAGATTGAACCTCATTCTGGGACTCACCTTCCTCTATAACCGTTGGCGGTACTCTTTCAGCCCGCTTTCCTACCACTGTTTTGCCCTTTCGGGCTTCTGTAGCTTTCCTCTTTACCGGCATTTCTGAAATACATAAGATACGGTTAAAGGAAAAGAAATCCTTATATCATGGCTCTATCGCACGATCTATGAAGAAAGAAGGTCATTCATTTGCAAAATGCCCGTAGCCTCCGGTTTATAAGTGTGGCGCGCAACACCCATAAACAAGACTTTACTGGACACGGCTCGTAGACACACCCTAGGACGGAACTGCTCTGATACCACTTTTGTCACGCCCCAACCGGAGGGCCATGACAAGCACCCCTAGCTAACCCACCGGGCACCTCTCATCGTACATTCACATTCATATCCAGGTGAACCACATGGCCTATTAACAATTCTATGCCTCAATAATACCATTTCCAATGGCTAAAACACTTTTATGTATCAATGTCAACAACTATGCCCATACACATATACACAAGGCGACAAGGCTAACAAAATAATATTCCAAAACATGAGCTGACAAGGAAAAAGACATCTACTATACATGACTGTCTACGAGCCTCTAAGAAGAGTATGAACATCATCATAAGGACGGGACAGGGCCTCGACATGCCCATACATATACACAAAAGAATAGTACCAACAGATGCAGCTTTGAATCAAATGGAGCTCCTCTATGTAGTCTCTGAACAAGCAGTCTATGGGTCAAGTCTATCTCCCTGTCCACCTGCGGGGATGACGCAGTGTCCACAAACAAAAGGACGTCAGTACGAATAATATACTGAATATGTAAGGCATAATCGATAACATAATGGAAACATGAGAAACAACATAAGGTAGAAAAGTCACTGGATGAAAGAGCCATTTATACCTCTAATGACGTTCATCATATTTACTTACCCTCTTTCTAATGGGAAGCTTCCATTTCATACATTTATACATATAGTAGTATCATACCCGACCATAGAGGTTCTATGTCTTACATACCCGACCATGATAAGGTTCGGTGTTATACATACCTGGGCCTACCAAGGCTTAGTGTCATCCGTACCTAACTGCAGTGGTGCGCGCGCGATAGATATCATACCCGGCCATATAAGCTCGGTGTTCTTAGTAGTCATACTTTAATATATAAATATATATACGTAGGAGTACATACATGTCCTCAACATCATCATCATCACCTTCATTTTCATTATATCCTTCCTTAGAGGATCAACTATCATAGGATGGGACCAATGGTATCGTGAGAATATCAAGATCAGGAGCTTTAGTGATTCTAGGAATGAAACCATCATGGAAGATACTATGGATTTCACATGACGTCTACATCAATGGGATCATGCCTTAAGAAAGAAGGGTTAGCCTTACATATCTTTGTGTCTTCTTAACTACTTAACGTCCATCTCCAAAGCCCCAGAAATCTACATTTAAGAGGGTTCATACCAAGGTTAGGCTTCAAAGGCACCCTTAAGTTCAAATGAGTATAATTCGTGAGCTAGCAAAAATTGGGTAGCATTTCCCTGTTTCATCTACTTCTACCAAATTCCAAAACAACTCCCAATCAGCAATGACATTATCAACAATACCATAATCAAGATATTTCATTCAAGTTAAGCATCATCCAATCCCAAAACTCCTTTTCATGATCATTCATAACAATGGCTACAACATAACATATATGCTTACATACAATATTTCGTCAACATCATCTATAATATCCACAACAAGATTATACTCCTAATATGCCAAGAATTTCAATTCAAGTTAACCTATAGCTCATAATATCTCCAAGTTCATACCTGAACTCTATTTCCACTTTTCTTCCTTTACCCACATGGCATAACAATCAAACAACCTTAACCATATGTAAAAGATGTGAAATCGTACCTTAATCACTTAAGAATGAGTCTTGGATCAACTTACCCCACTAAAGTGAAGTCTCCAACATCAACACCATAAGAAATCTTGAGTTCCACTAACCCTAGCAAGCTTCCTAGCACTTGAATCTCTTACTTTTTTGAGATTTTCTTGGATTTTGGCTTGGATTAGTTTATAGACCTAGAGAGAGGGTTTTCGAGAGCTCAAGGATCTGTTTTCGGGAAATAATAAGTACAAATGATATGAAATGAAATATATAAAGCGTAACTTAAAATCCTGTCGAGCAATCGGGCGCCCACTTTGACGGGCCGTCAAAATTCCTGCGGGCCATCAAAATGCTCCGTCAAACTGCCCAGCCAAACATGGCTCACTGTGACTGTTTTACGCTGGGAAAATACAATTTGACGGGCCGCAGAAATTTCTGCGGTCCGTCAAAATGTTCTGCGGTCCGTCAAACTGGTCTGTCAAAATGTTCTGCTCGAGCAGGCTGTCTTAAAACACCCATAACCTTTTACTCCGATGTCACATTGACGAACGGTTTGTTGCGTTGGAATCTAGACTCAATGAACTTCAATTTGTATAAAATAAACACACCAAAACTCCTCATATTATAGGAGATATACCTCTCTCAAGTTGGACCAAAATCCTATCAAAAATTTTTGCCAAGTTTTCCCAAAGTTCCAACAAACTCAATTCCTTAATTTGCTTGTTCTTAAATCCTTCCATAGCTTATTTCATGAGCTTAAACCCCCATAACCATAATATAGAAACATATAATCTTATATATCCTAGAAGATAACTCCAGTTTCCACGATTGGGACAACTAACACCTAACGAATCTCAATGGACGAAACTACGAGGTGTAATAGTAACTTGGCCATAATGATTCTCAGAATAGTACCAACTATCAAATACTCAGAACCCCCTTGAAGTCGAATGACTGGTGACTTCCAAATCCTAATGTAAACCCACATCATATAGCAAAGTCTGATAAACAAGTCTGTGTGCCTGTCATCAACCCGTCCTGATCTTATGTATATGTATAAACTTCTAGAGTAAAACTTTCCCCTATTTGTTAACTTCCTTTCCGATATCAATATCTTTTCGTTATCTCTTACTCACCAATCTATAAATCGTAGTACTGTATTTGAATTCTAAGTGGCAATATCTTCAATAAATCTCAATTCTCCGAAATCTCGAATGCACTCGTTCCAACTCCTTTAATTACTAATCATTTTCCCCCTCCAGGGTTATTCCCTTAAATTAAATTACAATCATTCTAAGACTTCTCTTTGAAAGCATCTCATAATTGTTCATTCAATCATGACTTACCAAACATCCGATTATTACATTTTTCCTTCATTCTTTCTCTATAGCATAGACATTCAAATCATTCAATTTGTAAAAAATTCGGCAGAGTTTCCTCTATACTTCTTACTGCCTCATTCCTACACAAAGCCTAAAAAACACATCCAATGCCTCACAGGGCGATCACAATTACCCGTAACATCTAGTTCAAGTTTTTATATCAAACTCTATCAATATCCATAAGGCAGGAAACATACCTTTCGAAGTAACGACTTCAATTCTCATCAATTACCTCATAGTGGCATAATCAAGTGCTCATCCACAATCAAAATATTTAGGATTAGAACCAGGGGCATCACATCCTATAATTTAGCTCTATGACACGACCTAAGATGAGGAAGAAGGGTCAATCATTCCTAAATGCTCTGCAACCTCTTGTTTATAAGTGTGGCGTGCTTCACACCCATAAACAAGACTCTACTGGACACGACATGTAGACACTCCCTAGGACAAACTGCTTTGATACCACTTTTGTCACAACCCAACCGGAGGGCCATGACGGGCACCCGGAGCTAACATACCGAGCAACTCTAAACATACATCTCATAATCATTTCTGGGTGGACCATAAAGATAGCTTATGGATATCATAATCTGTTTATCACAATATAACGACACATCTCTATATAATCTTCAACAATTATGACCATCGTCACCAGTCGACAAGGCTACCACAATATTATACAACAATATGAATTAATAAGGTTATGAAACATATAACTATATACACATATGTCTACGAGCCTCTACATAGAACACAAGTGACCATAAGGACTAATTCCAATAGATTGCAGCTCCGAAGTAAATGGAGCGCTCCTGAGATTCCGCTGATGAAGCTTCTATGGGTCAGAATCGTCTACCTGCCTACCTACGGGCAAAAACGCAGCGTACACAAGAAGGGACGTCAGTACAAATAGTGTACTGAGTATGTAAGGCATGAATAATAACATTATTAAAGCATGAAGAATAGCATAAAATAAAAGAAGCGTTTATATCTCATAATACCTTTTAAAACATTCGTGATACTTATTTACCCTTTTTCTAGAAGAAACACTTCTTACATCCACATGCTTATATATGAAATAGCTTACAATACAATACATCACCGTACCCAGCCATATAGGCTCGGTATTCTCCGTACCCAGCCCTTTCAGGACTCGGTGGTATCCGTACTCAGCCATATAGGCTCGGTAGTATCCGTACCCGGCCCTTTCTGGACTCGATAGTAGACATGACTACATATATACATATTCAAGAGTACTTAAGTAAAAGCACGTCATCATCATCATTACCTTTATCACCACATATTTCCGTACAGGGTTAACTATCGTAAGATAAGATCAATAGTGTTGTAAGAATATCAAGAACGATGAACTTGGGTAGCATTGGAAATGGAATTATCATCTTCGCTAAATCTCAACTGGAAAGAACGAGTAACATGAGGTGAGATCCGCAACAGTGAATAAGATCAAGGAATTCATGAAATAACTTAATAATCTCCTAATTGCCTCAGAATCATAAACTTTGGAATTACTAGAAATAAGATCATCATCGTCATCATAATCATCATAGAAAGCATCTTATCTTTTGTATCATAAGAAAATTTTAAGAATCATAAACTGCTAACTTTTAGAAGTAAGAAGGTTATGGAAACATATATGGAATCATAACATAGGAATCATGCCTTTTGAAAGAAAGGGACTAGCCTTAACATACCTTTTCGGTCGCCTTAACTTTAACTATTTAACTCTTATCCTCCCAAGCTCGTAAATATACATTCAAGAGAATTCATATTATTGTTCGGCTTGTCGTCATATGCTTGTCTTAAGCCGTCAAATTAATTCCTTTTAAAATCTGCCAAAATTCGGGCAGCACCTTCTCTATTTATATCCCTAGCCCGAAATCACAATACCAACAAAACAACAACAATAGCAATACTAATATCAACAACATCATCATCAATACCCAAAATATTCCATAAAACATCCCACACGATGTTTTTCAACATACAACAACAATATACACTTCCTTTCTTGCCAATCAAGGAGCATATTCTCATCAACACACCAACAACATTAGATACCATCCATATACATGTAAATCAGCTGAACCACACGGCCACAACATGTTCAAAACATTCCATAAACACAACACTTTATGACCTTTCCTCCATAGGTATTTTCACTTTTATGACTTGCTAAACCTTCAAATTAACTCAACATAAGAGATAGGATGAAGAACATACCTTGTACTTGAAGAAATTTAGCCACACCAACTTTCTTTAAGATCAAACTCACCACAACATCAGGTAAAAGTAAGAACAATCACCTTTTATGGACTAGTTTGGTGTAATCTTGTTAAATTCTTGATTTAATGGGCTATAAATATTTGGGGGATGTGTTAGGAGGTTTCTAGGACTCATGTGAGTGTAAAATGCTGAACAAATAGGGTTGATGGGGGGGAGGGGGGTTATACCCCTCGAAAGTCAGTGGAACCGACTTTCCCAAGTGGGACCCGTGGAAGCCATTTGGCAGTTTGGAGGGTTATCTTAAAATGGCCATAACTCCTTACTCCGATGTTTTTTGACGATTGGTTTATTGCGTTGGAAAGTAGACTCGACGAAATTCATTTTAGAATTTTGAAACACCTTAAAACTCCTAATATACCTGGTGATATACCCCTCCAAAGTTGACCCAAAATTCTGCCAATTTTTTTCAAATTTTCGACAAACTTATTTTCTTCGATTTGCTTGGTCCCGAAATCTTCTAAAACTCTCCATACATGATATTTATCATTAATCATACTTGATAATGATCATGTCCTTTGGTTCCATTGTTGTCCTTCCCAGTTATGACTTATGAGATCGTAATTCATCCTGTGCTTCATTGTTACGTACTTCGCATGGGTTGTACCTCCCAAAACTTCATGGGACGTCTCTGATACTCCATTAATACGGTGAAGTACATGGCATTCTCATGCTCTGAAAGTGCGAGGTCTAACAGATAGTCGTGTATATCATATGTGTAATAGCTATTTTATGATACCGAGCTCATATAGCCAGGTGTGATATGTATTGCGCGTGCACCACTGCAGTTAGGTACGGACAACACCGAGCCTTGTTATGGCTGGGTATGGTATCATTATATGTATATGTATATGTATTTGTATGATATGTTTTCTTTAGAGAAAGGTTAGGTAAGCATAATGAATGTCTCAAGAGGTATAAATAGTCCTTCTATCTTATGTTATTCTTCATGCTTTTATCATGTTACTATTCATGCCTTACATACCCAGTACATTGTTCGTACTGATGTCCTTTTGTTTGTGGACGCTGTGTTCATGCCCACAGGTAGACAGGGAGACAGCCCAGACCTTTAGGCTGCTTCATCAGTGATTGCATAGCAGTGCTCCTTTTGATCCGGAGCTGCAATAGTTGGTATTATTCTTTTGTGTACATATATGGGCATGGCGGGGTCCTGTACCATCTCTTTGATATTACATACTCTTCGTAGAGGCTCGTAGACAGATGTGTATAGCTAGATATCCCTCAGCTTTGTTGGCTCATATTTTGTATACCATTTTGATAGCCTTGTCGGCTTGTGTATATATGGGCATAGTTAATGATGTTTATATAAAGGCACCTACGTCCGTTGAAATTTGTGTTATTTAGTTCATGGTAATTATGAGATAGCCATGTGGCTCACGTAGATGTGATTATGAAAATATGTTAGGAGGCACTTGGTAGGTTAGCTCCGGGTGCCCATAATGGCCCTCCGGTCGGGTCGTGACAAAACTGGTATCAGAGCAGTTCGTCCTAGGGTGTGTCTACGAGCCGTGTCCAGTAAAGTTTTGTTTATGGGTATGAAGCGTGCCACACATATAAACAGCAGGTTGCAGGCATTTAGGAATGAATGACCTTCTTCCTCATCATAGATCGTGCGATAGAGCCAGGATATAAGAATTTTCCTTTTCTTAACCGTGTGCTATGTCTTCAGCGATGCCTGTAAAGACAAATGCTACAATAGCTCAAAAGGCAAGACAGTGGCATGTAGGAGAACCGAGTGGGTGCCGCCGAAAGATATAGAGGAGGGTGAGTCTCATAATGAGGTTCCATCTCAGTCCTCTCACTCACTGTTTGCTTCAGAGGAGCATGAAGGAGCCTCAGCTCCAGCTCCAGCATCCCCAGTTCCGCCACCAGACTCCTCAAGCCAAGAGGTAAAAGAGGCCATCTATTTGCTGACTCAGTTAGTTGTCGCTCAGGCCCAGTGGCAAGGTACGGGTCATGGTGATACAGCTGTCAGTGCAAGAGCCCGTGATTTTATCAGTTTGAACCCTCCAGAATTCTTTGGGTCAAAATCGGATGAGGACTCGCAGAGCTTTATGGATGGAATGTTGAGAACATTACGGATAATATATGCTTCGGATGTTGAGTCATTAGAGTTGGCCTCCTATAGATTACGGGATGTTGCGGTTCATTGGTATGGTTTGGATGTCTTCTAGAGGAGTCAATGCACCCTCACCGGTATGGCAAGAGTTTGTGGATGCTTTCCTCCGACACTATTTGCCGCCAGAGGTTTGACGGGCTAGAACTGATAGGTTCTTGAATCTTAGACAGGGGAAATATAAGTTCCCTAGAGTATAGCCTCTATTTCAATTCTTTGGCTAGGTAAGCTCTGGCCATGATAGCTGATATGGGAGATCGGATGCACCGGTTTGCAAATGGCTTAGGGCCACATTTGATGGATGAGTGCTTGACGGCTTCACTTCAGGATGGTATGGATATTTCTCGCATCCAGGCCCATGCTTAGAATTTGGAAGAGCGGCAGAAACAGCGGGGGAATGAACGTGAGTATCATAGGGGTTATAGCAAGAGGGCCAGATCCTCAGGTCCTGTTAGTGAGATTAGAGGAGGTCAAAGTTAGCAGTATTCTAGACACTCAGGCCATTCAGCGACTATTGCACCTCTACGATTTGCGAGCCAGAGATTTGATCGCCGTATTCATTCTGGACGGGGTCAGAGTTTTAGGACTTCGGGTTCTCAGTATAGGGGTGATTCAGGCCAGATGAGACCACGTTTACCACGATGTACTCAATGCGGTAAGTTATATAGGGGGCAGTGCCAATTAGGTTTGGATGTTTGTTATGCTTGCGGCCAGTCAGGCCATATTATGCGGGAGTGTCCATTCTGAGGTGGTAGGGGTACGGTTCAACCCACAGGGTCAGCAGCTAGTTTTTCATCATCTATACACCCTCCGGGGTAGGTTCACAGACACTAGTAGGTCGTGATCGGGGCAGAAGAGGAGCGCCCAGTTCGAGTGGTCTCAACACCATATTTATGCACTGGCTAGGCGACAGGATCTAAAGTCCTCCCCTGATATAGTCACATGTATATTATCAGTATCTTCTCATGATGTGTATGAATTAATTGATCCAGGTTCTACATTGTCATATATTACTCCTTATATTGCTGATCGTATTAGGGTGAAACCTGAGCCAATTAAGCCTTTTGAAGTGTCCACACCCATCGGTGGCCCAGTGATAGCTAGTCGGATATATAGAAATTATGTGGTCGTGATTTGTTATCATCGTACTATGACTGATCTAAATGAGCTAAAAATGGTAGATTTTGATGTCATTATGGGTATGGGTTGGTTGGCTTATTGTTATGCTAATGTTGAATGTAGAATAAAAAATGGTTCGTTTCCAGTTTCCGGGAGAATCAGTTTTAGAGTGGAAGGAAAATACAGCGTCTTCGAGAGGTAGGTTTATTTCCTATCTCAAGGCAAGGATGATGATTGCTAAAGGTTGTATTTATCATTTAGTCTGGGTTCAAGTTGTAGAAGAAAAATCGCCAACTCTCCAATCTATCCCTGTGGTGAATGAGTTTTCGGATGTGTTTCCGGATGAGCTTCCAGGCCTCCCACCTGAGCAGGAGATTGATTTTGGTATTGATGTGCTACCAGATACTAAGCCCATATCTACTCCTCCTTAAAGAATGGCTCCTGCAGAGTTGAAAGAGTTGAATGAGCAATTGAAGGATTTGCTTAAGAAAGGATTTATTAGGCCTAGTTCGTCGCCATGGGGAGCACCTGTATTGTTTGTAAGAAAGAAAGATGGTTCCTTGCAAATGTGTATTGATTACAGGCAACTGAATAAGGTGACGATCAAGAATAAATATCTGCTTCCAAGAATTGATGATTTATTTGATCAGTTGCAGGGTGATAAATGGTTCTCAAAAATAGATTTAAGATCCGGGTATCATCAGCTGAGAGTTAGGGAGAAGGACATTCCAAAGATGGCCTTCAGAACTAGATATGGTCATTTCGAGTTACGGTTAATGTCGTTCGAATTTACTAATGCACCGACAGTGTTCATGGATTTGATGAACAATGTGTTCAGGCCTTTCCTAGAATTGTTTGTGATTGTGTTTATCGATGATATCTTGGTATACTCACGATCTGAGGTAGAGCTTGGATATCATTTACGTACTGTCCTTAGAGTTCTTCAGGCCGGGGAGCTATATGCAAATTTTTCGAAATATGAGTTTTGGTTAAATTCTTTGACTTTTTAGGGGCATATAATTACAACTTGTGGCATTCGGGTGGATACCCAGAAGATTGAAGCTGTAAAGACCTGGTCGAGACCTACAACACCTATGGAAGTTCGTAGTTTCCTGGGCTTGGCAGGTTATTACAGAAGATTTGTAGAAGGCTTTTCTTTTATTTCTGCACCATTGACGAAACTGATTTAGAAATCAGCTAAATTTCAATGGACGGATGCTTGTGAGCGTAGTTTTCAGGAGTTGAAAGATAGATTGACTTCGGCCCAGATTCTGACACTTCCAGATGGATCGAAGGGCTATATGGTGTATTGTGATGCTTTAGGCGTGGGGTTAGGTTGTGTATTGATGCAGCATGGTAAAGTTATTTCTTATGCTTCTAGGCAGCTGCAAAAACTCGAGAAAAACTACCCAACCCATGATCTTGAGTTAGCTGTTGTGATTCATGCATTGAAGATGTGAAGATATTATTTATATGGTGTTCACGTTGATATTTATATAGATCACAAGAGTCTAGTATATTTTCAATCAAAAAGAGTTGAATTTACGGAAAAGGTGATGGTTGGAGTTGAAAGATTATGATGTTAGCATTCTATATCATCCTGGGAAGGCGAACGTCGTAGCTGATGCTCTTAGCTATAGATCTATGGGAAGCTTATGTGATGTTCGACCAGAGAAGAGAGAGTTATCTCGTGAGCTTCAGTAGTTATCTAGCCTAGGAGTTCGAGTAATGGACTCAGGCAATATGGGAGTTACCATTCAGAATTCATCTATTTTGTCACTAGTAGTTGAGGTGAAAGAACGCCAGCATGAGGATCCCATATTAGTTTGTTACAGAAATACACTTCCTCAGAAGAAGAAATCATCCTTTGAAATTTCTGCAGATGGAGTTCTCAGGTGTTGAGACAGATTATGTGTTCCTGATATAGCAGGATTACGTCACTAGATTCTTGAGGAAGCCCATTGTTCCCGTTATTCTGTTCATCCGGGAGCGACGAAAATGTATTATGATCTTAAATTCATATATTGGTGGGACGGAATGAAGAAAGACATAGCATAATTCGTAGCTCAATGTCCTAATTGTCAGCAGGTGAAGATTGAGCATCAAAAGCCCGATGGTTTGTTGCAAGCTATGGAAATTCTGACTTGGAAATGGAAAGTGATTAATATGGATTTCATTACAGGCTACCTCGATCTCAGCGGAAGTATGATTCCATATGGGTAATTGTGGATAGACTTATGAAGTCAGCTCATTTTCTACCAGTCAGAACTACTTACGCAGCTGATGATTATGGAAAGCTTTATATCAGAGAAATATTACGACTCCATGGTGTTCCAGTAGCTATTATTTTTGATAGAGGGATATAGTTTACAACTAATTTCCCAAGAAGGTTTGGGGACTCAGGTGAGTCTTAGTACAACATTTCATCCACAGACTGATGAACAAGCTTAGCGTACCATTCAGACTCTTGAGGATATGTTATGGGCATGTGTGTTAGATTTTGGAGGTGGTTGGGATGATCAGTTACCACTTATAGAATTCACATATGACAATAGTCATCATTCCAACATCCAAATGACCCCGTATGAGGCTTCATATGGGTGTAAGTGTAGATCACTAATCGGGTGGTTCGAAGTGGGAGAATTTAAGCTAATAGGGCCAGATTTGATCCAGCAAGCCATGGAAAAGGTCAAGCTTATTCAGGATCGATTATTAATAGCTCAGAGTCGTCAGAAATCTTATGCAGATAATCACCGATGAAACTTAGAGTTCCAAGTGAATGACTGGGTATTCTTGAAGATGTTACCGATGAAGGGCGTCATGAGGTTTGGTAAAAAAGGGAAAGCTTCGCCCTTGGTATATTGGGCCTTATAAGTTTGTACGCAAGGTAGGCTAGGTGGCTTATGAATTAGATCTACCTTCGGATTTTGAGTCAGTCCATCCGGTTTTTCATGTATCGATGCTTCGCAAGTGCATTGGAGATGCCTCCAGAATTGTATCTGTAGATGATGTCCAAGTTACCGACAACTATCCTACGAAGAAGTTCCCACTGCTATTCTGGATAGGCAAGTTCGAAGGCTCAGAACCAAAGATGTAGCTTTAGTTAAAGTTTTATGGAGAAATAATAATAGAGAAGAAATGACTTGGGAAGCTGAGGAAGATATGAAGTTCAAGTATCCACCTTTGTTTCCACTCCCAGAAGAGATTCAGACAGAGGCACCATTGTCCTCAGGTATGTAACGCTTTCTTTCGATGATTTTTTAGTTATGTGTGGCCATTATTGTTGTTGTTGTTGTATCCCTGTGAGGCGATATATATTTTAGGATGCTGTGATAGGATGGTAGTGGCATATTATAGGGGAAACTCTGGCAAAATTTTTGTACAATCCCTAAGAGCTTAACATTCGAGGATGAATGTTCATAAGGGGGAGGAATGTTACATCTTGGAAATTTCGTGTCGTTCGCATTATGAGTAGACTAGTGCAAGCCTAAAGTGGATATGAGGTCATTATAAAGTTAAGGAGGGTATTTGATGACCTTGAGTGCGTACCCTAAGGTTTTGGAGTCATGAATTTGTGGAAGTAAGCTCGCCAAAGGAATTGGAATTTGAGTCATATTTTGGGAAGATTTCGTATCATTTGAGTAATACATTATTTAGTAATACCTTAAGGGGGAGCTATAGGGCCCCTTAAATTGTTAATGAAGTTTTACACAAGTTCCAGGAAGGTTACATAAGGATTGGAGGTCAAACAAATCGAAAAGAACGCATTTTCGCGAAACCGGGGAAAAAGGAGCAATATGCGGCCGCATACTCAGTATGCTGGGCCGCATATTGGACTTCAACTCCCCATTTTGGGTGAGAATTCTTCCCTAAACCACCCTCCATGCTGTGGAGGGACTATGCGGCCGCATACTCACCGCAACACGGAGCGGTGGGGCGAATTGGACACCTTTTTAAACCCCAAAAGACCCCATTCTTCATATTAACTTTCCATGATTATTCCCCCACATTAAAATAAGGTTCTTGATAGTTCTTGAAGGTTCCATAACACTCCAAACCTTTCCATATCATGAAGAGAGAAGATCAAAATCAAAAGAGAATCCATGGAAAGTGATTGTTCTTGCTTCTCTTCAAAGTTGTGATAAACTTGGTCTTGAAAGGAGTTGGGGAAGGTGAATTTCTTCTATGATAAGGTATGATATTCCTATTATTTACATGATTGAGTTGATATAAAGTTTTAGTAACTGTTGGAAAGGAAAATAATTCAAGTGGAGAAGTCATAAATGTTGAAGTGAAGAGGATGACTATGAGATGAACTTAAAAAGGGGATTTTGGGTAAATTCGAGAATAAATTGAATATAACTTCTTGATTATGATATTGTGAACGTTATTATTATTGTTTGGGAGTTGATTTGTAATATGGTGCAAGTTTACAGAAGAAGGGAAATGCTGCCCAAATTTCGTTAGCTCGTTAATTGCACTAGTTTGAACTTAGAAGTGTTTTCAAGACTTAACCTTAGTGTGAATCCTCTTGAATGTATATTTTGCGGACTTTGGAGGAGAACATTAGATAGTTAAAAATACGTAAAGGTATGTAAGGCTAAACCTTCTTTCTAAAGGCATGGTTTCCTCGTCGTGAATCCATCTATGATGTTCATAATGTCCTACTGTCACGACTCGACTAGGGGCCGTGACGAGTACCCGATACTTGTACCGAGCACCCCTTCGCTATCCTGTATGAACAGTGGCACATTTTTTTTTCCATTAACATTAGCAGTAAACTTTCTAATATCGCGTTACACCGGGACGCGAACCATTCAAAATACAATACGTTAACTGTACATAGCTGATTGTGTATATCTGTCTACGAGCCTCTAGACATAGTACCTTTATACATAGAAAGGGCCGAGTACTGTCACGCCGAAAATACATACACAAAATAGTACCAATGATATGAGGCTCCGGAACGACTGGAGCGCTGCCCAATGCTGCAGATAGAGCCCTAGAGACCCGGTCCGTATACCTGCTAACCTGCGCGGCATGAACGCAGCGTCCACAAGAAGGGACGTCAGTACGAATAATGTACCGAGTATGTAAGGCATGGAAAACAATGCAAGCAGTAACATAGAGTACAATCAATAATAATATCACGGAGCCATAGGGCGTATAACGAGGCAAGAACGTAACCTGTACATAGGAAGGCCCCTCTTTAGGCCGGCTGTCATGTAGGCTTGTCTTTTCATCTTTGAAACGTTTCCTTTCATGGGCATAGGAGTCAACATTTTTATATTTCTTATTCTCGTGTGCAGAAAACAGTACATTTATATAACGGTATCTTTCATTCACATTTACAGGCGCCGAATACATCGACTCTCCCAACCCCCTCCCCAACGGTGACCCAACACATTACATTACATATGTATCATACATCATATATATATGCATACAGTCGCCGCGTACGGCTCTTCCCATATCCCGTGTCCGGGCATCCCGCGTCCAGGATGGAATCCAGCTGAATCAGGTGGTGATATAACAGTGGCCCTTCCCTTTTCCCCATACACACATACATATACATTTCTTATATACAATTTACTTTGTCTTATATATATATACATATCCATACACATATACCCGTTTTATATACATATATCATATAATCACACGAGAGAGCCAAGGAAAATCACGTATTCATCGGAGTGACATAAGGTCGGCGATCTCCGATTACATTACGGAATGCTAGTGATAGCTTTGTCTCACCTTGAAGGAACAAGTAATTTTAAGGCGAGACTATCAACGGAGAATAGTGTTACAGTACCCGTAGAATGAAATCGTGGGCATTATAGATGACAGTCATAGGCTTTGGAGTCTTAGAAAATAAATTATAACTAGAAGATATAAATACGATTTAGAAAATTAGTTTATCAATTTCATATTCACATTGGATCCTTAGCTTAGAAATCTCAGTCATAGGATCGTTCCGGTCGTACTTATCAAGCGCATTCTCTTGTCTAACATTGTCATTATCATTATCCCATAGAAACACTCTTGTTAGAGTAGTCATAGTACTTTATCATTTGGTGACAAGATCGGGATCAAAGCTCCCCTTTGAATTCACCTTAAGTAAGTCAACCAAGACTATAGGGGAATCCGAGAGTAACGGGCCCACCTCGGGCTGGATGAAGTAGCGTATACGATTTACGTATGTCACGTGTCATAGCGTTACTTGTATGGGTCTTAGGGTAATCGGGTCCCATTTATACAAGTTATAGGGGTCTAGGAGGTCTTTTCATCACTTTGCACACTTTCTACTTCAATTCGATTGAACGAAAAGTTGAAAACTGTAGGTGCGGATCCCGGGGATTAGGGTTGTCCCCGAGGCGCGTACCCGACTTATTACAACCAAGACATGCCATAGAAAGAAGGGTGAAGCCTTACATACCTCTTTCCGCTCCTTTAGCTACTCCAAATTCACGTCACAATTTCGTCCAAATCTGCAAATTGGTCAAGTTTACCAAAACTTCTTATTAGAATACTTAGAGTCGAAATCTTGAGGGAACACTTTGCTACCGAAATTTAGGCAGCATTTCCTCTGTAAATATACCATCCTCGACATTCAATTTAGTCAATTTCTCAGCAAACACAATCCGGGAATTCAAACCCGGCCAAACTATTAACATACTTCAACAACTTTACTAGAAATTCACATATTCCATTCAAGAGGCATGATCTCAATTTACCACTTTCTTCATAACCTTCCAACTTCAAGAAAATCAATAACAACCTCATATTTACATTCCAACAACATCATACTAATCATATAGCCTTTCATGCATACAAAGAAACGTTACATTCTATTCATACAACTTCTAAAGTAAGGATCCACCATTACAACTTCATTAAGTTCCTTGGACATTCATTAACAACAAGGCATCCACAACACTACGACAACCAAAACACTAAATAAACTTAACTCATTTTCCTCCATATTTCACCATAAGCTCACGGCCACCATGCACACACACTACAACCTTTCCAAATTCATTCAACTTTCGTTATCGACATAATATCCGCAACACTAACAACCAAACACTAATTAAATTAATTGAAGCATGGCTCCTACACATGTTCATATACACGGCCATACACTATAATTCTCTCTTTCATGAATTTCATTCATTCTAACATACTACAACACATAAAAACCATTCATAAGACATGAAAAGTAGGCTTGAATCATACCTCTTTTACTTAGCTACTCAAGCTAGCTATGCTTGGCACCTTGAACAAATACTTGTTTCTACCACTCCAATAACTCCACCATGTTGTTATGCACCCTCCAAGGAGTAGAAAGTGATTTTTGGAGAAATTCTTAGCAATTTTTCTCTTGGATCTTCACTATGGCCGAAAGCCTCAAGGGCTTTTCTCCTTCTTTCTTTATTCTTCTTTTCTTGAATTTTCTAGAAGTGTTATGAGATAAAGATGACCTATCCATCTTTTATAATTTACCATATAATCCCACATGGGCTTGGACCCATATCAATGGCTGGTTGGGCCTTTAATTTTTGCCCAAAAAGACTTTCAAGCCCACTTATATTTTTGACTAGTTTATGTAGTTCATGAAGCATTTTTTTTTCCAATTTCCAAATTTGCCCTTCGTCTTCCTCCGTATTTCCACTTCTAGACTTTTCATAAGCAACTCATGTACCATACCACATAAAGGGTGGCCTTGCTTGTTGTCTTCCCGCGATTGCCTTGAATTATCCGATTGCACAAAATGCGGGATATAACATTCTCCCCCCCTTTAGAACATTCATCCTCGAATGTTAAACTGGCCTCATAGCGTAGTATAATACTTCGGGGAGGTCTCTTTCGTAGGTGCCTCATGTCACTTAACATATTCATCTTTAGAAGCTTAGGCTGCCCTTTGCGATCTTTATAGTTGCAATTTCCTCCTTCGTGGCGTCTGCCGCGTCTATCCCCTCACTAGGCATGTTCCCGTACACCGCCTTATCATGAATTCCTTGCATTAGCTAGTGTGGACTCAATATCGGTCTCACCCTGTGACATCTGTACTTTTTCCTTCATCCTCAAAACTTTCTGTTGTCATGCCTTCCCCTTTTTTATTAGTTTAGTCCGTCTCGGCCTACATGACCCGTATGGGGTTTCTAACCACTTTTCACATCCTAATTTACTTTGGGCTGCCTAATTTTACACTCGTCTCTTATTTCCGCATTTATGAAATTTTCAGTATATTTCCCAGGGGGTCACCCATCATGGAATTACTCCCACCTGAGCACGCTTAACCTTGGAACTTTAATGCATTTCGATGTCTCGGTGTCAATATTTTTACTTCCGCTTTCCCGTACTACCTATATCACATAATATGGGACGCGTTGGGGTCTCGGTAGTTTCGAAACGTCCGCGTAACATGTATTTTCCTTTATTTACAGTTCTGACCTTCGCAATTTCCAGTATTCGCCTTTTACCTGTGCGTATGGCCACCTTTCGTCCAAATTCCCGAATTCTTAATATGTTCAGTAATACAGAGGACAGTATAGGGTAAAATAAAATCTGGGTTAATTAACACACGCTTATCGTAGAAAATATTGAAAAAGTACCTATGGCCGCGTCTGCGGAAGGTTCAGGGTCCTGTTGTCCTGTCAGTGCATATAGGCGGTGCGGAGGACCGGCTGAACAAGGTGCTCCTCCTCTACCTCGGTCGCGGCCCGCTGGAGCCTGAGAAGTCTGTCCACGAGGGCGCACGGTCGACGACGAACCGATCGCTGATCCGGCTGGCTGAGTTTGGCCTCCTCCATCCTTTAGTGGGCAATCACGTACAAAATGGTCAGTCCGACCATAGGCAAAACAACCACCGGTGTCTAGGTAGCACTGCCCAGAGTGTGGCTTGCCACACCGAGTACATCGTGGTGGGGGAAGCCCCGTCCTGCTAGAATCGGCTCTGTACTCGAGTCTTGAAGCCTTAGAGCCTTGTCCTGTTCCTGAATTGGTAGGTCGGTCAAATCCCCATTCCGTAAATCGAGGAGGTGCACTGGCCGCTGGTTGGCCCGAATACCCAGATTGCTCTTGTGCCTGCCCCCCTCTATACTCGCTCCTACCCCTGGAAAATCTACCTCTTTTTCTGGAACCCCTATCTGGATAGCTCTCCTCTCTCCGTGTCTGATACTGCTCTTCCAGATTTTGGGCGTGGGCCTGGATGCGGGTAATAGTCATCCCGTCCTGGAGTGAGGCCGTCAAACACTCCTTAACCAAATGTGGCCCTAGCCCACTTACAAACCGGTGCACATGGTCTCCCCTATCAGCTATTAGGGCGGGGGCATACCTGGCTAGCGAGTTGAAACGAAGACTGTATTCCCGAACACTCATATTTCCCTGTCTAAGGTTCAGGAACATGTCGGCTCGAGCCCGTCGAACCTCTGGTGGTAGGAAATGTCGTAGAAATGCCTCTGTAAACTCCTGCCAGACCGGGGGAGGGGCATTTACTCCCCTAGAGGATATCCAACTGTTATACCACAATATTGCTACATCCCGCAACCTATACGATGCCAATTCTACTGACTCTGTATCTGAAGCATGCATTATCCCCAGAGTCCTCAGCATTTCATCTATAAAGCTCTGCGGGTCTTCCTCTGGTTTTGACCCATAAAACTCTGGCGGCTTCAGGGTAATGAAGTCACGGGCTCTTGCACTTACCGCCCTATCTCCCGGATCTGCATCTCGCCGCTGAGCCTGTGTGGCGACTAACTGGGTCAGTAACTGGATGGCCTCTGCCACTTGCTGGCCCGGAACTGCTGGCGGCGGAACTGGAGGTGCGGGGGCTGGAGCTGGAGCTCTTCCCTGCTCTGTCGGTGAAGGGGGAGCAGGAAAAGTCTGAGGGGGAGCTTCATTATGAGATTCTCCTTCTTCTAGCTCCCGCTCGACTCTGTTGCCCGCCACCCTCTTGGCTTTCTCGGCCGTCGTAGCCTTTCTCTTCGGCGGCATTACTGAAACCATAGCATAGGATTAGGAAAGGGATGTGGAAGCTTGATAGCATAGCTCTATCGCACGATTTCAGAATACAAAGAAGGTCACATTTCCTAAATGCCCCGTAGCCTCCTGTCTATAAGTATGGCGCGCTACACACCCATAGACAAGACTCTACTGGACACGGCTCGTAGACAAACCCTAGGACCGAACTGCTCTGATACCACTTCTGTCACGACCCGACTAGGGGCCGTGACGAGTACCCGATACTTGTACCGAGCACCCCTTCGCTATCCTGTATGAACAGTGGCACATTTCTTTTTCCATTAACATTAGCAGTAAACTTTCTAATATCGCGTTACACCAGGACGCGAACCATTCAAAATACAATACGTTTAACTGTACATAGCTGACTGTGTATATCTGTCTACGAGCCTCTAGACATAGTACCTTTATACATAGAAAGGGCTGAGTACTGTCGCGCCGAAAATACATACACAAAATAGTACCAATGATATGAGGCTCCGGAACGACTGGAGCGCTGCCCAATGCTGCAGATAGAGCCCTAGAGACCCGGTCCGTATACCTGCTAACCTGCGCGGCATGAACGCAGCGTCCACAAGAAGGGACGTCAGTACGAATAATGTACCGAGTATGTAAGGCATGGAAAACAATGCAAGCAGTAACATAGAGTACAATCAATAATAATATCACGGAGCCATAGGGTGTATAACGAGGCAAGAACGTAACCTGTACATAGGAAGGCCCCTCTTTAGGCCGGCTGTCATGTAGGCTTGTCTTTTCATCTTTGAAACGTTTCTTTTCTTGGGCATAGGAGTCAACATTTTTATATTTCTTATTCTCGTGTGCAGAAAACAGTACATTTCAATAACGGTATCTTTCATTCACATTTACAGGCGCCGAATACATCGACTCTCCCAACCCCCTCCCCAACGGTGACCCAACACATTACATTACATATGTATCATACATCATATATATATGCATACAGTTGCCGCGTACGGCTCTTCCCATATCCCGTGTCCGGGCATCCCGCGTCCAGGATGGAATCCAGCTGAATCAGGTGGTGATATAACAGTGGCCCTTCCCTTTTCCCCATACACACATACATATACATTTCTTATATACAATTTACTTTGTCTTATATATATATACTTATCCATACACATATACCCGTTTTATATACATATATCATATAATCACACGAGAGAGCCAAGGAAAATCACGTATTCATCGGAGTGACATAAGGTCGGCGATCTCCGATTACATTACGGAATGCTAGTGATAGCTTTGTCTCACCTTGAAGGAACAAGTAATTTTAAGGCGAGACTATCAACGGAGAATAGTGTTACAGTACCCGTAGAATGAAATCGTGGGCATTATAGATGACAGTCATAGGCTTTGGAGTCTTAGAAAATAAAGTTATAACTAGAAGATATAAATACGATTTAGAAAATTAGTTTATCAATTTCATATTCACATTGGATCCTTAGCTTAGAAATCTCAGTCATAGGATCGTTCCGGTCGTACTTATCAAGCGCATTCTCTTGTCTAACATTGTCGTTATCATTATCCCATAGAAACACTCTTGTTAGAGTAGTCATAGTACTTTATCATTTGGTGACAAGATCGGGATCAAAGGTCCCCTTTGAATTCACCTTAAGTAAGTCAACCAAGACTATAGGGGAATCCGAGAGTAACGGGCCCACCTCGGGCCGGATGAAGTAGCGTATACGATTTACGTATGTCACGTGTCATAGCGTTACTTGTATGGGTCTTAGGGTAATCGGGTCCCATTTATACAAGTTATAGGGGTCTAGGAGGTCTTTTCATCACTTTGCACACTTTCTACTTCAATTCGATTGAACGAAAAGTTGAAAACTGTAGGTGCGGATCCCGGGGATTAGGGTTGTCCCCGAGGCGCGTACCCGACTTATTACAACCAAGACATGCCATAGAAAGAAGGGTGAAGCCTTACATACCTCTTTCCGCTCCTTTAGCTACTCCAAATTCACGTCACAATTTCGTCCAAATCTGCAAATTGGTCAAGTTTACCAAAACTTCTTATTAGAATACTTAGAGTCGAAATCTTGAGGGAACACTTTGCTACCGAAATTTCGGCAGCATTTCCTCTGTAAATATACCATCCTCGACATTTAATTTAGTCAATTTCTTAGCAAACACAATCCGGGAATTCAAACCCGGCCAAACTATTAACATACTTCAACAACTTTACTAGAAATTCACATATTCCATTCAAGAGGCATGATCTCAATTTACCACTTTCTTCATAACCTTCCAACTTCAAGAAAATAAATAACAACCTCATATTTACATTCCAAAAACATCATACTAATCATATAGCCTTTCATGCATACAAAGAAACGTTACATTCTATTCATACAACTTCTAAAGTAAGGATCCACCATTACAACTTCATTAAGTTCCTTGGACATTCATTAACAACAAGGCATCCACAACACTACGACAACCAAAACACTAAATAAAGTTAACTCATTTTCCTCCATATTTCACCATAAGCTCATGGCCACCATGCACACACACTACAACCTTTCCAAATTCATTCAACTTTCGTTATCGACATAATATCCGCAACACTAACAACCAAACACTAATTAAATTAATTGAAGCATGGCTCCTACACATGTTCATATACACGGCCATACACTATAATTCTCTCTTTCATGAATTTCATTCATTCTAACATACTACAACACATAAAAACCATTCATAAGACATGAAAAGTAGGCTTGAATCATACCTCTTTTACTTAGCTACTCAAGCTAGCTATGCTTGGCACCTTGAACAAATACTTGTTTCTACCACTCCAATAACTCCACCATGTTGTTATGCACCCTCCAAGGAGTAGAAAGTGATTTTTGGAGAAATTTTTAGCAATTTTTCTCTTGGATCTTCACTATGGCCGAAAGCCTCAAGGGCTTTTCTCCTTCTTTCTTTATTCTTCTTTTCTTGAATTTTCTAGAAGTGTTATGAGATAAAGATGACCTATCCATCTTTTATAATTTACCATATAATCCCACATGGGCTTGGACCCATATCAATGGCCGGTTGGGCCTTTAATTTTTGCCCAAAAAGACTTTCAAGCCCACTTATATTTTTGACTAGTTTATGTAGTTCATGAAGCATTTTTTTTCCAATTTCCAAATTTGCCCTTCGTCTTCCTCCGTATTTCCACTTCTAGACTTTTCATAAGCAACTCATGTACCGTACCACATAAAGGGTGGCCTTGCTTGTTGTCTTCTCGCGATTGCCTTGAATTATCCGATTGCACAAAATGCGGGATATAACACCTACTTCCTAAAGAATGTTAGAAGCTCATGACTACCAAGATTCTTAAGATATTATTGATAAAAGCTCTTCATAGTGATGATGATAATGATGGTTATGACTGTAGTGATTCCAAAATAGAGATCGGGGGCTTACCGACTCAATGTTACCCCGAATAGAGTTATAATGTTCTTTTTGGATACTCGTGTATGTCATATGTGTAATAGCTATTTTATGATACCGAGCTTATATAGCCGGGTATGATATCTATTGCGCGCGCAGCATAGCAGTTTGGTACGGACAACACCGAGCCTTGTTATGGCCGGGTATAGATGACACCGAACCTACATGGTTGGATATTGTATCATTATATGTATATGTATGGAATGTTTTCTTTTGGAGAAAGGTTAGGTAAGCATGATGAATGTCTCAAGAGGTATAAATGGTCCTTCTATCTTATGTTATTCTTCACGCTTTTATCATGTTACTATTCATACCTTACATACTCAGTACATTGTTCGTAGTGACATCCTTTTGTTTGTGGACGTTGTGTTCATGCCCACAGGTAGACAGGGAGACATACCAGACCTTTAGGCTACTTCATAAGTGATTGCATAGCAGTGCTCCTTTTGATCTGGAGCTGCAATAGTTGGTATTATTCTTTTGCGTACATAAATAGGCATGGCGGGGTCATGTCCCATCTCTATGATATTACATACTCTTCGTAGAGGCTCGTACGCAGATGTGTATAGCTAGATATCCCTTAGCTTTATTGGCTCATAATTTGTATATCATTTTGATGGCCTTGTCGGCTTGTGTATATATGGGCATAGCTAATGATGTTTATATAAAGGCGCCTACGTCCGATAAGGCTGACACAAAAAGCCTGCTAAACATCTAACTGACTGCAACTATAGTCTATGAAGCCTCTAAGAATAATGAAGTTTGACTGCTTACTGGACAAGGGGGCATACCCGACTGACTAGAAATATTGAAAAGACTGTAAAGTGTGATAACGCCCCGAAGAACTGGGGCTCACCAAATAGCTGGTACGAGAATCCTAGTGCTCTGAGTCGTCAAGCTGTAAAGCGTTACCTGCATCGTGAGATGCAGGCTCCGGGCAAATAGGAACATCAGTACATTTGAATAGCACTGGTATGTAAAACAACTGAAAGAACAAATAAGTAATAAATGCTGAAACTGAAACTGGAAATTGTAAACTGAAACTGTACATAAGTACTCCCTATTCTGAATGAGAAACCACCTGTTTATCTGAGTAAATAAGATACGACCTTAGGCACAATATATAAGTTCACAAACTATGGCCTCGGGCCCAAGTATAGGTATACATAACTACAGCCTCAGGCCCAAGATGCATAAAACAAAAACTACGGCCTCAGGCCCAAATACAGGTGTTCAATATTCAGGGATTTAAAATAAAAAACTAAGAATCATACTGTAATACCTGATGCTGAAATACTGAATCATACTGAGTTACATGATACTAGAATACTGAATAGAACCAGACTGTGACATGTATTCATAATAAACTGGTTTGTCATAACCGAGGCTCCTGGGTTATTAAACATGAGTCTATACTGATAACATAATAAGTTCACGGTGTTCGGAATGATAATCATGAATGAATTATAAGGCTATTTCATCTAGAGAATAGAAGTTCTACAACAATTCATGGAACTAAGGTATAACTACTTTCTGAGGCAAATTCGTAATATTCATAAAGAAAGAGACGTAGGGAGAATCATAAGCATTCCCAACGTAGAGAGTTAGCCTCACATATCTTGAATATGGCTTTCTAAGCATATCAAAATGTTTGTCACCACCTTCAACGATAATCTATGGCTATATATATCAAGAGGAACCAATATCAACACTAATGCTCATATTTTAGTCACTTAGGCATTTTATCAAACACTTTATGGGAGTAAAACTTCATAGCCCTTATTAATGGTGTTTTCTTCACCCAATTCCCATTCTAGTACTTCTAGGTGATTCTACAATCCCAAATAGATATAACTAACACCATTTTTCATCACCCATATGATTACGACAATCGCAAGTCAACAATCCAAAACCCTAGCACAGTTCATATGATTCTCTTTATCAAACCCATTTACTATTCTCCCAAGAACTCATCAGTTCACAACTATAAATGATTAGGGAGCAGAAGCATTACCTTTTTGAAGTTCAATCCTTCTGAATTCGAGTTCTAGGGTTTCTTCACTCAATAATGATGTTCCAATCACAACTCTATCGATTAGAAGGGTTTACTCAAGTTAGAAAGGGATTAGAGACTTGAAATCAACCTAGAATCATCATAGAGCTTACCTTAGAGGCTTCTTGAGGCGTGGGACTTGTTCTTTCTTGCCTTAGGATGATTTTTCGTGAATAGGGGTGTTAGGGAATAAACCCCAAGGTTAAATATAAGTTAAAATGCAAAAACCTGAAATCTGAACCTAAAATCCGACCCACGCTCGTTCGGCCGGCGTCGCACGCCCAACATGGGGCCTCACTCAGACTTTGTTCATAGAGAAGGTTGACCTTCTCTGGGCCCGTGATGCGTGGGCAACCCGCACGCACCCTTTTCGCGTCGCATGGCCAAGGCGTGTGGCCTTCCACTCTGACCGTTTTGGTGAGGCTCATAACTTCTTGGTTCGATCTCTGTTAGGTATAGTCTTTATATGGATGGAAAGGTATTTCCAAGTACTAAAACTTTCATTAAGAAACCTTTTCCAAGTTCTCAACTAATGAAGGGGTTACAGGTGCCCGAAGTAGGCATTTCGACTATTTTTGCAGCACTTGGAAACCTTCAAATTTTCTACTAAAACTCTAACGATACGCATCCAACCTTAGACCTACGTTACGGGGTGTAACACATCTCTTATCAAAATAAAATATTTTCCTCCATCTATCTTGAATACCATCAGTAGAACAGAGTATTATTACATGATCTGAGGCATCATTTTGTATGTGCATAACAACAGCGTAATCATACTTTAATCTCCACTCTGGAGAAACTAGGACTCTATCTAACCTTTCTTGGATCACCCCTTCATTCATTCTATAACAAGACCACGTCCAAGGTTTCCCTCGATATCCTAGGTCAACTACTCCTATCTTGTATATAAGTCTCTAAAATCTCTAAAGGTCCAAAAAGCCCTCCCAGTTCCTCATGAATTTTCAGTCATATCAATTATGTCATTTAAATCTCCTCGAAGAGTCCAGTTAGTTCCCCAATTCATGGACCTAGCTGTCAATTCATACTATTATTTTTTCCTCATATCTCTATCTAGGCTAGCATAAACAAATATACAACAAAAAGTAACATCCTTCGCAGCATCATGTATAAATATTTCAATAAAATAAGATGAGGAGAAGATATTACGCACCTCAAGTTCGTCGTTCCAAAATAGAGCCAGTCCACCAGAGAACCATACTGGTTCAACAATATAAGAATTTTGCATTCCAATTTTATGTTGAAGCCACTGAAGCTTTTGTTGCTGATTTTTAGTTTCACATAAAAGAATACATTTCGAGGAGTAGAGATACATCGTCTCCTTTAAACAGGGAACTGTCAAGGATCCCCCCAACCCTTAACAATTCCATGCCATGATCTTCATTGCATCAAGGGAGACTATTTCAGGCTGGTCTGCCGTTCCACCCATTTCAGGCTGGTTTGCCGTACCACCCATTTCAGGCTGGTCTCCCGTACCACCTTTTTCTTTTGGCGCTGTCTAGTAATGTTTGGTGTAGCTAGTCCCTTATCTTTTTTTTCAACCTTGAGAAGAAGAATCATCCATGATTGGGATATCAATTAGCATATTATTACCTTCTGTATCCCCTTCTGGATACTTTTTTTTTCCTGATTCTCGACTACTAGCATCTTTGCGGTTGCAACTTCCGTCTTAAACCAACATCTAATGGCTTTGTTGAGTACATTACCATACCAGTAGTATTTTCTTCCCCCAAGTTTTCCCTAATCCTCTTACACTACAAAAAAAAGTAATTTGTGGAGGTTAAAAGTTGCAATTCGCAGAGGTTTTAGCCTCTTTTAACAAATAGCGAAAGTTAAAACCTCCACGAATTGCAACTTTCAACCTCCGCAAATTACCCATTTTTTGTAGTGTTATGTGAGTAGTTGAACTCTTTTCTGGTGGTGTAAAACATTCAGTTATGTTTACCCCTGTAATGGCATGTTTATGCGAGTTCGATTGTAGTTGCCCTAACTCTTTCTGAGTGGTATCTAGAGAATCACCATTACTATTTAAAACATGAGTAATATTTTGCTCTTCTGACCCATATTTCATCATTTCCATCGGTTGCAGTTTAAAGAATTCGTATTTTTTTTAAAAAACATCATCGTTGTTCCCAGGCGACTCCGTACTACCTTTCCTTTTAAACTACTGTGATTCGCCACTAGTAAATTGTCTTTTTCTCTGCCAGCTTGCGTATCAGTCATGTTATTGCATTCTTCTAGGTTTGTCAAGTTTACCTTGGTTCCTGCATCTCTTTGTCCGTCGACCAGTTTAGCCTTTCGGTTTCTACTCACTGTATTCCCTTCATCATTATTGTTCATGCCTTTGCGCCTTAGATTTTCTGAGAGCATCAAATGATTATCTAACCGTAGCCATGTCCCAAACTGATCACCTTTAAGATTACCAGAACGAAAATCCTTCTCTCTTTGTACATAAGCTTTATCATTATGTCCCAACATACCACAGTAGTAGCAAACATACGGTAGATTTTCATATCTTATTCAACCCATTTTGATTCAGCCCCTAATTTGGTCAATTTCCCTCTCGGCAGTGGCTTATTAATTTTCATTGCAATCCTGAGCCTCATATATTGTCCCTCTTTGCTTCCATTCTTTGGTATTAAAACCTCAACAACACCTCCGAAAGCCTGGCCTATTTTGTGACCAGCCTCCTTCGACATCCAGTGTAGAGGAATATTCCAAACTTGAATACACATATTACAGACGTTAAAAACTGGAGATTCATTCTCTAATCCTGCTTCCCAAGGATGGATATTGAGGATATGTCCATCATATAACCATGGAGTACCAAACCAAACTTTATCCGTACTTTCTTTATCTTTAAAAATGAACTGGAAAAAATTCCATTTGATCTCCTTAACCTGTAATCCTGTAGGGTTTCCCTAAGCCAGAGCCATACATTATTAATTCCATTAAAATTTACCTTTTTATTGGAGATTACCTTTCCAAGAAGACTTACTTAAAAGTCCGTTTCTGTTTCTTCCTTGTTGAGAAAAAATTTGTGAAGTCATTCTGTAATTTCTTCTTCCATCTTTCAACTTTAAGAGTCCACTCCCGTTGGTATTGAATCAGTCACCTCTGTAACCCAATTGCCGCAAATTGATTTCGGGTTTTGTAGCAAAATCAAAACTTGGAGTAACTGAAAGTATTGGAGAAGCGATTCTAGAGAATTATTTGTTGGATTAGCTTAAAAAACGTGGTGAGAGAAGTGAACAAGAAGGCGAGAATGATATACTTCGTAAAGATGAAAACCCCCAGAAAGAGGAAAAAGCTCTCATGAGAAGAGAGAGAAAACCCTCAGCCTAGACGAGGGATTTGATGTCTTCTCTTGTGGAAAGGAAACGCTCCAACGACTCTTTTCTCTAATGGAAAAATATGTGGACATAACAGATAACTCATTCGTCACTTGCATCACATTCCAACCTAGGTGACCATACCCAACCCTTCATTTCTGCAATTGCTAACCATCCAGCCACAATAAATATGGAGTCTTATGCTCCTCAACAGACAACAATGTTACAAGATTCCTCTTCGAGAACTCCAATTTAGACAAACGCAAAAGATATAATCAAGAAACATGCTATTCCAAGAAGACATTGAAGTTAAAAGTGAAACTCACATGGGAAAACTTGTCATCTGTTCTGAAGCATATGATTACTTCGTTAACATGGCAGAGACATGCAAATTGACTTTGGTAGGCAGATTCCTAAAAAGGAAACAAAAAATGGAGATGGAAATGAAAAGTTTTATTACTTAATGTCCTCTTAAAATTAATGTCAAAATTGCATATGTTGATCCTAAAAGTTTCTATATGGACTTCAATGTTCTGTCAGAACAAAAACGTGTACTTAAAATGATTTCTCAGTTGATGCCGACATAATAAAACTACTTCCTTAGTCACCAAATATTTTCCCTGCGATAGAAATTCCTCTGGCCCTGTTTGGGTCTTACTCCAACAACTCTCTTGATATCTATATCAATGTGATGTTCTAACAAAGACCGTGACCAAACTAAAAGTAGAAATAGATTTGTCCAAAGCTAGAGAGGAGGAGATATGGATAGAATACAATAGGCTGGACAACAATAAAGAAGATGGTTTTAATTGAAGGCGGAATATGAGAAAGTTCCCGATTACTGCCACTATTTGTTTCTTGCAAGGACATTTGAGCGAAGTTTGTTATACAAAAAAGAATGACAATAAGGCAAAAATCTGAAAAAGAGGAAAAGAAATACGTATAGATTTCCTTTTATGTTGAACTTTGATAATTATTATAAAAAAATCATTAGGACCAACCTAATGACAAATTTATTTTAAAAAAGAAGTAATATGTATTTCACTTTGATTTATTGATTCTTCAGGTTAAATTGCTTAGCTAAGAATAAGTATTTATCAATACAGGAAACAAAATAGAGATAATTGTCAAAACACACATAAATTATTAATTTTTCGCGAATTTCACACCTCAACTATCAGTTTTTTCCTTTTCCTGCCTGAACTATCACTATCGATATATAAAAACGCACCTAGTTGAGTAGATAGTTATAGTTAAAAAGGAAAAAGGGATTATAAAATCCGACTGATACAAAGTAATCTCATTATTCATTGAAAGCAATCCTGTTTTCTGCTTTTTAATTTTTCAAGATTTGATGGAAAAATCATCAAAAAAAAAAAACCCCCCCAAGGTATTAGGTGTTGCATCCATTAACAGTATTGATAGAATTATCTATTTTCCAGATGATATACTCTACAATCTCCTTTCATCTCTATACATTTTTGATGTGGTTAAGGATTTTGTCGAAAAGATGAACTATATATGGAGGACAATGCCTACTTTCATTTCGATATTAATTGCTTTGTTTATGAACGGATTAAACAGTTGGTTATGGTTGAGGATTTCAAAGACTTTATCAATTGGGTCTTAATTATCCAATGTACTGATAGTCTTGTTTGCTTTAAGCTTTGTTGTGGAAATAGTTTCGATAAAGGGGTTATTTTCCATTGGGTTCATGTTGCAACAAGTCGAAATGTTCAAGAACTTGTGTGAAGTTTTTGTCCTGCTGAGCCATTTGAGTTGTCATATTGTGTAACCACTTATGAATCTTTACGAGTTTTAAAATTACAGCTTAATGGGGAAGTTGAGTTATGTAACACTCCCGAAATTCAGATTAGGTGTGCATGTATTAAATGAGTGTTAACGTGACATTTTACCCATATGAAGTCTGATCGGTATGATTTTGGGTGGAAATAGTTGGTTTGGAATCAAGACGAATAGTGAGGTGCTAAAGATTCGATAGAATCGGCTAAGTTTACAGTAGGTATGCCTTCCATCCTGATTTCATGGATATCCGTTGAGAACTTGAGAAAACTAAAAACATTAAAGTTGTATCCCTTTGAAATACCTTTCCAACGATATATTGTGGAGCCCAAACGGAGCTTTGTACTAAGATATATGCCCATTTTACTGAAGGCAGGGCTGCGACACCCTCGCGTCGCAAGGGTGGCTCTAGCAAAAGCAGTTTCTAACCATAACTTTGCCTTGTAAAGCACCCTTACGATGAAAGGGTGGTGTGGATGTCATATTTTTCCAGGTTACGTATTTTACTATATATTTAAGGCCAGGGTTTATTTTCCCAACTTCCCCAAACAAGAAAAATGACCTACAAGGAGATAGAACTCGTCCCAAGCCTCAAGAACACTTTAAGTTAAGTATTGGTGATGATTCTAAGTTAATTTAAATTCCTCAATACCTTATTATAATGATTAAACCCTTCAAATTCGTAGATAATCGATTGAGACTTGGTTTTTGACAAAAAAACCCTAGAATCCGAATTCAAGGAAATCGAACGTCAAAAGGGTAATACCTTCATCCTTTAATCTATTATAGTTACCTTCATCCTTTAATCGATTATAGTTACCTTCATCCTTTAATCGATTATAGTTTTATATTGATGATTATAGACCCTAAGTTCATGAGATATGAGTTGATGGGTTTAATAGAAAAGCATGAACGGTTATAGGGTGGGGTTGTTGATTGTTGATTATTGATTAAGGGTGATGTTTATGTCATGCCCAAAAACCTACCATAGACGTGACCAGCATCCGACATCATGAACAACATCGGAAGAACCTAAAAGATTAACAATGACACTTGAACCCGCCAGGTTCAATAACCACCTCCAACAGTTTATAAAATAAATTTAAACAAGTCATGATGTAAGAATAAAATCAGCGGAAGTCTTTACAATTTAAATAATTCAACCAAAACATGATAGTGTGCCCGAAAGAGTTAAAAAACAACTCTTCTTCTACCCACATTCGAATGTATACTAAGGAGCTTCTAAGAATAAGGAATAAACGTCTAACTCATCAGGACGCAGCCCGGAAACTAATATAAATAAATGGAATAAATAAATGGGGTGTCCTACGAACAAGCATATGGGCTTACCAAATCAGCAGCATCAGCAAGTTCTCCTAAACGTTCTGAATATCACGAACCTGCTCTTCTTCGTTACCTAACATACCATCAAAAACAACAATGGTATGCCTGAGTACTTCGTACCCAGTGAATGCCTCGGGGACAACAAGTGATATGAACATAAAGTATAACAACATATAAAGAAATCAGTTCTGAGGATAGTCTAACACATTATGGAAACAATTATTCAGCTTGTTTATCCCAATGAAAGGCAATTATCAAAAACAGGTTATAAAGTCCTTGTCAAGTTCCAACCTCCAAATATGCCATTTAAATTGATCATGATTATTTACAACAGTTCCATTAAAAGATAGGAATATCACACTTACCAATACAGGCCCAAAAATCAATCGTAACGAAGGGATGACCTTTGAAGTTCCCTAATCATAGCAGCGCATCACACCGGAGTATGAAATTCAACGTTGGCTATCCTTCCTCCCGAATAGCTAGGCATAATCACACCCTAGGTAGCGAACCGGGAAGTGGCCAGTCTTCCTCCCGAAATTTATACTTACAACAATAGTTTCAAAAAGTGATTTTCATTCAAAATAAGTTTTCAAAAGAGAGAGACATACCTTAATATGTTAAACGAAGTTTAACAATTCACTTTTCTAATGAAGAACACCCAAAATCCTAGCTTGAGTCACTTTAGGAAGAATTATGTTGCAAACCCTTGTTGTGGGAGGTTCATAGGAGAATAACATGTTGTTCTAGGGTTTAGAGAATGAGGGAAATCTGATTTTTCGAGTTAAGGGACGAGTTTATATAAATCCTGGCTCGGCAGGGTCCGTGCTTGGCACGAAAGTGGATGAGAAAAGCTGAAAGCTGATTTTTCCCGTCTCGCCACCATCCTCGCGAGGCACGGACTTGGGCGAGCCGAGAAAAATCATTCTCGCCTCGTTTTATCACCTTGGCCTCACTTTATTGGTTTGTGGCACTCAAAATAAGCCTAGCTCATCCCATTTCTCGCGCAGCACCTGGAAGTCTACCAACTTGTCTGGCTCGCTAAGGTTCGTGCTTGGCAAGACTTGAAGACGAGCCGGACAAGCCTTCTTCATGAATTCCTATGCATGCGAAATCCTTAGTACAAACTCCATATCCACCATACGAATCAACATACTCTCGAATCATAGACGTGGCTTAGCTTAGAGGTACGAGGAGTAACAAAATAATTAACACCAAAATCATCCCGAAAGTTTTCACATAACAAAAATATGATACGCCAACCCTTATTTATTCATTCACACTTAACCCGAATCTACAGAATGTTACATTATTCCCCCCTTAGGATCATTCGTCCTCGAATGAAAGTAAGGCTTAAGGTTTTCACGAAGATCAAGAATAACTTACAACCCAAGATTTTAACACATACCTGAAATAGGGAATAAGTGAGGGAATCTCTTCTTCATGGCCTCCTCTGCTTCCCAAGTCGCTCCTTCGGTATTATGGTTTCACCAAAACACTTTAACCGACGCTTCATTCTTCGTTCTTAACCTTTTAACTTGGCGATCTAAAATCTGAACTAGTTCTTCTTCATAAGACAAGGATTCATCAATCTCAACTTCTCCATGGTTCAACACATGAGAAGGATCAGGTTTATACAACCTCAACATCGAAATGTGAAACACCGGATGAACCATGGACATCTCAGCCGGTAATTTCAACTCATAAGCTACCTTCCCAACTCTTCTAGTAATCTCATAAGGGCCAATGAAATGAGGACTAAGCTTGCTCTTTCTACGAAACCGCATTACTCCCTTCATCAGCGACACTTTCAAGAATACCTTGTCGCCAACAGCAAACTCTAGCTCACGTCGCCTCATGTCCGTATAAGACTTCTGTCTACTCTGAGCTGTCTTGAGTCGTTGCACAATAAGATTAACTTTCTCGATTGCTTCATGAACTGAGTCAGGATCTAACAATTCTACTTCAGTTGTCTTAATCCAACCAATTGGAGACCGATAACGCCTCTCATAAAAAGCCTTATAAGGAGCCATCTGAATACTCGCTTGATAACTGTTGTTGTACGCGAACAAGAGGCAAATGTTCATCCTAATTTCCTCCGAAATCTATAGCACAAGCTCGCAGCATATCTTCCAAAGTATGAATAGTTCTCTCTACCTACCAATCAGTTTGAGGATAAAAGGCAGTGCTCAATTTCACTCTAGTTCCCAAACCTTCCTGAAAGGATGTCCAAAAATGAGCAGTGAATTGCGTACCTCTGTCAGATATGATGGATGTTGGAATCCCATGAAATCTAACTATCTCCTTTAAATACAGCTTGGCATACTTCGCCGCGGTATATGATATCTTCATAGGGAGAAAATGGGCAGTCTTTGTGAGTCTATCCACTATCACCTAAATCGATTCAAACTTGGCCTTTGTGCGGGGTAAACCCACAACAAAATCCATATTGATCTCCTCCCACTTCCACTTCGGGATTTCGATATTCTGAGCCAGGCCTCCAGGTCTTTGATGTTCAGCTTTCACCTGTTGACAATTTAAACACTTAGCCACAAAGTTAGAAATATCAACTTTCATGCTTTTCCACCAATAGTGCTGATTCAAGTCTTTATACATTTTGGTGGATCCCGGATGCACCGAATACTTAGAACTATGAGCCTCCATCATTAATTCTTATCAAAGACCATCAACATCAGGAACACACAATCGTCCTTGCAACCTCAGAACACTATCACCAGTACCAACAGTAAATGAAGTGTACTTACCCCTTTCCACTCCATCTCTTAGCTTTGCCAAAAGTTCATCATCATATTGCTTGGATTTTATCCTTTCCACCACGTCAGACCGCGATAGCGTGATTCCCACTAACTCCCCATCTTCAGTTTCATCAAGTCTAACCCCAAGACTAGCAAGTCTTCAAATTTCCCTCCTCATGGGCATGTCATGTGAATGCAAATAAGCTAACGTGCCCATAAACTTCCTACTCAAGCATCAGCAACCACATTAGCCTTACCAGGATGATACAAAATGTTCAAGTCATAATCTTTCAACAACTCCAACCACCTCCTCTGCCTGAGATTCAACTCTCGTTGTTTGAAGATGTATTGTAAGATTTTATGGTGAGTAAAAACATCACAATGCTCACCACACAAATAATGACGCCAAATTTTCAAGGAAAATACCATGGCAGCCAACTCCAAGTCATGAGTTGGATAATTATTCTCATGCTTCTTCAATTGTCGCGAAGCATAGGCAATCACCTTACCGTTCTGCATCAATATACAACCCAAACCAATTCTGGAAGCATCACAGTACACCACATATCCACCAGACCCAGAAGGTAAAGTCAAAATAGGAGCCGAAGTCAACTTTGTCTTAAATTCTTGGAAACTATTTTCACAAGCTTCGGACCACTGAAACTTAGTAGTCTTCTGTATCAATTTAGTTAATGGAGAGGATATTAACAAAAATCCTTCCACAAACTTTCGATAATAATTTGCCAAACCCAAGAAACTACGAATTTCCGTCGCACCAGTTGGTTTAGGATAATCCTTAACCGCTGAAATTTTTTGAGGGTCTACTTTAATGTCACCACCAGTCATCACATAGCCCAAGAATGCCACAGACTCAAGACAGAATTCACACTCAAAGAATTTTGCATAAAGCTCGTTCTCCTCAAGTGTTGTCAAAGTTATCCTCAAGACTTTTAGAATACACCAAAATATCATCAATAAACACAATAATGAAGCGGTCTAGATAAGGCTTAAACATATGATTCATCAAATCCATGAATGCAGCAGGCACATTAGTCAACCCAAAGGACATGACTAGAAACTCAAAGTGCCCATAACGAGTACGGAAAGTGATTTTTGGGATATCCTTTTCCTTTATCTTCAATTGGTGATACCCAGACCTCAGGTCAATCGTTGAAAAGAACTTAGCACCCTATTGGTCAAATAGATCATCTATCCTAGGCAAAGGATATTTATTCTTGATGGTCACTTTATTAAGTTGACGGTAATCAACACACATCCTAAGGGAACCATATTTCTTTCTAACAAACAAGACTGGAGCACCCCAAGGTGAGGAACTTGGTCGGATGAAATCTTTATCCAACAAGTCCTTCAACTGATCCTTTAACTCCCTTAGCTCCGATGGAGCCATACGATAAGGTGGAATAGATATAGGTTGGGTGTCGGGAATAACATCAATCCCAAAATCAATAACCCTATTAGGACGGATACCAGGGAGATCTTCGGGAAATACTTTGGCATAATCACTAACTATGGGAATAAAAGCAAATTCAGGTACTACGACTTTTGTATCATGAACAACAACCAAATGGTAAATACACCCCTTAGTAATCATCTTATGAGCCTTAAGATAAGAAATAAATCTACCCCTTGGCTTAGCAATTTCATCCTCCCACACGATAACAGGCTCATCAGGAAAGGCGAAATGAACTAACTTATGGCGACAACCCACATTAGCATAACACGCGGACAACCAGTCCATCCCCATAATTACATCAAAATTCACCATCTCAAGTTCATACAAATCAGCCACAGTCTCACGTCCCTTAATCACAACAACACAATTTTTATACACTCTAGAAGCAATAACAGGAACACCAGAAGGTGTATTAACAGCAAAAGGTTCCAACAAAGGTTCGGGTTTCATACCCATATCAAGAGCAAAAAAAGGTGTAACATAAGAGAGATTTGAACTCGGATCAATCAACGAATACGCATCAAAAGAGCAAATAGTGACAATAGCTGTCTCAAAATATGAACGACCATACCTTACAATCACCACCAAACACCTACTACAGAATTCCAAGAGACCTTGCACCATCCATCGACTTATAAATTATAACCAATGTGCATCTCATACCACCATTGTTCGCTAGGTTAGAAATTGCTGCACGAATTAAAGCCAGAACCGCGAGGCACAAGTTGAACACGTTAGAATGATCCTAAAGGAAGTTCAAGCTCTATACCACAATCTAGAATCAAGAAGAATCAAAAACACCTGTAAATATCCTGGGAGTCTTTCAGTCATGCAGGTGATCAAGCTGCACAAGGAAAACTCCACTAGACACAGCTCCACAGACACCGACAACAATCCTAGGACGTATTTAAACCTAGGGTCTGATACCAAGATTGTAAAGCCCCAAAACCTACCCTAGACGTGATCGGCATCCGACTTCATGAGCAACATCGGAAGAACCTAAAAGATGCACAATGACACTGGAACCCGCCAGGATCAATAATCACCTCCAACAGTTTATAAAATAAATTTAAACAAGTCATGATGTAAGAATAAAATCAATGGAATTCTTTATATTTTAAATAATTCAACCAAAACATAATAGTGTGCCCGAAAGAGTTAAAAAACAACTCTTTTTCTACCAACATTCGAATGTATACTAAGGAGCTTATAAGAATAAGGAATAAATGTCTAACTCATCGGGACGCAGCCCGGAAACTAATATAAATAAATGAATCAATAAATGGGGTGTCCCACGAACAAGCATGTGGGCTCACCAAATCAGCAGCATCAGTAAGTTCTCCTAAAAGTTCTGAATGTCACGAACCTGCTCTTCTTCGTTACCTAACAGACCATAAAAAACAGCAATGGTATGCCTGAGTACTTCGTACTCAGTGAATGCCTCGGGGACAACAAGTGATATGAACATAAAGTGTAATAACATATAAAGAAATCAGTTTTGAGGATAGTCTAACACATTATGGAAAAAGTTATTCAGCTTGTCTATCCCAATGAAAGGCAATTATCAAAAATAGGTTATAAAGTCTGTGTCAAGTTCCAACCTCCAAATATGTCATTTAAGTTGATTATGATTATTAACAATAGTTCCATTAAAAGATAGGAATATCACACTTGCCAATACAGGCCCAAAAATCAATCATAACAAAGGGATGACCTTGAGGTTCCCTAATCATAGCAGCGTATCACACCGGAATATGAAATTCAATGGTGGCTATCCTTCCTCCCGAATAGCTAGGCATAATCACACCCCAGGTAGCGAACCCGGAAGTGGCCACTCTTCCTCCCGAATGGCTAGGCACTATCACACTAGGATCCATAGTGGCTACCCTTCCTCCCGAGTAGCTAGGCAAAACACAACAACCAGTTTTCATAGCATAGAAGCCAATTCATAATTCATTTATAATGTAGTCACATCATCAATTGTCATTAAGGTTCATTATGTCATATTGAAAGAATAAGTCATTTCAATCAATGTTTTGAAAACGTTTAACTTCTTTACGAAAGATTTCCATGTCCTAATTCATCAATGAGAATATCATTACCAACCCTTAACCATCATTATTAAGCACCTCCTATAGAGGAAAACATTTATATTATCATATACATATAGAGGGTTTGTTACAATTTAGGTTTAATGTAGGTTTGTCCCCTTACACACATTAACCACCATTTAGACATGAATTAAAGTTCAAGAAATATAAAAAGATTACTTTTATTTTTATTCATTAAAGAATCGTGAATGAAATTTATACTTCCTACAATAGTTTCAAAAAGTGATTTTCATTCAAAATAAGTTTTCAAAAGAGAGACATACCTTTATATGTTAAACGAAGTTTAACAATTCACTTTTCTAATGAAGAACACCCAAAACCCTAGCTTGAATCACTTTAAGAAGAATTATGTTGAAAAGTTGATTTTTCCCGTCTCGCCACCATCCTCGCGAGGCACGGACTTGGGCGAGCCGAGAAATATTGCTCTCGCCTCGTTTTCTCGCCTTGGCCTCACTTTACTGGTTTGTGGCACTCAAAATAAGCCTAGCTCATCCCATTTCTCGCGCAGCAAGACCTTGAAACGAGCCTGGAAGTCTACCAACTTGTTTGGCTCGCTAAGGTTCATGCTTGGCAAGACTTGAAGACGAGCCGGACAAGCCTGCTTCATGAATTCCTATGCATGCAAAATCCTTAGTACAAACTCCATATCCACTATATGAATCAACATATTCTCGAATCATGCACGTGTCTTAGCTTAGAGGTACGAGGAGATACAAAGTACTTATCACCAAAATCATCCCGAAAGGTTTCACATAACAAAATTATGATATGCCAACCCTCATTTATTCATTCACACTTAACCCGAATCTAGAGAATGTTACAGTTTATCTTTTGGATGATGAAGAATGATATTGATTATAACAATATGAGATTGTAGAATCATCTAAGAGAAATAGAATGGGTTGTTGGTTGTAGAAGCACCATTAATGAAGGTTGTGGAGCCTTATACTCTCTAATTGTTTGATAATATGTTTAGATGACCAAAGCATGGATATTATTGCTAATATGAAATCCCTTTGACTTGTATTGCTATTGATAAAAGATTGAAAGGGGTGACGAACATTGCACGACGCTCAAAAGCAGAAAGTTAAGGTATGTGAGGCTAACTCTCTACGTTTGGGAATATTGATGATTCTCCCTATGATACGGTATATTGACTATTACGATTTGCCATAGAATTACAGTTATACCTTAGTTCCGTGAATAGTTACAGAACCTCTATTCTCTAGTTTCGTAATTCATTCGTGACTTTCATTTCGAATATTGTGAACACAGAACATAATCTATATATACTCGTATTTGATACCCATGAATCTCAGTCTAGAAGCTCAGCATGCTTAGAAATAGTTAAGGGTTCAAACCCATAATCAGTCCTTGAATACATATCTCAGTTAGCAATGTTCATTATTCCAGTGGTCTCAGTTTCTTAATAATAATTAATGAATATTGAACATATGTATTTTGCTCGAGGGCACAGTCTCAAGTATACGTATACTTAGCCGAGGCCATTGACTAATGCACTTACTTGGCCAAGGCCACTGATTTGTGCACTTATATTAGGCCTAGGCCCCACATATGATTAACTCAGTTAAAACAAGTGAATTCAAATTCAGAACATGGAGTACCTATTATCAGTTTCAGTTTCAGATTATATATACATGTTTGTTGATTTGGGCTACCCTTTCCGAGCACCCCACTTACAGTTCTTTTCTTCAGTTGCTTTACATACCAGTGCAATTCAAATGTGCTGAACCCTTTTTCCTGGGGCCTGCATATCACGATGCAGGTAACAATTTACAGGAAGACGCATCTACTCGCTAGGATCTCCAGTATCAGCTGCTTGGTGAGCCCCAAATCCTTTGGGGCCTTATTATTTATTTATTGTCTTTACAGTATTTTCAGTTAGTAAGGTATGTCGGGGGCCTTGTCCCAGTGACAGTCAATATTTCAATACCCTTCAGAGGCTTCATGGACTGTAGTTGCAGTCAGTCAGATGTTTAGCAGGCTTTCGTGTTAGGCTTGTCGGCTACTTATTCAGACTTTCAGGCTTATTCAGTATTTCTGCATTTATGATATTTTAGTCAAACTTTTAGTAGATCAGTATGTGTTATTTCTGCATTTAATATGTTTTTATATCATATGTTGATTCAGCCAACCAGTTGGTTCCCTCGGTCACATGCAGTCAGGCACTGAGTGTCGTGTTACGGCCAGGCTATGGTTCGGGGTGTGATAAAGCTTGGTATCAGAGGACTAGGTTCAAGTGTCCTAGGGATTCTATGAAGTCGTGTCCAGTGGAGTTTCCTTTATATGTGTGTGTCGGCCACACATATAAATGGTGAACTACCAAGACATTTAGGATTGTCTCACTTCTTTCATACACTAGATCGTACAAATAAAGCTATGACTTCAGGAACTCTTCTAACTCGTATGTGCTACATATTTAATAATTTCCATGCTTGCTAACCGAAGTACAATAAGAGAACTTCAGCCACTAGCCTGAGGGATAATGTCGAGACTGCTCAAGAGGTGGACCCTTAGGCCAAGAGAGTTGCATCGGGTTCAGCACCCCTAACTGCACCCCCACCTGCTACCAGAAGGCCTGCAGAGGTCCCGTTTACTGCACCGCCTAGTGCATCAGACATGGATGTCAAGGGAGCTATCCAGTTGCTCACCCAGATTGTTGCTAATCAGACTCAGACGTAGGGAACAGGTGCTATTGATGGGACAGGTAGTTCTAGGTCCCGAGAATTTCTCAACATGAAACCTCCAGTTTTCACAGGGTCAAAAAGGATAAGGATCCGTAAAAATTCATTGATGAGGTTCAGAAGATATTTCGGGTGATGCATACTACAGACACAGAGGCAGCAGAGTTTGCTGCGTACCAGCTGAAGGATGTTGCTAACATTTGGTATGAAACCTGGGAAGAGTCCCAAGGGTAAGATGCTACTCCTACGACTTGGAAGGAGTTTCCAGACGTGTTTCTTGAGCCTTTTCTACCCATTGAGGTTTTGGAAGCTAAGGCTTTAGAGTTCGAGAGACTCATACAGAATGAGATAAGTCTGAACGAGTACTACCTTAAGTTCGTCACTCTGGCCAAGTATGCTACGGAGATGGTTCGTTATATGAGGACCAGAGTTAGATGATTTGTGTTGGGCCTTATATCCTACTTGCATGGTGATGCTAATATAGTTGCCTAGAGCAATGACATGACCATTACTAAGATAGTTTCCTTTGTTCAAGGGAACGAAGACAGGCTGAAGAAAGAAGAGCAGTTACAGAAAGAGAAGGACAGGGAATTCAGCAAGAGAGCTAAGTCTGCAGGAAATTCAGCCATAGGGAATCTCAAGGAGGTGGTAATCACCAGTTCTTCAGGAAACAAAAATCGGGACCTGCTCCATCTTCGGCGAGTGCACTAGTACAGAGGTCTAAGTTTAATAAGAACAATAGAAGTTTCAGTGTAGCAAGGTCACAGACACAAACCAATGTGGGTTACCACGGCCCTACACACCCTACGTGCAACAAGTGTGGAAGGATGCACCTAGGGGCGTGTCGTTCAGGCATGGATGGTTGCGGTCCGCAGGGCCATTTTCTCAGGGATTGTCTATCAGCAAGGCAAAATTCCGGAGGTAATGTAGCTCAGTCCATAAATTTAGCAGTTCCCCTCAATTCTTAGGCCCAACAGGGGCGTGGAGCAGCAAAGTCCGATAATACGGGCGGTGGTCAGAACCGTTTGTATGAGAAGACAGGCCGTCAGGATACAGAAGCTCGTGGAGATATTGTCACAGGAATATTAACAGTCTTCACTTATGATGTTTATGCTCTTATGGATCCAGGATCCACTCTATTTTTGTAACACCATATATTGCTAAGAAATATACGATAGAACCAGTTATAGCTTTGAAGTGTCCACTCTAATTGGAGAATTAGTTATAGCTAGACGCGTCTATTGGGGATGTCTAGTCAAAGTGTATCATCGCCTTACTATAGTAGACTTAATAGAATTGGAGATGGTAGACTTCGATATAATCATGGGCATGGATTTGTTAGGGTCCTTTTATGCCACAGTGGGTTGTAGAACTAAGATAGTAAGTTTCGAGTTCCCAGGTGAACCAGTTATAGAATGGAAGGGTGACATGGTAGTGCCCAGAGGTAGATTTATTTCTTATCTTAAAGCTAGAAGGATGATCTCTAAGGGGTATATCTATCATCTAGTTCGAGTCAGGGATGCGGATGCTTAGACTCCAACTCTTCAGTTTGTACCTATTGTGAATGAGTTTCCAGAAGTCTTTCCAGAGGATCTTCCCACAGTTCCTCCCGATAGAGAAATCAAATTTGGGATTGACTTACTTCTCAACAAAGAGCCTATATCTATCCCGCTACACAGAATGGATCCAGCAGAGTTAAAAGAATTAAAATCCCAGTTGAAGGATCTTCTTGAAAAAGGACTTATTAGGCAAAGTGTTTTACCTTGGGGTGCACCGGTCTTATTTGTCCGAAAGAAAGATGGGTCTTTGCGTATGTGCATAGACTACCATCAGTTGAATAAGGTCATCATTAAAAACAAGTATCCTCTCCCCAGGATCGATGACTTATTTGATCAACTTCAAGGTGCGGAGTGTTATTCCATGGTTGACCTCAGATCAGGCTACCATCAGCTAAGGTCAAGGAAGTTGATATCCAGAAAATAGCTTTCAGGACCCGTTACGGGCACTTCGAATTTTTGGTGATGCCTTTGGTTTAACGAATGCACCAGCTTCTTTTACGGACCTTATGAACTGGGTTTTCAACCCTTATCTTGATCTATTCGTAATTGTGTTTATTGATGACATCCTAGTTTATTCCTGTAGTGAGATAGATCACGTAAAGCACCTCAGGATAGTGTTGCAGACACTTCAGGACCGTAAGCTTTATCCTAAATTTTCCAAGTTTGAATTTTTGCTGAAATCAGTAGTGTTTCTAAGCCATGGTATTTAACGGAAAGGTGTGAAAGTAGATTCGCAGAAAATTGATGCACTAAGGAATTGGCCTATACCCACCTCAGTGATAGATATAAGGAGTTTCTTGGGTTTGGTAGGCTATTACAGGCGTTTTGTAGAGGTTTTTTCTTCTATCTCAGCTCCATTGACTAAATTGACTCAGAAGAAAGCCACGTTCCAGTGGTCTAATGCCTGTGAGTGAAGTTTCGAGGAGTTGCAAACGAGACTGACTTCTGCTCCAGTTTTGACACTGCCAGAGGGAACCGAAGGGTTGGTAATGTATTACGATGCTTCAGGAATTGGTCTTGGGTGTGTTATAATGCAGCATGGTAAGGTAGTATCTTATGCATCCAGACAACTTAAGATTCACGAAAAGAATTATTCGGCTCATGATTTAGAGTTAGCAGCAGTAGTGTTCGCTTTAAAGATTTGGCGTCACTATTTGTATGGTGTCCACGTTGATACTTTCACCAATCACAAAAGCCTGTAGTACATTTTCAAGCAAAGAGAGTTGAACCTCAGGTAGAGGAGATTACTCGAATTGCTCAAGTATTATGATGTTGATGTTCTCTATCACCCGGGGAAAGCAAATGTTGTAGCCAATGGTCTTAGTCGGTGTTCTATGGAAAGTTTGGCTCACGTTGAAGCAGAAAAGATAACTATGTTGAAAGAAGTCCCCCGCTTAGAGAATCTAGGAGTTCGACTCTTGGACTCCGAAGATGGTGGAGTTATTGTTCAAAACAGGGCTGGAACAATAGGGCTTACTCCTCTTTAGTAATCGAAGTAAAGGAGAAACAGTTTAGTGATCCTTACTTATTGCAGTTGAAAGAGGGGATTCATAAGCGGAAGACAACGGCTTTTGAACAAGGGGGAGATGATGGTACCTTAAGGTACAGTGGTAGACTATGTGTTCCAGACGTAGATGGGCACAAAGAGCGAATCATGACAGAAGCCTACAATTCCAGGTATTTTATTCAGCCAGGCTCCACAAAGATATATCATGACCTCAAGGAAATCTATTGGTGGAACGACATGAAAAAGAACGTAGCAAATTTCATGGTCAAGTGTCCGAATTGTCAACAAGTGAAAGTCGAGCACCAGAGGCCTGGTGGTTTGGCTCAGAACATAGAAATTCCCATTTAGAAATGGGAGATGATAAATATGGACTTCATAATAGGTTTACCTCGCTCATTTCAGAAGTATGATTCGATTTGGGTAATTGTAGACCGACTTACGAAGTTAGCATATTTCCTGTCGGTTCAGACCACAGATTCAGCAGAAGATTATTCCAAGTTGTACATTCAAGAGATTATCAGGTTGCATGGGACTTTGTTGTTCATCATTTCAGATCGTGGTACTTAGTTTACAATGAAATTTTGGAAATCCTTCCAGAAAGGATTAGGCACAAGAGTGAACCTCAACATAACTTTTCATCCACAGACATATGGTCAGGCAGAGTGCACTATTTAGACACTTAAGGATATATTGAGGGCATGTGTCCTTGATTTTAAAGGTAATTGGGATGATCACCGACCTCTCATTGAGTTTGCTTATAATAACAGCTATCACTCTAGTATCAAGATGGCACCGTACGAAGCTCTGTATGGGCGAAGATATAGGTCACCGATTGGTTGGTTCAAAGTAGGTAAAGTAGAGTTGTTAGGACCAGACTTGGTCTACAAGGCTATGGAAAAAGTCAAATTGATTCATGAGCAGTTGAAGACACCTCAAAGTCGTCAAAAGTCCTTTTCGGACGTGCGGCATAGACACTTGGAGTTTCAAATGGATGATTGGGTGTTTCTGAACGTTTCTCCCATGAAAGGCGTTATGAGATTTGGGAAAAAAGGGAAGCTCAGTCCTCGTTATATTGGGCCGTATAGGATCCTACGAAGGATCAGAAAAGTAGCTTATGGGTTAGAGTTGCCACAAGAATTGGCTGTTATACACCCAGTGTTTCACGTGTCCATGTTGACGAAATTCATGGAGGACCCGTCTCTTGTTATCCCTACAGAGATCACAGGAGTTAAATATAGCCCGTCTTACTAAGAAATCCCAGTGTCTATCCTTGGTCGTTAGGTTCACAAGTTGAGACCTAAGGAGATCGCTTAAGTAAAAGTACTATGGAGAAATCATAATGTTGAAGAAGCTATGTGGGAAGCTGAAGAGGACATGAAGCCCAAGTATCCCCACCTCTTTGAAGTGCAATCAGAACATGTTGAAGATAACTAACCTTTACATTCATACCCTATCTATTATAATCTCCATGTCTTTTAGTATCCAGTCAGTTCAGTAGTCATTCAATTCAATATCTCAGCAGTTCAGTAATCATGCATTCAATTAGTTCAGTACCTATTCAGTTCAGCATTTACTCTATTCATTATTCATGTGTTCATGAAAGTTTAGTGTTCACATGTTTCCATCAGTCATGTTTAAGCTCTCGAGTTAGCCGTAGTTACAATCAGAACAATCATTCGAGGATGAATGATCCCAAGGAGGGGATAATGTAACACTCCAGAAATTTAGAATAGGTGTGAATGTGTTAAATGAGTTTTAACATGACATTTTATCCATATGAAGTCCGATCGGTATGAGTTTGGGTGGAAATAGTTAGTTTGGAATCAAGACAAATAGTGAGGTGCTAAAGATTCGATAGAATCGACTAAGTTTATGGCAGGTCTGCTTTCCAGCATGATTTCGTGGAAATCTGTTGAGAATTTGAGAAAACTTATAACATGAAAGTTGTAGCTTTTTTAAATACCTTTCCAACGATATATAGTGGAGAAAGTTTTGTGCGAAGAGTTATGCCCATTTTACTGAAGGAAGTGCTGCGGCACCCTCGCGTCGCAAGGGTGGCGAGCAAAAGCAGTTTCTGACCAAAACTTTGCCTTGTACGGCACCCTTGCAATGCAAGGGTGGCGCGGGTGTTGTATTTTTCTAGGTTATGTATTTTACTATATATTTAAGGTCAGGGTTTATTTCCCCAACTTCCCCAAACACGAAAAATGACCTAGAAGGAGATAGAACTTGTCCCAAGCCTCAAGAACACTTCAAGATAAGTATTTGTCATGATTCTAAGTTTATTTTGATTCCCCAATACCTTATTGTAATTATTAAATCCTTCAAATCCATAAATAATCGATTGACACTTGGTTTTGGACGAAAGAACCCTAGAATTCGAATTCAAGGAAATCGAATGTCAAAAAGGTAATACCATCATCCTTTAATCAATTATAGTTTTGTATTGATGATTATAGACTCTAAGTTCATGAGATATGAGTTGATAGGTTTGATAGAAAAGCATGAATGATTATAGGGTGGGGTTGTTGATTGTTGATTATTGATTAAGGGTGATGTTTATCTTTTGGGTCATAAAGAATGATATTGATTATAGCAATATGAGATTTTAGAACCATATAAGAACAAGAGAATGGGTTGTTAGGTGTAGGAACACCATTAATGAAAGTTGTGGAGCTTTATGCTCACCAAGTGTTTGATAAAATGCTTAGATGACCAACTCATGGATATTATTGCTAATACGAAATCCATTTGACTTGTATTGCTATAGATTAAAGATGAAAAGGGGTGACCAACGTTGTACTACGCTCAAAAGAAGAAAGTTAAGGTATGTGAGGATAACTCTCTATGTTTGGGAGTGTTGATGATTCTTCCTACGATAAGGTTTATTGACTATTACGATTTGCCTCAGAATTACAGTTATACCTTAGTTCCATGAATAGTTGCAGAACCTCTATTCTCTCGTTTCGTAATTCGTTCGTGACTTCAATTTCGAATGTTGTGAACTCAGAAAGTAATCTATAGACTCGTATTTGATACCCATGAGTCTCTGTCCAGAAACTCAGCATGCTTAGAAATAGTTAAGGGTTCAGACCCATAATCTGTTATATCCCGTATTTTCGAACGTCGGATTATTTGTAAGCTGAGGTGGGGCCCACACGTCAAGAATATATTTTTGGAACATGTGACAACTTATATGAATCGCATATGTAAAATTAAACACAACTCGTGAAGGGCCCTTGGGCCAAATAAAAGTGGAAGCCCTCCAAACGAATATTTTTAAGAAAACGTTTTCGGGTGACTTGACTTCGAGGGGCAAAAATGATATTATACGTGTGGAATTTGGAAAAATACCAAGAAATAGGAGATATGGACGTTTTAAGGTCGAAAGGTCAGTGGGCTAGGCCCAACTCGTGACCAACCGGGTTGGCCCAAAAAAAAGAAAAAAGGGAAGAGGCCCAAATTTGAGGGGGGTGGCCGGCCAAGAGGCCTTGGCCCAAGCCCAAGTTGTAACATATTGTGATAAATATGAGAAAGGAGGGGCTAAGTCATCATTTTGTAAGAAGCTTCAAGAACAATTGAGAGAAAAATAAAAATAAGAAAGGCCTACGGCCAAGAGAAAGAGAGAAAGGAAAGAAAAAAAAATTCTAGCTTCCAATCTTGGTTCAAAAATCTTGTTCCTCTTGAATTCCTAACAAGTTCAAGACGCTCTTCGACGTGGCATAATTAGTTAAGCAAGAGGACAACGTTTGCGGCAAGTTGAAATTTGAAGAAAAGGTAAGAATCTTACTCTTTTATATTGGAAGAATTATATATATATATATATATATATATATGTTGTAGCATGTGGAAATGAATAAAAGTGTGAAATTGATGTGTTATGGGTGTGCTTGTATGTGGCCGAATGTGGTGAGTGTTGGAGAGAAGATGAATTTATTTTATTTAGTATGTTAATTGTGTTGTTGTAGTCCTGTGATGAAAATGGAAGGTTAATGGTTCTTGTTGGCATGAGAAAATTGTTGGTAAGTGGTTGTCGGAATGTATGTGATTTTATTATAGTTTATGTAATTATGAAAATGAAATTGGAAGATAAGAATATGTTGTGGATGTTTATGTTGAAGATTGGAAGTTTAGGTGGATTATGGTTTTGGTGGAAAGTTTGTATATTTTGTATATCTTGTGAATAGTTTGTAGAAATGATATGAAATGCTTTCAAAGCGTATTGTAATGATCTTGAATTAGTTAATGGATATGGAAAATGTTGATATTAGTTTGATAGTGTGAAGTTGGAATGGAAGTTGTTGAACTATATAGAAAAGAGGATTATTTATGTTATAGTGCGTTGTGTGGTAATTGTTGGTGTTGTTGGATTGTTGGGTTGTTGTTGTTGATATATTGGGCCGAGCTAAGTCTCGGGGATGCTATATGTATAAGGGAAGTGCTGCCAAAATTTCGGTAGACAAATATAGACTTAAGTTTGAATTGCTAAAAACTTGCAACTCATAATTGGTAACTATGACCAATTGTAGGTTTTGGGCGAAACGGGAATTGAATTTGAGCAAGCGTAAGGCGCAACTAAGGTATGTAAAGCTACCCTTTTCTTCTCTTGGCATGTCCTAGGTGTACTAGATTCGGATTTGAGCCTTGTGGGTTATTCTGCTCATAGAAATGCGAGTCTGAATTTTGGTACTATTCATTCAGCACAATTGAATTATAGCCCTTAAGTTTTGCTAGAAAACTGTTCAAACATCCATAACCCGTACAGACGTGATAGACTCGCTTTGAAACCTTCATGGATGACTCCATAGAGTCCAATGTTTGTAATTTATATCCGCCACCTCGACTTGACCCGAGGTGGGACCACAAGTTCCGAAACTTCCTTCGTTTGTCTCACTTGAGCTATTCTTGTATGATATAAAAGTAAGTATTCTGATATTCTGGATAAGCTATTCACCTTCTGTATTTTTCCTGATATACGATTCTTGTGTGATGCATGATTCTGTCATGTGTGATTTATATTTGGAAAGTAATAAAGTTGGCATTTATATTATTGTGCGCACTATGTGATATTGACCGCTGGACCCCTGACCGCGGTATGCCGCACTATGTGATGTTGACCGCTGGACCCCTGACCGCGGTATCTGTGACATTGACCGCTGGACCCCTGACCGCGGTATGTCGAGTTTGGGATGCTAACCGCTGGACACTTGGTCGCGGTATGTGTGATAGTGACCGCTGGACTTTTGGCCGCGGTAATTGTGTGTTTGATTTTCTGTGTGTATGAGACGAAAATGTTTTTCAAAAGAAAGCAAAGTATTTTGGCATTTTGATTGCCGTATTTGCTTTCCGGATCCTTTTATGTATGATTTGTACGTCAGATGCAACACTTTGGTATTCTGGCTATTGTGCTCACCTTCTGTACATTTTACTTCGGTTATGTCTTCGTTTTCTGTACTTCATGCTTTGCATACTCAGTACATATTTCGTACTGACCCCCTTTCTTCGGGGGCTGCGTTTCATGCCCGCAGGTACAGATTCACGTTTTGGTGACCCACTGGCGTAGGATTTCCCTTTTGCGGTTCGGAGTGCTCCCTTTGTTCCGGAGCCGACGTTTTGGGTACATACTCTTCCGATGTGTATGTTTATGTTTATTCAGGGTACGGCGGGGCCCTGTCCCACCATCTGATTCTGTTGATCCGTGTTAGAGGTCTGTAGACATAGACGTGGGTAATGTACAGTTTTGTTTGGACGCGTTGTGTAAATTGTGTTTGGGCGGCCCATCCGCCGTGGCGGCCCTATCGGCCGCGTGTATGTATGCTTCGGTACGTTATGTATAGTATGATAGCCTTGCCGGCTTCTATACAGTATATATGGTTGTAGGCACCAGTGTGGAGCCCCGTCTGGTATTCATTTATGTACGAGTCGTCTGTATGTTGTATCTGGTAAATGAGCGCGTAGGAGTGCCCAGTCCGGGCACTAGTCACGGCCTACGGGGATGGGTCGTGACATAATCGGTCCTTGAATACATGTCTCCGTTAGCAATGTTCATTATTCCAGTAGTCTCAGTTTCTTAATAATAATTAATGAATATTGAACATATGGTTTTTGCCCGAGGGCACAGTCTCATGTATATGTATACTTTGTCGGGGCCATTGACTGATGTAATTACTTGGCCAAGGCCACTGATTTGTGCACTTATATTGGGACGAGGCCCCACATATGATTAATTCAGTTAAAACATGTGAATTTATATTCAGAAAAGGGAGTACCTATTACTTTACTTCTTTTGTTTAGTTCATATTATCAGTTTCAGTTTCAGATTTTATATACATATTTTTTGATTTGGGTTTCCCTTTCTTAAGCACCCCACTTACAGTTCTTTCCTTCAGTTGCTTTACATACCAGTGCAATTTACATGTGCTGACGTTCCTTTTGCCCGGGTCTGCATCTCACTATTTAGGTAATGATTTACAAGATGACACATCTGCTCGCTAGGATCTCCAGTATCAGCTGATTGGTAAGCCCCAGATCTTTCGGGGCCTTATAATTTATTTACAGTCTTTACAATATTTTCAATCTGTGAGGTATGCCGGGGGCCTTGTCCCAGTGATAGTCACTATTCCAGTACTCTTCAGAGGTTTCATAGACTATAGTTGCAGTCAGTCAGGTGTTTAGCAGGCTTTCGTGTTAGCCTTGTCGGCATCTTATTTAGACTTTCAAGCTTATTCAGTATTTTCGCATTTATGATATTTCAGTCAGACTTTTAGTAGATCAACATGTGTTAGTGTTATTTCTGCATTCAATATGTTTTTATATCACATGTTCATTCTGTCACACCCTAATTCCACTAGGGTGTGATGGGCACCCGGCCCCACATCCGGAGCCGAGCGAACCCATAGACTCTTATTTCACAAAAAATTTCTTCAGACTTCTGAAAAACAGATAAAAGTAAAATACATATTAAGCTTTCGAAATCTTTCATTTATCGTTCTCAAAATTAAACAAAATCTGTAATTATATAAAATTGATTTCATAACACAGAATGACACATCAGCTGATGGAGCCGCTTACGGAACCAACATACTGTACCCACGACTCTGCAAAGTCTCTAACATCAATCCAGAAAGCATATCATACAAAATCTGACTCAGCAACACTCCAGGGACAAAACAAAGCTTGCCAACTTCACTGGAACACCTTCTACAATTTCTTCCACTTATCTGGGTATACCTGCGTGGCATGAAACGCAGCCCCCGAAGAAAGGGGGTCAGTACGGAATATGTACTGAGTATGTAAAGCATGGAATACAGAAACAGAATCATAACCGAACAGACAGGTAAAAAATAAGTACGTTATCTAGAGTACCCAAATGCTTATTTTCCAGACACAAATCATGTATACCGATGTCATCTGACAGAAGGAGTACAGAAAGTACAGAATACCAAAGTGATTACTTCCCAAACACAGATGATGTCATATGTCAGAAGGGATACAGAACGTACAGACTGCCAGAACGCTTACTCTCCAAACACAGCTCATGCATGTCAGAATCATGTATCAGAAAAAGTACGGATCCAGAATACCAAATCATATGTCATACGTAATATAATAATGCCGCGGAACGTACGGCCCGATCCACACATATATATACATATACGCTGCGGAACGTGCAGCCCGATCCATATAACATATCACATGTGCAAATAACGTGTCCCGGCCCTCGAGTGAGGGACTCGGTGGATAGAATCATGTATGTCAACATCGTACATCACATATGCATAACGTGTCCCGGCCCTAGAACGAGGGACTCGGTAGATAAAATCATGTATGTCACATCAAATATCATGTATGCATGTAACGTGTCCCGGCCCGCCAGTGAGGGACTCGGTGGATAACGTGTCCCGACCCTTCAATAAGGGACTCGGTAGAGGGGATCCGGTCCGGATCTGGCGCCATCATCATATAACGTGTCCCGGCCCTCTACTGGTGGGTCTCGGTGAACAATGCAGTGGAGTACGCACGAAAACATGTCCTGGCCCGGGCTCAGTGAAATCCGAACTAAAGCTTGCACGAACAGAGTAATGCGAAACCATATACACGTAAATCAAGACCCGAGATACGAACATACTTATATACGTTTTACTTATCAATATCTGAAGGCCCAAAAATGAGTTTCGGGTCAATCGGATTTAGTATACGAAAGTTACGCGCGTTTGAAGTACAGAACGCCCTAAAAGCATTTCAGAAGCCATTTTGAAGAATCGAAGCAGAAATCATATCAAGTAGCTTTTGGATATCATACAGATCAAATCAAATACAACTGTTGGAATCATATGTACGTATCATAATGTATTATAGTCTCGTTGGAATCATCAAACGTGCTATCATACTTACAGAATCCTTTTAGAAACATATTTCATGAAAGTTGGGGACATTAAATCTTACAGAACTCTTTTAGAAACACAATTCTTTATGCTTATCTCGTTATTCAATCATATAGTAAGCTCGATCATATCGGACATACTTATACCTGAACGAATCAGAATCATAGACAACCTCGGAAACATATCAAACAGAGCTTCGAAATCATGGCTACATATCAAAACCATATGAAGTAGCTTATTCATTTATTAAGCATACAATAGACTCAGACATACGGGACATGCCCATGACAAAGAGAATAAGTGTCATGGCCAATCTCGGAATCAAGGAGTAGAGTTACCCCAAGGTGCGTGCCATGTCATACCTCACTTAGCTCTAGGACATGCCAAAAGAAAGAAAGGGTAAGCCTTACATACCTGTGCCACGCCTTATTAGCTACACTTATTTATCCAAACTTGTTAGTCTACATTCAAGAAAGTTGACATAATCATTAGATTCATCGGCATATACTAGTCTTATTCTTTCAAATGAATTCATTTATATTCTGCCGAAATTTCGGCAGCATTTCCCCTGTAAATACACCATCCCCGAGAATCTAACTCGGTCAATTTCACAACAACAAATCCGAGAATGGAACTCGGCCACATTATCAACAATAATACCAACAATTATATTCAATCCAACCTCATACGATCAAGCCAATATGGTTGCTCACATATTCAAGTATTAATCCAAAACCATTCGAACGGTATTCAAGAATACTTCAAGCAACTCTCACAATACTTTAAACAGCCCAACCAACTTACAACATAACCCGAAATGTTCCAACTTCAACAAGGACAACAATAACACATTTTCCTTATTCTAGATTCATAAACTATATCAAAATTCACATGTCACAATACCGTTCATACAATTATAAGAATTCATTACAACAACAACAAAAATACTTAAGAAAATTGATTCATTCTTTTCCATACCATACCACGACCCGCACGGCCACAACACACACTATATATTTTCATGAATTTTATTCATCCATTTCTATACATTACAACAACAATCTAAATACTAAGTAAAATTAATCCATTCTTTCTACACAACCCAACACATCCACGGCCAACACATATACACACATATTTCATGAATTTAATCCTTCTCTACACACTTCAACATGCATAAATCATCCATAACATATAAGAGGGAATTAATTCTTACCTTTTTCCCTTGATTTCTCTTTTGTCTAGAATTGTGAACTTGCAACAAATAGTGGTTATCTTGCTCCAACAACTACTCCATGTTGAAGAGGACCTTCAAATTAGTGGGAATACTAGAAGAAAATATTGTTTTGGATCAAAATTGAAGGTTCCATTTTTCTCTCTTCTTGGCCGAAATGGAGGGGTCTTTTTTTTTTCTCTCTCAAGGTTTCTTGAAAATTCTTGAGTTAAAGATGACTTTGTCATCTTTTAATAACATGTAATGAACTCTCATATGGGCCTTGGCCCATTAAGGTGGATGGCCACCTTGGCCAATTAATTGAAGCCCACTTTTTTTTGGTCTTGCAATTCATGAAAATTATTTTCCAAATTCCCAATTTGCCCTTAGCCTTCCGCAATATTCCTATGAGCCTTCTTGCGAATTTTCCCATTTTATCCCTAGCCATTCTTAACATTCCACATCAAAATTTTTTGTAGACAACTTGTGTACTAAACTAAATCAAGAACATAGCCTTGCCCTTAACTTCTCACAATTACCTTGAATTATGCGAACGTACAAAAATGCGGTATATAACATCCTCCCCCCCTTTAGAACATTCGTCCTTTAGAACATTCGTCCTCGAATGTTCAGCTGACCTCATGGGGTGTTATAATACTTCGGGAGAATCCCTCTTATAGTTGTCCTCTTCTCAGGCCCATTCCTTATAATTGAACCTCTCGGTCTTTACATGAGTCCTTATTTTGTGTCATTGGTTTCTCTAATCCATTGTGCCAACTTATTATCCTTGTCTTTCCCAGATCATCTCTTTTCTGTTACTGTTTCGTCACAATACCTTAACAACAGCCACATCATTAGGTTCTTACTACAACTTTTCTTTAATTCCTTCTCTCACATCTCTCGGTGCAAGTATACTTGTCTTTGATTTCTTGTATTGGCGCTCCTTTCGTTCATCGTTATTCTTTGCTGGATCTCCGATGTGGATTCTATACAAACATGATCGAACATCACTTCACATCGATGGTTCACATAATTTCATAGCGTATCTTCTCATGTCTCATATAATTAATGGCCCACGAACTATTTTCTAGTATCTAACAAACTCTTTTATTTCTTTCACCAACGCTGCGTTCTTTCTTGTTTTCAAAATTTCCAATCCACCAGTCGTAGGTACTTTTATTACAATAGTCATCGTCATCCGAAATATCCTTTGAGTCCTATCATCTGCTCTATTATTCTTCATAAGCTTAACTTGTAAGCATTTTCTTACTCTTTTATTACCTTTCAAGATGTGTTGCTGTGTACTTAGGTATGGCGCAAATTTTGTCCAATATGAGGGTCCCAAATCTTGTCCTAAACATATCATGACTCATGTTGGCGTGAAGCATTCTCTTGAGGTGTCTTCCATCCTTTTCCTTCATGTTGGTTTCATGGTACCCTTATTGTCAATTCATTTCTACCCCTTTCATACATTCCCTTGGTATGCCGATATATTTAGGCTTCGGCCTCGAGGTAATAGATTTCTTTTCTTAACGCTTGAAGATGTTATGATTCCTTTCTGAGTTTAATATAATATGGCCTCCCCCCCCCCCCCCCCCTTTATAAGGGGCTCCTTATGTGCCAACAGTCCTTTTGTGAAGTCTTCGTTTATACCCTTACTCTTCATCTTTCTTTCCAACTCTATGCACAATATATCGAAACTTCTTACCATATGTACATTATCATTCTTCTCAGCATTTCCATACCCCTCCATCCACTATTAATCTTTTCACTCATTTGGCTCACTTACTCATGATTCTCCTTAACCATGTTCTTGTGTTGCAACTGTACATTTATTCCTCTATATACCTTTCGGGAGTCTAAATCTCCTAACATTGTCACAAAGCTTTATCAATCCTTTTCTTACCTGGAGTTCGGTGTCCTTATTCAATTGGTGCCTTCCATATCATAGCACTGGTCACTGGGACACACGTGTCCACGGATACAGTCACTTAGGTGGTATCATACACATTCATATATATATATATATATATATATATATATATATATATATATATATATATATATATATATATAATTATTATCAACTAGCCCACAAAATACTCCAACCGTCATTCAAGCCTATCCTAATTCCAGAGTTGTGGCGTACCTTCTGTTTCTTCTCTAGTCTAACTTGTCGCGTGCTATGTGGCCTTTCAGGGTCTTTAACCGTTCCATATACGCTAATTTCCCATTAGGTTACTCTATCTTTTCATTTGTCTCTTACGGCTAAATCTTTAAGATTTCTTGCATACTTCCCAGGGGGTCACCCATCCTAAAATTGCTCCCACCTTAGCACGCTTAACCTCGAAACACTGGTGGGATTCGGTGCCTTAATGCTAATATAATCGCGTCCGCTTCCTCGCATGACCTTTATTACATAATCTGGAGCAAGTCAAAGTTTTACAGATTCTGAGGCATGTTCGTAACACGTCTTTTCTTTTACAATTACTATTTTACCCTTTTTGATCTTCAATAGTCACCTTTACAAATTCTTATCATTCGAAATCTGTACGCAGCAAATACCAACAATACCTTACAGAGCATACGGCTATATATCACATTCTAGCCATCCAGAACTTTCTGTCTCAGGTAACAGAACAAATATATCCAGACTTACCGTTGTGACCTTTTCATATCATCACTTTGCAGACAACCCCTAGGACAGACCTGCTCTGATACCACTTTGTCACACCCTAATTCCACTAGGGTGTGATGGGCACCCGGCCCCACATCCGGAGCCGAGCGAACCCACAGACTCTTATTTCACACAAAATTTCTTCGGACTTCTGAAAAACGGATAAAAGTAAAATACATATTAAGCTTTCGAAATCTTTCTTTTATCGTTCTCAAAATTAAACAAAATCTGTAATTATATAAAATTGATTTCATAACACAGAATGACACATCGGTTGATGGAGCCGCTTACGGAACCAACATGCTATACCCACGACTCTGTCTGCAAAGTCTCTAACATCAATCCAGAAAGCATATCATACAAACTCTGACTCAGCAACACTCCAGGGACAAAACAGAGCTTGCCAACTTCGCTGGAACACCTTCTGCAATTTCTTCCACTTATCTGGGTGTTTCTGCGTGGCATGAAACGCAGCCCCCGAAGAAAGGGGGTCAGTACGGAATATGTACTGAGTATGTAAAGCATGGAATACAGAAACAGAATCATAACCGAACAGACAGTTCAAAAATAAGTACGTTATCCAGAGTACCCAAAAGCTTATTTTCCAGACACAAATCATGTATACCGATGTCATCTGACAGAAGGAGTACAGAAAGTACAGAATACCAAAGTGATTACTTCCCAAACACAGATGATGTCATATGTCAGAAGGGATACAGAACGTACAGACTGCCAGAACGCTTACTTTCCAAACACAGCTCATGCATGTCAGAATCATGTATCAGAAAAAGTACGGATCCAGAATACCAAATCATATGTCATACGTAATATAATAATGCCGCGGAACGTACGGCCCGATCCACACATATATATACATATACGTTGCGGAACGTGCAGCCCGATCCATATAACATATCACATGTGCAAATAACGTGTCCCGGCCCTCGAGTGAGGGACTCGGTGGATAGAATCATGTATGTCAACATCGTACATCACATATGCATAACGTGTCCCGGCCCTCGAACGAGGGACTCGGTAGATAAAATCATGTATGTCACATCAAATATCATGTATGCATGTAACGTGTCCCGGCCCGCCAGTGAGGGACTCGGTGGATAACGTGTCCCGACCCTTCAATAAGGGACTCGGTAGAGGGGATCCGGTCCGAATCTGGCGCCATCATCATATAACGTGTCCTGGCCCTCTACTGGTGGGTCTCGGTGAACAATGCAGTGGAGTACGCACGAGAACATGTCCTGGCCCGGGCTCAGTGAAATCCAAACTAAAGCTTGCACGAACAGAGTAATGCGAAACCATATACACGTAAATCAAGACCCGAGATAGGAACATACTTGTATACAAACATACTTATCAATATCTGAAGGCCCAAAAATGAGTTTCGGGTCAATCGGATTTAGTATACGAAAGTTACGCGCGTTTGAAGTACAGAACGCCCTAAAAGCATTTCAGAAGCCATTTTGAAGAATCGAAGCAGAAATCATATCAAGTAGCTTTTGGATATCATACAGATCAAATCAAATACAACTGTTAGAATCATATGTACGTATCATAATGTATTATAGTCTCGTTGGAATCATCAAACGTGCTACCATACTTACAGAATCCTTTTAGAAACATATTTCATGAAAGTTGGGGACATTAAATCTTACAGAACTCTTTTAGAAACACAATTCTTTATGCTTATCTCGTTATTCAATCATATAGTAAGCTCGATCATATCAGACATACTTATACCTGAACGAATCAGAATCATAGACAACCTCGGAAACATATCAAACAGAGCTTCGAAATCATGGCTACATATCAAAACCATATGAAGTAGCTTATTCATTTATTAAGCATAATAGACTCAGACATACGGGACATGCCCATGACAAAGAGAATAAGCGTCATGGCCAATCTCGGAATCAAGGAGTAGAGTTACCCCAAGGTGCGTGCCATGTCATACCTCACTTAGCTCTAGGACATGCCAAAAGAAAGAAAGGGTAAGCCTTACATACCTGTGCCACGCCTTATTAGCTACGCTTATTTATCCAAACTTGTTAGTCTACATTCAAGAAAGTTGACATAATCATTAGATTCATCGGCATATACTAGTCTTATTCTTTCAAATGAATTCATTTATATTCTGCCGAAATTTCGGCAGCATTTCCCCTGTAAATACACCATCCCCGAGAATCTAACTCGGTCAATTTCACAACAACAAATCCGAGAATGGAACTCGGCCACATTATCAACAATAATACCAACAATTATATTCAATCCAACCGCATACGATCAAGCGAATATGGTTGCTCACATATTCAAGTATTAATCCAAAACCATTCGAACGGTATTCAAGAATACTTCAAGCAACTCTCACAATACTTTAAACAGCCCAACCAACTTACAACATAACCCGAAATGTTCCAACTTCAACAAGGACAACAACAACACATTTTCCTTATTCTAGATTCATAAACTATATCAAAATTCACATGTCACAATACCGTTCATACAATTATAAGAATTCATTGCAACAACAACAAAAATACTTAAGAAAATTGATTCATTCTTTTCCATACCATACCACGACCCACACGGCCACAACACACACTACATATTTTCATGAATTTTATTCATCCATTTCTATACATTACAACAACAATCTAAATACTAAGTAAAATTAATCCATTCTTTCTACACAACCCAACACATCCACGGCCAACACATATACACACATATTTCATGAATTTAATCCTTCTCTACACACTTCAACATGCATAAATCATCCATAACATATAAGAGGGAATTAATTCTTACCTTTTTCCCTTGATTTCTCTTTTGTCTAGAATTGTGAACTTGCAACAAATAGTGGTTCTCTTGCTCCAACAACTACTCCATGTTGTAGAGGACCTTCAAATTAGCGGGAATACTAGAAGAAAATATTGTTTTGGATCAAAATTGAAGGTTCCATTTTTCTCTCTTCTTGGCCGAAATGGAGGGGTCTTTTTTTTTTCTCTCTCAAGGTTTCTTGAAAATTCTTGAGTTAAAGATGACTTTGTCATCTTTTAATAACATGTAATGGACTCTCATATGGGCTTTGGCCCATTAAGGTGGATGGCCACCTTGGCCAATTAATTGAAGCCCACTTTTTTTTTTTTTTTTGGTCTTGCAATTCATGAAAATTATTTTCCAAATTCCCAATTTGCCCTTAGCCTTCCGCAATATTCCTATGAGCCTTCTTGCGAATTTTCCCATTTTATCCCTAGCCATTCTTAACATTCCACATCAAAATTTTTTGTAGACAACTTGTGTACTAAACTAAATCAAGAACATAGCCTTGCCCTTAACTTCTCACAATTACCTTGAATTATGCGAACGTACAAAAATGCGGTATATAACATCCTCCCCCCCTTTAGAACATTCGTCCTTTAGAACATTCGTCCTCGAATGTTCAGCTGACCTCATGGGGTGTTATAATACTTCGGGAGAATCCCTCTTATAGTTGTCCTCTTCTCAGGCCCATTCCTTATAATTGAACCTCTCGGTCTTTACATGAGTCCTTATTTTGTGTCATTGGTTTCTCTAATCCATTGTGCCAACTTATTATCCTTGTCTTTCCCAGATCATCTCTTTTCTGTTACTGTTTCGTCACAATACCTTAACAAAAGCCACGTCTTTAGGTTCTTACTACAACTTTTCTTTAATTCCTTCTCTCACATCTCTCGGTGCAAGTATACTTGTCTTTGATTTCTTGTATTGGCGCTCCTTTCGTTCATCGTTATTCTTTGCTGGATCTCCGATGTGGATTCTATACAAACATGATCGAACATCACTTCACATCGATGGTTCACATAATTTCATAGCGTATCTTCTCATGTCTCATATAATTAATGGCCCACGAACTATTTTCTAGTATCTAACAAACTCTTTTATTTCTTTCACCAACGCTGCGTTCTTTCTTGTTTTCAAAATTTCCAATCCACCAGTCGTAGGTACTTTTATTACAATAGTCATCGTCATCCGAAATATCCTTTGAGTCCTATCATCTGCTCTATTATTCTTCATAAGCTTAACTTGTAAGCATTTTCTTACTCTTTTATTACCTTTCAAGATGTGTTGCTGTGTACTTAGGTATGGCGCAAATTTTGTCCAATATGAGGGTCCCAAATCTTGTCCTAAACATATCATGACTCATGTTGGCGTGAAGCATTCTCTTGAGGTGTCTTCCATCCTTTTCCTTCATGTTGGTTTCATGGTACCCTTATTGTCAATTCATTTCTACCCCTTTCATACATTCCCTTGGTATGCCGATATATTTAGGCTTCGGCCTCGAGGTAATAGATTTCTTTTCTTAACGCTTGAAGATGTTATGATTCCTTTCTGAGTTTAATATAATATGGCCTCCCCCCCCCCCCCCCCTTTATAAGGGGCTCCTTATGTGCCAACAGTCCTTTTGTGAAGTCTTCGTTTATACCCTTACTCTTCATCTTTCTTTCCAACTCTATGCACAATATATCGAAACTTCTTACCATATGTACATTATCATTCTTCTCAGCATTTCCATACCCCTCCATCCACTATTAATCTTTTCACTCATTTGGCTCACTTACTCATGATTCTCCTTAACCATGTTCTTGTGTTGCAACTGTACATTTATTCCTCTATATACCTTTCGGGAGTCTAAATCTCCTAACATTGTCACAAAGCTTTATCAATCCTTTTCTTACCTGGAGTTCGGTGTCCTTATTCAATTGGTGCCTTCCATATCATAGCACTGGTCACTGGGACACACGTGTCCACGGATACAGTCACTTAGGTGGTATCATACACATTCATATATATATATATATATATATATATATATATATATATATATATATATATATATAATTATTATCAACTAGCCCACAAAATACTCCAACCGTCATTCAAGCCTATCCTAATTCCAGAGTTGTGGCGTACCTTCTGTTTCTTCTCTAGTCTAACTTGTCGCGTGCTATGTGGCCTTTCAGGGTCTTTAACCGTTCCATATACGCTAATTTCCCATTAGGTTACTCTATCTTTTCATTTGTCTCTTACGGCTAAATCTTTAAGATTTCTTGCATACTTCCCAGGGGGTCACCCATCCTAAAATTGCTCCCACCTTAGCACGCTTAACCTCGAAACACTGGTGGGATTCGGTGCCTTAATGCTAATATAATCGCGTCCGCTTCCTCGCATGACCTTTATTACATAATCTGGAGCAAGTCAAAGTTTTACAGATTCTGAGGCATGTTCGTAACACGTCTTTTCTTTTACAATTACTATTTTACCCTTTTTGATCTTCAATAGTCACCTTTACAAATTCTTATCATTCGAAATCTGTACGCAGCAAATACCAACAATACCTTACAGAGCATACGGCTATATATCACATTCTAGCCATCCAGAACTTTCTGTCTCAGGTAACAGAACAAATATATCCAGACTTACCGTTGTGACCTTTTCATATCATCACTTTGCAGACAACCCCTAGGACAGACCTGCTCTGATACCACTTTGTCACACCCTAATTCCACTAGGGTGTGATGGGCACCCGGCCCCACATCCGGAGCCGAGCGAACCCACAGACTCTTATTTCACACAAAATTTCTTCGGACTTCTGAAAAACGGATAAAAGTAAAATACATATTAAGCTTTCGAAATCTTTCTTTTATCGTTCTCAAAATTAAACAAAATCTGTAATTATATAAAATTGATTTCATAACACAGAATGACACATCGGTTGATGGAGCCGCTTACGGAACCAACATGCTATACCCACGACTCTGTCTGCAAAGTCTCTAACATCAATCCAGAAAGCATATCATACAAACTCTGACTCAGCAACACTCCAGGGACAAAACAGAGCTTGCCAACTTCGCTGGAACACCTTCTGCAATTTCTTCCACTTATCTGGGTGTTTCTGCGTGGCATGAAACGCAGCCCCCGAAGAAAGGGGGTCAGTACGGAATATGTACTGAGTATGTAAAGCATGGAATACAGAAACAGAATCATAACCGAACAGACAGTTCAAAAATAAGTACGTTATCCAGAGTACCCAAAAGCTTATTTTCCAGACACAAATCATGTATACCGATGTCATCTGACAGAAGGAGTACAGAAAGTACAGAATACCAAAGTGATTACTTCCCAAACACAGATGATGTCATATGTCAGAAGGGATACAGAACGTACAGACTGCCAGAACGCTTACTTTCCAAACACAGCTCATGCATGTCAGAATCATGTATCAGAAAAAGTACGGATCCAGAATACCAAATCATATGTCATACGTAATATAATAATGCCGCGGAACGTACGGCCCGATCCACACATATATATACATATACGTTGCGGAACGTGCAGCCCGATCCATATAACATATCACATGTGCAAATAACGTGTCCCGGCCCTCGAGTGAGGGACTCGGTGGATAGAATCATGTATGTCAACATCGTACATCACATATGCATAACGTGTCCCGGCCCTCGAACGAGGGACTCGGTAGATAAAATCATGTATGTCACATCAAATATCATGTATGCATGTAACGTGTCCCGGCCCGCCAGTGAGGGACTCGGTGGATAACGTGTCCCGACCCTTCAATAAGGGACTCGGTAGAGGGGATCCGGTCCGAATCTGGCGCCATCATCATATAACGTGTCCTGGCCCTCTACTGGTGGGTCTCGGTGAACAATGCAGTGGAGTACGCACGAGAACATGTCCTGGCCCGGGCTCAGTGAAATCCAAACTAAAGCTTGCACGAACAGAGTAATGCGAAACCATATACACGTAAATCAAGACCCGAGATAGGAACATACTTGTATACAAACATACTTATCAATATCTGAAGGCCCAAAAATGAGTTTCGGGTCAATCGGATTTAGTATACGAAAGTTACGCGCGTTTGAAGTACAGAACGCCCTAAAAGCATTTCAGAAGCCATTTTGAAGAATCGAAGCAGAAATCATATCAAGTAGCTTTTGGATATCATACAGATCAAATCAAATACAACTGTTAGAATCATATGTACGTATCATAATGTATTATAGTCTCGTTGGAATCATCAAACGTGCTACCATACTTACAGAATCCTTTTAGAAACATATTTCATGAAAGTTGGGGACATTAAATCTTACAGAACTCTTTTAGAAACACAATTCTTTATGCTTATCTCGTTATTCAATCATATAGTAAGCTCGATCATATCAGACATACTTATACCTGAACGAATCAGAATCATAGACAACCTCGGAAACATATCAAACAGAGCTTCGAAATCATGGCTACATATCAAAACCATATGAAGTAGCTTATTCATTTATTAAGCATAATAGACTCAGACATACGGGACATGCCCATGACAAAGAGAATAAGCGTCATGGCCAATCTCGGAATCAAGGAGTAGAGTTACCCCAAGGTGCGTGCCATGTCATACCTCACTTAGCTCTAGGACATGCCAAAAGAAAGAAAGGGTAAGCCTTACATACCTGTGCCACGCCTTATTAGCTACGCTTATTTATCCAAACTTGTTAGTCTACATTCAAGAAAGTTGACATAATCATTAGATTCATCGGCATATACTAGTCTTATTCTTTCAAATGAATTCATTTATATTCTGCCGAAATTTCGGCAGCATTTCCCCTGTAAATACACCATCCCCGAGAATCTAACTCGGTCAATTTCACAACAACAAATCCGAGAATGGAACTCGGCCACATTATCAACAATAATACCAACAATTATATTCAATCCAACCGCATACGATCAAGCGAATATGGTTGCTCACATATTCAAGTATTAATCCAAAACCATTCGAACGGTATTCAAGAATACTTCAAGCAACTCTCACAATACTTTAAACAGCCCAACCAACTTACAACATAACCCGAAATGTTCCAACTTCAACAAGGACAACAACAACACATTTTCCTTATTCTAGATTCATAAACTATATCAAAATTCACATGTCACAATACCGTTCATACAATTATAAGAATTCATTGCAACAACAACAAAAATACTTAAGAAAATTGATTCATTCTTTTCCATACCATACCACGACCCACACGGCCACAACACACACTACATATTTTCATGAATTTTATTCATCCATTTCTATACATTACAACAACAATCTAAATACTAAGTAAAATTAATCCATTCTTTCTACACAACCCAACACATCCACGGCCAACACATATACACACATATTTCATGAATTTAATCCTTCTCTACACACTTCAACATGCATAAATCATCCATAACATATAAGAGGGAATTAATTCTTACCTTTTTCCCTTGATTTCTCTTTTGTCTAGAATTGTGAACTTGCAACAAATAGTGGTTCTCTTGCTCCAACAACTACTCCATGTTGTAGAGGACCTTCAAATTAGCGGGAATACTAGAAGAAAATATTGTTTTGGATCAAAATTGAAGGTTCCATTTTTCTCTCTTCTTGGCCGAAATGGAGGGGTCTTTTTTTTTTCTCTCTCAAGGTTTCTTGAAAATTCTTGAGTTAAAGATGACTTTGTCATCTTTTAATAACATGTAATGGACTCTCATATGGGCTTTGGCCCATTAAGGTGGATGGCCACCTTGGCCAATTAATTGAAGCCCACTTTTTTTTTTTTTTTTGGTCTTGCAATTCATGAAAATTATTTTCCAAATTCCCAATTTGCCCTTAGCCTTCCGCAATATTCCTATGAGCCTTCTTGCGAATTTTCCCATTTTATCCCTAGCCATTCTTAACATTCCACATCAAAATTTTTTGTAGACAACTTGTGTACTAAACTAAATCAAGAACATAGCCTTGCCCTTAACTTCTCACAATTACCTTGAATTATGCGAACGTACAAAAATGCGGTATATAACATCCTCCCCCCCTTTAGAACATTCGTCCTTTAGAACATTCGTCCTCGAATGTTCAGCTGACCTCATGGGGTGTTATAATACTTCGGGAGAATCCCTCTTATAGTTGTCCTCTTCTCAGGCCCATTCCTTATAATTGAACCTCTCGGTCTTTACATGAGTCCTTATTTTGTGTCATTGGTTTCTCTAATCCATTGTGCCAACTTATTATCCTTGTCTTTCCCAGATCATCTCTTTTCTGTTACTGTTTCGTCACAATACCTTAACAAAAGCCACGTCTTTAGGTTCTTACTACAACTTTTCTTTAATTCCTTCTCTCACATCTCTCGGTGCAAGTATACTTGTCTTTGATTTCTTGTATTGGCGCTCCTTTCGTTCATCGTTATTCTTTGCTGGATCTCCGATGTGGATTCTATACAAACATGATCGAACATCACTTCACATCGATGGTTCACATAATTTCATAGCGTATCTTCTCATGTCTCATATAATTAATGGCCCACGAACTATTTTCTAGTATCTAACAAACTCTTTTATTTCTTTCACCAACGCTGCGTTCTTTCTTGTTTTCAAAATTTCCAATCCACCAGTCGTAGGTACTTTTATTACAATAGTCATCGTCATCCGAAATATCCTTTGAGTCCTATCATCTGCTCTATTATTCTTCATAAGCTTAACTTGTAAGCATTTTCTTACTCTTTTATTACCTTTCAAGATGTGTTGCTGTGTACTTAGGTATGGCGCAAATTTTGTCCAATATGAGGGTCCCAAATCTTGTCCTAAACATATCATGACTCATGTTGGCGTGAAGCATTCTCTTGAGGTGTCTTCCATCCTTTTCCTTCATGTTGGTTTCATGGTACCCTTATTGTCAATTCATTTCTACCCCTTTCATACATTCCCTTGGTATGCCGATATATTTAGGCTTCGGCCTCGAGCTAATAGATTTCTTTTCTTAACGCTTGAAGATGTTATGATTCCTTTCTGAGTTTAATATAATATGGCCTCTCCCCCCCCCCCCCCCCCTTTATAAGGGGCTCCTTATGTGCCAACAGTCCTTTTGTGAAGTCTTCGTTTATACCCTTACTCTTCATCTTTCTTTCCAACTCTATGCACAATATATCGAAACTTCTTACCATATGTACATTATCATTCTTCTCAGCATTTCCATACCCCTCCATCCACTATTAATCTTTTCACTCATTTGGCTCACTTACTCATGATTCTCCTTAACCATGTTCTTGTGTTGCAACTGTACATTTATTCCTCTATATACCTTTCGGGAGTCTAAATCTCCTAACATTGTCACAAAGCTTTATCATTCCTTTTCTTACCTGGAGTTCGGTGTCCTTATTCAATTGGTGCCTTCCATATCATAGCACTGGTCACTGGGACACACGTGTCCACGGATACAGTCACTTAGGTGGTATCATACACATTCATATATATATATAATTATTATCAACTAGCCCACAAAATACTCCAACCGTCATTCAAGCCTATCCTAATTCCAGAGTTGTGGCGTACCTTCTGTTTCTTCTCTAGTCTAACTTGTCGCGTGCTATGTGGCCTTTCAGGGTCTTTAACCGTTCCATATACGCTAATTTCCCATTAGGTTACTCTATCTTTTCATTTGTCTCTTACGGCTAAATCTTTAAGATTTCTTGCATACTTCCCAGGGGGTCACCCATCCTAAAATTGCTCCCACCTTAGCACGCTTAACCTCGAAACACTGGTGGGATTCGGTGCCTTAATGCTAATATAATCGCGTCCGCTTCCTCGCATGACCTTTATTACATAATCTGGAGCAAGTCAAAGTTTTACAGATTCCGAGGCATGTTCGTAACACGTCTTTTCTTTTACAATTACTATTTTACCCTTTTTGATCTTCAATAGTCACCTTTACAAATTCTTATCATTCGAAATCTGTACGTAGCAAATACCAACAATACCTTACAGAGCATACGGCTATATATCACATTCTAGCCATCCAGAACTTTCTGTCTCAGGTAACAGAACAAATATATCCAGACTTACCGTTGTGACCTTTTCATATCATCACTTCCCTTTTTCCGTCGTATGTAAGGCTCACAGAAAGAGTTTCATTTTTTTTTCTATGACTTGGCTCTATCGCACGATCTATGAAAGAAAGAAGGTCAACAATCCCTAGATGCCCCGTAGCCTTCTGTTTATAAATGTGGCGCGCTTCACACCATAAACAGGACTCTACTGGACACGACTTTGCAGACAACCCCTAGGACAGACCTGCTCTGATACCACTTTGTCACACCCTAATTCCACTAGGGTGTGATGGGCACCCGGCCCCACATCCGGAGCCGAGCGAACCCACAGACTCTTATTTCACACAAAATTTCTTCGGACTTCTGAAAAACGGATAAAAGTAAAATACATATTAAGCTTTCGAAATCTTTCTTTTATCGTTCTCAAAATTAAACAAAATCTGTAATTATATAAAATTGATTTCATAACACAGAATGACACATCGGTTGATGGAGCCGCTTACGGAACCAACATGCTATACCCACGACTCTGTCTGCAAAGTCTCTAACATCAATCCAGAAAGCATATCATACAAACTCCCACTCAGCAACACTCCAGGGACAAAACAGAGCTTGCCAACTTCGCTGGAACACCTTCTGCAATTTCTTCCACTTATCTGGGTGTATCTGCGTGGCATGAAACGCAGCCCCCGAAGAAAGGGGGTCAGTACGGAATATGTACTGAGTATGTAAAGCATGGAATACAGAAACAGAATCATAACCGAACAGACAGTTCAAAAATAAGTACGTTATCCAGAGTACCCAAAAGCTTATTTTCCAGACACAAATCATGTATACCGATGTCATCTGACTGAAGGAGTACAGAAAGTACAGAATACCAAAGTGATTACTTCCCAAACACAGATGATGTCATATGTCAGAAGGGATACAGAACGTACAGACTGCCAGAACGCTTACTTTCCAAACATAGCTCATGCATGTCAGAATCATGTATCAGAAAAAGTACGGATCCAGAATACCAAATCATATGTCATACGTAATATAATAATGCCGCGGAACGTACGGCCCGATCCACACATATATATACATATACGCTGCGGAACGTGCAGCCCGATCCATATAACATATCACATGTGCAAATAACGTGTCCCGGCCCTCGAGTGAGGGACTCGGTGGATAGAATCATGTATGTCAACATCGTACATCACATATGCATAACGTGTCCCGGCCCTCGAACGAGGGACTCGGTAGATAAAATCATGTATGTCACATCAAATATCATGTATGCATGTAACGTGTCCCGGCCCGCCAGTGAGGGACTCGGTAGAGGGGATCCGGTCCGAATCTGGCGCCATCATCATATAACGTGTCCCGGCCCTCTACTGGTGGGTCTCGGTGAACAATGCAGTGGAGTACGCACGAGAACATGTCCTGGCCCGGGCTCAGTGAAATCCAAACTAAAGCTTGCACGAACAGAGTAATGCGAAACCATATACACGTAAATCAAGACCCGAGATAGGAACATACTTATATACAAACATACTTATCAATATCTGAAGGCCCAAAAATGAGTTTCGGGTCAATCGGATTTAGTATACGAAAGTTACGCGCGTTTGAAGTACAGAACGCCCTAAAAGCATTTCAGAAGCCATTTTGAAGAATCGAAGCAGAAATCATATCAAGTAGCTTTTGGATATCATACAGATCAAATCAAATACAACTGTTGGAATCATATGTACGTATCATAATGTATTATAGTCTCGTTGGAATCATCAAACGTGCTACCATACTTACAGAATCCTTTTAGAAACATATTTCATGAAAGTTGGGGACATTAAATCTTACAGAACTCTTTTAGAAACACAATTCTTTATGCTTATCTCGTTATTCAATCATATAGTAAGCTCGATCATATCAGACATACTTATACCTGAACGAATCAGAATCATAGACAACCTCGGAAACATATCAAACAGAGCTTCGAAATCATGGCTACATATCAAAACCATATGAAGTAGCTTATTCATTTATTAAGCATACAATAGACTCAGACATACGGGACATGCCCATGACAAAGAGAATAAGCGTCATGGCAAATCTCGGAATCAAGGAGTAGAGTTACCCCAAGGTGCGTGCCATGTCATACCTCACTTAGCTCTAGGACATGCCAAAAGAAAGAAAGGGGAAGCCTTACATACCTGTGCCACGCCTTATTAGCTACGCTTATTTATCCAAACTTGTTAGTCTACATTCAAGAAAGTTGACATAATCATTAGATTCATCGGCATATACTAGTCTTATTCTTTCAAATGAATTCATTTATATTCTGCCAAAATTTCGGCAGCATTTCCCCTGTAAATACACCATCCCCGAGAATCTAACTCGGTCAATTTCACAACAACAAATCCGAGAATGGAACTCGGCCACATTATCAACAATAATACCAACAATTATATTCAATCCAACCGCATACGATCAAGCCAATCTGGTTGCTCACATATTCAAGTATTAATCCAAAACCATTCGAACGGTATTCAAGAATACTTCAAGCAACTCTCACAATACGTTAAACAGCCCAACCAACTTACAACATAACCCGAAATGTTCCAACTTCAACAAGGACAACAACAACACATTTTCCTTATTCTAGATTCATAAACTATATCAAAATTCACATGTCACAATACCGTTCATACAATTATAAGAATTCATTACTACAATAACCAAAATACTTAAGAAAATTGATTCACTCTTTTCCATACCATACCACAACCCACACGGCCACAACACACACTACATATTTTCATGAATTTTATTCATCCATTTCTATACATTACAACAACAATCTAAATACTAAGTAAAATTAATCCATTCTTTCTACACAACTCAACACATCCACGACCAACACATATACACACATATTTCATGAATTTAATCCTTCTCTACACACTTCAACATGCATAAATCAACCATAACATATAAGAGAGAATTAATTCTTACCTTTTTCCCTTGATTTCTCTTTTGTCTAGAATTGTGAACTTGCAACAAATAGTGGTTCTCTTGCTCCAACAACTACTCCATGTTATAGAGGACCTTCAAATTAGTGGGAATACTAGAAGAAAATATTTTTTTGGATCAAAATTGAAGGTTCCATTTTTCTCTCTTCTTGGCCGAAATGGAGGGGTCTTTTTTTTTTCTCTCTCTCAAGGTTTCTTGAAAATTCTTGAGTTAAAGATGACTTTGTCATCTTTTAATAACATGTAATGGACTCTCATATGGGCCTTGGCCCATTAAGGTGGATGGCCACCTTGGCCAATTAATTGAAGCCCACTTTTTTGTTTTGTTTTTGGTCTTGCAATTCATGAAAATTATTTTCCAAATTCCCAATTTGCCCTTAGCCTTCCGCAATATTCCTATGAGCCTTCTTGCAAATTTTCCCATTTTATCCCTAGCCATTCTTAACATTCCACATCAAAATTTTTTGTAGACAACTTGTGTACTAAACAAAATCAAGAACATAGCCTTGCCCTTAACTTCTCACAATTACCTTGAATTATGCGAACGTACAAAAATTCGGGATATAACACATTCGGCCATCCAGTTGGTTCGCTCGGTCATATACAGTCAGGCACCGACTGCCGTGTTATGCCCAGGCCATGGTTTGGGCGTCAAGTTGTCGAACAAGAATTTGACGGGTTGCTTGTTCTCAAAATGTCTTGTCCTAGACTACTGATAGTTTGTACTTTGGGAATTATGACTGTGCTTAATATTCCTTCATTGTCTCTGGTTTATGTGGCTCCACAAAACTATTATCACAATTGAGAAAGTTGCCGCAATTGTAATGTCAAAATTTCTTGCCCAAATCTCAAGGTCTTGAAATACAGTGCTCCAAAGACAAAGGATATAATTATAGAGAATCTCTTCTCTATTGACATTGTTCACATCTTATTTTTTTACCTGCATGATCAAATGAAAGAAATTGGCATGCTTGTGCGTAAGATGATCAAGAGTGTCCCTTCTATAGCGGCTTTGCAGTGATTCTATTATGGGTCTGTATAGTGTATCTGATGAAGTAAGAAACATTCTGGTCACATTTTATTAGCTCAAGTCCTTAATATTGAAAGTGTTAATGGATGAAGACTGCATGCAAGTCATGAATCTATTGGTCAAGCATTCTCCTAATTTAGAGGTTCTTTATTTGTTTTCTTATGAGAATTTAGACGGGGATTAGAACTGGAAGATACACGACCCTAGTGAAATTATGGTATGCTTGGAATCTCATTGAAGTTGATTAAGTTGACTGATTTCAAATATGAAGAAAATGAGATAGAGCTACTAAGGTTTTTCCTGAAGCATGCACTGGTATTGGAAAAATTGATAATATTTGGCTGACTAAGCTAACATATCAGAAGAGACATCAGAGGAGGTTTTGAAGTTTCCTAGAACTTCTTCACTTGTTGTTGGGATAGTTCTTGATGCAAAACCCAAATCAAGATCTCATTACCGGTAGTGGCGGACCCATGATTTTAATGTGGTGGGTGCTGACCTTCCTTTACCGTAAAGTTGCTACCACTCATAAAATAGGAGGGAAAAATTATTTGAACACAATAATAGAAAAAGATAACGAATAAGATTAGGAAAAAGTTAAAAACTAAACGTAAAAATTAAAGTGAAAAAAGAAGTAAAACAATGAAGAAGAAGAAGAAGAATAAATATTTTGGAAAAAAAGAAGGAAAAGTCAGCTGGAACAACTAAGAAACATGAGAATTTGAGTTATTTAAGAAGTAGTCAAGGAAGAAAAAGAAGAGGGGGATCTCTTAAAAAATTGTGGTAACTAGGAATCGAACCGTCACCCCTCAGCCAACCGTGCAACTTTAACTAATGCACTAAACCAAAACACCCACTCCAACTTTTGAATGGTGGGTGCTATTCAGCCTATATACCCTAATTTGGAGAAATTTCTATATAAAAAACATAGTTCACGTCTGAGTTAATGGGTGCAGAGCACCGTACCACAACACGTGTGTCCGCCTCTGGTTACTTGTACAATGTAGTTTAGAAGAGGTTTTGATTGTTAGAAGCTCTCTTGTTTGGACTCTCCAAAAATGTTGCCACACCTGTGTTGGATCCTCCAAAATGTAATACTTTTGGAAGGTCCGACACACTAACACCATTTTTGAAAAGTCATAGATTAGAACCTTTTGGGATTTCTCATAAACAACTAGACTGTATGAGCAAGCACATGACACCTTAAGTTTATTAATTTCTACTACTTTTTTGCCTTTTCAAAGAGCACGGAAAATTCAGCTGGTCAGCCCTCATTGAAGCATGTTTGACTCAGGACAAAGAAGAGTTCAACTTGTCAATAAATGTTACATGCATCTCTAAGTTTTAGAAAGTATCAGTCATCTTTTTCTGCACTGTGTAGTTGTTGAACTTTGAAACATGCTTTAATCTATTTCTGGACTGGGTTGGGCCATGCCAGACATAATTAAAGATGCTTGTGAATGTTGGTGCTTATGAGGAGTTTACAAGCCATGAAGAAGATTTGGACGTCCCTACAAGTATTCTTTGGTGAGTTTAGATAGAACGAAATCACCGAAGTTGTGATGGAATTTCAACTCCAAACCACTTTCTAAATGCTAAATGTTTGCATAACTTAGTTAGTTTGTGTCACGACCCAACCCCGTAGGCCATGACTGGTGCCCGAACTGGGCACCCGTATACCAACCTGTTACATATAACATCAAACTGAAACTACGACAATACGGAAACTTAGAAAGGAACTTAAAAGTTCGTAACATCATCATATATATCCTGAGGAGTCACAACTAATCATATCATGAAATAATACGCAAGCCGACAAGGCTGCCATCACATATCAATATCGTATGCAAGCCGACAAGGCTGCTACTAGAGACGAACATCATACCACAACACATCGTATAGACACAGCTGAACAGAACCCATACATAACCCACACATATGTCTACGGACCACTAAGAATACAAATAGCAAAATATGACGGGACAGGGCCCCGTCGTACCCCTGGATAGCATATACATATATATATCATAAGATTCAAACCAAAAGTCTAGACTCCGGAACAACAGAGCTCTCCAAGACAGCAGAAAGGGAGTCTTAAGTTGGCTGATCACCAAAGCGAGTGTCTGCACCTGCGGGCATGAAACGCAGCCCCCCGAAGAAAGGGGGTCAGTACGGAATATGTACTGAGCATGTAAAGATGAAATACAATAAACAGGATCATAACTGAAATAAGGAGTACAAAAAACAAGTACAATGTCTAGAATACCAAAACGCTTGCCTTTGAAACATAAATCATGCATGTCAATATCATATATCATATACATATATACCGTACCCGGCCCTCTAGTGAGGGACTCGGTGAATAAAGTCATCATATACCCTCCTGGTCGCCTTAACATGTCATCATATATATATATATATATATATATATATATATATATATATATATATATATATATACCGTACCCGGCCCTCTAGTGAGGGACTCGGTAAACAATGCAGTGAAACTGTGCACGATAACATACCCGGCCCGGGACTCGGTGAAAGACATATTGAGGCATGCACGAGCAGAGTAGTGAGAAACTATATGCAATTTAAAACATTTTCAAAGACTCAGTAGAATAATCAACACGAATTACCATTTGAAAATCAAGACAACAGTCGTATCAAATACCTTTCGAATGTCACTCGGAAACATATCAAACATCCCCTGAACGTCATCACAAATATATCACAAATCCTTACGGATCATAGTCATATGTCACTGTAGTATGAAACACCTTATAGAAGTCCAGTCACTAGTTGTCATAGAGTTCCTAAGAATACGAACGGGTATATATCGACTATTATCCAACGTACACGAAACTAAAAAGTGAGGCTCAATCACTTGAGAATTGTAATATCAAGAAGTGAATAAGAATCATAAATATCACTCAAATCTTATGAATGGAATTACCCCAAAGTTCATATCATTTATCACTTAATTCTAAGACATGCCAAAAGAAAGAAGGGATAGGCTTTACATACCTGTTGACGACTAATCGCAAAACCGTCCGCTTTGTTGCTCTTTTAGCCTAGTTAACCTAAAGGTAATGTTATCGTCAGTAACTATACATTCTAGCTCGTAAATCCGTAGCCCATCTCTTTATAGAACTTGTTCTTTAACTTATACTTCCTCGTGAAGGATTTTTCATTATTAAGGGTTTAACGAAAATCGGGCAGCATTTCCCCTATATATTCGCCTAACCCGAATTTCCAATTATTCTCCTGTTAACACAGAAATACCAACAACAGAAATATATATATATAAAATTCTCACAATTCAGCCCATAAAAATTCTAACAACCCAACAACCTATCTAAATCCATTTCAACCCACAATTCCCTATAATATCGATATCGTGCATTTTCTTAATTCCAATTTCGTCCATTCCAATTTTAATAACTCCAATACAACACTATTAACACAATTACACCATAAAACAAGAAAATCTTACCTTATTTTTCTCGGAGGAATTTCTACTGTTAATTGCTCCAATTTCGCAATTTCTTCTTCCCCAACTTAATATCCAATGTTTCTATCACCTCCTTGAACTTGTATTGCACTTGAAACTTGATCAAAATATTCAACAATGCAAATTTTTCTTCAACACCATGGCTGCCTCCCTCAAACGTTTGGACCATCTTATGATTCAATTTTTTTTAAAAAAAAAAACAAATTTTCAAAGCTAAGGCTGGCCGTGTATGGCTGCTCATAATTTTTTTCTTTAGCAAAATTCTTTTGTGAAGATGAATTTCAATGCCATGGCCGTGTATGGCTGCCCACATTTTTCTTCAATAAAATTCTTTTGGGAAAGTGAAATGAACAACTTAAGGATAGTCATCCATTGCCTTTATATGTTGCCTCACATGTGGACACATGTCCATCCCTAGTGACTCACCCAAATTAATTTCATGAATTGTTATTCTTTTTTTTTTCCCTTTTTTTTCGGGTGGGGCCCACTTTCAATAATTAGGCTTAATTAATTTAAATTAATCAATAATCCCTACTTAATAGTTTAATCATAATTAATTAGTTCCTAATCTCCAATAATATTTCTACACTAAATAAAACTTACAAATAATTCATGTTCTAATTTAAAGGTTTCTATCTCGTGTCCGAAAATGACTCCGACTTTAACTTGAGTCGACTTGGTTGCGAATAATTCGACGTATAAATATACGGGGTATAACATCCTTCCCCCCTTTAGAACATTCGTCCTCGAATGTTGGACTGATTCTGAATTCCCAATACTTTCTCAAGTGTCCTCTTAATTAATTATACCCTTCGCATACCTCTTTCGTTTGTCGGTTCGCTACAATTCATTATAACGCATTCCAGGCCTCTACATAGTCATTCCTGTAATATCTCCTCTTTCTGTTGCTTTCCGAGGTAATAATTCCACGTCATTTCCTTTACTCTCCTCTTACTTCGCAGTCCGTTGTCAGTTGTATTGCGAGCTCTTCCGTTGAAATCTTACTTCCTTCCTTATGCCCTTAGTCATAACTTGACTCATTCTTCTCCTATAGTTATTCCCTTAAGATACAGTTTCCTTCATCTTACCTCTCAATCATTAAATATGATTTTTATAATGCGCAGACGTCCCTCGTCGATTTATTAGACTTTAATACCCCTGGAGTATCGCATGCCTTTGGTAACCTGTAGACCCTTCGCAGATTTTACGAGTAAAACAAAATTTCCCAGAGGGTAACATTTTGTACTCTAATATCCCTTCTTTACTCCGCTGTGACAGTCCGTATTCTGGAACCCTCAGCATCATGCGTCACTTTCTGACTTTCTTTTAAAGGTCTTTAACTATCACTTGTTTTTACTTCTTGATCTTGATCTTTAGGGTTGCTTATCAAATAGCGCTGTGGTCCCCTCATATTGTGACTTCACTGTCATCCCGTAACTCGCTTGTTTTGATTGTCTCGATTAAATAGTTTCGTAATTTCACTTAACGTAACTAGTAATACTTTAGGCATATTATCTCGTGTCGTTTCCTTATTTTTTACTCAAACTCCTCTATTGCCTCTTTACTCAAATTTGCTCTTAGTTTTCCTACCACGCATCCTATTGCAATCTTTACACAAGTATGTGTAGGTGCTCAAGTCAGCCCAGTAAATACCTTAGCGTTGCCTCACTAGTGTTTATGCAGACCCTATATTCTTCTCTCATATCTTCCAACTGATATCAAGGCTCAACTATGGCTTTTGCCCTTAGTACTAATTATATTTCTGTAGTTTCGCCTCAACCCACCTTATATCTTCCCTTGATGTATCCAAAATATCGCAACCACATTGTTGTTACTGAATTCTTACTCTTCTTATCAAGTACTCACTTGGCCTTGTTCTTAGTATACAAGTATTCGTAGGCTACATAACTATTCCTGTACAATTTGTACAAAGCGCATCCAATCTTAGTCACAGTCTTTCCTTCTCCTGGTTTATTCTGCTCCACATATTTTATTGTACTAAAACTCGTTCGTAGCCTTTCTTGTCATACTCCTTTCCTTTCCTTTATCCTTTGCTACTTATATGTCACAATATCATTAGCCAATAACTCCGTTGCCAACATCTTAACCTCTAATCCAGTATAGCCTTGCTATCCTTTATAATATCTTTTTAAGTTACTCGTTACCATTCTCTTGTCGCATTCTCCCTTTTTATAAGCATATACTTTCTAATGTCATATTATCCAAGGTCCTTACAAATAATTCTAAGCACTGTCTCAAATACCATCTTGACTACTATTCGTTTATCGCTGGCTTTCAGATCTTACCAACTGCTTTCAGCTTGGGATCTCACTTGAAGTTTGAGTATCCATATTGGATATATTATAGTGTCAGTTGTTTCCATTTGTACTTACTTTGCTTTCACCCGCTTCCCCCCTTTGGGGTTGTACTTATACCATATCCATGTCTTTTCTTTATCATTTATAACTTTGATTCCCCACGTACGAAACCTTAACCAAATCACGAAGCGATGAGAAATCTCGATATATAGTACAAAATCTTATCTGATGGTTGGTACTCGAGTAATGTAATTAATGTAGCAATTTGTCCGAAGCCACATTCCCTTCATTCCAATCAGTAATTAGGTAGTGCTTATCGTCGTTTCAAATTCTCCATTCGGTAGCACTTATATTCTAATGATAAGTGTCTCAAGCTTTCTTATAACACTATCTTTATCCCAACGGATATCATCTGTTTCTTTTAATAAATTCACAATGCATCTGTGGTTTCGCAAATCCGCAATCCTTGTCTTTTAAGGATTTCACCATTTCTGAGGTGAAGTCACATTCACGTAGTACTCCTTTATGCCTCATGCTCTTTCATTCTTGTTGTCTACCCAACGCTAATTTCTAACTTACTCAAAATCATATTAATTCGTCTTACTAGTGGTCTTGTCTTATCACCTTTTTATCGTACTACACCTTAAGTTTGTAGTTATACATTTCCCTTTTATCCTATACTCATACTCAATTAAATACGTCTGTCTTGAGTGCTTCCTTTAGTATTCCTTTCATTTCTCCAATCTATGCCCATCTTTTATTTTGTGCACAAGGAATCTCATGCTACTCCTGTATCCTTCAGAAAACACTATTTTTACATAACCCCTTTCTCGTTTTCAAAACATATTCTGTTTGTCTCTATTTGTTCTTATCATACCAGTCATTTCTGGCATTCACTCTGTCTTGTTGCTCATCTTCCTTTAGGTTGGTCTTTCACAATTCTGTCACTTGTATTACTCGTTTTCTAAGCTATACATGTAATAACGCATCACTAAACTGTAATTCCACTCGCTTTCTTCTTATCCTCCTCTTTCTGTTAACTCCTTCTCTTCCTGTGCTCACTTTCACTTTCGTTACCATTTGACTTTTATTCTGAACTTTCCTTATAGAACTTTGTAAGTCTTTCTTATTCGTTGTACATTTTCTTTTCCGTTTCACACTAATCACATCGTATTCTTTAGTTACTTCCTTGCTAGGCTGTACTCATTTCTATAGCAATCCTTATGGTATTCACATTACATCCTGTTCGTAATCCATCCTATAACGTAACACTTCTTAACCTTATTCACGATTTCTTACTAGATTTTAATTACACTCTATAGACTAGGCGTACCTAACCCTTCACCCTTTCTGATCACTCTTATCTTTAATATCTCACAAGCGGTCTTATCAATACCTTCATGATTCGTCATAACTCTTGCTTCTCCATACTTTTATCTCACTCATACTACTACTCCTTTTGACGGTAAACTCGTCGTAATTTACCCCTACTTATCGGTTCACTTGATAGCTCAATAAAATGTTCTGTTACGAGTTGCCACCTCTTTCTAAATCATCCCTTAGTATCACAAGCCCTTCCGAATCATCCTAGCATCTCACCAACAACATATGAATTACATGATCCTAGACAGCCCACAAATTTAAGTTTTCCTTCCACAAATTCCACCTCCAACTAGTTGATTGCAAACTAATAAAATTTTACTAGGGAGCATTCTCCAACCACCAGCAGAAGAAAACAAGAATCCGACAAGCACCACAGGACTTCTAGTGCTTGATTCACATGGTTTACCTCCAGGTTTATTCTTGAGTCGTGAACGAATTATCTAGTTCACAAACTACTTGTCGTATGCTTTGTACTTTTCAATAGAAGTGAAACTTAAATACCAGACGTTTTTACCCTTCATCATAAGCTTCTTCTAAGGCAAAAATATGGCTGGACAGTATTCTGGTCAGTCCAAATGAATTCCGAACTTTGCTGCTCATATATGCTTTTTCGAAATAAAATTTCCCAAGTAAGAATGGTGCCCCTTACGAATGACTTGGAGGGTATCTCTTAAAGCTTTAGTCCATCATAATAATTTTACCCTATCGGTATCAACCTTTAAGGCATATTATGAACCTATATTTCATTCTCTTCTTTTCCTATTCCTGGGAAAATTTGGGCAGAGTTTCCTCTGTACCTCGTACTATCCCTGAATCTGCACGCAGGAAATACCAAAAATGCCTCACAGGGCCAACATATATACACATATATCATATCGTATCATAGCCACACAGGGCTCCCAACTTCGAGTAAAAGGTATAAAGGTGGCGGAACTTACCTCTCATATTGCACCTCGAGACATACCTGGTCCTTTAATGATCTGTTCTGTTATACTTTCCTATCCACCTTCTCTTTCATCCTCAAACTTTACATTTTAATCATATTTCAATATTCTTACCTTATCCGACATGCCTCTTTCGCACCGTTACTAACCTATGTACTTTGTAACTTCTAATATCGTCAGTCGCTTCCTCCTATCGATGTCGTTCTTCGGCTGAAGTCAAAGGTTAGTACAATGAATTTCATTTTCTATAACTGGGCTCTATCGCACGATCTGAGATATGAAAGAAAGGTAACATCCTAAATGTCCTATAGCTTCTTGCTTATAGATATGGTGCACAACACACCGATAAACAAGACTCTACTAGACACGGTCTGTAGACACTCCGAGGACGAACTGCTCTGATACCACTTTTGTCACGACCCAACCCCGTAGGCCATGACTGGTGCCCGAACTGGGCACCCGTATACCAACCTGTTACATATAACATCAAACTGAAACTACGACAATACGGAAACTTATAAAGGAACTCCAAAGTTCGTAACATCATCATATATATATACTTCCAGATCAACGGTCTCCTGAGGAGTCACAACTAATCATATCATGAAATAATACGCAAGCCGACAAGGCTGCCATCACATATCAATATCGTATGCAAGCCGACAAGGCTGCTACTAGAGACGAACATCATACCACAGCACATCGTATAAACACAGCTGAACAGAACCCATACACAACCCACACATATGTCTGCAGACCTCTAAGAATACGAATAGCGAAATATGACGGGACAGGGCCCCGTCGTACCCCTGGATAGCATATACACATATATATCATAAGATTCAAACCAAAAGTCTAGACTCCGGAACAACGGAGCTCTCCAAGACAACAGAAAGGGAGTCCTAAGCTGGCGGATCACCAAAGCGAGTGTCTGCACCTGCGGGCATGAAACGCAGCCCCCCGAAGAAAGGGGGTCGGTACGGAATATGTACTGAGCATGTAAAGCATGAAATACAGTAAACAGGATCATAACTGAAATAAAGAGTACAGAAAACAAGTACAATGTCCAGAATACCAAAACACTTGCCTTTGAAACATAAATCATGCATGTCAATATCATATATCATATACATATACCGTACCTGGCCCTCTAGTGAGGGACTCGGTGAATAAAGTCATCATATGCCCTCCTGGACGCCTTAACATGTCATCGTATCATAATATCATCATCATCATATATATATATATATATATATATATATATATATATATATATATATATATATATATATACCGTACCTGGCCCTCTAGTGAGGGACTCGATGAACAATGCAGTGAAACTGTGCACGATAACATACCTGGACCGGGACTCGGTGAAAAACATATTGAGGCATGCACGAGCAGAGTAGTGAGAACCTATATGCAATTTAAAACATTTTCAAAGACTCAGTAGAATAATCAACACGAATTACCATTTGAAAATCAAGACAACAGTCGTATTAAATACCTTTCGAATGTCACTCGGAAACATATCAACGATCCCCTGAACGTCATCATAAATATATCACAAAGCCTTACGGTTCATAGTCATATGTCACTGTAGTATGAAACACCTTATAGATGTCCAGTCACTAGTTGTCATAGAGTTCCTAAGAATAGGAACGGGTATATATCGACTATTATCCAACTTTCAGGAAACTAAAAAGTGAGGCTCAATCACTTGAGAATTGTAATATAAAGAAGTGAATAAGCATCATAAATATCACTCAAAGCTTATGAATGGAATTACCCAAAAGTTCATATCATTCATCACTTAAGTCTAAGACATTCCAAAAGAAAGAAGGGATAGGCTTTACATACCTGTTGACGACTAATCGCAAAACTGTTCGCTTTGTTGCTCTTTTAGCCTAGTTAACATAAAGGTAATGTTATCGTCAGTAACTATACTTTCTAGCTCGTAAATCCGTAGCCCATCGCTTTATAGAACTTGTTCTTTAACTTATACTTCCTCGTTAAGGGTTTTTCATTATTAAGGATTTAACGAAAATCGGGCAGCATTTCCCCTATATATTCGCCTAACCCGAATTTCCATTTATTCTCCTGTTGACACAGAAATACCAACAACAGAAATAGATATATAAAATTCTCACAATTCAGCCCATAACAATTCTAATAACCCAACAACCTTTCTAAATCCATTTCAACCCACAATTCCCTATAACATCAATTTCGTGCATTTTCTTAATTCCAATTTCGTCCAATCCAATTTTAATAACTCCATTACAACACTATTAACACAATTACACCATAAAACAAAAAAATCATACCTTAATTTTCTCGGAGGAATTTCTACTGTTAATTGCTCCAATTTCGCAATTTCTTCTTCCCCAACTTAATATCCAATGTTGCTATCACCTCCTTGAACTTGTATTGCACTTGAAACTTGATCAAAATATTCAACAATGCAAATTTTTCTTCAACACCATGGCTGCCTCCCTCAAACGTTTGGAGCATCTTTTGATTCAATTTTTTTTTTAAAAAAAAAAAACAAATTTTCAAAGCTAAGGCTGGCCGTGTATGGCTGCTCATCATTTTTTTCTTCAACAAAATTCTTTTGTGAAGATGAATTTCAATGCCATGGCCGTGTATGGCTGCCCACATTTTTCTTCAATGAAATTCTTTTGGGAAAGTGAAATGAACAACTTAAGGATAGTCATCCATTGCCTTTATATGTTTCCTCACATGTGGACACATGTCCACCCCTAGTGACTCACCCAAATTAATTTCATGAATTGTTATTCTTTTTTTTCCCCTTTTTTTTCGGGTGGGGCCCACTTTCAATAATTAGGCTTAATTAATTTTAATTAATCAATAATCCGTACTTAATAGTTTAATCATAATTAATTAGTTCCTAATCTCCAATAATATTTCTACACTAAATAAACCTTACAAATAATTCATGTTCTAATTTAAAGGTTTCTATTTTGTGTCCGAAAATGATTCCGCCTTTAACTTGAGTCGACTTGGTTGCGAATAATTCGAGGTATAAATATACGGGGTATAACATCCTTCCCCCCTTTAGAACATTCGCCCTCGAATGTTGGACTGATTCTGAATTCCCAATACTTTCTCAAGTGTCCTCTTAATTAATTATACCCTTCGCATACCTCTTTCGTTTGTCGGTTCGCTATAATTCATTATAACGCATTCCAGGCCTCTACATAGTCATTCCTGTAATGTCTCCTCTTTCTGTTGCTTTCTGAGGTAATAATTCCACGCCATTGCCTTTACTCTCCTCTTACTTCGCAGTCCGTTGTCAGTTGTATTGCGAGCTCTTCCGTCGAAATCTTACTTCCTTCCTTGTGCGCTTAGTCTTAACTTGACTCCTTCTTCTCCTATAGTTATTCCCTTAAGATACCGTTTCCTTCATCTAAGCTCTCAATCATTAAATATGATTTTTATAACGCGCAGACGTCCCTCGTCGGTTCATTAGACTTTAATACCCCTGGAGTATCGCATGCCTTTGGTAACCTGTAGACCCTTCGCAGGTTTTACGAGTAAAACGAAATTTCCCAGAGGGTTACATTTTGTACTCTAATATCCCTGCTTTACTCCGCTGTGACAGTCCGTATTCTGGAACCCTCAGCATCATGCGTCACTTTCTGACTTTCTTCTAAAGGTCTTTAACTATCACTTGTTTTTACTTCTTGATCATGATCTTTAGGGTTGCTTATCAAATAGCGCTGTGGTCCCCTCATATTGTGACTTCACTGTCATCCCGTAACTCGCTTGTTCTGATTGTCTCGATTAAATATTTTCGTAATTTCCCTTAACGTAACTGGTAATACTTTAGGCATATTATCTCGTGTCGTTTCCTTATTTTTGACTCAAACTCTTCTATTGCCTCTTTACTCAAATTTGCTCTTAGTTTTCCTACCACGCATCCTATTGCAATCTTTACACAAGTATGTGTAGGTGCTCAAGTCAGCCCAGTAAATACCTTAGCGTTGCCTCACTAGTCTTTATGCAGACCCTATATTCTTCTCTCATATCTTCCAACTGATATCAAGGCTCAACTATGGCTTTTGCCCTCAGTACTAATTATATTTCTGTAGTTTCGCCTCAACCCATCTTATACCTTCCCTTGATGTATCCAAAATATCGCAACCACATTGTTGTTACTGAATTCTTACTCTTCTTATCAAGTACTCACTTGGCCTCGTTCTTAGTATACAAGTATTCGTAGGTTGCATAACTATTCCTGTACAATTTGTACAAAGCGCATCCAATCTTAGTCACAGTCTTTCCTTCTCCTGGTTTATTCTGCTCCACATATTTTATTGTAATAAAACTCGTTCGTAGCCTTTCTTGTCATACTCCTTTCCTTTCCTTTCTCCTTTGCTACTTATATGTCACAATATCATTAGCCAATAACTCTGTTGCCAACATCTTAACCTCTAATCCAGTATAGCCTTGCTATCCTTTATAATATCTTTTTAAGTTACTCGTTACCATTCTCTTGTCGCATTCTCCCTTTTTATAAGCATATACTTTCTAATGTCATATTATCCAAGGTCCTTACAAATAATTCTCAGCACTGTCTCAAAAACCATCTTGACTACTATTCGTTTATCGCTGGCTTTCAGATCTTACCAACTACTTTCAGCTTGGGATCTCACTTGAAGTTTGAGTATCCATATTGGATATATTATAGTGTCAGTTGTTTCCATTTGTACTTACTTTGCTTTCACCCGCTTCCCCCCTTTGGGGTTGTACTTATACCATATCCATGTCTTTTCTTTATCATTTATAACTTTGATTCCCCACGTACGAAACCTTAACCAAATCACGAAGCAATGAGAAATCTCGATATATAGTACAAAATCTTATCTGATGGTTGGTACTCGAGTAATGTAATTAATGTAGCAATTTGTCCGAAGCCACATTCCCTTCATTCCAATCAGTAATTAGGTAGTGCTTATCGTCGTTTCAAATTCTCCATTCGGTAGCACTTATATTCTAATGATAAGTGGCTCAAGCTTTCTCATAACACTATCTTTATCCCAACGGATATCATCTGTTTCTTTTAATAAATTTACAATGCATCCATTGTTTCGCAAATCCGCAATTCTTGTCTTTTAAGGATTTCACCATTTCTGAGGTGAAGTCACATACACGTAGTACTCCTTTATGCCTCATGCTCTTTCATTCTTGTTGTCTACCCAACGCTAATTTCTAACTTACTCAAAATCATATCAATTCGTCTTACTAGTGGTCTTGTATTATCACCCTTTTATCGTACTACACCTTAAGTTTGTACTTATACATTTCCCTTTTATCCTATACTCATACTCAATTAATTATGTCTGTCTTGAGTGCTTCCTTTAGTATTCCTTTCATTCTCCAATCTGTGCCCATCTTTTATTTTGTGCACAAGGAATCTCATGCTACTCCTGTATCCTTCAGAAAATACTATTTTTACATAACCCCTTTCTCGTTTTCAAAACATATTTTGTTCATCTCTATTTGTTCTTATCATACCAGTCATTTCTTGCATTCACTCTGTCTTGTAGCTCATCTTCCTTTAGGTTGGTCTTTCACAATTCTGTCACTTGTATTACTCGTTTTCTAAGCTATACATGTCATAACGCATCACTACACTGTAATCCCACTCGCTTTCTTCTTAACCTCATCTTTCTATTAACTCCTTCTCTTCCTGTGCTCACTTTCACTTTCGTTACCATTTGACTTTTATTCTGAACTTTCCTTATAGAACTTTGTAAGTCTTTCTTATTCGTTCTACATTTGCTTTTCCGTTTCACACTAATCACATCGTATTCTTTAGTTACTTCCTTGCTAGGCTGTACTCATTTCTATAGCAATCCTTATGGTATTCACATTACATCCTGTTCGTAATCCATTCTATAACGTAACACTTCTTAACCTTATTCACGATTTCTTACTAGATTTAATTATACTCTATAGACTAGGCGTACCTAACCCTTCACCCTTTCTGATCGCTCTTATCTTTAATATCTCACAAGCGGTCTTATCAATACCTTCATGATTCGTCATAACTCTTCCTTCTCCATACTTTTATCTCACTCATACCGGACGCTTTGTACTTTTCAATAGAAGTGAAACTTAAATACCGGACGTTTTTTCCCTTCAACATAAGCTTCTTCTAAGGCAAAAATACGGCTGGACAGTATTCTGGTCCGTCCAAATGAATTCCAAACTTTGCTTCTCATATATGCTTTTTCGAAATAAAATTTGCCAAGTAAGAATGGTGCCCCTTACGAATGACATGGAGGGTATCTCTTAAAGCTTTAGTCCATCATAATAATTTTACCCTATCGGTATCAACTTTCAAGGCATATTATGAACCTATATTTCATTCTCTTCTTTTCCTATTCCTGGGAAAATTTGGGCAGAGTTTCCTCTGTACCTCTTACTATCCCAGAATTTGCACGCAGGAAATACCAACAATGCCTCACAGGGCCAACATATATACACATATATCATATCGTATCATAGCCACACAGGGCTCCCAACTTCGTGTAAAAGGTATAAAGGTGGCGGAACTTACCTCACATATTGCACCTCGAGACGTACCTGGTCCGTTAATGATCTGTTCTGTTATACTTTCCTATCCACCTTCTCTTTCATCCTCCAACTTTACATTTCAATCATATTTCAATATTCTTACCTTATCCGACATGCCTCTTTCGCACCGTTACTTACCTGTGTACTTTGTAACTTCCAATATCGCGAGTCGCTTCCTCCTGTCGATGTCGTTCTTCGGCTGAAGTCAAAGGTTAGTACAAGGAATTTCATTATCTATGGCTGGGCTCTATCGTACTATCTGAGATATGAAAGAAAGGTAACATCCTAAATGTCCCGTAGCTTCATGCTTATAGATATGGTGCACAACACACCGATAAACAAGACTCTACTAGACATGGTCTGTAGACACTCCGAGGACGAACTGCTCTGATACCACTTTTGTCACGACCCAACCCCGTAGGCCATGACTGGTTCCCGAACTGGGCACCCGTATACCAACCTGTTACATATAACATCAAACTGAAACTACGACAATATGGAAACTTATAAAGGAACTCCAAAGTTCGTAACATCATCATATATATATAGTTCCAGATCAACGGTCTCCTGAGAAGTCACAACTAATCATATCATGAAATAATACGCAAGCCGACAAGGCTGCCATCACATATCAATATCGTATGCAAGCCGACAAGGCTGCTACTAGAGACGAACATCATACCACAGCACATCGTATAGACAGAGCTGAACAGAACCCATACACAACCCACACATATGTCTGCAGACCTCTAAGAATACGAATAGCGAAATATGACGGGACAGGGCCTCGTCGTACCCCTGGATAGCATATACATATATATATATCATAAGATTCAAACCAAAAGTCTAGAATCCGGAACAACGGAGCTCTCCAAGACAGCAGAAAGGGAGTCCTAAGCTGGCGGATCACCAAAGCGAGTGTCTGCACCTGCGGGCATGAAACGCAGCCCCCCGAAGAAAGGGGGTCAGTACGGAATATGTACTGAGCATGTAAAGCATGAAATACAGTAAACAGGATCATAACTGAAATAAGGAGTACAGAAACCAAGTACAATGTCCAGAATACCAAAACGCTTGCCTTTGAAACATAAATCATGCATGTCAATATCATATATCATATACATATATACCGTACCCGACCCTCTAGTGAGGGACTCGGTGAATAAAGTCATCATATGCCCTCCTGGCCGCCTTAACATGTCATCATATCATCGTATCATATATATATATATATATATATATATACCGTACCCGGCCCTCTAGTGAGGGACTCGGTGAACAATGCAGTGAAACTGTGCACGATAACATACCCGGCCCGGGACTCGGTGAAAGACATATTGAGGCATGTACGAGCAGAGCAGTGAGAAACTATATGCAATTTAAAACATTTTGAAAGACTCAGTAGAATAATCAACCCAAATTACCATTTGAAAATCAAGACAAAAGTCGTATCAAATACCTTTCGAATGTCACTCGGATATATATCAAACATCCCCTTAACGTCATCATAAATATATCACAAAACCTTACGGATCATAGTCATATGTCACTGTAGTATGAAACACCTTATAGAAGTCCAGTCACTAGTTTTCATAGAGTTCCTAAGAATAAGAACGGGTATATATCGACTATTATCCAACGTACAGGAAACTAAAAAGTGAGGCTCAATCACTTGAGAATTGTAATATCAAGAAGTGAATAAGAATCATAAATATCACTCAAAGATTATGAATGGAATTTCCCCAAAGTTCATATCATTCATCACTTAAGTTTAAGACATGCCAAAAGAAAGAAGGGATAGGCTTTACATACCTGTTGACGACTAATCGCAAAACCGTTCGCTTTGTTCCTCTTTTAGCCTAGTTAACATAAAGGTAATGTTATCGTCAGTAACTATACTTTCTAGCTCGTAAATCCGTAGCCCATCGCTTTATAGAACCTGTTCTTTAATTTATACTTCCTCGTTAAGGGTTTTTCATTATTAAGGATTTAACGAAAATCGGGCAGCATTTCCCCTATATATTCGCCTAACCCGAATTTCCAATTATTCTCCTGTTGACACAGAAATACCAACAACAGAAATATATATATAAAATTCTCACAATTCAGCCCATAACAATTCTAACAACCCAACAACCTTTCTAAATCCATTTCAACCCACAATTCTCTATAACATCGATTTCGTGCATTTTCTTAATTCCAATTTCGTCCAATCCAATTTTAATAACTCCATTACAACACTATTAACACAATTACAACATAAAACAAGAAAATCTTACCTTAATTTTCTCGGAGGAATGTCTACTGTTAATTGCTCCAATTTCGCAATTTCTTCTTCCCCAACTTAATATCCAATGTTGCTATCACCTCCTTGAACTTGTATTGCACTTGAAACTTGATCAAAATATTCAACAATGCAAATTTTTCTTCAACACCATGGCTGCCTCCCTCAAACGTTTGGAGCATCTTATGATTCAATTTTTTTTTTAAAAAAACAAATTTTCAAAGCTAAGGCTGGCCGTGTATGGCTGCTCATCATATTTTTCTTCAACAAAATTCTTTTGTGAAGATGAATTTCAAAGCCATGGCCGTGTATGGCTGCCCACATTTTTCTTCAATAAAATTCTTTTGGGAAAGTGAAATGAACAACTTAAGGATAGTCATCCATTGCCTTTATATGTTGCCTCACATGTGGACACATGTCCACCCCTAGTGACTCACCCAAATTAATTTCATGAATTGTTATTCTTTTTTTTTCCCTTTTTTTTTTCGGGTGCGGCCCACTTTCAATAATTAGGCTTAATTAATTTTAATTAATCAATAATCCCTACTTAATAGTTTAATCATAATTAATTAGTTCCTAATCTCCAATAATATTTCTACACTAAATAAAATTTATAAATAATTCATGTTCTAATTTCTATCTCGTGTCCGAAAATGACTCGTCCTTTAACTTGAGTTGACTTGCTTGTGAATAATTCGACATATAAATATACGGGGTATAACAGTTTGAGCAACTTAAGCCCTGTAAATTGCGTTGATCAATTTTTGGACTTCATTAGCTCCCAAAGGGAGCAACATAAGTCGCTTATGTTGGAGCTAACACGACCTCTAGCTTTTGTAACTTCTGCATCTTCGTGATGTTTTCTTAATGAAACTTCTTACTTCATGAAAGAATAAGGATAATTTCACTTGGATTGAAATATCTAGTTTAAAGAACATTTTTGATCGAGATGATTTGGTTGTTGTCCGCTAGATGGAGGTATAAAGTGACTATTTTGGATCCAAATGAAGGGATTAAAGAATGACTAATTGGGCTGAGAAAAAACTTAATCACACTCAAACACCAATCAAATGAATACAACATGTGTATCTTGCATATAAAATTTTCTCACTTAATTGTAACGACCCGTTTGGTCGTTATTTCCTATTCAGTGCTTTTGACCCTTTCCTAAACTTGTTTAGCTCACATTTTACCCGAGGGGACTGTTGACATGCTTCCCGAGGTCTTTGGATATGATTTTTTTTTACTTTGTGAGAAATTTGGACTTAAACCGAAAAAGAGTTTACTCAAAGTTGACTTTTTGCTAAATGGATCTTTTTCGGGAATGCGTCAATTTTGAGAGGTCCATATGATCTTTTAGAACTCATGTGTATATTCAGTTCGGTTCCCAATGCACTCGGGTATATTCTGGGACTTAGGTTGGAAAGCTAGGTTTGAGGTAACGGGGGTTGACTCGGTCAACGAGACCTCTGTTGCGAATTTCGAGGCCATGAGTGCGTTAGTAGATTATTTTTATATATGACTACATATATGGTTTGTGAGCAGATGGACTCGGCTGATAGTCGGGATTTCGGGTTGAATTAGTGAAACTTGTGTAATTTTCTGGTGTTTGGTGCACCGCTATAGCGGTGGTCCTGCCGCTACAGCGTCTTTGTGTGTTGGGCAGGATCGCAAAAGCAGTCAAGGGACCGCGGAAGCAGGAGCGCTGGAGCGGCTAATGGATCTGTTACACCCCGTATCTTTGAAGAGCGCTTATCAAATTTGAAACATAAGTACGTTGGGTTAGGGTTAAGTAAAACCACTTTGGAATATAAAGAGCGAGCATTATTAAGTATATTTAATGAGTGAAGGATGTATATAAGGGATATAGGAAGGTTTTATAAGGAAATGAGTGGAAGAAATGAAGTAGTACGACTTTGGAGAAAGGATGGGTAATGTTTTGTGTGAAAATTTTGGTCCAACTTGGGGGACGAATATCACTTAGCATATGAAGTATTTTAAGGTAAAACAAAAATCCTAAAATGAAGTTCGTTGAGTCTAGTTTCCAACGCAACAAACCGATCGTCAATAGGACATCGGAGTAGAGAATTATGGACGTTACAATTTCGGCTGATAGAGTAGAAACGCATGCTACAAGACTGCTACAGCAACCGACTTCCTACAGTGCTGCTACTAGTAAAATGCTACAGTGAACCCGACCTGAATTTTACCCCTATATAAAGGGTAAAAACCCTTTTTTTCACTAGATTTGCCCAGAAAATTCTAGAAAATTTGAAGAGGGAGTCAGGGAATCAAAAAGTAAGCAATTTTCGAGTGGCGGAATATTAATCGAAGCTCGGATAAATGCATAGATGTGATTCTAGTATGGTTTTACGGTGGATTCAAGGTGGATATTGAAGATATCACTGTTTTAACAAAAATAAGATATGAATCTCTCCTTATTAATATTGCTTTTGCTTTATTTACGAAGATAGAGTGATGAAATGGTTGTATAACAAAGTTTTTGTTGAGAAATTGGACAAACATCGTGTGGGATGTTTTATGGAATATTTTGGTATTGATGATGATGTTGGTGTTGTTGTAGTTGTTGTTTTGTTGGTATGGTGATTTTGGGCTGGGCATATAAACAGGGGAGGTGCTGCCCGAATTTTTGCAGATTCTAAATGGATTTATTTGAAGGACTAAGACAAGCGTATAAAGGTGAGTCTAACAATAGTATAAATTTTCTTGAATATAGATTTACAAGCCTGGGAGGACAAGCGTTGAGTAGTTAAAGTTAAGGCGACCAAAAAGGTATGTTAAGGCTAAACCCTTTCTTTCTAAAGGCATGATTCTTTTGTTATAAACCTTTGTGCCATATCCATAATATCGTTGCTTCCACAAATGCTAGAAGTCTATGACTCTCATAGTCCTTATGATATTATTGAGCTTATTCATGACCTTGAGACTATTCTTTTAGATTGATCTTACCTCATAATACTTGTTCTTTCGAGGCGAGATATAGCGATGACGATTATATTTCTAATGCTATCTAAGTTCATGATTCTCGAGACTCCCATGACATCGTCGACTTCACCTTAAGATAGTTGATCTTCTAAGGAAGGATATAGTGATAATGATAATGCTAATGATGATGTTGATTTCATTTATGTATTTTTTTTATGTTTTATATATGTATGTATGTATGCATTGCACTCCCACTAATCAGCTGGGGATAACACCGTGCCTATATGGCCGGGCAAGATAATATCGTGCATATATGGCCGGGCAAGATAACACCGCGCCTATATGACCGGGCAAGATAACGCCGTGCCTTAATGGCCGGGCAAGATGCTATATATATTACCATGCCTTAACGACTGGACAAGATATTATATATGGATATATATGGAAAAGTCTTTTTTTAAAAGCTAAGCATGCACGACATTCGCCTTAAAAGGGCATTAAGAGGCACAGGTTGATCTTTTTTATATTACTTTATCTTCATACTTTAATTGTATTATTTTCCATGTTCGGTATCGCTTACTATGTTACTATTCATGCCTTACATACTCAGTACATTATTCGTACTGACGTCCCTTCTTGTGGATGCTGTGTTCATGCCCGCAGGTGTGGATAGACAAGACGAGGATCTTTCATCGTAGGCTGCCTTCAAGTACCAGTTATGATTGTGTCACGACCCAACCCCGTACGCCGTGACTAGTGCCCGAGTTGGACACCCATATTACCTGTTAACTATAATCAGCATGTCATGAATTTAATTGTATCAAAAGGTAGGATGTTATTTTAAAGCTGTCACAATTTTGTATGTCGTAGACACCTGTCTCCTGAGGAGTTATAACTTTTAAACAATAACATACATATTTCTACGCAAGCCGACAAGGCTGCCACAATATGCAACGTACCAAACATACATATATATGCAAGCCGACAAGGCTGCCATTACTAATGGGTACACCCCAAACATAAGTCATAGTCATACAACGCATCAACAACCATAAACAGACCCACACAGATGTCCACAGACCTCTAAGAGTAATGACAGTATCATATGGCGGGATAGGGCCCCGCCGTACCCAAATAACACTTATACATACAACAAAGGAAGTTATACCACAAGCTAGGCTCCGGAACAAAGGAGCAGTCCAAAATAGCTGAATAGGTACCCTAAGCTGGCGGATCTCCAAAACGAGCGTCTGTACCTGCGGGCATGAACGCAGCCCCCCGAAGAAAGGGGGTCAGTACGGAATATGTACTGAGCATGTAAAGCATGGAATGTAATAGTGAACTCATACTGAGACAAGGTGTGTAGAACCCAATGCAACAACCAGATCTTTATAAGACTTGCCTTTGAACATATTTCATCTGTATCGTTCTCATATCAATGTCAATATAAAGCTTTGTAATCACAGCTACATAATCATTCTGTATATAACATATATAACGTGTCCCGACCCTTTAATGAGGGACTCGGTAATTAAAATCATAACATCATAAACATAAACATATACGTGTCCCGGCCCTTTAATGAGGGACTCGGTAATAAGGAATATATGCCCTCCTGGCCACTGTCTCCATATCATCATATCATCATATCATCATATCATCATATCATCATATATATATAACGTGTCCCGGCCCTTTAATGAGGGACTCGGTGAATAATATAGTAAACATGCGCACGAAAACGTGTCCTGGCCCGGGACTCAGTGAAGGATATAGCGGTAAGCACGAGCAGAATAATAGGCAACCACATATATGCAATTCATCTTTTTAGACTCAGTAGATAAGCAACTAACCAGCTCTAAAGTGTTGGGATAATAACCATATTCAATTCTTTTCAACTTTCATTACAAGCCATAGCAAGGAACATTTCAGCTCTCATGTACATGTGTAAATTTTCATGATGTAGTTTTTGAAAGTCAAGTATGCCTCTATTCATGCCATTCTTTTAAGAGTAGGAACTTCTATACATCTTTCATTAGTCAATCATATAGTAGGCTCGTGACAATAGCGTTAAGGAAATATAGAATCATAAGTCATGCATGGAACTAGAGAATAGAATTTACCCCAAGGTTCAAATCATTTCATACTTACGTCTAGGACATGCCAAAAGAAAGAAGGAATAGGCTTTACATACCTTTTGCGTTTAGTTGTATTCTAACTTGTACTTGCTGCCCAAAAACACTTATCCTATATCAAGATGTGAAGAACTACAATTAGTCTACAAGGGCATTCAATACGTATTGTGACACTCACAATTCCTTTCTAACAATTAAACGACGTTTCGTTTGCATTCAAACCAACTAGCGTTACAAGCTAACATTGCTAATCGTTCTTTCATATATTAATCAAGACTTGTTTAAACATGACTTAGGGAACTTGGGAAGTCCATACACCATCCAAAACTGTTTCATACACACGGCTAATCAACACACATAGCATTTCCATTCTTACTTAGCAAATTTCCAGTTTTAACTTGCAACAACACAACACGTTTAACAACATTATCTTTACGATTCTTGGAACTGTTTTAGCATCATTTTCATCCTTACAACAGCCCACAAATCATTTCAATTTCAACTAGAATCATTGCACTTCACTTTCATTAAACGTTTGCAACAAGAATCAATACTCAACACGACCAAATTCACGTCTAGCACTAAAACAGCCCACTGTTTTGGACTGCTTGTATACTTCAACATAATTCATTTCATTAACACCTCAATTCACATATTCAACATGCACACAATACACCACAATTTCCATAACAACAACAATCAAAATGTGACACAAAACAGTCCATAAATTCCCCGAAACCAGCCCTTACACGGCTCCAACACAACTACAACAACTTCATGATTTTCATTCGTTTATTTCATTCTACAACACATTCAATCCATTCCCAATACATGCACAAGGATATTAAGCATTATTTCACATGAGTCAATGGCACACAGCCCACTTCAACTTCAACAACAACAATCCAATACCAACATGCAAAGTTATACACATCCAATTCATCATCTATACATGTTCATAATGCCTCCAAACTCATTCTAAAACGTAAAAGAAGTGATCAATTCTTACCTTAACAAGTTGGTTCCTTAACCTTGCTAGTCACCTGAATATCCACAACACTTGAGACACAATTTACACTTGGAACTTCAACACAAATTTGTCCACTGCTCAGCCATGCAATCTGGCCGTGTGTTTCAAGAGCATGCATGGCATGTTTATGGTTTCTTCTTCACTTGAAACATAATGGTGAATGTGTAGAACACTTTAGGGGTTTAATGGTGAGAAAGAAATGGAAGAGATGGCCGTTTTTGGTGGTGGAACAGCCATGGAAACCGTGGCTCTCTCTCTCTCTACCCTCCAAGTTTCTATGTTTGTGAAATGGAGCCTCTCTCTCCTATTCCACATTGTGTAGTTGGGAAATGAGTTGTGGCTCAACTTTGGTCAACAAGGAGACCATTTTTCTGCTCAAGATAGTGTTACACGTTCCCCCAACTAAGCATGGGCAAGAAGTCAGACTCTGTCATGTGTTTGTGGGGACCACACGGCCACTAGTGAAAAATTTGTGAACATTTAAGTCTTAATCCCCACTCAGCCCAACTTGCATCGTCTATATCTCCTTATCCCGATATCATTTTGACGACCGGTTTGTTGCGTTGCAAACTAGACTCGATGAACTTCATTTTAGGCTATTGAAACACCTTAAAAATCCTCATATACTGGGAGATACGCCTCCTACAATATAGGCTAAAACCGGGTCCGAGATTTTACTGAAGTTGTTCCGATTCATTTCGTTTAACTTCTAATCCTCTTCCAACCTCATGTAACCTCTTATACATACATATACACACTCATATATATTCATAACAATCCATATACGCATCTCGAAGAGTCCGGAGAATCACAATAACCTTAAACATAACTGGAGAACTCACAAAGCTTCGACGAAACTCCAATCGCAAAAGTATATTCCTATCTTTTGTCCATCCTCTATATCATTACTAAAAATCTCAAATACTTTAAAAGGTCACTCACATTACCTCATATACATACTCATAACGCGATTTCAAATCCTTTAGGTTACCATGTCACCTCGGGATACTTAAGGCAACCATATATATAACGATATTCTTACTAACTCGATTAGCTTTCCTTGAACCTTCTTAACTTATTCTTTCTTGTTTTAATTCAAGTAGCACGGATTATTATGGAGTGTAACATCCTTCCCCCCTTTAGAACATTCGTCCTCGAATGTTAAACTAGCCTCATAAGGTCTTACGAAGATCCCGGGGAAGCCTCTTTTATCGCGACAATATATAGTCCCATCTATCAATCAATATAATTAAGTGAGGAATTTTGATCACCTGTAGGCATAGGGAATAGGTAAGGATACCTATTCCTCATCTCCTCCTCGGCTTCCCAGTTCATCTCTACCCTGTTATCATTTCACCACAACACTCTAACGGAAGCCACATCTTTAGTACGCGACTTCCTCATCTGACGATCCTATATAGCTACAGGGTTCTCTTCGTAGGACAACTCCTCCGTTACCTGGACATCATCCACGGGAAGTACTCAGGAAGGATCGCCTATACATTTGCGAAGCATTGACACATGGAAGACTGGATGCACTGCCTCCAATTCAGCTGGTAGGTCTAACTCGTAGGCAACCTGTCCTACTCTACGGACAACCTAATAAGGTCCAATATATCTCGGTTTTAGCTTCCCTTTCCTGCCGAATCTCATAACACCCTTCATGGGCGACATCTTCAAGAATACCCAGTCACCAACCTGAAATTATAAGTGTCGACGTCAATTATCTGCATATGATTTCTGCCGACTTTGGGCTGCCAGTAATCTCTCCTGAATAAGCTTTACTTTATCAACCGCCTACTGAATCATATCTGGGCCTATCCACTTGGTCTCACCCACATCAAACCAGCCAATAGGTGACTTGCACTTCTTGCCGTACCAGGCCTCATACGGTGCCATCTGAATACTAGAATGGTAGCTACTATATTAGGCAAACTCGATAAGTGGAAAATGATCGTTCCAGCTACCTCTGAAGTCAATAACACAGGCCCACAACATATCTTCTAGCGGCTAAATAGTACGCTCGGCCTGTCCGCCAGTCTGAGGGTGAGATGCTATACTAAGACTCACCTGTGTCTCCAATCCCTTCTGGAATGATCTCCAGAAGTTAGCTGTAAACTCAGCTCCTGTGTTTGAGTTAATAGATATGGGAACCTCATGAAGTCTTACTTAAACCATTTCACAATTTCCCTTAACCCGACTTGTAACACCTTAGACATATTCTATTGCCTCTTTACTCGGATTTTCGTCTTTAGTTTTCCTATTACACCTTATGCTGCAATCTTTACAAGAATATGCGAAGGCGCTCAAATCAGCCCGAGCAATACCTTGGCGTCGTCTCATCAGTCTAGATGCAGACCTTACATTCTTCTCTTATATCTTTCAATTGATATCGGGGCTCAACTATGGCTTTTGCCCTCAGTACTAATTCTATCTCGGTACTTTGGTTCAAACCATCTTACACTTTTCCTTAATGTGTCCAGAATATCGCAACCGCATTGTTATTACTGAATCCTTACTTTTCTTATCAAGTATATATATATATATATTTGCATACAAATATTCGTAGGTTGCATAACCTTCTTGTACAGCTCGTATAAAGTACGTCCAATCTTAATCATAGTCTTTTCTTCTCCTGGTTCATTCTGCTTTGCATGTCTTATTTGTACAAAAATTCACTTGCTGTCTATCTTGTCATACTTCTTTCCTTTTCTTTATTCACCCCTTTGACTTTCTTGTATCCTACTATAGGAGATTTTCTACCCTTTCTCCTTTTGCTACTTATAAGTCACCATATTATTAACGGACAACTCCATTGCCAACATCTTAGCCTCTAATCTGGTATAGCATTGCTATCCCTTATAATATCTCTTGTCATACTCTTTCTTTTCATAAGCATCTACTTTCTAATGTCATATTATCCAAGGTCTTTACAAATAATTCTCAGCACTGTCTCAGATACCATCCTGACTTCTACCCATTTGTTGTTGGCTTCTAGATCTTACTAACTTGTCCCAACGAGGGATCTCACTTAAGGTTTTAAGCACTCATATTAAATATATTGTAGTGTCCATTGTTTCCATCTCACACTTGCATTTCTCTTATCCGCTTCCCCCCTTAAGGGTGTACTTATACCATTATCTATTTATATCCTGCTCTATGTTCTCTCTCCAATCTCAAATTCATATGATCCCTTTTTCAATTCGCTTGGTATACTGTACCATATCTATGTCTTTCTTTATAATTTATAGCTTTGATTATCCACGTTCGAAACCTTAGCAAAAATCATGAAGCGACGAGAGCCTTTCTATATATAGAGTACAAATCTCATCCGGTAATCTGTACTCGAGTAATGCGACCAATGTAGCAACTCATCCAAGGCCACATTCCACTCATTCCAATCAATAATTAATTAGTACTTGTAGTCGTTCCAAATTCTCAATTAGGTAGCACCTATATTCTGATTATAAGTGTCCAAATCCTCTTGTAACATTATCTTTATCCCAACCTATATCATCTGTTTCCTTTAATAAATTTACAATACATCACTTGCTCCTCAAGCCTACTGTCTTTTTCCTTTAAGTATTCCACTATTTCCGAGGTGAGGTCGTGTACACGCAGTACTCCTTTATGCCTTATGCCCTTTCTCCCTTGTTGTGTGCCCAGTACCGACTTCTAACTCACTCAAGATCGTATCAGATTCATTATAATGATAGCCTTATCTTATCACTTTGTCATCGTACTACACCTTTAAGTTCATAAATATATATTCCCCTTTCGTTCCATACTCGTACTCAATTAATTATGTCTCTCTTAGGTGCTTCCTTTGGAATTCCCTTATCATTTCTCCCGCCTATGGCTATCTTTTATTCTGTGCACGAAGAATCTTATGCTACCTCTGTATCCTTCGGAAAACCTCACTTGTGCATAACCCCTTTCTTATTTTCCAAGCGTATTCTGTCCATCCTTGTTTATTCTTGTCATACCAGTCATTTCTTAGCACTCATTCTACGTCGTTGCTCATTTTTCTATAACTTGATCTTTCACAGTTCCGTTATTTGTAGTACTCGTGTCTTCGGCTACACATGTCATGACCTATTACCACACTGTTATCTCGCTTCCTTCTTATCTCCTTCTTTCAATTACTCCCCTTTTTGTTTGTACTCGTTATCATTTCTGTTATCATATAACCTTTACTCTGAACTTTCCCTACAAAACTTAATAAATCTTCCTTATTCGTTCTATAACTCGCTTTTCCATTTCACACTTACCTTTATATTCTAGTCACATAGATCACGTCATATCTTTTAATCGCTTCCTCACTAAACTCCATTCATCTTCATAATAATCCTTATTTTATTCACTTTATATCCTGTTCGTATTCAACCCCATAGTCAATCTTATCCTTTAATCCCTCACAAGCTGTCTTATCAATATATTCCCATCCGTCACAATTCTTTTTCTTCTGTACTGTTGTCTTAATCATACTATTACTTCTTTTAACTATAAACTCGTCCTAATTTATCCCTGCTTATCAATTCAGTCGGTACCCTATATAACACCCTATTAAGATTTGCCAGCCTTTTCTAAATCATCTCTTATTATCATAGACCCTTCCAAATTGCCCTAGCATTTCCTTTTTACTATTTTGATATCGATCTCATATTTACTATTACCATCAATTCAACGATTAACTTATTTCTCGACTTTTGTCAACTCTTATCATTACAGTTGACACGACCTTTCAATACATATTACGAATTAATATCTCATTCCTTTTATACTTGTGGGAAAATTTTAACAGAGTTCCCTCTGTATTTCCTTACTATCCAAGAACCTGCACGCAGGAAATACCAATAATGCCTCACAGGGCCAACATATATATATATATATATATATATATATATATATATATATATACATCATATCATATCATAGCCGCACAGGGCTCCCAATATTAACAACAGTATGAAAATGATGGACTTACCTCGTATGTCTAATCCAAACTGTACCTGTTACACTTTCCTGTTTACCTTCCCTTTCAATCTTTAACTTTACATTTCAATCGTACTTCAAATACGTTACCCGACATACATTCTTCGTACCGTTGCTTACCTGCGTGCTTTGAAACTTCCAATATCATCAGTCACTTTCTTCGGTCGATGCCGTTCTACTGCTGAAATCAAGGGTTAGTATAAGGAATTTCATTTCCTATGACTGGGCTCTATCACACGATCTTGGATATGAAAGAAAGGTAACATCCTAAATGTCCTGTATCTTTCTGTTTATAAATGTGGTGCACAACACATAGATAAACAAGACTCTACTAGACACAGTCTGTGGACACTCCGAGGATTTAACCGCTCTGATACCACTTTTGTCACGACCCAACCCCGTAGGCCGTGACTAGTGCCCGAGTTGGACACCCATATTACCTGTTAACTATAATCAGCATGTCATGAATTTAATTGTATCAAAAGGTAGGATGTTATTTTAAAGCTGTCACAATTCTGTATGTCGTAGACACCTGTCTCCTGAGGAGTTATAACTTTTAAACAATAACATACATATTTCTACGCAAGCCGACAAGGCTGCCACGATATGCAACGTACCAAACATACATATATATGCAAGCCGACAAGGCTGCTATTACTAATGGGTACGCCCCAAACATAAGTCATAGTCATACAACGCATCAACAACCATAAACAGACCCACACAGATGTCCACAGACCTCTAAGAGTAATGACAGTATCATATGGCGGGACAGGGCCCCGCCGTACCCAAATAACACTTATACATACAACAAAGGAATTTATACCACAAGCTAGGCTCCGGAACAAAGGAGCAGTCCAAAATAGCTGATTAGGTACCCTAAGCTGGCGGATCTCCAAAACGAGCGTCTGTACCTGCGGGCATGAACGCAGCCCCCCGAAGAAAGGGGGTCAGTACGGAATATGTACTGAGCATGTAAAGCATGGAATGTAATAGTGAACTCATACTGAGACAAGGTGTGTAGAACCCAATGCAACAACCAGATTTTTATAAGACTTGCCTTTGAACCTATTTCATCTGTATCGTTATCATATCAATGTCAATATAAAGCTTTGTAATCACAGCTACATAATCATTCTGTATATAACATATATAACGTGTCCCGACCCTTTAATGAGGGACTCGGTAATTAAAATCATAACATCATAAACATAAACATATACGTGTCCCGGCCCTTTAATGAGGGACTCGGTAATAAGGAATATATGCCCTCCTGGCCACTGTCTCCATATCATCATATCATCATATATATATATAACGTGTCCCGGCCCTTTAATGAGGGACTCGGTGAATAATATAGTAAACATGCGCACGAAAACGTGTCCTGGCCCGGGACTCAGTGAAGGATATAGCGGTAAGCACGAGCAGAATAATAGGTAACCACATATATGCAATTCATCTTTTTAGACTCCGTAGATAAGCAACTAACCAGCTCTAAAGTTTTGGGATAATAACCATATTCAATTCTTTTCAACTTTCATTACAAGCCATAGCAAGGAACATTTCAGCTTTCATGTACATGTGTAAATTTTCATGATGTAGTTTTTGAAAGTCAAGTATGCCTCTATTCATGCCATTCTTTTAAGAGTAGGAACTTCTATACATCTTTCATTAGTCAATCATATAGTAGGCTCGTGACAATAGCGTTAAGGAAATATAGAATCATAAGTCACGCATTCAAACCAACTAGCGTTACAAGCTAACATTGCTAATCGTTCTTTCATATATTAATCAAGACTTGTTTAAACATGACTTAGGGAACTTGGGCAGTCCATACACCATCCAAAACTGTTTCATACACACGGCTAATCAACACACATAGTATTTCCATTCTTACTTAGCAAATTTCCAGTTTTAACTTGCAACAACACAACACGTTTAACAACATTATCTTTACGATTCTTGGAACTGTTTTAGCATCATTTTCATCCTTACAACAGCCCACAAATCATTTCAATTTCAACTAGAATCATTGCACTTCACTTTCATTAAACGTTTGCAACAAGAATCAACACTCAACACCCCCAAATTCACGTCTAGCACTAAAACAGCCCACTGTTTTGGACTGCTTGTATACTCCAACATAATTCATTTCTTTAGCATCTCAATTCACATATTCAACATGCACACAATACACCACAATGTCCATAACAACAACAATCAAAATGTGACACAAAAGAGTCCATAAATTCCCCCAAACCAGCCCCTACACGGCTCCAACATAACTACAACAACTTCATGATTTTCATTCGTTTATTTCATTCTACAACACATTCAATCCATTCCCAATACATGCACAAGGATATTAAGCATTATTTCACATGAGTCAATGGCACACAACCCACTTCAACTTCAACAACAACAATCCAATACCAACATGCAAAGTTATACACATCCAATTCATCATCTATACATGTTCATAATGCCTCCAAACTCATTCTAAAACGTAAAAGAAGTGATCAATTATTACCTTAACAAGTTGGTTCCTTAACCTTGCTAGTCACCTGAATATCCACAACACTTGAGACACAATTTACACTTGGAACTTCAACACAAATCTGTCCACTGCTCAGCCATGCAATCTGGCCGTGAGTTTCAAGAGCATGCATGGCATGTTTATGGTTTCTTCTTCACTTGAAACATAATGGTGAATGTGTAGAACACTTTAGGGGTTTAATGGTGAGAAAGAAATGGAAGAGATGGCCGTTTTTGGTGGTGGAACAGCCATGGAAACCGTGGCTCTCTCTCTCTCTACCCTCCAAGTTTCTATGTTTGTGAAATGGAGCCTCTCTCTCCTATTCCACTTTGTGTAGTTGGGAAATGAGTTGTGGCTCAACTTTGGTCAACAAGGAGACCATTTTTCTGCTCAAGATAGTGTTACACGTTCCCCCAACTAAGCATGGGCAAGAATTCAGACTCTGTCATGTGTTTGTGGGGACCACACGGCCACTAGTGAAAAATTTGTGAACATTTAAGTCTTAATCCCCACTCAGCCCAACTTGCATCGTCCATATCTCCTTATCCCGATATCATTTTGACGAGCGGTTTGTTGCGTTGCAAACGAGACTCGATGAACTTCATTTTAGGATTTTGAAACACCTTAAAAATCCTCATATACTGGGAGATAAGCCTCCTACAATATAGGCTAAAACCGAGTCCGAGATTTTACTGAAGTTGTTCCGATTCATTTCGTTTAACTTCTAATCCTCTTCCAACCTCATGTAACCTCTTATACATACATATACACACTTATATATATTCATAACAATCCATATACGCGTCTCGAAGGGTCCGGAGAATCACAATAACCTTAAACATAACTGGAGAACTCACAAAGCTTCGACGAAACTCCAATCGCAAAAGTATATTCCTATCTTTTGTCCATCCTCTATATCATTACTAAAAATCTCAAATACTTTAAAAGGTCACTCACATTACCTCATATACATACTCATAACGCGATTTCAAATCCTTTAGGTTACCATGTCACCTCGAGATACTTAAGGCAACCATAAATATAACGATATTCTTACTAACTCGATTAGCTTTCCTTGAACCTTCTTAACTTATTCTTTCTTGTTTTAATTCAAGTAGCACGGATTATTATGGAGTGTAACAGATTGGTGAGCTCCACTTCTTCCTGGAGCGCTGCCGAGTCTAGATGTATATATGTTTATATAATTTTTGTTCAGGGCAGGTCGGGGGCCCTGTCCCGACTTGAATACTTCAGTCATGTTCATAGAGGCTTTGCAGACAGGTTTTGTGTATAGCTTCGTTATGTTTTGTCGGTCGTTATATTGGCGTCGTGGGTCCATTGGACATATATTTATACATGATATTACGTTCATATCAAGCCTTAGCCTTATTTTGTCATTCGAGACATAGAGAATACAAGTTATAATTTGGTTCGCTTGGTTTCCGTAAGGTGTCGGGTGCCAATCACGCCTTACCAAGGGTGGGGTGTGAAAAATTGGTATAAGAGCAGTTCTGTCCTAGGGTTGTCTGCAAGCCGTGTCTAGCAGAGTCCTATTTATGGGTGTGAAGTAGGCCACACTTATATATAGGAGGCTGCAGGGCATTTAGGAATCATTGACCTTTCTTTCTGTCTTAGATCGTGCGATGAGAGCCAAGTCATAGGAAATGGAATTCCTTGTACTAACCCTTAATTTCAGTGGAAGAATGGTGTTGACAAAGGAACAGGATGATGATATTGGGATTACAGAGGTAAGTCACTTTGTTGAAATTACGTCATCAAGATGTGCATCTTCTATGAGAATAAATTGGTCATAATCAATATAAGCTAACTGTATAGTAAAGCAAGGGGAATTAGTTACATGTATAATTTAATGATAAGTTCAGTTGTAAGATTGCAGACGACAGAAGTTGAAGGAAGCAGTACAGAGGTAAGTTATGGTAAAAAGGATTATAAGTCAGATATGGTAAGAATGTTGCAAGTATTATTGAAAAATATAGCCAATGAATGGAAGAGAAAGTGACCAGGAAAATATACAAGGACGATTGATAAAAGTTCAAGCATATTCCGGGTTGTGACGCATGAGATGCGTTTCATCATCTTTGCATTTCTGTTTGATATTGAGGGCCCTGTGACGCATTGCATGTATTTTCTAGGCTGCATGCAGCTTTGGATAGTAAGAAATATAGGGGAAATTCTGTCAAAATTTTCCTAAAATTTAAGGACGAGGACCAAGGATTTAAGATATAACAAAGATTATACGTGTATGATTACTATAGATTGATTAAAGGGAAAGTATAGGACACGTTGATATGGGATGATAAAATAAAGACGACGCTACAAGTGGTCATCGGGCATTAGTTATTGGAATCAAAAGTACTATTCCGACCGGACAGATAGTTGGGCACATCACTATTTCGAGTATCCCTATAAATTCCGATCGAGAATGGAAATGAAGTACTTTAAGGGGGGAAGCAAGTAAGCTTGAGTACGAGCACAAAGACGGACCAAGGTATTGGAGGAATTATGACACCCGACAGTGGGGCAATTGAAAATTAATAGGGAGCTATGAAGCTAGATGAGGTAAGGAAATGCAAGGAGAAGCCATGAAAGTAGACAGGGATAAGATCGCAAGAAAAGGATTCAAGGATATTGCGTTGGTCAAAACAAGCTAGTGACAATGAACCCTCGTGAAATTTTGAGCTTCTAGTCATATTAGTAGTGAGATTATATGATGTAGAACCATACAAACAATCGCCATGATGAGATGGCTAGCACGATGAGGAGGATACTTCACTCTACAGCCCTTTAGACCGAGAGGAGGACAGGCCGGCTATAGGTATATGAGTCTTTTATTGGAACTTCTTATGTGCGTACAACTATTGCAGAATACAATTGATAGTTGACAAATGGAAGTTTTGAAAGGACAGATAACCAAAGTATTTATAGATAAATGCGGCTAAGAAGTTTTACCGCTACAAGGAATCTTAACATTTAGGAATGGAAAGTAGTTGTATATGTTGATTGATGGCTTGTCATCGGGAGTTCCAAAGGCTAAAATAGCATTTGCTTCATTGGAAGAGTAAGGAATCCTTTTAATCTGTGTGGGGGGGGGGGGATGCATCACGAGGATTTATCGGAATCCGTTAGAATTTCAGCTTATTCTAGGTTATGTGATAAAAGTCACGCAGTAGGGTGGATGCGATCATACTAGCACTAACGCACCAGATCCCATCAACACTCCAAAGTTAAGCGTGCTTGGGCGAGAGTAGTATTAGGATGGGTGACCCCCTTGGAAATATACTAAAAGTCTTACAAATTCAGAGATAGGGGACAAATTAGAAACTAGAGTAGCCTAAGGGAAATTGGAGTATGTGGAGTGGTTGGAAACCTTAAGAGGCCGCAAAGGACAAGGCAAACTAGATCGGTGGCGAGAAAGAAGGTGCATCACAGCTCTAGAATTAGGATGAGTTCGAATAGTATTTGGAGATACTTTGTAAGTGAAGGGATAGTAACCACATATATGTATAGGTATGACATCCCATATGTGACTGCGCCAAATTGGTATGTGTGTCCCAACAACCGGCGTTGCTATAGACTGAAGGCATTGATCGAACAAGGTAATGAAGTTCAAGTGACAAAATTGAAGTGACAAAAGTGGTACAAACGTTACAAGGTAAGTTGATGCTACTTTCACTACAGATTAGAGTTGGAAAGTCCTAACGCAATAACGTCAGGAAAAGGAAGGGAGTGAGTATATAGAAAGTAAAGGGACTAGAATGTCTTGAGAAAAGGAAAAAGTGTAAGAAACGAGGGTGGGTGAAGCTTCCAAGAGAGACGACGAGCAAGGCAAGGGATTATTTGGATAAAAATTCGAAGGTAGGCAAGCAAAGGAGATAACGGATGGTAGTATGGAATAAAAGATGAATGTGTGGGGTCAAAGAACAGACTTTGATAAGTGGGACTTAAGGAGGAAAGTATACTCGCCTTAAAAGGAAGTCATGACTAAGTGTGTATGAGACGAAGAACGTGAGAAACGGTAATCACTGAGAAAAATAAGTCACTAGCAAGGAAATGCTATTGCAAATCATATGGATGCTATCATAAGTGGAACTATGATGGTATTGTAAGGGATTAAAGAGTCCAACCAAGGGATAAAAAAAAAAAAAAGGTGATATGGTATATATATAAGGTCGACTAGTACAAAAGGGGAGGATCTAGAATAGCACCAGAGAAGTAAGAAAGGAAAGGTGCCATGTTTGAATAAGAGAATTTGTCTACTAGTAGGGAGATAAGGAGCAAGGAAAAACAGTACAAAAATTAAGGGTGCTCACATATCGGCCGGTGGCCGTAGCAATCATGAGTTAGGACCATCTTAATGACAACATGTCCCAGGACGGTAACTAGTTATCAGTTCACCACTGAGTACATACATAAGAACATGAGTATAAGAAACTAATGAAGGCACCGTAAGCTCGCAAGCAACAACATTCGAGGACGAATGTTTTTAAGGGGGAAGGATGTTACACCCCGTATCTTTGAAGAGCACTTATCAAATTTGAAACATAAGTATGTTGGGTTAGGGTTAAGTAAAACGACTTTGGAATATAAAGAGCGAGCATTATTAAGTATATTTAATGAGTGAAGGATGTATATAAGGTATATAGGAAGGTTTTATAAGGAAATGAGTGGAAGAAATCAAGTAGTATGACTTTGGAGAAAGGATGGGTAATGTTTTGTGTGAAAATTTTGGTCCAACTTAGGGGACAAATATCTCTTAGCATATTAAGTGTTTTAAGATGACAAAAAATCCTAAAATGAAGTTCGTCGAGTCTACTTTCCAACGCAACAAACCGCTCGTCGATAGAACATTGGAGTAGAGAATTATGGATATTACAAGTTCGGCTGACAGAGTAGAAACGCGTGCTACAGTAAAATGCTACAGTGAACCCGACCCGAATTTGACCCCTATATAAAGGGTAAAAACCCCTTTTATTCACCAGATTTGCCCATAAAATTCGAGAAAATTTGATGAGGGAGTGAGGGAATAAAAAAGTAAGCAATTTTCGAGTGGCGGAATATTAATCGAAGCTCGGATAAACGCATAGATGTGATTCTAGTATGGTTTTGCGGTGGATTCAAGCTGGATATTGAAGATATCGCTATTTTAACAAAAATAAGGTATGAATCTCTCCTTATTAATATTACTTTTGGTTTATTTACGAAGATAGAGTGATGAAATGGATGCATAACAAAGTTGTTGGTTGAGAAATTGGACAAACATCGCGTGGGATGTTTTATGGAATATTTTGGTATTGATGATGATGTTGGTGGTGTTGGTGCTGTTATAGTTGTTGTTTTGTTGGTATTGTGATTTCGGGCTGGGCATATAAAAAGGGGAGGTGCTGCCCGAATTTCGGCAGATTCTACATGGATTTATTTGAAGGACTAAGACAAGCGTATAAAGGTGAGTCTAACAATAATATAAATTTTCTTGAATATAGATTTACGAGCCTGGGAGGATAAGCGTTGAGTAGTTAAAGTTAACGCGACTAAAACGGTATGTTAAGGCTAAACCCTTTCTTTCTAAAGACATGATTCTTTTGTAATAAACCTTTATGCCATATCCAATAATATCTCTGCTTCCACAAATGCTAGAAGTCTATGAATCTCATGGTCCTTACGATATTATTGAGCTTATTCATGATCTTGAGACTATTCTTTGAGATTGATCTCACCTCATAATACTTGTTCTTTCAAGGCGAGATATAGTGATGACAATTCTATTTCTAATGCTATCTAAGTTCATGATTCTCGAGACTCCCATGACATCTTCGACTTCACCTTAAGATAGTTGATCTTATAAGGAAGGATATAGTGATAATGATAATGCTAATGATGATGTTGATTTCATTTATGTATTTTTTTCATGTTTATATATGTATGTATGTATGCATTGCACTCCCACTGATCAGCTGAGGATAACACCGCGCCTACATGGCCGGGAAAGATAACACCGTGCCTATATGGCCGGGCAAGATAACACCGTGCCTATATGAATCTCATGGTCCTTACGATATTATTGAGCTTATTCATGATCTTGAGACTATTCTTTGAGATTGATCTCACCTCATAATACTTGTTCTTTCAAGGCGAGATATAGCGATGACAATTCTATTTCTAATGCTATCTAAGTTCATGATTCTCGAGACTCCCATGACATCGTCGACTTCACCTTAAGATAGTTGATCTTATAAGGAAGGATATAGTGATAATGATAATGCTAATGATGATGTTGATTTCATTTATGTATTTTTTCATGTTTATATATGTATGTATGTATGCATTGCACTCCCACTGATCAGCTGGGGATAACACCGCGCCTACATGGCCGGGAAAGATAACACCGTGCCTATATGGCCGGGCAAGATAACACCGTGCCTATATGTCCAGGCAAGATAACACCGCGCCTATATGGCCGGGCAAGATAACACCGCGCCTTAATGGGCGGGCAAGATAACATCGTGCCTTAATGGTCGGGTAAGATGTTATATATATTACCGTGCCTTAACGGCCGGACAAGATATTATATTTGGATATATATGGAAAAGTCTTTTTTTAAAAGCTAAGCATGCACGACATTCGCCTTAAAAGGGCATTCAGAGGCACAGTTTGATCTCTTGTATATTACTTTGTCTTCATATGTTCATTATATTATTTTCCATGTTCGGTATTGCTTACTATGTTACTATTCATGCCTTACATACTCAATACATTATTCGTAGTGACGTCCCTTCTTGTGGACGCTGCGTTCATGCCCGCAGGTGTGGATAGACATGACGAGGATCTTTCATCATAGGCTGCCTTCAGGTACCAGTTATGATTGGTGAGCTCCATTTCTTCCTGGAGCGCTGCCGAGTCTGGATGTATATATGTTTGTATGATTTTTGTTCAGGGCATGTCAGGGGCCCTGTTCCTACTTGAATACTTCAGTCATGCTCATAGAGGCTTTGCAGACAGTTCCTGTGTATAGCTTCGTTATGTTCTATCGGTCGTTATATTGGCGTCGTGGGTCCATTGGACATATATTTATACATGATATTACGTTCATGTCTAGCATTAGCCTTATATTTTCATTCGAGACATAGAGAATACAAGTTATAATTTGGTATGCTCAGTTTCCGTAAGGTGCCGGGTGCCAATCATGCCTTACCAAGGGTGGGGTGTGATAGGATTGCGGGAGCGGGTGACGAGTAGGTAGGTTCATTAAATGTGTATTAAAAGCCCTATGTTGATTCAATAGCATTCCGAATTTAGAGCTTATTTGGAGCATTCAAGGCTTTCCTTCATAGAAAATCATTGTGGTAAGTTCTTTCCCCTTCCTTTCCATTCCGTGTTACATTAATCACCTTGGGAATCCATCAAACATGCTAGTTTCCTTAAGAAGTGATGGATTGAAAGAGGGTTTTCTTGGTTCTTCATTCTAGGCTATTAAATCTCGAATTATTGATTGGGTTAGCTTCATTAAGCATGCGATTGATGATTAGAGTATACTATTTCATGATTTCTTCATTATTACTATGTAATTTATGAAATTGGAAGTTAGGGTTCATACCTAAATTTGGGGTTTTTTCGTAGAAGCTGAATTTACGTGATTTGTTAGTTCTTCTAGCTTATAATTTATGGGAATTGATCACCTAGAACATTAATTTCATGTTGAGACCAATAGATTCCTAATTTCATCATTTTAGTTTATAAACCCCATTCCATAGGCTGGGATTTGAGTCTTGAATAGAAGTAAGGTTTGAATAATGATTCTTCTTGATTCTAATTTCCTAATCCGCATATGACTAGACTTTCATTATATCGAGGCACAGAGGAAGGGCAAGACTAAGGTTTGACTGCTGGAGATTTGTTGTTCGGCTTTCCAGGTAGGTGACGATTTACTTTATGGTGAGACTTCAATTAGCGAAGCGTATATTTAGATGATATTGTCAGAGAATGCATGTAAACCTTCGAGTATGAAGTTCGGTTGGATATTGCCTTAGGTTGGGCCTTGTTGAATGATTTGGGGGCTAGCCACCCTATTGCGTTGTTGACTTATCTTATTCTATTGACTTATTGGCTCGTTGCCACATTGAGACATTGGATATTGGTGATTAGTGATATATCATGATTGTGATATTGCGGTACCTTACTTTGATTTGATATTGAGAACAGAATTGTGATTCCATTGTGGCTTATTGCGTAACCTTATTATTAATATTGCTTGTGTGCCATGTATTGTCTGGTGCTATTTGGGATTGAATTGGTTATTTGATATTACGTTGCATCGTATTCATACTCATTTCCATGATACATTGATATTGCCTTGTTATGGTACTGAGGATTGAAAGTGAGAAGGAAATACAAATGTGTTGAGACACATTTGATATGAGTCACCTCTGGGCTGTGTACGGAGTGACCGACACTATTCTGAGACTTATTATATATCGAGTCATCTATGGGTTGTGTGCGGAATGACTGATATGAGGTGTATTGGTTGGATATAGAGTCATCTCTGGGCTGTGTGCGGAGTGACTGGAACATGGACTTCGTGGGTCCTCCGTGGATTATGCTGCCGAGATGTGATGTTCCATCGTCGGAGTACATGTGTACTATTACACCCCGAAAAATTTCGTGCTACTTAGACTGTAGACAACTTAGTGTGAGCCCGAACAAGAGTAACGTCATGCGAGGATTAAGGAGAAAGGTTATATTATAAGAGTGAATAATGGCATGTATATGATATGTGGAGACCATATGGGGTGAATCGGTTCATATGTCACTTGACGAAAAGCCCTCGTTGCTGTAAGATAAGCGGGGCCCACATGCCGGAGTTTTACAAAGGACATATGAAGAGAAATATGAGTAGTTTATGGAAAGTTGAGCAAGTATTAAGAAGGACCCATAAGCCAAATATGGGCATAAGCCCTCCAAAAGGACGATTAAGGAAGCGTTTTTGGATGATCTGACTTGGAGGGGCCAAAACGACATTATAGGTTTGGAATTTGGCAAAACACCAAGAATGAAAGTTGTACATAATTGAAATATATTTCCAACCATAGATCGTGGGCCCTCACACGATATCGGGATCAAGAGTTATGACCTTTTTACTGAGCAAAGGTGCAGGCTGAAAAATTAAGCCAGCGTGAACGCGCCCAAAGGGGGCGCGATCGTGCTGAAGGAATTTTAAGTCGGTCCAGGCAGAACCTGGACCGCTATTTAAAGGGACGTACCCCTCATTTTTCTTCATCAAACACCCCAAGACATCTCCAAAAATCTGAAGACTTCTCCCCAACCCCCCATGGCAACTTTTTAACCTAAACCAGGTATAATTTCCAAATTTCGATCCGGATAGCGTAAAGTTATTGTTGCAGAATCATATAGTGGCGTGTTGTGGCCTAAACTTAGCGTGGAAAAGTGAAGATACATCAATATTAAAGGGAGAAAGGTATGGATCTCTTCCTGTTTATGTTAATACTGGATTATTCACGGAAATAGAGCGGTAAAATGATTGTATAGTGAGTTGATAGTTATGGAAGTTGGAAAACAGCGTGTGGGCTGTTTTATATAATACTTTGGTATAGGAAATTATGTTATTAATGTTGGTATTGTTATTGTTGTGTTGGTTGTTGAATTGAGAATTCGGGCTAGGCATATAAACAGGAGAGATGCTGCCTGATTTTCGGCAGAATATAGAATAGTTTGATTTGAAACTTGGAATAAGTGTGCGATAAAGAGGCTAATGTTAATTTAAATCCTCTTAAATGTAGACTTGAGAGCTCGGACGAATAAGCGTAGCTAATAGGAGGTTGAACAGGTACGTTAAGGCTCGTCCCTTTCTTTCAAAGGCATGATTCCTATGTTATGATTCCATAAATGTTTCCATAATAGCCTTGTTTTCAAAAGCTTGAAATTCATGACTCTTAAAGCCTCTTATGATGTTAAATGGAATATGTTCTATGATGATTGTGACGATGATGATGATTCTCTTCTTTTGAAACTCTGAAGCTATGATTTGAGGGCATTATGAGATTATTGAGCCATTCCATGAATCCCTTAATCGTACTTATTGTTGATGGTCTCACCTCATGTTACTCGTTTCTTCGAGGTGAGATGTAGCGATGATAACGATTCTATTTCCAGTGCTACCTAAGTTCATGATTCTCGAGACTCCCGTGACGTCGTCGATTTTATCTAGTGATGGTTGATCCTTCATGGATTGATATGATGATAATGGCAATGCTAATGGTGACGTTGATTTCATTTATGCATTTATATATATATATATATATATATATATATATATATATATATATATATATGTGTGTGTGTGTGTGTGTGTGTGTGTGTATACGTTGCCTCCCTCTGATCAGCTGGGGATAACACCGAGTCCCGAAAGGGCCGGGAACGGATAACACCGAGTCCTGAAAAGGCTGGGTAAGATGACACCGAGTCCCGAAAGGGCCGGGTAAGATGACACCGAGTCCCGAAAGGGCTAGGTAAGATAACACCGAGTCCCGAAAGGGCCGGGTAAGATAACACCATGTAAAATGCTATATGTATATAAATCTATCTATCTATCTATATATATATATATATATATATATATATATATATATATATATATATATATATATATATATATATATATATATATATATATATATATATATATATATATATATATATATATATATATATATATATATATTACCTCCCCTTAACGACCGGACGAGATATTATATATGTATGGAAAAAAATTTAAAAAGCTAAGCATGCACGACATTTGCATTAAAAGGGAATTCAAAGGCACAGGTTGATCTTGTTTATATTACTTTATCCCTATACGTTCATTATATTAATTTTCCATGTTCGGAATTTCTTAATATGTTACTATTCATGCCTTACATACTCAATACATTATTCGTACTGACATCCCTTCTTGTAGACGCTGCGGTCATGCCCGCAGGTGTAGATAGACGAGACAAGGATCTTCCATAGTAGGCTGCCTTCAGGTACCAGTTCTGATTGGTGAGCTCCATTTCTTCCTGGATCACTGCCGAGTATGGATATATATATATATATATATATATATATATATATATATATATATATATATATATGTATGTATGATTTTGTTCAAGGTATGTCGGGGGCCCTGTCCCGACTTGTATACTTCAGTCATGTTCATAGAGGTTTTTGCAGACAGTTCTTGTGTACAGCTTAATCATAGTGTGACGATAGTAATATTGGCACCATGGGTCCAATGTACGTATACTGTGCATGATATTATGTTCATATTTATCCTCTCGACCCTATTGTTTCCATTTGAGACGAAGGATGTAAGTTATAAGTTTGTTCGCTCGGTTTCCGTAAGGTGTCGGGTGCCAATCACGCCCTACCAAGGGTGGGGTGTGATATGTATGGTGCATATGGATTCCATTCATCATTGATACATTATTGTATTGGATTATACCTCTTGGTTTTCTGTGATATGGTTGTGATATGATTGTGATATACTGGTTCAAATTGGTTATAATGAGACTTGACACAGTTAGGTTCAGATGCTATAATATAGGTGATGACTTGTACCGTGGTTATTGATTCGTGTTCACTTGTACCTTGTTTTTTTACGTGTTTATCTTGCTTTATTGTCTTTATATACGTTAGCTAGTCTTAGTCGGTGTCACGACCCAACCAGAGGGCCATGACGGGCACCCGGAGCTAACCCACCGAGCACCTCCGAACATACATCTCTTAATCATTTCTTCGTGGACCACAAGGACAGCTCATGATTATCATAATCTGTAAGGGCATATATCACAAGATAAAGACACATCACTATATAACCATCAGTAATTATGTCCATAAACATCGGCCAACAAAGCTACCAAAATATAATACAACAATATGAACTGATGGCGATACGGGACTTCTAGCTACACATATCTGTCTCTGAGCCTCTACATACAATACAGGAATCCATGAAGATGGGGCAGGACTCCGCCATGCCCAAGTATATATACACAAGAGTAGTACCAATAATCTGCCACTCCGAAGCAACTGGAGCGCTTCTGAAACTCCATTGATGAAGCTCCTAAGGGTCCGGTCTGTCTACCTGTCTACCTGGGGGCATGAATACAGCTTCCACAAGAAAGGACGTCAGTACGAATAATGTGCTGAGTATGTATGGCATAAGGTCAGCATGTATATAAGAATCATGGAAAAACATCTAAGACATGCCAATGAGTCTGTGAATCTGGATGAATCCGCATGACTGTATATCAGGAAACACACACACACACACACACACACACACACACATATATATATATATATATATATATATATATATATATATATATATATATACAGAAACGCCACAATATAGGCCACATCGTCACCCTATGTCAAATGTGCCTTATATATGTACATGAACGCCACAACATAGGCCATAGCTTCACCCCTGTCAACTGTGCCTTATATATATGCATCAACGCCACAACATAGGCCACAGCTTCACCCCTTTTCAACTGTGCCTTATATATATGCCACAACATAGGCCACAGCTTCACCCCCTGTCAAGTGTGCCCCATATATATATATATAAACGCCACAACATAGGCCACAACTTCACCCCCTTTCAACTGTGCCTTATATATATATATATATATATATATATATATATATATATGTTACACCTCGAAAAATTTCGTGTTACCAAGACTGTAGACGACTTAGTATGAGCTCAAGGGAGAGTAAAGTTATACAAGGATTAGGGATTAAGATTATATTATATGAGTGTAAGAATAACATATATATGATGACATTTGGAGACCGTATGGTGTAAATCAGTTAATGTGTTTCTTGATGAATAACCCTCGTAACCGTAAGTTAAGGTGGGGCCCACATGTCGGGGTTATATAAAGGACATATGAAAAGTTATACGAGTAGTACATGGGAAGTAGAGCAAGTCTTAAGAAGGAACTTTAAGCCAAATATGGGCATAAGCCTTCCAAAAGGATGATTTAAGGATACGTTTTCGGATAATCTGACTTAAAGAGACCAAAACGCCATTATAAGTTTGGAATTTGAAAATACACCAAAGATGAAAGTTGTAGATAATTGAAATATATTTCCAACCCTAGGTTGTGGGAGCTCATACAATATCGGGATCAAGAGTTATGACCTTTTTACTGAATAACGCGCAGGCAGTAAAACAAGCCTACGCGAACGCGCCACGAGGTAGCGCGATCGCGCTTAGCAAATTTTAAGTCGTTCCAGGCAGTTTCTGGAATGCTATATAAGGGGGGCTTACCCCCCATTTCTTCATCCAAACACCCCAAAAAAACCCCAAATATTCTGAAAATTTCCCATAACTTCCCAACATCAAATTTTAGCCCGAACCAAGTATAATTCCCGAATTCTGGTCCGGACAGCGTATAGTTGCGATAATAAAATTGTGTTGCAGCGAATCTTGGCTTGAATCTAAGGTGGATATCAAAGATATCGCGGCCCTTGCGGGAGAAAGGTATGAATTCCTCTTTATTGGTATTGATTTAAGTTTACTTACGGGGATAAAACTATTAAATGGTCGTATAACAGTTCTATTGGTGGGAATATTGGATAAACATCGTGTGGGATGTTTTATGGAGTATTTTGGTATTGATTATATTGTTGTTGATGTTGGTATTGTTGTTGTTATTGTTGGTTGCTGGATGGTGATTTCGGGATAGGCATATAAATAGGGGAGATGCTGCTCGAATTTCGGTAGATTTTAATTGGATTTAAATTGAAGGCTTAAGACAAGTGTATGATAGTAAGCCTAACAATAGTATGAATGGTTTAAATGTATATTTATGAGCTTGGGAAGATAAACATCGAGTGGCTAAGGAGACCGAAAGTTATGTAAGGCTAGTCCCATTCTTTCTAAAGGCATGATTCCTACGTTACGATTCCATACAAGTCTTCCATAACATCCTTGTTTCCGAAAAGTTAGAAGTTAATGATTGTCACGTTTTTTTTTTTTGATATTAAAGACAAGATGTTTTCTATGATGCCCATGATGACCTCTTTCCTGTGAATCTATATATGTCTTCCATTATGTCTTGGTTTTCAAAAGCTAAATATTCATGACTCTTATAAAGTTTCTTATGACACCAAATATGAGATGTTTTCTATGGTGAACATGATGACGGTGATTTTAATTCTAAAAATTCTAAAACCTATGATTTTAATGCCATTATGAGACTATGGAGCTTATCTCAGGATTTTCTTGATTTTATTCATTGTTGTTGATCTCACCTTATAATCATTTTTTTTCAAGGTGAGACATGGCGATGATGATAGTTCCATAACATAAATCGGAGGTTACCGACTTTACGTCACTCCGAGAAAGTAACAACCTTTATTTTGGCTCTCATGTATGCTACTTATATTACATATGTTTATACGTATTTATATGTATATTTGGGGTGTGGGAAGAAGGGCAGGAATTATATACGCATAGCCACCTGATCAGTTGGTATATTATGATGTCGTCCTGGACGCGGGATACATGGGATAGATGGATCGGCCATTCGTTCATCGGCACTATTATATTTATGGATCTGGTCGTTCATTCCTCGGCACTATTATATTTATGGATCGGGCCGTTCGTTCCGCGGCAACATAATATGATATATTTTTGGATCGGGCTGCACGTTCCGCATCATTGCTATTTTGTGTATACATGTATAACAAATGTTTTCCTAACAAAAGTTATACATGCATGGTATCGCCTTGAGAGGCAGTAAGATGTACAGATTATTCCTTTATCCCATGTTATGTTCCATACTTCTTTTTATGCTGTTACTCATGCCTTACATACTCAGTACACTGTTCGTACTGACGTCTCTTCTTTTGGACGTTGCGTTCACGCCTGCAGGTGTAGACAGACGAGACGAGGACCCTCCACAGTAGGCTGCCTTCAGGTACTAGATTTGCTTGGCAGGCTCCACTTCCTCCTGGAGCATTGCTAATTCTGGGTTTATATATACTTTTTGTATCAAGGGTATGTCGGGGGCCCTGTCCCGACTTTTGTACTTCAGTCATATTCATAGAGGCTTTGTAGACAGATTCCTGTATACAGTTTAGTTATGTTTTGTTAAGTGGAAATGTTGACGTCGTAAACTTATGGTAATTATACGTATGCATGATACCACATTCATAGTTGGCCTTCTTGGCCCTATTTTTCCATTTGATACATGGAGAATGCGAGTAATAGGTTGGTTCGCTCGGTTTTCGTGAGATGCCGAGTGCCGGTCATGCCTCACCAAGGTTGGGGTGTGACAAAGTGGTATCAGAGCAGGTCTGTCCTAGGGTTGTCTGCAAGCCGTGTCCAGCAGAGTCATGTTTATGGGTGTGAAGCGCGCCACACTTATAAACAGGAGGTTGCGGGGCAAATAGGGATGAATGACCTTTCTTTCTCATCCTAGATCATGCGGTAGAACGATGTTGTCAGGATTCCCTTTTCTTAGCCGTGCGTTATGATTTCAGTGATGCCTATGAAGAGGAAAGCAACAGCTGCCCAGAAGAGCAAGATAGTAGCTGGAGGGCGGATTGAGCAAGAATCCCCAGCAGACATGAAGAGGGGTGAGTCCCATAATGAGGGTCCATCCCGGACCTCTCATACTTCACCCATTTCAGACGAGCACGAAGAGGCCTCAACTACGGCTCTAGCACCTCTAGTTCCTCCACTAGGTGCCACGGACCAGGAGATGAGACAGGACACTTTTTGCTGACCCGGTTAGTAGCAGCCCAAGATTAGTGGCAGGGTGCGGGCCGCAATAATAGGGGTCAAAGGAAGAGGGTCAGGTCTTCAAGGATTGACAACAAGTTTAGAGGTGGCCCGAGACAACCGTTCTTTAGGCACTCAGCTTGCTCAACAACTAGTACGCCTCCACAGTTTCCTGGACCTGGGCTTGATAGATCCATTTATTCTGGGCTAGTTCAGAGTTCCTGAGTTTCCAATTCTCAGATTAGGATTGGTTCCAGTCAGATGAGACCACCCATACCACGATATACCCAGTGCGGTAAGCTGCATACTGGACCGTGCCGATTGGGTTAGATGTTTGCTATGCTTGTGCTCGGCCAGGCCATCGTAGGCATGACTGTCCATGAATACATGGTAAAGGTAGGGTCCCGCCCACAGGATTAACAGCCAATTCTTCGTCATTCGCACGCCCTCCAGGGCAAAGCTCTCAGACATCAGCAGACCACGATAGATATCAAAGAGAAGCATTCAGGTCGAGTGATCCTCAGTAAAATACCTACGCATTGGTTAGGCGACAGGGTCGTGAGTCTTCACCCGACATTGTTGCAGGTAAATTATTAGTATTTCCTTACGATGTATATGTATTGAATGGTTCGAGTCGTACATTGCTATCTGTTACTCCTTATATTGCTGGTCGGATCGGGGCAAAACGTGAGCCGATTAAACCTTTCAAAGTGTTTCACTAGAGACACGTCAGGATGATTAGATAGGAGTTGTAACTTCTTCTCAAGTTAAGAAGTGGAAGGGATAAGTATATGTTTAAATATGACCCTTGAGTATAAATATGCTAATGATTTAAGAGTACAAAGGGGTAACCGAGGTAAGAGAACGATGTACGTTACTAAAAGAGACAGATGTCGACAAGGGCCTTTTAGCACATGAAATATGTTGGTAAGGATGTGGTACGAGGATAGGTATATAAGGACACATGAATAAAAGACAAAGGTAGAACCAAGGTAAAAGAAAGAGGAACCAGGAACCACTTCAAAAAGGATAAGGTTAGAAGATTTCAAGGAAAGCCTTATTCGAAGTTCTAAGATAAGGATGTCATGAAAGGCCGGGTGATGGAGAAACGAAGCGAAATTAGGGATCGAAACATGAAAGCTAAAGCTTATGGATGAAGCAAAAATCTTAGTTACAGAAGATCCAGGATGCAAAAGAATTAACGTCATGTTGCAAGAAAGATGGAGTCAGATAAACCTAACTAAGGGACTAAGGGTTGGTAGTGTTAGCGGAATAGGATAACGACAAGTAAATTTGTGCAAAAACAGCTTGGATTTATTAAAAAGAATCTTAAGGTTCTTAGTAAAAAGGTAGTTTTGAACGAAGATTTCGGCTGAAGGAGCGGTGTATGGGGAGAAACTCTATAAAGAGTCTGACGGGCTTTGATGTCACCATTGATTCATTGGCCTAGAGGATTAATGATCACGAAAGGAAGAAGTGGTCGAAATCGTATTCAATAAGTTTAAACTTTTGACTCGGTACAAAAGTTCAGCTAATGAAAGAGGAATGATTAGAACCACACAATGAAAGGCATTCCAGTATTGTATGGGATAAAGAGTTAGAGGATCGCTAAAGCTGTCCAGATGTGTACCAGAGATGGCGAGTATTTGAATATTACTGGTATATGAAATTATTCTTGAAAAGGTGAGGGAAAGCTAAATTCAGTTTCAAGATAAATTACCATACTCCTAAACTCGGAAAGGGGATAATATATTGACTTGAAGCACCCAAAGTTGAGATGTACCGGTTTATTAACGGAAAGTGGGAATGGACTAAATGCAGGTATTTGTGAAACAAAACAAAGGTGGAACAAGAATGCACGACGAGAGGGGAAAGAACTAGCAAAGACCAAATGAATAAATCCTGTCAATAAAAGACATTATGTTCCCCAGCGATGGCACAAATCACTCGCATTCTGAGTTACTTTAAATATATGGCAAAGTACTGCACAAGATAATGAAAGAAAGAAAAAAGGAGATTTTAGTATAAGAGGAAATGAAGGTTTTAGCAAAAAGGGAATAACTATAGAAGGTTGCAATTAAGCGAGATTTTGTTAATCATGTTAAGATTTGAGGAGAGGAAATTGGAGAAAAGTTCCAAATACGGATTTAAAGACATCTTGAGTCGTAAGCCAGCTTACGTTGCGATTGTTAATGTGTTATGAACGTAACTTTGCTATGGGAGCTAATAATAATAATAATGAGGAAGGGTCATATACAAGTGTGTAAGGTATTGCATTACGATTGTTGTCATGGGTGGATTGTGGAAAAGAAGCCTGGTTGATTGAGTCCAATGTGAATATAAACCTCTCGGCTACTCGATATACATTAGGTAAACAATTTGGGGACAAATCATCACAGAGAATAGTAAGACGTTAGTAAGGAGAAATTAATACCAATCACTCAGGCGATACAACAGATAGGCCATAGCTTCACCCCCTATCAACTGTTCCTTATATATATACATCAATGCCACAACATAGGCTACAACTGTTACACCTCGAACATTTCGTTTCGTCGTACTAAGATGAACTTAAGGTGAACATGAGAGTTCTTATGACACTAAGGGGAGCACTTGGTAACTTTAAAGTGCATACGATAAGATTTTGAAGTTATATGAATTAGTGAAACTAAGTTCGTTAAGGGAAAGTGAAGAACGAGTTGTGTTTGGAAAAGTATGGTGATTATCGCGACATGGATCATTTAGTAATGTGTTCAAGATTAGTTATAAGGCTCTGTAGATGGTTAATGAAGTGCTATGCAAGTGCCAAGAAGGTTCCATAAGGAAGGGAGATCAAACGAAATGACGAGAACAAGTTCGGAAAAAGGGTGAGTTATACGATGCATTATACGGTCCGTATAATGGTCCATATAACAGTTACAGTGAAGGGCCATCACTGATGGAGTTATACGGTCACTTATACGGACCGCATAATGTTATACGGACCGTATAAGGGTCCGTATAATCCCATCGGGCTGAGTTAATTTTCAAGTATAAATATAAGTTCGCACTTCTAATTTCTCATTTTTCCATCTTATCCACTTCTCTCAAGAACTCTAGAATATTCCACACACTTCATTAACATAAACTCAAGGGAAATCAAAGATCAAACATCAATAATCAAGGGAACTAAAGTGTATGGGTGCTTGCTAGGGTCCATGGAAGCTAGAAATTCCTTTGGAATTGAAGTTAGGGTTTTCTCCGAATGAAGTATTTCCATACAAAGTCCATTCCTACATAATCAAAGGTGCGTTTTATGTTCATTCCATGTTATTAAGAGTATTGAATGATTGGAAGACTTGGATTATGGAAGAAAGTGGAATATGGAGTTCAAATATGAAAATAGTAGTATTCTTTAATGGTAACTTAACTTGAATCATATTTCTTGGTATGTAATGAGTATAATTTTGTGATGAATGATATTGTCACAACCCAGCCCCATAGGCCATGACTAGTGCTCGAGCTGGAAACCCATATGTACCTGTTAGACATAATCAGACTGACAATATAGACAACATGGGAATCGGCATAGACCCAAAGGTTCCTAATCAATCATAACGTAATAAATATGCAAGCCAACGAGGCTGCCACTATATATCATTATAATATGCAAGCCGACAAGGCTGCCACTACATGTCAATATACTACGCAAGTCGACAAGGCTACCACTACATATCGATAATATATGCAAGCCGGCAAGGCTGATACATCAAACAGAAACATCCACAACAATTATATAGACACGGCTAATCATAAACTATATACAACCCACACACATGTCTACAGACCTCTAAGAGTATAAACAGTGAAATATGACGAGACAGGGCCCCGTCGTACCCCTGGACAAACATATATATATATATATACATCAGAAGGTCTGTACCAAAAATCTAGGCTCCGGAACAACGGAGCTCTCCAAGACATCTGAATGGAAATCCTAAGCTGGGGGATCACCGAATCGAGCATCTGTACCTATGGGTATGAAACGCAGTCCCCCCCCCCCCCCCCCCGAAGAAAGAGGGTCAGTACGGAATATGTACTGAGTATATAAAGCATGAAATACAGTAAAAGGGATCATAACTGAAATAGAGGGTACACGGGACAAGTATAACATCCAGAATACCAAAACACTTGCCTTTTGAAACATAAATCATGCATGTCAATATCATGTATCATACCCGGCCCATTGTGGGACTTGGTGAATAAGGTCGCCACATACCATCCTTGGCGCCATAAACACATCATAACACCATCATATATATATATATATATATATATATATCATATCCCGGCCCTCTAGTGAGGGACTCGGTGAACAATGCAGTGAAACTGTGCACGAAAACGTATCCTGGCCCGGGACTCAGTGAAAGACATATTGAGGCATGCACGAGTAGAGTAGTGAGCAACCATATGCAAATTAATTCATATTTGAGACTCAATAGAATAATCAAAACGAACTATCATTTGAAAATCAAGACAATAGTCATATCAAGTACCTTTCGAATATCGCTATGGTTTATATCAAATAGAACTTCTGGAATCGCATACACGTATCAAGACATAATCAAATAGCTTCTGGAAATCAAGAACATTAGCCATCCTAGCGGTTCTAAGAATAGGAACTCCTTTGGAATCATATACACGTCGTCTGTTTGTTTCATAAAGATCATGCCAAAAAGAAAGAAAGGATAACTTTACATACCTGTTAAAGGTTAATCGTAATCACGTTCGCTTTGTCTCCCCTTTAGCCTATTTAATATGAAAGTAACGCTATCGTTAGTAAACTATACTTCCTAGCTTATAAATCTGTAACCAATCGCTTACAGGATTCATTCTTTAATTTATACTTTCTTAACTAGGATTTTTATTAGTTAAGAACTTAACGGAAATCGGGCAGCATTTCCCCTATATACTCGCCTAACCCGAACTTCCAATTAACCTCCTGTTATCACAGAAATACCAACAATGACAGTAATAGAGATATGCATATAAAACCCTTACAATTCAGCCCATAAACAACTCTAACAATCCAATAACCCTTCTTAATCATTTTCCAATCCAAATCGTTAACGTTTCAAGATTATACATCGAACAAAACAACACACGCTTTGTATACGATACATTATACACTTCTTTCTTCCAAATTTAGAATCCACATCAACAACAACACGACCACAACCCGAATAAAAACATATGAACATAAATCATACTTTTAATCCTTTCAACCCACAATTTCATATAACAACAATTTCATGCAATTTCTTACTTCCAATTTCACCCAATTCAATTTTAATCCTTCCCTTACAACACCATTAATACAATTATACCACAAAATAAGAAAATCTTACCTTAATTTTCTCGGAGGAATTTTTACACTTTATTACTCCAATTTCACAATTTATTCTTCCTCAATTCAATAGCCAATGTTGCTATCACCTCCTTGAACTTGTAATTCACTTGGAACTTGATCAAAATATGCAACAAAAAATATTTTTCTCAACAACCATGGCTGGCCGAGAGCTTGGCAGCCATGGCAATGTTCTTTTTTTTTCTAAGTTTTAATCTTTGGTGAAATGAAATGAATTGTTAAGTTGTTCATCCAACCTTGTATATATATGGTGTCCCTTAAATTGACACGTGCCCCCCCCCCCCCCCTTTATGACTCACCAATTTAATTTCTTGAATTATATATATTTGTTTCATTTTATTTCGGGTGGGGCCCACAAATAATAATTAAATTAATTAATTTTAATTAATCATTAATCCTTACTTAATAATCTAATCATAATTAATTAGTCCCTAATCTCCAATAATATTTCTATACTAAATAAAATTTATAAAAAATTTGTGTACTAATTAAAATTGAAAATTAAAAGTTCCTATTTCATATCCGAAAATAATTCCGTCTTTGCTTAAGTCGATTATCTTGCGACTATATCGATGTATAAAAATACGGGATATAACAGATATTAAGAATGTTGAAGAAGCATTATAAGAAAATGAAAATGACGTTGTGTGGTAATCATGGTTATGGAAGACTTTGAAATGGAAGGGTGAGAATTGAATAATGTCTAGATTAATGAAGTTTGTTGATTATGATATTGTGGGTGTTGTTATTGAAGTCTGGGAGTTGTTTATTATATGGAGGAAGTTGTAAAAACAAAAGAAATGCTGCCCAATTATCATTAGCTCTTAGTCGCTTTAGCTTAAGCTTAAGAATGGTTACAATTATCTAATCTTAGTACGAATTCTCTTGAATGTAGAATCGTAAGCTTGGAAGAAGAGCATTTAGTGTTAAGGAGACATAAAGGTATGTAGGGCTATTCCCCTTCTTTCTAAGGCATGACTTCTATAATATGATTCTCTCTATCTTTTCATGACTTTCTTACATTTGGAAAGCTACAAGTTTATGATTTATTAAGAGCTTATCGTGAGATAAAGATAGAGATGCACAACGATAATGATAATGATAGTGATGATCATATGTCTAGAGATATTAGAGTTTATGAGATGATGCTATTATGATGTTAATGACCTTATTATATCCTATGCTATACTTCCACATGTGCTATCAATATCATCCTCATTCCCAAAATGCTAGAAATTCATGATTCCACCATCTAACTCTTACGATCATTCCTCGCTCGGTGATATCAAGCATAAAGTTCTAGGTGTCCTCAGGAGGTGATTGAGTGTATTAGATGGTTCTTGATTCCATTCATGATAATTGGCCTCATCTTATGTTAATGTTCCTCAAAGCGAAATATGATGATAAGGATGATTAAGACGATGAATTCAGCTCTAAAATGCTTAAGTTTTAATGTTCCCATGATGCCAATGAGCTGTTATAAGACTTCTAATCGTATTCAGTATTGTTAATCTCATCTTATGTAATTGTTCTTTCAAGGTGAGATGACGACATAACCCTCTTATTGTGGATTCATATAACATGTTTAAAATATCCCATTCCTAACAATGCTAGAACTTATGATCTTCAATATTCTTAAGATGAGGTTGATAAAAGATCCCCACAAAGATGATAGTAATGGTGACAGAATATACCGAGCCTTGTTATGGCCAGGTACGAGTGCGACGAATGAGATGCATATGATGTTATCGAGCCTAAATGGCCTGGTACGAGAATGACTGAGTCCCAAAAGAGCCGGGTACCCATATGAACGAGTCCCGCAAGGGCCGTGTACGCATAACAACGAGTCCCGAAAGGGCCATGTACGGATTACACCGAGTCTCGACGGGGCCGGGTATGGATATGACAGATGTATATATAGTAAATGTATGTGAATGCATATGTATGCATGTTGTGTATGGATGTGTATAACATGTTTCTCATGTAGATGAATAGTTCACGTGACAGAGATCTTAAGAGGAGTACGAGGTATACGCACCTACTTTATCTTACGTTATCTGCATTCGGATATCATACTACTATTCATGCCTTACATACTTAGTACATTGTTCGTATTGACGTCCTTTCTTTTGTGGACCCTGTGTTCATGCCCACAGGTAGACAAGGCGATGGACCGGATACTTAGGAGCTCTGTCAGCCGATATAGAGGAGCACTCCACTTCTCCGGAGTTGCAGATTATTGGTATACTCCTTTGTGTACATATTTGGGGCATAGCGGGGTCCTGTCTCGTCCTTATGATTTCGGTACTCCAGTTAGAGGCTCGTAGATACATATGTGTGGGTAATAGATGTTACGTGATCTCGTTAGTGTATATTCTGTACATCATTTATAGCCTCGTGGCTTATGCATGTATATATATATATACCTGTACATGCTTTGAAAAGAAAAAGGGAGATATTTTATGACCAGTTCATAGTAAGTATTATTTTGGAGATTATGATTGCACAGATTGAGCATGATAGTTAGTACAGTAAACGGTGTTCGGTAGCCAGCTCTGGGTACCCGTCATAGCCCCTAGTCGGGTCGTGACAACAGCTTCACCCCCTGTCTAATTTATATATATATATATATATATATATATATATATATATATATATATATATATATATATATATATATATATATATATATATATATATATATATATATATATATATAAACGCCACAGCAGAGGCCACAGCTTCACCCCCAGTCAACTGTGCCTTATATATGTACAAGAAGAATGAGAATGAGTGCAATGCATAAGCAAGCAAAATGAAATAATTGAACTCGGTAATATCAAAAAATAGTTATATACATATATTATACTCATAGCATGCATGAGAGTTGAAATAAAAGCTACTACTTTAGCGGAGTGACATAAGGTCGGTAACCTCTGATTTATATTATGGAAAATTCATCATCGCTATATCTCACCTCGAAGGAACAATTATTATAAGGTGAGATCAACAACAATGAATAAAATCAAGAAAATCATGAAATAAGCTCAATAATCTCATAATAGCATTAAAGTCATACGCTTTGGAATTTCTAGAATTAAAATCATCATCATCATGTTCATCATAGAAAGCATCTAATCTTTAGTATCATTAGAAGCTTTGAGAATCATGAACTTCTAGCTTTTTGAGAATAAGGATGTTATGGAAAACATGTATGGTTTCATAACATAGGAATCATGCCTTTAGAAATAAAGGGTTTAGCCTTACTGTTATGTCCCGTATTTTCATACGTCGGGACGTTTTAAAATAAGCGCGACGAGTTAAAGGCAAGACTATCTTAAGAAATGAAGTAGAGATTTTAACTTCCGGTTTCGTGTCGAGTCACAATTTATCCACAACTTTCGTGTGGCATTAAACTAGTAATGGAAAATTGGGATTAAACTAACCATAATTGGATTAAAAAGTGGGATTGGAAAGACAAAAAAAATCAGTCCACTTTATGCCTTGTTTGGCCATGCCATGTAAGGCTTTGGTCAAAGAATCTTGACCCAATTTAGTGTAATCCACATGGCCAGCTCAATGAGGGGAACATATTGACACAAAGTCTGATCACTCCACACCTTCACAACATAATTTTCATCACCACAAGTCAAGAAACATTTAGAGATAGAAAGAGTAGAGAGAGGTGCTCTCGGCTAAGAGCTAGCCGAGAGGGTGGGGTGATATTGTGCCCAGAAATTCCAGTTTTTCTCCATCAAAACTATCCCTCATCTAGTGTGTAAGAAAGTGTATTAGTTGTTGAAGAGAAACAAGAAAGTGAAGCACTCAATAGAGTTGAAAATTCGGCCAAGTGAAGCACAAGATTGAAAGGTAAGAATGTTTGTTGTTTCTTGTGTTGCATGATGATTTGAATGTATAGTTCATGCATGTTGTTGTTGGATTGTGGTTGTAGTTGAAGTAGAGAGTGAGCCGTGTGTGAGGTGAGTTTATGACTGATTTCATTGTGCATGTATTGTTAGTGAATTGAATATGTATCAACATATGTAAATGAACAAAGATTGTGGGAGTTTGGTTGTGATGTTGCATGTTGGCTATTGGACTGTTTTTGCTCGAATTTAAAATGAATCATGTGTTGAAGATTCTGATGAAGTCATGCTTAATCTTGTTGAACATGTATTGGAAATGAATTGAATGCATTGTAGTTGGATAAACGAATGAAAATCATGAAGTTGGAGTAGTTGTGATGAAACCGGGTAGGGGGCTGTTTTGGACGAATTCATGGACTGTTTTGGGCTATAATTTGATTGTTGTTGTTGTGGACATTGTAGTGTATTGTATGCATGTTGAATATGTAAATTAAGGTGTTCAAGAAACGAATTATGTTGAGGGGTAAGGGCAGTCCAAAAAACCGTGGACAGTTTTAGGGATTAGAAGTGAAATTGTGTGTGTTGAATGTTGGTTTTTGTTGCAAACGTGTAGTGAATGTAAAATGCCATGATTCAAGTTAAAACTGAACTGATTGTGGGCTGTTGTAAGAGTGAAGATGATGCTAAAACAGTTCCAAGATTTCATGAAAGTAAAGTCATGAAAAGTGTTGTGTTGTTGCAAGTTAAAACTGGAAAATTGCTAAGTAAGAATGGAAATGATGTGTGTGTTGGGTTGCCGTGTGTATGAGACTGTTTTGGGTGGTGTAGGGACTGCCCAAGTTCCCTAAGTCATGCTTAAACAAGTTTTGATCAATATATGAAAGAACGACTAGCCATGTTAGCTTGTAACGCTAGTTGGGTTAAATGCGAACGAAACGTCGTTTAATTGTTAGAAAGGAGTTGTGAATGTCACAATACGTGTTGAATGCCCTTGTAGACTAATTGTAGTTCTTCACATCTTGATATAGGATAAGTATTGTTGGGCAGCAAGTACAAGTTAGAATACAACTAAACGCAAAAGGTATGTAAAGCCTATTCCTTCTTTCTTTTGGCATGTCCTAGACGTAAGAATGAAACGATATGAATTTTGGGGTAAATTCTATTCTCTAGTTTCATGTATGGCTTATGAATCTATATTTCACTAATGTTATTGTCGTGTACCTACAGTATGAGTGACTAATGAACGATGCATGAAAGTTCCTATACTTAAAGAATTGCACAACTAAAGACATACTTGACTTCCAAAAGCTATACCATATTAAAGTGACATATGTACATGAAGTCTAAAACGTTTCTTGTAATAGTTTGTTATGAGACTTGAAATGAACTGAAGGTGAACATTATTTTGACACTTAGAGCGGGTTAGTTGCTTATCCCTTGAGTCTAAAAAGATGATTTGCATATATGTGGTTGCTTATTATTCTGCTCGTGCTTACCGCTATATCCTTCACTGAGTCCCGGGCCAGGGTACGTTTTCGTGCGCACATTTATTATATTAATCACCGAGCCCCTCACTAGAGGGCCGGGACAGGTTATGTATATATATATGATGATGATATGATGATGTGATGATATGATGATATGATGATATGGAGATGATGGTGGCCAGGAGGGCATATTCCTTATTACCGAGTCCCTCAGGAAAGGGCCGGGACACGTCTATGTTTATGTTATGATGCTATGATTTTAGATTACCGAGTCCCTCATAAAAAGGGCCGGGACACGTCATGTATGTTTTATACAGAATGATTATGCAGCTTTGACTACAAAACTCTATAATAGCAATGATATGAGAATGATACAGATGAAATATGTTCAAAGGCAAGTTTTATGAAATTCTGTTGTTGCAATGCATCCTATGTACTGTGTCTCAATATAAGTCTATACTATGTTTCAAGCTTTACATATTCCGTACTGACCCCCATCCTTCGGGGGGCTGCGTTCATGCCCGCAGGTACAGACGCTCGCTTTGGAGATCCGCCAGCTTAGATCATCTTTCAGCTATTTTGGACTGCTCCTTTGTTACGGAGCTAGCTTGTGGTATAACCTCCTTATGTTGTGTCCGTATGTGTTTATTTGGGTACGGCGGGGCCCTGTCCCGCCACATAATACGGTCGTTACTCTTAGAAGTCTGTGGACATCGGTGTGGGTCTGTTTACAGTTGTTGATGCGTTTTATGTTTTGACTTATGTTTGGGGCGTACCCAGTCGTAATGGCAGCCTTGTCGGCTTGCATATGTGTGTATGTTTGGTATTTTGTATATCGTGGCAGCCTTGTCGGCTTGCTTAAGAATATATATAAATGTTGTTGTTTGATAAGTGCAACTCCTCGGGAGATGGATGACTAAGGCATACAGAACTTGACAAATCTAAATAACTCACTATCTTCTTACATACAAATGAGATCATGTCATGCTAATTATAAATTATTAGAGTTAACAGATAAATATGAGTGTCCAATTCGGGCACAAGTCACGGCCTACGGGGTTGGGTCGTGACAAAAGTGGTATCAGAGCGGTTAAATCCTCGGAGTGTCCACAGACTGTGTCTAGTAGAGTCTTGTTTATCGATGTGTTGTGCACCACGTTTATAAACAGGAAGCTACAGGACATTTAGGATGTCATCTTTTCTTCTCATTCTAGATCGTGCGATAGAGCTGTATTATCAGGATAAATTTTTCCCTAACAGATTGCTATGTTTTCAGCGATGCCTCCAAAGAAGGCGACAGCCGCCCAGAAGGGCAAAGCGGTAGTTGGGGAGACCAGTGGGACCCGGAGAGTCACTAGAGCTTATTCCCAATATGTGCCTGGGATTAGAATTCAGTCAGCGAGCTCCGCTACACCATCACTATCAGAGGAGCCTAGGGCAGCAGCAGCTGCAGGTCAGGAGACAGACTTACCACCAGCTCCTGCGGCTCCAGCAACCGAGCCTCCAGCTCCCCAGCCAGGGGCAGAGGATAGGGCTATGCGTGAAGCAGTACAGTTATTGACTAGGTTGGTGTCGGGACAGGCTCGCAGACGTGGGTTAGGAGGTGATGATGCGGATAGACGCGACAGTTTGAGGGTTCGCGATTTTCTGACTTGTAAACCCCCAGAGTTCTATGGGTCAAAGCCCGCAGAGGATCCACAGGAGTTTATTCGACAGATGCTGCGTACGTTGCGGGTGACTAAATCTTCCGAGACTGAGTCGGTCGAATTGGCTTCCTATCAGTTGCGGGATGTGGCAGTTAATTGGTATGAGTCCTGGGAGTTGTCCAGGGGTGAGGATGCTCCACCAGCAGTATGGGACGAGTTCGTAGAGGCTTTTCTGGGTCATTTTCTGCCTCCAGAGATGAGGCGAGCCAGAGTTGACAGATTTATACACCTGAGACAGAATGGTAGAAGTGTTCGGGACTATAGCATCGAGTTTGATTCGCTGGCTAGGTACGCGCCCGCTATGGTAGCTGACATGGCAGATAGGGTGCATCGTTATGTAATGGGCTTGGATAATTATTTGATTGATAGCTGCATGGCAATGGCATCTCAGCCCGGTATAAATATCGCTCGAGTGCAGGCATATGCCCAGGGAGTTGAGGGTCGACAGAGAGGGCGTCGATTTGATAGGGAGCAGGACAGGGGTCAACATAAGAGAGCTAGATCAGCTGGGTATCATTCTGGTGACTTTCGGGGCGGGCAGCCCCAACAGCAGTATAGTCGATATCCTTCCCAGCCGGCACGGAGTGCACCTTCACGATTTACTGGTAGAAGGTTTGATAGCACGGGGTATTCGGGAGCTGGTCAAAGCTCCATGACTTCAGGGTTCCAGACGCACAGGAATTCGGGCCAGATGAGACCACCTGTACCCCCATGTCCTCGATGTGGCAGACGCCATCCAGGGGAATGCCGTCTTATTACTGGTGCTTGCTTTTCTGGCGGCCGTCAGGGCCATACTATGAGGGAATGTCGATTTGGGGGTGGGGCAGGTGGGCCAGCTCAGCCTACGGGATCAGTTGCGGGTTCTTCTTCTTCTTCAGTTGCTATGCGCCCTATGGGGCAAGGTATTCCGACACCAGCAGGCCGTGGCAGAGGCCGTGGAGGGGCTTCTAGTTCTGGCGGTCCTTCCAACCGCTTATATGCTTTAGCCAGCAGACAGGATCAGGAAGCGTCGCCAAATGTGGTCACAGGTACATTATCGATTTTCTCCCGAGATGTATATGCATTGATAGACCCCGGTTCCACATTATCATATATTTCCCCTTTTGTTGCTAGTAAAATTGGGATAAAATCTAAACCTATAGAACCATTTGAGGTAGCTACACCAGTAGGGGATTTTGTCTTGGCAGAGCTAGTATATAAAGATTGTTTGGTAGTCATATGTAATAGCTGTACCAGGGCAGATTTGATAAAGTTAGCTATGACTGAGTTCGATGTTATTATGGGGATGGATTGGTTAGCTTCCTGCTATGCTAACGTTGATTGCCGAGGCAAATTAGTTCGGTTTCAGTTTCCAGGGGAACCAATTATAGAGTGGAGGGGGAACACAGCATCGCCGAGGGGTAAGTTTATTTCATACCTCAAGGCAAGGAAGATGGTTAGAAAAGGCTATATTTATCACCTGGTTCGTGTGCATGACTTGAAAGCAGAATCACCGACTCTACAATCTGTCCCGGTGGTTAATGAATTTCCAGGTGTATTTCCAGATGAACTTCCAAGCCTTCCTCCTGAACGTGAGATAGAGTTCACTATAGATGTATTGCCAGACACTTAACCTATATCTATTCCTCCTTACAGAATGGCACCTGCAGAGTTGAAAGAATTGAAGGAGCAACTGAGAGATTTGCTGGAAAAGGGTTTCATCAGGCCCAGTACATCACCTTGGGGAGCACCAGTATTATTTGTACGGAAGAAAGATGGGTCGCTGCGAATGTGCATTGATTATAGGCAGCTGAACAAAATCACGATAAAGAACAGATATCCCCTCCCCAGGATTGATGATTTATTTGATCAGTTGCAGGGTGCTAAATGCTTCTCAAAGATAGACTTGCGGTCAGGTTATCACCAGGTGCGGGTAAGGGAGACAGATATTCCGAAGACTGCATTCAGGACTCGATATGGACATTACGAGTTTAGAGTGATGTCTTTTGGGCTGACCAATGCTCCAGCAGTGTTCATGGACTTGATGAACAGGGTGTTTAAGCCATTCCTTGACTTGTTCGTGATTGTATTCATTGATGATATTCTGATCTATTCACGATCGGAAGAAGAGCATGCAGAGCATTTGAGGACAGTACTCAGGGTACTCCAGCTCCAGAAGTTATATGCTAAGTTCTCTAAATGTGAATTTTGGTTGACTTCTGTAGCATTTCTGGGGCATATTGTTGGAGCAGATGGTATTCGGGTACATTCGCAGAAAATTGAGGCCGTCAAAACTTGGCCTAGACCTACGACGCCTACTGAGGTACGTAGTTTTCTGGGGCTGGCAGGGTATTACAGGAGATTTGTAGAAAAGTTTGCCTCTATTTCAGCGCCTTTAACAAGGCTAACACAGAAGGCAGCCAAATTCCAGTGGACCGATGCTTGTGAACGGAGTTTTCAATTATTGAAAGATAAGTTGACTACAGCTCCTGTTCTAACTCTTCCTGAGGGGCCAGATGGCTATGTTGTTTATTGTGATGCTTCCGGTGTTGGGTTGGGTTGCGTGTTGATGCAGCACGGCAGAGTTATAGCCTATGCCTCCCGACAACTCATGAAACATGAGAGAAATTATCCTACACATGACCTGGAGTTGGCAGCAGTGATACATGCTTTGAAGATATGGAGACATTATCTGTATGGCGTGCATGTTGATATTTATACAGATCATAAGAGTCTTCAGTATATTTTTAAGCAGAAGGAACTGAATTTGCGACAGAGGAGATGGTTAGAGTTGCTGAAGGATTATGATGTTGATATTCTATATCACCCAGGAAAGGCTAATGTGGTAGCAGATGCACTCAGCCGTAAATCTATGGCTTGTTTGGCCGGCGTACAACCAGAAAAGAAGGAGATAGTTCGTGAGATCCATCAGCTAGCTAGTCTTGGAGTTCGTTTGGCTGATGCTGATAATGGTAGCATTATTGTACGAGGTGTTGCTGAGTCCTCTATTGTAGAAGAGGTAAAGGGACGGCAATATGAGGATCCTGTTCTGGTACATTATAGAGATACAGCACTTCAGAAGGATGAGACCCCATTTAAGATGTCAGCCGATGGAGTACTACGATACAGAGACAGATTATGTGTACCTGAGGTTGCAGGGTTGCGGCAGCAGGTAATGGGGGAAGCACACTATGCTCGTTATTCTATTCACCCGGGATCGACAAAAATGTATCATGATCTTAGGTGTTTGTACTGGTGGAACGGCATGAAAAAGGACATAGCAGAATTTGTGGCCCAGTGTCCAAATTGTCAGCAGGTCAAGATAGAGCACCAGAAGCCCGGAGGGCTATTGCAGGAGATGGAAATTCCAACCTGGAAATGGGAAGTAATTAATATGGACTTCGTCACAGGTTTCCCTCGTACTCCACGGAAGAATGACTCTGTCTGGGTTATTGTTGATAGACTGACAAAATCAGCCCACTTCCTTCCAGTCAGGACTACGTACTCAGCTGAGGATTATGCCCGATTGTATCTTAAGGAGATAGTGAGACTTCATGGAGTTCCCACAGCTATTATCTCAGATAGAGGGGCCCAGTTTACAGCTAACTTCTGGAGATCCTTCCAGGAGGGATTGGGGACACAGGTGAGTCTCAGCACCGCATTTCATCCTCAGACTGACGGGCAGGCTGAGCGTACCATCCAGACGCTACAAGATATGTTGAGAGCTTGTGTTATTGATTTCAAAGGCAGCTGGGAGGATCACTTGCCGCTTATCGAGTTTGCTTACAATAACAGTTACCACTCTAGCATTCAGATGGCGCCGTACGAAGCCCTGTATGGCAGGAAATGCAGATCCCCTATAGGCTGGTTTGATGTTGGCGAGGCTAAGCTGATAGGCCCAGATATGGTTCAGCAGGCTGTCGATAAGGTGAACCTTATTCAGGAAAGATTACTGGCAGGTCAGAGTCGGCAGAAGTCGTATGCGGATAATCGACGTTGACACTTGGAATTTCAGGTTGGCGATTGGGTGTTCTTGAAAGTGTCACCCATGAAGGGTGTTATGAGGTTCGGCAAGAAAGGGAAGTTGAGCCCAAGGTACATTGGACCTTATCAGGTCATTCGTAAGGTAGGCCAAGTTGCTTACGAGTTAGACCTGCCAGCGGATTTGGCAGCAGTACATCCGGTCTTCCATGTGTCCATGCTTCGGAAGTATATAGGCGATCCTTCCAGGGTGTTCCCTACAGACGATATTCAGGTAACAGAGGAGCTATCATACGAAGAGCAACCTATTGCCATACTTGATCGACAAATCAGGAGGTTACGAACAAAAGATGTGGCGTCGGTTAAAGTGTTGTGGCGGAACAATAATAGGGAGGAGGTGACTTGGGAGGCTGAAGAGGAGATGAAAAATAAATATCCTCACTTGTTTTCCACATTTGCAGGTAATTTAAACTCCTTTACTTGATTGTGTTAAATTGTCTGCTCAATTTATATGTTAGCAATAGAGGAAACCCTTCCCAAAACCCTTATAGAACCTAACGGGATAAAAATCAACATTCGAGAACGAATGTTCTAAAGGGGGGGAGGATGTTATGTCCTGTATTTTCATACGTCGGGACGTTTTAAAATAAGCGCGACGAGTTAAAGGCAAGACTATCTTAAGATATGAAGTAGAGATTTTAACTTCCGGTTTCGTGTCGAGTCACAATTTATCCACAACCTTCGTGTGGCATTAAACTAGTAATGGAAAATTGGGATTAAACTAACCATAATTGGATTAAAAAGTGGGATTGGAAAGACAAAAAAAATCAGTCCACTTTATGCCTTGTTTGGCCGTGCCATGTAAGGCTTTGGTCAAAGAATCTTGACCCAATTTAGTGTAATCCACATGGCCAACTCAATGAGGGGAACATATTGACACAAAGTCTGATCACTCCACACCTTCACAACATAATTTTCATCACCACAAGTCAAGAAACATTTAGAGATAGAAAGAGTAGAGAGAGGTGCTCTCGGCTAAGAGCTAGCCGAGAGGGTGGGGTGATATTGTGCCCAGAAATTCCAGTTTTTCTCCATCAAAACTATCCCTCATCTAGTGTGTAAGAAAGTGTATTAGTTGTTGAAGAGAAACAAGAAAGTTAAGCACTCAATAGAGTTGAAAATTCGGCCAAGTGAAACACAAGATTGAAAGGTAAGAATGTTTGTTGTTTCTTGTGTTGCATGATGGTTTGAATGTATAGTTCATGCATGTTGTTGTTGGATTGTGGTTGTAGTTGAAGTAGAGAGTGAGCCGTGTGTGAGGTGAGTTTATGACTGATTTCATTGTGCATGTATTGTTAGTGAATTGAATATGTATCAACATATGTAAATGAACAAAGATTGTGGGAGTTTGGTTGTGATGTTGCATGTTGGCTATTGGACTGTTTTTGCTCGAATTTAAAATGAATCATGTGTTGAAGATTCTGATGAAGTCATGCTTAATCTTGTTGAACATGTATTGGAAATGAATTGAATGCATTGTAGTTGGATAAACGAATGAAAATCATGAAGTTGGAGTAGTTGTGATGAAACCGGGTAGGGGGCTGTTTTGGACGAATTCATGGACTGTTTTGGGCTATAATTTGATTGTTGTTGTTGTGGACATTGTAGTGTATTGTATGCATGTTGAATATGTAAATTAAGGTGTTCAAGAAACGAATTATGTTGAGGGGTAAGGGCAGTCCAAAAAACCGTGGACAGTTTTAGGGATTAGAAGTGAAATTGTGTGTGTTGAATGTTGGTTTTTGTTGCAAACGTGTAGTGAATGTAAAATTCCATGATTCAAGTTAAAACTGAACTGATTGTGGGCTGTTGTAAGAGTGAAGATGATGCTAAAACAGTTCCAAGATTTCATGAAAGTAAAGTCATGAAAAGTGTTGTGTTGTTGCAAGTTAAAACTGGAAAATTGCTAAGTAAGAATGGAAATGATGTGTGTGTTGGGTTGCCGTGTGTATGAGACTGTTTTGGGTGGTGTAGGGACTGCCCAAGTTCCCTAAGTCATGCTTAAACAAGTTTTGATCAATATATGAAAGAACGACTAGCCATGTTAGCTTGTAACGCTAGTTGGGTTAAATGCGAACGAAACGTCGTTTAATTGTTAGAAAGGAGTTGTGAATGTCACAATACGTGTTGAATGCCCTTGTAGACTAATTGTAGTTCTTCACATCTTGATATAGGATAAGTATTGTTGGGCAGCAAGTACAAGTTAGAATACAACTAAACGCAAAAGGTATGTAAAGCCTATTCCTTCTTTCTTTTGGCATGTCCTAGACGTAAGAATGAAACGATATGAATTTTGGGGTAAATTCTATTCTCTAGTTTCATGTATGGCTTATGAATCTATATTTCACTAATGTTATTGTCGTGTACCTACAGTATGAGTGACTAATGAACGATGCATGAAAGTTCCTATACTTAAAGAATTGCACAACTAAAGACATACTTGACTTCCAAAAGCTATATCATATTAAAGTGACATATGTACATGAAGTCTAAAACGTTTCTTGTAATAGTTTGTTATGAGACTTGAAATGAACTGAAGGTGAACATTATTTTGACACTTAGAGCGGGTTAGTTGCTTATCCCTTGAGTCTAAAAAGATGATTTGCATATATGTGGTTGATTATTATTCTGCTCGTGCTTACCGCTATATCCTTCACTGAGTCCCGGGCCAGGGTACGTTTTCGTGCGCACATTTATTATATTAATCACCGAGCCCCTCACTAGAGGGCCGGGACAGGTTATGTATATATATATGATGATGATATGATGATGTGATGATATGATGATATGATGATATGGAGATGATGGTGGCCAGGAGGGCATATTCCTTATTACCGAGTCCCTCAGGAAAGGGCCGGGACACGTCTATGTTTATGTTATGATGCTATGATTTTAGATTACCGAGTCCCTCATAAAAAGGGCCGGGACACGTCATGTATGTTTTATACAGAATGATTATGCAGCTTTGACTACAAAACTCTATAATAGCAATGATATGAGAATGATACAGATGAAATATGTTCAAAGGCAAGTTTTATGGAATTCTGTTGTTGCAATGCATCCTATGTACCGTGTCTCAATATAAGTCTATACTATGTTTCAAGCTTTACATATTCAGTACATATTCCGTACTGACCCCCTTCCTTCGGGGGGCTGTGTTCATGCCCGCAGGTACAGACGCTCGCTTTGGAGATCCGCCAGCTTAGATCATCTTTCAGCTATTTTGGACTGCTCCTTTGTTCCGGAGCTAGCTTGTGGTATAACCTCCTTATGTTGTGTCCGTATGTGTTTATTTGGGTACGGCGGGGCCCTGTCCCGCCACATAATACGGTCGTTACTCTTAGAAGTCTGTGGACATCGGTGTGGGTCTGTTTACAGTTGTTGATGCGTTTTATGTTTTGACTTAAGTTTGGGGCGTACCCAGTCGTAATGGCAGCCTTGTCGGCTTGCATATGTGTGTATGTTTGGTATTTTGTATATCGTGGCAGCCTTGTCGGCTTGCTTAGGAATATATATAAATGTTGTTGTTTGATAAGTGCAACTCCTCGGGAGATGGATGACTAAGGCATACAGAACTTGACAAATCTAAATAACTCACTATCTTCTTACATACAAATGAGATCATGACATGCTAATTATAAATTATTAGAGTTAACAAATAAATATGAGTGTCCAATTCGGGCACAAGTCACGGCCTACGGGGTTGGGTCGTGACACTTACATACCTTTTTGGCCTCCTACTACTTAACTCTTACCCTTCCAAGTTCATAAATCTGCATTCAAGAAAATTTATACTATTGTGAGGCTTATCGTCATATATTTGTCTTAAGCTCTCAAATTAATTCCTTTTAAAATCTGCCGAAATTCGGGCAGCATCTCCCCTGTTTATATCCCTAGCACGAAATCACAATACCAACAAAACAACAACAATAGCAATACTAATATCAACAACATCATCATCAATATCAAAATATTCCATAAAACATCCCACACGATGTTTTTCATCATACAACAACAATATACACTTCCTTTTTCCCAATTAAGGAGCATAATTTCATCAACACACCAACAACATTAGATACTATCCATATACATGGAAATAAGCCCAACCATATGGCCACAACATGCTCAAAACAATCCATAAACTCTACAACTACAACACAACACTTTATAACCTTTCCTCCATAACTATTTTCACTTTTAAGATTTGCTAAACCTTCAAATCAACTCAACATAAGAGATAGGATGAAGAACATACCTTATACTTGAAGAAATTTATCCACACCAACTTTCTTCAAGACCAAACTCACCACAACATCAAGTAGAAGCAAGAACAATCACTTTTCTTGGACTAGTTTGGCGTAATCTTGTTAAATTCTTGATTTAATGGGCTATAAGTGTTTAGGGGATGTGTTAATGAGATTTATAGAACTCATGAGGGTTTAGAGTGATGAAAAATTGGGGTTGATGGGGGTTTTTTATACCCCTTATAAGTCGGTTCCTCCGACTTTCCCAAGTGGGACCCGCGGAAGCCATTTGACAGCTTGGATGCGTTATATTGAAATGGCCATAAGTCCCTACTCCTATATTGTATCAATGAACGGTTTGTTGCGTTGGAAAATAGACTCGACGAGCTTCATTTTAGGCTTTTGTTTAACTTCAAAACTCCTAATATACTAGGAGATATAGCCCTCCAAAGTTGACCCAAAATTTCTGTCCAAAATTTTGCCCACTTTTTCCAAATTTTTGTCAAACTTATTTTCTTCAATTTGCTTGGTCCCGGAATCTTCCGAAACTCTCCGTACCTGATATTTATCATTAATCATACTTGATAATGGTCATATACTTTGGTTCGAAGGTTTTCCTTCCCGGTTACAACTTACGAGATCGTAATTCATCATTTACTTCATTTTTACGTACTTCCCATGGCTTGTACCTTTCAAAACTTCATAGGACGTCACCGCTACTCCATTAATACGGTAAAATACGTAGCATGCTCATGCTCTGAAAGTGCGAGGTGTAAAATCCTTCCCCCCTTAAAAACATTCATCCTCAAATGTTGTAGCTTGCGAGCTTACGATGCTATAATTAATTTCTTGAAATGGTTGTACTTCTTTAGTTCCAGATCTCAATGCTCTTATACTATGGGCTCATTAATCTTCTTTCATATTCTCCCAATTCTCTGTCGAACTCATTCAGTAGTTCCATATCCTCATGTTGTTATGTATGTACCCAGTGGTTAACTGATATCTAGTTACTGTCTTGGGACCTGTTTCCATTAAGATGGCCTTAACTCATGATTGCTATGGCTCCCCGCCGATCTGTGAGCACTCTTAATTGTTGTACTCTTTTGCCTTGCTCCTTATTTCTCTACTAGTAGACAAACTCTCTTCTTTAGATATGACACCTTTCCTTGCTTGCTTCTCTGGTGATATTTTAGATCATCTATTTTTGTACTAGTCGACCTTATATACATATCATGTCATATCATTTCCTTTTAGTTCCTTGGTCGAACCCCCCTTAATTCCTTGCAATATCATCATATTCACATTTGAACTTTTCCTCCAATTTCCTCTCCTCAGTTTCAATAAAATTACAAAATAAACTCATGAACATGGAACTAAGATAAAATTCTACTTAATCATAATTTCCTTGTAATACGAGTATGCTTCCCTCCTTAAGTCCTTGGCTATCTTATACCCATGACTAATTGAGGCTTAAACTAACCTCCATTCTTCTTCGGCTCCTTATCGTCGTCCTTGCACCATTCTGTTAGCCATTTCATCATGGCGATTGTTTATATGTTTCTATGTCATACACTCTCACAATTGATATAACCAGCGGCTTGGAATTTTATGACTTACGAGATACTCCCTAATCTCAGGCAGTATTGTTGTCTCGCTATCCATAGGCACACTATCTTCCTTTCCTTTAAAGATTATTGAACTTCCTATAAATATTCCTCTTTTAAATCTTTCACCTCTTCTAGTGCTACAAGTTCTTTTTAGTAATTCCGGTTGTTCCTCATACCTATCCCTGGTCACATGCGGCCTTTGTCACTCCGTCTGCTTCTCCTTGGAGTACTTTACTGCATATCTAAATGTACCTAAAATTTCTTTGGTGCGAGTGATTCGAGTTATAGTCCGGAATACAACATATCGCATTAGCGAAACTTGTTCTCCTTCCCATATTTGTTTCATGATATACCTGCATTTAATCCATTCTCGCTTTTATTTAGCACATTCTTGCCATATCAGGTTCATCTTGAAATTTGACTCCTTCAATCCAATATATTTCCCTCTTTTGAGCTTCGGAATATTGTAGCTCATCTTAGAACTGAATTCGCTCTTCTCCCCTATTAAAGGATGTTCTCATATACCCGTAACCTTTGAGTGTTAACCGTTCTTGATTGTCATCTGGCCGACCTTAGCGATCCTTCAACTCCTCTATTCCATATAATCCCGGAGTTCTTTTCATCGCATGGTTCAACTTATTTTCTTTTTTGCTAGTTGAGTTCTTGTATCAAATCAAAATGCTTATACATATCAGATACAATTCAGATGACTTGTTTACTGTCTTTTCACTTCTACCCTTCATGAATAGTATTACTTCTAGGCTGATAAATTAATGGGGACATCGGAATTCATTAGGCCCCTTATGGATTTTTCTACTATACCACGCTCCTTTAGCCCTAGTCTTTCTTCACGACTATCTTCTTAATATCCTTGAAATTCTCCCTGCTCTGGGTTTCCAATTTCGATTTATGTCTATACTATACCATTAAAAGTTGATATTCCACATCATCCAATCCCCACGACTCGTCCTTTCATTGGCTTAGCTCATTTTGTCCTGTAATTCTTCTTAACTACTTGTTTACGTCACAGCTATGCATCATAGTTGTTATACCCCGTATTTTTGTACGTTGGATTTTTTGTAAGTTAACCGACGTAAGTCCAAGGACAAGGTTATTTTTGAGATATGAGACAAGGACTTTTTAATCCCGATTTTAATAAGTGCACGATTTGCTTGTAAATTTCAATTAGTGTAGAAATATTAGTGGAGACTAGGAATTAATTAACCATGATTATATTATTAAGTGGGGATTAATGATTAATTAAGTTAATTAGTGTATTAAATGGACCCCACTACAACATGGCCAAATCTGATTGGTCCATGCCATAGGGGGACACTTGTCAACATGGCTGGTTGCATATACATTCCATGTGATGATCACTTAACCATAACTTCATCTTCACCAAAATTGAATTGGAGAAAAAACAAAACCACGCGGCCATGGCAGCTCTTTGAAGCTCACGACCAGCCCTTTTCAACACAATTAAATTGCTAATCTTCATCTTGATTTGGAGAAGGAACTATGAACAACCATGCTGCCAAGCTCTCGGCCAAGTTCTACATCTTGATAGTAATAAAATTATAAATTCCTAAGGTGTTCTAGACGTTTAAGAGTGCAACACTTTGCTTTAGTGATCACCAACGTGAACTTATATTTTTAGAGCAGCAAGGACACTTGTAATTTTGAGTTATAATTTCCAGCAACGTTGAGAGGCCAAGCTTGCTAAGGTAAGGTTTATCCCCTCCTACATGTTTTAGAGATAGTTTGGTCTTTGTACAATTTGGTGGATGTGGAATTTGTGCAAGGAAGGCTTAAATAATGCTAGAAATTGTATTGATTCATGGGCTGTTTTAGAACTTGTTGTGATGTCAAAATAGTTTTCTTGCATATGAGTAGTTGGCGTCGTTGTTGTGTTGTTGCTGATATGACTCACAAATTTGGAAGAAAGAAGCATATAAGGTATCGTATACGAAGCGTATGTGGTTGTTTGGTGTATAGTCTTAGATGTCCGTGAGGTTATCGGGATTGTTATATTGTAATTAAGGGCTGTGCTTGTTGAGTTGGGGACTAAGTATAGTTAAGATTATGTATTGTGTTGTTGTAATTGTTGGAATATTATAAGGTCATTTCGATGAAATGTTGTGGCTGTAGGTTATTAGGAGTAACTTGAATATGTCGTAGTCGTTATGTTGACTATTATTGAATGTTGTAATGTGTGGACTGATTTGGAATGTTGTGCGGGCTGTTTCGGGGTATTCTTGAATCTTGTTTTGGCTAGTTCTTGATATAGTAACTTGGACGTGTGGTTGCTAATGTTGATTTGGCCGTTTCATAGTTGGCTTGAATGTGAGGGAAATGAACAATATAGGAGAAATGCCGCACAATTTTGTAGAAATAAGCTACTAACGTTGAAATACGTTTTAAACCTTTCTGTAGCTTAACTGTAGTTCTTAACGTTTTAATATAGGTTGAGATACTTCGGGCAGCGTATACGTATTATATCATGGATAAGCGTTAAAGGTATGTGAAGCTATCCTTTCCTTCTTTTTGGCATGATTTTTATGAAACAAATAGACGAGCATATAACTCCAAAGAAGCTCCTGTTCTTAGAGACACTAGGACGGCTAATGTTCTTGATTCCCAGAACCTACTTCATTATGTCTTGATACGTGTATATGACTCCTGACGTTCTATTTGATATAATCCATAGTGACATTCGAAGGGTACTTTACATGACTATTGTCTTTGATTTTCAAATGATAGTTCATTTTAATTATTCTATTAAGTCTCAGACATGACTTAGTTTGCATATAGTTGCTCACCACTCTGCTCGTGCATGCTGTTAATATATCTTTCACCGAGTCCCGTGCCAGGTATGTTTTCGTGCACATTTTCACTGCATTGTTCACCGAGTCCCCACTAGAGGGCCGAGTACGGTATATATATATATATATATATATATATATATATATATATATATATATATATATATATATATATATATCTGATGATGATGATGTGATTATGGTGCCGAGTATGGTATATGATGACTTTATTCACCGAGTCCCACATGCATGATTCTTATCTCGTAAGGCACAGGTGCATTGGTATCTTTGATTATCATACTTGCCTTCTGTAATCTTCTATTTAGTTATGATTCTCTTTATTGTCTTTTGTGCGTTATATACTCAGTACATATCTCGTACTGACCCCCTTTCTTCGGGGGGCTACGTTTCGTGCCCGCAGGTATAGATACTCGATTTGGTGATCCTCCAGCTTTGGACTTCTGCCTGGCTGGTTGGAGAGCTCCATTGTTCCGGAGCCTAGACTATTTTGGTACAGATCTTTTGATATAGACTTAAGTATATGTCCAGGGGTACGGCGGGGCCCTGTCCCGTCATATTTCTCTTTTATACTCTTAGAGGTCTGTAGACATGTGTGGGTTGTATATAGGTTTTGGTCAGCTGTGTCTATATGGTTTGCTTTGGATATCCCCGTGTATAGTGGTAGCCTTGTCGGCTTGCGTCTTGTGTTATTGTTATACTGTGGTTAGCCGTGACTACAGGGGTGACAGGTTTATGATATGTGGCGTTGTGAATCCTTCGTTTGTTTTTATGAGTTTTCATATTGTCCTTAGTTTCAGCTTGATTATATTAGACATGTCTGTATATGAGTGTCCAGTTCGGGCACTAGTCATGGCCCATGGGGTTGGGTCGTGACAAAAGTGGTATCAGAGCAGTTCATCCTCGGAGTGTCTACTGACCGTGTCTAGTAGAGTCTTGTTTATCTGTGTTTTGTACACCACATCTATAAACAAGAAGCTACAGGACATTTAGTTTGTTACTTTTCCTTCTTACTATAGATCGTGCGATAGAGCTGTATTATCACGATAATCCCTCCATAACAAATTATTGTGTTTACAGCTATGCTTCCAAAGAAAGCGACAGCTGCCCAGAAGGGCAAATCGGTAGCAGGAGATACTAGCCAGACCCGAAGAGTTACTAGGGCCCGTGCCCAGTCTATGCCCGAGATTGTACTTTAGTCGGCGAGTTCTGCTACACCGCCACCTCCAGAAGAACTCAGAGCAGCAGCAGCTCCAGTTCAGGGGGCAGCTCCACCGCCAGCTCCCGAGGCCCCAGTACCTGAGCCTCCCGCTCCTCAGCCAGGGGAGGAGGATAGGGCCATGAGAGATGCAGTTCAGCTGCTGACCCGATTCGTAGCAGGGCAGGCACGCAGGCATGGACTAGGAGTTGACCATGCGGATAGATCTGATAGTTTGAGGGCTCGTGATTTCTTAAGTTGTAATCCTCCAGATTTGTTCGGGTCAAAGCCCGAGGATGATCCGCAGGAGTTTATTCGGCAGATGCAGCGTACATTGAGGATAATCAAGGCTTCTGAGACTGAGTCTGTTGAGTTGGCTTCGTATCAGTTGCGTGATGTAGCTGTTAATTGGTATGAGTCGTGGGAGTTATCTAGGGGCGAGGGTGCTCCTCTAGTAGTATGGGATGAGTTTGTGGAGGCATTCCTTGGCCACTTCCTTCCTCCAGAGATGAGGCGAGCTAGAGTTGATAGATTCTTACATTTGAGGCAGAGTGGCAGGAGCGCTCGAGAGTACAATCTTGCTATTGTAGCTGATATGGCTGATAGAGTACATCGTTATGTGATGGGGCTGGATCGTTATTTGATTGATGGCTGTATGGCAGTGGCTCTTCAGCCATGTATGGATATTGCTCGGGTACAGGCATATGCACAAGGGGTAGAGGATCGACACAGAGGACGTCACCCAGATAGAGATTACGACAGAGGCCAGCATAAGAGGGCTAGATCGGCTGGTTATCCTGGTGAGTTTCGAGGCAGGCAGCCTCAGCAGTATATTAGATATTCTTCCCAGCCAGCACGGAGTGTACCCCCACAGTTCACAGGTAGGAGATTTGACAGCACAGGGTATTCAGGAGCCAGCCAGAGCTCCAAAGCTTCGGGTTCACAGATGAATAGAGGTTTGAGTCAGTTGAGGTCACCTTTGCCTCGGTGTTCTCGGTGTGGTAGGCTCCATTCTGGGGAATGTCGTCTTGCTACAGGTTCTTGTTTTTCGTGCGGCCGTCAGGGCCATATAAAGATAGATTGTCCTTATGAGGATGGTGTAGGTGGTATGGCTCAACCTACTGGGTCGATTGCTGGTTCATCTTCCTCTGTAGCTATGCGCCCTATGGGGCAGGGTATTCAGACACCAGCAGGTCGTGGTAGAGGTCGTGGCGGAGCTTCTAGTTCTAGCGGTCCTTCGAATCGCATATATGCTTTGGCTAGTAGGTAGGATCAGGAGGCGTCACCGAATGTGGTTACAGGTATATTATCGATTTTCTCCCGAGTCGTATATGCATTGATAGACCCAGGTTCCACCTTATCATATATATCTCCCTTTGTTGCTAGTAGAATCGGAATAGAACCTTTGTTGATAGAACCATTTGAGGTAGCTACACCGGTAGGAGATTCTATCATAGCAAAGCGAGTATATAGAAATTGTTCGGTGGTTATATATAGTCGTCATACCATGGCAGATCTGATAGAGTTATATATGACTGAGTTTGATGTTATTATGGGTATGGATTGGTTAGCTTCTTGTTATGCTAACGTTGATTATAGAGAAAAGATAGTTCGATTTTAGTTCCCAGGAGAGCCGATTATAGAGTGGATGGGGAATACAGCATCGCCGAGAGGTAAGTTTATTTCATACCTCGAGGCAAGGAAGATGGTTAGAAAGGGTTATATTTATCATCTGGTTCGTGCACATGACTTGAAAGCAGAGGTACCGACTCTTCAGTCAGTCCCGATAGTTAATGAATTTCCAGATATATTCCCAGACGAACTTCCAGGTCTTCCTCCTGAGCGGGAGATAGATTTTACTATAGCTTTATTACCAAATACTTTTCCCATATCTATTCCTCCTTATAGAATGGCACCTGCAGAGCTAAAGGAGTTAAAAGAGCAACTGAGGGACTTATTAGAAAAAGGGCTTCATCAGGCCTAGCACATGACCTTAGGGAGCACCGGTATTATTTGTGAGAAAGAAAGATGGGTCGCTGCGGATGTTTATTGATTATAGGCAGCTGAATAAAGTAACAATAAACAATAGATATCCCCTCCCCAGGATTGATGATCTATTTGACCAGTTGCAGGGTGCTAAATGCTTTTCGAAGATAGAGTTACGGGCAGGCTATCATCAGGTGCGGGTAAAGGAGGCAAATATTCTGAAGAGTGCATTCAGGACCTGATACGGGCATTATGAGTTTAGAGTGATGTCTTTTGGGCTGACCAATGCTCTAGCGGTATTTATGGATTTAATGAACCGAGTGTTCAAACCATTCCTAGATATGTTCGTGATTGTATTTATGGATGATATTTTGGTCTATTCACGTTCAGAAGAGGAGCATGCATATCATTTGAGGACGGTACTTAGGGTGCTCCAACACCAGAAGTTGTATGCTAAGTTTTCTAAATGCGAATTTTGGTTAACTTCAGTAGCATTCTTGGGGCATATTATTGGAGCAGATGGTATTCGGGTTGATACACAGAAGATTAAGGCTGTAAAGACTTGGCCTGGACCTACGACACCTACTGAGGTACGCAATTTTCTGGGGCTAGAAGGATATTACAGGAGATTTGTAGAAAAGTTTTCCTCGATTTCAGCGCCTTTGACAAGGCTAACTCAGAAGGCAGTTAAGTTCCAGTGGACTGACGCATGTGAGCAAAGCTTCCAGTTGTTGAAAGAAAAGTTGACTACGGCTGCAGTTCTAACTCTTCCAGGGAGACCAGATGGCCATGTTATTTATTGTGATGCTTCAGGTGTTGGACTAGGTTGTGTATTGATGCAGCATGGCAGGGTTATAGCCTATGCTTCCCAACAGCTCAGAAAGCAAGAAAGGAATTATCCTACTCATGATCTGTAGTTAGCAGCGGTAATTCATGCCTTGAAGATATGGAGGCATTACTTATATGGTGTTCATGTTGATGTTTATATGGATCACAAGAGTCTCCAATTTATTTTTAAGCAGATGGAGCTGAATTTGCGATAGAGACGGTGGTTAGAGTTACTAAAGGATTATGATGTTGCTATTCTATATCATCCAGGGAAAGCAAATGTTGTAGCAGATGCTCTTAGCCGTAAATCTATGGGTATCTTGACAGATGTGCAACCAGAAAGGAAGGAGATGGTTCGTGAGATTTACCGGCTAGCTAACCTTGGAGTCCGTTTGGCTGATTCTGGAGATGGTTGAGTTTGTGTTCGAGAAGTCGCTGAATCCTCTATCATAGAGGCAGTAAAGAGGCACCAGTACGAGGATCCTGTTCTGGCACGGTATAGAGATACAGCTCTTCAAAAGGAGAAGACCCCATTTGAGGTTACACCTGACGGAGTGCTACGATATGAAGGCAGATTATGTGTACCTGAGGTTGCAGGGCTACGGTAACAGGTTATGGAAGAGGCACACTATGCCTGTTATTCTGTTCATCCAGGGTCAACGAAGATGTATCATGACCTCATATGTTTATATTAGTGGGATTGCATGAAGAAGGACATAGCGGAGTTTGTTGCTCAGTGCCCGAATTGTCAACAGGTTAAGGTCGAGCATCAGAAGCCTGGTGGGTTATTACAGGAGATAGAGATCCCAACTTGGAAATGGGAAGTAATTAATATGGACTTTATCACGGGTTTACCTCGCACTCCACGGAAGTATGACTCTATATGGGTTATTGTGGAGAGGCTGACAAAATTAGCCCATTTTCTTCCAGCCAGGACTACTTATTCAGCTAAGGACTATGCAAGGTTATATATCAGGGAGATAGTGAGACTCTATGAGGTTTCCACATCTATTATCTCAGACAGAGGAGCTCCGTTTACAGCTAACTTCTGGAGATCATTCCAGAAGGGATTGGGGACACAGGTGAGTCTTAGCACAGCATTTCACCCTCAGACTGACGGACAGGCGGAGCGTACTATTCAGACGCTAGAAGATATGTTTCGAGCCTGTATCATTGACTTCGGAGGTAGCTGGGATGATCATTTTCCACTTATTGAGTTTGCCTATAATAATTGCTACTATTCTAGTATTCAGATGGCACCGTATGAGGCCTTATATGGGAGGAAGTGCAGGTCACCTATCGGTTGGTTCGATGTAGGCGAGACTAAGTTAATTTGCCCAGACATAATCTAGCAAGCGGTAGATAAGGTAAAGTTTATTCAGGAGAGATTATTAGCAGCTCAGAGTCGAAAGAAGTCATATGTAGATAACCGACGTCGACACTTAGAGTTTCAGATTGGTGATTGGGTGTTCTTGAAGGTGTCACCCATGAAGGGTGTGATGAGATTTGACAAGAAAGGGAAGCTTAGTCCAAGGTACATTGGGCCTTATCAGATTATTTGTAAGGTAGGAAATCTTGCCTATGAGTTGGACCTACCATCTGATTTGGAAGCAGTACATCCAGTCTTTCACGTATCAATGCTTCGTAAGTGTATTGGTGACCCTTTTAGAGTATTCCCTGTAGACGATGTCCAGGTAACGGAGGAGTTGTCTTATGAGGAGAGCCCTATAGTTATACTTAATCGCCAAGTCAGAAGGTTACGTACTAAGGATGTGGCTTCCGTCAAGGTATTGTGGTGAAACAACAATAGAGAAGAGATGACCTGGGAAGCCGAAGACGAGATGAAAAATAAGTATCCTTACTTGTTTCCTATGCCTACAGGTAATATTAATCCCTACTAGACTATATTGATTGGTAGATAAAACTATATGTTATTGTGGCACTGTGAGGCATCTGTGGGTTGCTAAATGCAAGTTGGTAGGTATAGCGATAGAGGAGACTTTCCCAAAACTTTAACAAGACACTATAGGACTAGTTTAACATTCAAGGACGAATATGCTAAAGGGGGGAAAGATGTTATACCCCGTATTTTTTTACGTTGGATTTTTTGTAAGTTAACCGACGTAAGTCCAAGGACAAGGTTATTTTTGAGATATGAGACAACGATTTTTTAATCCCGATTTTAATAAGTGCACGATTTGATTGTAAATTTCAATTAGTGTAGAAATATTAGTGGAGATTAGGGATTAATTAACCATGATTAGATTATTAAGTGGGTATTAATGATTAATTAAGTTAATTAGTGTATTAAATGGACCCCACTACAACATGGCCAAATCTGATTGGTCCATGCCATACTGGAACACTTGTCAACATGGCTGGTTGCATATAAATTCCATGTGATGACTCACTTAACCATAACTTCATCTTCTCCAAAATTGAATTGGAGAAAAAAAAACCACGCGGCCATGGCAGCTCTTTGAAGCTCACGGCCCGCCCTTTTCAACACAATTAAATTGCTAATCTTCATCTTGATTTGGAGAAAGAACTATGAACAACCATGGCTGCCAAGCTCTCGGCCAAGTTCTACATCTTGATAGTAAGAAAATTATAAATTCCTAAGGTGTTCTAGACGTTTAAGAGTGCAACACTTTGCTTTAGTGATCAGCAACGTGAACTTATATTTTTAGAGCAGCAAGGACACTTGTAATTTTGAGTTATAATCAGCAACGTTGAGAGGCCAAGCTTGCTAAGGTAAGGTTTATCCCTTTCTACATGTTTTAGAGATGGTTTGGTCTTTGTACAATTTGGTGGATGTGGAATTTGTGCAAGGAAGGCTTAAATCTTGCTAGAAATTGTATTGATTCATGGGTTGTATTAGAACTTGTTGTGATGTTAAAAATAGTTTTCTTGCATATGAGTAGTTGGCGTCGTTGTTGTGTTGTTGCTGATATGACTCACAAATTTGGAAGGAAGAAGCGTATAAGGTATCGTATACGAAGCGTATGTGGTTGTTTGGTGTATAGTCTTAGATGTTCGTAAGGTTATCGGGCATTGTTATATTGTAATTAGGGGTTGTTCTTGTTGAGTTGGGGGACTAAGTGTAGTTAAGATTATGTATTGTGTTGTTGTAATTGTTGAACTATTATAAGGTCATTTCGATGAAATGTTGTGGTTGTAGGTTATTAGGAGTAACTTGAATATGTCGTAGTCGTTATGTTGACTATTATTGAATTTTGTAATGTGTGGACTGATTTGGAATGTTTTGCGGGCTGTTTCGGGGTATTCTTGAATCTTGTTTTGGCTAGTTCTTGATATAGTAACTAGGACGTGTGGTTGCTAATGTTGATTTGGTCGTTTCATAGTTGGCTTGAATGTGAGGGAAATGAACAATATAGGAGAAATGCCGCCCAATTTTGTAGAAATAAGCTACTAACGTTGAAATACGTTTTAAACCTTTCCGTAGCTTAACCGTAGTTCTTAACATTTTAATATAGGTTGAGATACTTCGGGCAGCGTATACGTATTGTATCACGGATACGCATTAAAGGTATGTGAAGCTATCCTTTCCTTCTTTTTGGCATGATTTTTATGAAACAAATAGACGACGAGCATATAACTCCAAAGAAGCTCCTGTTCTTAGAGACACTAGGATGGCTAATGTTCTTGATTCCCAGAACCTACTTCATTATGTCTTGATACGTGTCTATGACTCCTGACGTTCTATTTGATATAATCCATAGTGACATTCGAAGGGTTCTTGACATGACTATTGTCTTTGATTTTCAAATGATAGTTCATTTTAATTATTCTATTGAGTCTCAGACATGACTTAGTTTGCATATAGTTGCTCACTACTCTGCTCGTGCATGCTGTTAATATATCTTTCACCGAGTCCCGGGCCAAGTATGTTTTCGTGCACAGTTTCACTGCATTGTTCACCGAGTCCCTCACTAGAGGGCCGAGTACGGTATATATATATATCTGATGATGATGATGTGATTATGGCACCGAGTATGGTATATGCTGACTTTATTCACCGAGTCCCATAATGGGCCGGATATGGTATATGGTATAGACATGCATGATTCTTATCTCGTAAGGCACAGGTGCATTGGTATCTTTGATTATCATACTTGCCTTCCTTAATCTTCTATTTAGTTATGATTCTCTTTATTGTATTTTGTGCTTTATATACTCAGTACATATCTCGTACTGACCCCCTTTCTTCGGGGGGCTACGTTTCGTGCCCGCAGGTACATATAATCGATTTGGTGATCCTCCAGCTTAGGACTTCTGCCTGGCTGGTTGGAGAGCTCCATTGTTCCGGAGCCTAGACTATTTTAGTACAGATCTTTTGATTTAGACTTATGTATATGTCTAGGGGTACGGCGAGGCCCTGTCCCGTCATATTTCTCTTTTATACTCTTAGAGGTCTGTAGACATGTGTGGGTTATATATAGGTTTTGGTCAGCTGTGTCTATATGGTTTGCTTTGGATATCCCCGTGTATAGTGGCAACCTTGTCGGCTTGCGTCTTGTGTTATTGTTATGCTGTGGTTAGCCGTGACTCCAGGGGAGACAGGTTTATGATATGTGGCGTTGTGAATCCTTCGTTTGTTTTTATGAGTTTTCATATTGTCCTTAGTTTCAGCTTGACTATATTTAACAGGTATGTATACGAGTGTCCAGTTCGGGCACTAGTCATGGCCCATGGGGTTGGGTCGTGACAATAGTCCTTCTAGTGTTCTGTCGGTTCTTGTTCTTATCATGAAATCCTCATAAAGTACACCCTTTCTTTTCTTCTTTCGTTGAGTCTTCATCTTCCTTTATGATACTACAACTTGTACACATACATAAATATCTCGAATTTTCTCGGTTTTCTTTATGATCGCATCTTTGCATCTTTCACATAACCATTGTCCTAAAATTTCAATTTTTTTTCCTTTGTCACGTACAACATTACTCTATCTCCCGTTAATTTATTTAAATTTGATCCTATCGTCTGCTTTCCTGCTTTCATCTCAACCTTTTCCTCAAATATATATATTACCTGATCCTTAATGGGTATACATTTTCCCTGTCCAAGTTTCTCTCCCCTTCATGATATCATAACCTTGTTTTTCCTAATGCTCGTACTTACATATTTGGTCGCGTTACCGCTATCTGACTCTATTGCCGAGAAAACCCAATCCTGATTCTCTCTGTAGCGCTTGCTGCATTAAACTTGGCATATAGCATAATCAATACTTTTAACATGTCATAATATCAATCATAAAGGTGTACATAATACTGGATGTAGCCACTCGTGACTTATCTTTTTATCACTTTTCAACACCTTTTCTTTCGAGATATCCGTTGCCATTTGATTTTTTTCCTAAATCTGTGGCTCTAATAAATCTCCCCTCTCTTTTTGCTCAGTTAGCCATAGAATTCTAATTGTAAAGCTCATATGCTCCTAATTTCCCTCGAGCTATTCAGGTTTCTCATATTCTTCTTTCGTGTGTCTAAATCTGTAGGTCTTCCTAACATATCTTTCTATGCCCTAATTGTGAATCCCGACGATATAACTTTACTTAAAAATCTTTACTCGTACTTGTACCTTGTCTCTTTATCTATGATAATCAACCTCGCATCCTTTACTTTCCTGTAGCAACCGAATTGATCCTTGAGATATTTTATCTTCACTTGTACACCTACTCTCTTCTCTCCTTACACATAAACCAACATCGCACCTAATTTCTCTATCATCAAATAACCTTCACAACACTCGTCTAAAACAATTGAGGCGAATCCTTCTTATAAGGATTAGCTAGAAATACACCACATATTCCTAAGGTTGATGCAATCTCTACTTCCTTCGTCGGCCAAGCAACATCACATTTAGAAGTTATATAAACAATCTAGAAAATGATCATACTTACAATCCAACTTACCTACCCAATTCTCATTCATGAGTTCAAGGTCGTCATTAACACCTAAAGTAACTTGGCCATAATGATTCTCAGAATAGTACCAACTATCAAATACCCAGTATCCCTTTGAAGTCGAATGACTGGTGACTTTTAAATCCCAATGTAAACTTACATCATATAGGAAAGTTCGATAAAATGAGTCTGAGTGGCTGTCATCAACCCGCCCTGATCTTGTGTGTGTGTGTATATATATATATATATAAACTTCTAACGTAAAACTTTCCCCTTCTCGTTAACTTCCTTTCCCATATCAATATGTCACGACCCGACTAGGGGCCGTGACGGGTACCCGGAGCTGACTACCGAGCACCACCCATTACGCTAATTATCATACCCGACCTGAACACACATAATCTCCAAGGCAATACATATATATATATATATACACACACACACACATATAAGCTCTCACGACTGCAAAAATAGTATACAAAATATACACTGATGTATCCATGAGACAACTAGTACCCACAAATACGTATCTACGAGCCTCTACTATAATACTGAGACATAAGGACGGGACAGGACCCCGCCATACCCAAATATATACACAAAAGAATGCATCAATAACTGGCACTTTCGGAGTAATAGAGTACTCCTGTGTAGCTGCTGGATAGCTCCTAAGAATCTGGGCCGCCTCCCTGCCTACCTGTGGGCATGAACACAACGTCCAAAAAGGAAAGGACGTCAATACGAACAATGTACTGAGCATGCAAGGCATATACGATAACATAATAAGGAAACATAGAAAGCATAAGAAGGAAAGATAACTGTAGTTGTCTGCCTCTTGAGGCGGAATTGTGCATGCTCACTTTTACCTTTCACACATGTCACACATACATAAATAATCTGTCTGAATCGATAACATCATTAGCCTGCATCTGGGCGTCCCGCGTCCGGGGTAATCGTGTCACGCCGCCCGCTAGTGGTGTCATGTCCGGCCAAGTAGGCACGATGTTATCATAAGCGGGCCGCCTAAGCGGTGTCATGCCCGGCCATATAGGCACGGTGTAATCATACATATATACTTATCATGAAGCATGCATAAGAGCTCAAGTAAACACTATAACTCGATCGGAGTGACGTACGGTCGGTAATCTCCTATTATATTATGGAATAATCATAATCATCATGTCTAACCTTGAAAGCACTAGCATTAGAAGGAGAGACTACCAACAATGAATAGCATCAAGGAATCATGTAAAGATCATTAACATCATAATAACATCATATCATTATCAAGGAACATATCTCATCTCCATCTCGTAGGAGACTTTTAATGCTCTTTAGCTTTCGTCTTTTGGAATGTAAGAAGGTCATAGGAATTACCGGAAAGGAGTTACAATAAATATATATATATATATATGAATCATGCCTTTGAAGGAAGGCTAACCTTACATACCTTTATATCTTTTTAGCTCTATTGCCTACTTTCTTGCCTTTCGAGCTCACGATGCTACCTTCACGAGAATTTGTACTAAAATTAGACAACCGAAAACATACTTAAGTTTAAGCTAAAGCAACTAAAATTTAATGGAAATTTGGCGACACTTCCTTTGTTTCAACATCTTCTTCCATGAAATAAGATAACCCTCAAACATCAATAAGAACACTCATGATAACATGATCAATAGATTTCTTAAGTTAGGCATTGTTTACTTTTTAAATCCACCTTCAAGATCATCCATAACCATACCTCTATTACAATGTCATATTCATTCTCATAAAATACTCCTTTAATATCATTCGTATCATTCACCACAAGTTTGTACTCATAACATGTTATATCTCGTATTTTGTACGTTCGGATATTTCAAGGTAGTCGTGGTAAGTTAAGGGAATGACCATCATCCAAAATTATTTTAATGTACAAGTTGGTTAGGAATATTATTTATGAATATTATTAGTGTGAAAATATGGAGAAAGGTTAAGGGTAAAAAGGGAAATTCACAAAGGGGTTCATGGTAATATTGTGGAAGGCTAGGGGTAAAATGGAAATTTCATAAAACTTCAAGAAAAATTATGAAATGGGCCAAGGTGGCCGGCCAAGGTTGATATGGGCCTTGGCCCATATGGACCAATAATATATGTAGTCAAAAAATGACATATTAGGATATAATTATCCTTTATTTTAAGAAGTTTCAAGAAAAAAGGAGAAGGGAGCATGTGTCCCCTTATCATTTGTTAGAGCTAATTATAAATATAGGCCAATGCTTACAAGGCAAGAAAATTTCATCTTCCAACTTAGGAATATGAAGAGAGAAATATGGTAGGGTTCGGCCATGGCTCAAAATTGAGGCCATGGAAATTGATCAAAAAAAATCATTTATTCTAGCTTTTCTACTAAATGGAAGGCCCTTATTAACATTGAGTTTTTGTTGGAACAAGCAAAGCATTCATTTGGGAAATTCATAAGCTTAGCCGAATGAAGGAGTTAAGTGAAGAAGGTATGTGTTCAATCTCCCTTCCCATGTTTTATGGATGATTTGTGAGTGTTGTAGTATGTCGAAATGGATGAAAATCATGAATTTGGTATGTTGGGGTGTTGGCCGAATATAGTTGCATTGTGTAGAACAAATGAATTGATTTTATTTAGTGGTTTGATTGTTGTGTTGTGGATTCCATGATGTAAAATGAGGATTTAATGGCTTGAAATGAAGTTGTAATCGTTGTGGTGTCGTTGTGGAAGTTAATGTGACACTAGCATGAATTCTTATATTTGTATGAATGAAATTGTTAATGTAAAATGTTGGTGGAATTCATGAATTTGGGAGTGAGACATTTGTTTGGAAGATTGTAAGTTGGGTTGTTGTGAAGATTGTAAGTTGGGTTGTTGTGATTGAATTTGAAAGAAGGAAATAGGTTGTTATTGTTCATGTTGAATTTGGAAGGTGTCGGGTGAAGTAGTATGTTGAGTGAGTCGCTTTGAATGTTATGTGAATTGAATTGAATATAAATGAAATGTCGTTGAGTTGTATGACAAAGGTTGTTAATGTTAGAATGCGTCTTGAATTGATTGTTGATGTTGTTGGCACGATTGTTGGTATTGTTGTTGATAGTTTGGCCGAGTTAAATTCTCGGATTGTTGATTGATGATTTGGGGCCGAGTTAGATTCTCGGGGATGGTATATTTACTGGGGAGATGCTGCCGAAATTTCGGCAGATCATAAGTGAATTTATTTGAAGGATTAAGATAAATATATGATGATGAGTCTAATGATTGTGTCAATCTTCTTGAATGTAGACTAGCGATAGCGAGCTTGGACAATTAAGCGTAGCTAATAGGACGTGGAGCAGGTATGTTAAGGCTCGTCCCTTTCTTTCAAAGGCATGCATCCGATGTTATGATTTCATAATTGTTTCCATATCTTCCTTGTTTTCAAAAGTTAGATATTTATGATTCCAAGGCATGATTCTCTTCCCGATAACTCGTAAATGTTTTTCCAAAGTGTCCGTATTCTACCAAAACAGAGGTTTATGATTTTGTAAGCTCTTATGATAATAACGATGGATATGTTTCACAATGACAATGATGATATCAAGGATGAGCATATTTCTATGATGACTATGATAAGAATGATTTTCCAAAAAATGGCTTCTGAAACGTTTGTAGAAGGTTCTGTACTTCAGACGCTCATAACTTTCTTATACTAAATTGGATTGCCCCGAAACTTGTTTCTGAGCCTTCAGGTATCGGTTTATATACGTTGTTATTCGTTGCTAGTCTCATCTTATAGCAATCGTTCCTTCAAGGTGAGACAAATCCATGATGATTATTCCATAATATATTCGGAGGTTACCGACCTTACGTCACTCCGATAGATACATGACTTTCTTTGGGCTCTCCTGCATGCTGCTTATATATATGTATATGTAAATGTATATGTATATGTATATGAGGAAGATGGGAAAAAGGGCCAGAGCGTTATATACGCGTAGCCACCTGATCAGTTGGTATCGGAGCCGGTGGTGGGGCAAACCCAATGGTGGGGCAAACCTCAGCAAGAACGCTGAGTCCCAGAGTGGGGGGTGAGTATAAGGCTTGCCTTAGGCAAATCCCACATTGGTTTAGGCAAATCCCACATTGGTTCAGGCAAATCCCACATCGGTTAATATCGTCCCGGACGCGGGATGCCCGGATGCGGGACATATGTGGGGGAGCCGACTTTGTTCGGCGCTATGATATGTTCTATTTTCTATATATATGAACAAGAAATGTTTTTCAAAGGAAAGCCAAGCATGCATGGCATCCGCCCTAAGAGGCACTCAGATGTACAGGTTACTCTTTTATCTCATGATATGCTCTATGTTCCCATTCTGTATGGTTTATAATTACATCCTCTTACTATGTTACTATCCATGCCTTACATACTCAGTACATTGCTCGTACTGACCCCCCCCCCCCACCCCCTTTCTTCGGGGGCTGCGTTTCATGTCGCGCAGGTACACCCAGATGAGTAGAAGCTATTATAGAAGATGTTCCAGCGGAGTTGGCAAGCTCCATTTGCTCTGGAGTGTTGCCGGGTCAGAGTACTATGCTATGATGTCTTGTTCGAAGTTAGAGACTTTTCAGACAGAGTCGTGGGTGTAGTATGTCAGTCTTGAAAGTGGCTCCATCAGCCGATGTGTCATTTGTGTTATGATATAAGTTCTATATGATTACAGATTTTGTTCGATTTGAAAGCAACGAAAAAGAACATTTCTGAAAGTTGTGCTATGCGTTTCATCTTTATTTGATATAAAAGTTCCAAAGGATTATGTATATAATAAGAGTCAGCGGGTTCTCTCGGCTCCGAGTATGGGTTCGGGTGCCCATCACACCCTAGTAAAGTCGGGGTGTGACATAACATGTCAAGAACTATTATTCAAGTTAAGTCATTAATCAAGAGTATCACTATTTCCAAATTTGTACTCCATATTCTCCTCCCTTCCATAATCCAAGTCTTTTAACCTCTCAATACTATTAATAACATGAACTGAACATAAAACTTACCTTTGATGATGTAGGAATGGACTTTGAATGGAACTACTTAACTTGAAGAAAACCCTACTTCAACACCAAAGAGATTCTTGGTTTCCATAAACCCTAGAGAGTATCCTTGCACTTGATTCTACTAATTCTTGGTGTTTACTCCATGATTTCCCTTGGATATATGAATGATATAATGAGAGAATATTTCTAGAACCTTCAAGACTTAGAGAGAGACTCCAATCTGAAAATTTGGAGCTCAACTCGTCTATTTATAGCTGAAACTGGAAAGTTCCAGAGAAGCGGTTCGACGGTCACGTCAACGTGTCGACGGTCCGTCGACTTGCTCCGTCTACCAGCTTCTACAGATCAAAAGTTTCAGAGTCCTATTGACGGCAGAGATCGACGGCCCGTCGACGTGTCGACGGTCCGTCAACGTATCTCGTCGATCTGCTTCTGTAGATCAGGATTTTTAGAACATAGTGATGGTGCATATTGACAGTCTGTCGACATGATCGACGGTCTGTCGATATGATCGACGGTCCGTCGATAATGTCTGATGTTTGCAGACTTCCCTGAATCTGCTTAGCCTGCGTCGGTTCAATCCGTTCAACTTCTAACCCCGTAAATCACCAGGAATACTTGCTGGTACACTGTGTTCAATATTCTCTACCTTAACTTCCTCCATCAAGCTTTCTTCTCTTTTTCCCCAAATGTCTTTAGAATCTTAATTAGAATCATTAAGTATCCCTTCTTACTAGGAGGGACATCATATACACTTAACCTACGTTAGTCTATTCACTGCACAACGACATGAAATTTTTCGAGGTGTAATGCGATGTCTTTTCGTTATCTCTTACTGACCAATTTATAAATCGTAATACTGCATTTGAATTCTTAATGTCAATATCTTCAATAAATCTAAATTCTCTGAAATCTCGAATGCACTCATTCCAACTCCTTTAATTACTAATCATTCCCCCCCCCCCCCCCCCTCCAGGGTTCTTCCCTTGAATTAAAATCATTCTAAAACTTCTCTTTGAAAGCATCTCATAATGGTTCATTCAATCATGACTTACCAAACATCCGATTGTCACATTTTCCCTTCATTCTTTCTCTATAGCCTAGACATTCAAACAATCCAATTTGTAAACATTTCAGCAGAGTTTCCTCTATACTTCTTACTGCTTCCTTCCTGCACACAGCCTAGAAAACACATCCAATGCCTTACAGGGGGATCACAATACCCGTAACATTTAGCTCAGGTTCTTATATCAAAGTCTATCAATATCAATAAGGCAGGAAACATGCCTTTTGAGTAACAACTTCAATTCTCATCAATTATTTCATAGCAGCATAATCAACTGCTTATCCATAATCAAAACATTTAGGGTTAGAATCAGAGACATCACATCGTATAATTTAGCTCTACGACAAGATCTAAGATGAGAAAGAAGAGCCAATCGTTCCTAAATGCCCTGCAGCCTCTTGTTTATAATTGTGGTGCGCTTCACACCCATAAACAGGATTCTACTGGACACGGTTCGTAGACATACCCTTGGACGAACTGCTCTGATACAATGTCACGACCCAACCAGAGGGCCATGACGGGCACCCGGAGCTAACCCACTGAGCACCTCCGAACATAAATCTCTTAATCATTTCTAGATGGACCACAAGGAAAGCTCATGATTATCATAATCTGTAAGGGCATATATCACAAGATAAAGACACTTCGCTATATAAACATCAGTAATTATGTCCATAAACATAGGCCAACAAGGCTACCAAAATATAATACAACAACATGAACTGATGGGGATACGGGACTTCTAGCTACACATATCTGTCTATCAGCCTCTACATAGAATACAAGAATCCATGAAGATGGGGTAGGACTTCGCCATGGCCAAGTATATACACACAAGAGTAGTACCAATAATCTGCATTGCTTTTCAAACTCCATTGATGAAGCTCCTAAGGGTCCGGTCCGTCTACCTGTCTACCTACGGGCATGAATGCAGCGTTCACAAGAAAGGACATCAGTACAAATAATATACTGAGTATGTAAGGCATAAGGTCAGCATGTACATAAGAATCATGGAAAAACATCTGAGACCAGCCAATGAGTCGGTGAATCTGGATGAATCCGCATGACTGTATATGAGGAAACATATATATATACCATAATATAGGTCACATCATCACCCCTGTCAAATGTGCCTTATATATGTACATGAACGCCACAACATAGGCCACAGCTTCACCCCCTGTCAACTGTGCCTTATATATATATACATCAATGCCACAACATAGGCCACAGCTTCACCCCCTGTCAACTGTGCCTTATATATATACATCAATGCCACAACATAGGCCACAGCTTCACCCCATACCAACTATGCCTTATATAAATATATATATAAGCGCCACAACATAGGCCACAGCTTCACCCCCTGTCAACTGTGCCTTATATATATATATATATATATATATATATACATATATGAAGAATGAGAATGAGTGCAATGCATAAGCAAGCAAAATGTAATAATAGAACTCGGTAATATCACAAAATAACTATATACATATATTATACTCATAGCATGCATGAGAGTTCAAATAAAAGCTACTACTTTAGTGGAGTGACATAAAGTCGGTAACCTCCAATTTATATTATGGAATAAATTATCAACGCTATATCTCACCTCGAAGGAACAATTATTATAAGGTGAGATCAACAACAATGAATAAAATTGAGAAAATCATGAAATAAGCTCAATAATCTCATCATAGCATTAAAGTCATAAGCTTTGGAATTTCTAGAATTAAAATCATCATCATCATGTTCATCATAGAAAACATCTTATCTTTAGTATCATAAGAAGCTTTCAGAATCGTGAACTTCTAGCTTTTGGGGAATAAGGATGTTATGGAAAACATATATGGTTTCATTACATAGGAATCATGCCTTTAGAAAGAAAAGGTTTAGCCTTACATACCTTTTTGGTCTCATACTACTTAACTCTTATCCTTCCAAGTTCGTACATCTACATTCAACAAAAGTTATACTATTATTAGGCTTATCGTTATATGCTTGTCTTAAGCCCTCAAATTAATTCCTTTTAAAATCTGCTGAAATTCGGGCAGCATCTCCCCTGTTTATATTCCTATCCTGAAATCAGAATACCAACAAAACAACAACAATCGCAATACTAATATCAACAACATCATCATCAATACCAAAATATTCCATAAAACATCCCACACGATGTTTTTCAACATACAACAACAATATACACTTCCTTTCTTCCCAATCAAGGAGCATAATTTCATCAACACACCAACAACATTAGGTACTATCCATATACATGGAAATCAGCCCACCCACACGGCCACAGCATGCTCAAAATAGTCCATAAACTCTACAACTACAACACAACACTTTGTGACCTTTCCTCCATAACTATTTTCACTTTTAAGACTTGCTAAACCTTTAAATCAACTCAACATAAGAGATAGGATGAATAAAATACCTTATAATTGAAGAAATTTAGCCACACCAACTTTCTTCAAGACCAAACTCACCACTACATCAAGTAGAAGCAAGAACAATCACTTTTCTTGGACTAGTTTGGCGTAATCTTGTTAAATTCTTGATTTAATGGGCTATAAGTGTTAGGGGATATGTTAGGATATTTCTAGAACTTATGAGGGTTTATAATGATGAAAAAATGGGGTTGATGGGGTTTTTCTACCCCTAATAAGTCGGTTCCACCGACTTTCCCAAATGGGATCCGCGGAAGCCATTTGGCAGCTTGGATGGGTTATCTTAAAATGGTCATAATTACATGCTCCAATGTTGTATCGACGAATGTTTTGTTGCGCTGGAAACTAGACTCGGCAAACTTAATTTTAGGCTTTTGTTTCACTTCAAAACTCCTAATAAACTAGGAGATATACCCCTCCAAATTTGACCTAAAATTTCTGTCCAAAATTTTGACAAGTTTTTTCAAAATTGTCAAACTTATTTTATTCAATTTGCTTGGTCCCGGAATCTTCCAAAACTCTCCATCTATGATATTTATCATTAATCATACTTGATCATGGTCATATCCTTTGGTTGCAAGGTTGTCCAAGTTACGACTTACGAGATCGTAATTCATCCTTTACTTCATCGTTACGTACTTCCCGTGGCTTGTACCTTTCAAAACTTCATGGGATGTCTTCGCTAATCCATTAATACGGTAAAATATGTAGCATGCTCATGCTCTGAAAGTGCGAGGTGTAACAGTCGGCTTATGATACCTACTAGTACTTATTGTTTGTACAGACCTAGACTTGCTGAATTCTTTTATGAATGCAGAGTACCAGGTTGGATCTGCTTCTACCCCTCGTGGATGATAGTTTGAGGTTTCTGATTCGAGTCTATTCACGGTGAGTATGAGAACGTTCGCTGCCCGAAGACTCTTCTTACTATGTATGTCTTATTTCTATTTCGAGACATCATTTGAGATTTTATGTATTATTCAGACTTGTAGTATTGGTAGAGCTCTTGTATGACCATTCCAGATACTGGGGTTGGATTTTCATTACTTTTGTACTTTTTTATATTATTATCGTGAGACTTACATTATTCTATTTTCTTCCGCTTTACTTTTATTTTATGATTGTTGGGATAAGGGCTCGCCTACCGAGGTGGGAAAGGTAGGTGCCTAAACCACTTAGTGAAATTGGATCATGGTTAGTTGGTATCAGAGCTGTAGGTTACCCGGTCTATAATACAAGAGTGTTTCTAGTAGACTCTCGTGGATCGGTACGATGAGCTCCGTACTTATCTGCGAGAGGCTATCGACCATACAAGAAATTTTGCATTCTTTCATTCTTTCGTGCTACCTTATTCTAATTGGTATCTGGAACAATCGAATTGGTATCTGATTCTTATCTCTTCTCTCATAGATGGTGAGAACTCGAGCCACGATAGCTAGAGATCAGGTGTCGGAGCCCGTAGCTGCGGCTGGCACTAAGGATCGAGCGACAGTTAGAGGACGCGATTGAGCTAGAGGCTGCATGGTTGCACCAGCCAGGGGCAAGGTTCTTGCAGTTGGGCAGCGGCGTGCGAGATCTCGATCTCCAGAGCCTAAGCCTGAGGTTCAGCAGGTTCGATACCAGGCTTTCGGCGATGATGTGGATCTGGCACAGAAACACCCCAGGCTACTTCAAATTAGATGACCTAGGACACTATGGCTCGCATTCTACTTCATTTGGATACCCAGTTGGCTGCCGCTGGTATTACTTCTCCAGGTGGAGGATCACCGACTAGAGTTGGGGTACAGACCCCCGAGCAGAGGAAGACTCATGTAGCGTACCCTGCAGCGGCTACGGCTCCACAGATGGGGCCCCGGGAGATGATCTCAGACCCATGGCAGGCCCTGTTATGACTTTCACCGATTAGGAGATGGTAGGGAGGTTTAGGAAGATGGATCCATCGAGATTCGTTGGTACTTCTGGAGAGGATACATATGAGTTTATATTGGAAATGCATGATTTATTGCACAGGATGGGGATTGTTGAGACCCACTGGGTTGATTATGTGTCATACCAATTTCGTGGAGATACAAAGATCTGGTGGAGGTACTTCATTTCTTGCAGACCAGAGGGTTCTTATCCACTTATTGGGCCTTCCTTCAGAAGTATGTGCCCCGTGTCTTGAGAGAGACACATAGAGATGAGTTCCTCCACTTGTAGTAGGGGGGGGGGGGGGGTTATCTGTTGATGCTTGTGTGACTCACGTTTTGCCTTTGGCCCGTTATTCATCACCCCTAATTCGTATTGAGCCCGATAGGATTCGACGATTTGTTGGTGGGTTCGTTACTTCTCTTCAGATCCCATGCCTTCAGCTTGAGGCCATGGGTGCTTCCTTCCAGTCCATTGTTGAGCATACATCACTTGTTGAGGATGCCAAGGACCACTCGTTTGGAGGGGTTGGTGAGAAGAGGCAGAGAAAGTTTGGAGGTTATAGTGGTTCTAGCTTGAGGGGTGCCAGACAGTCTTCTAGGTAGCATCAGTCCTATTCCGGCCGCCCTGTACAGTCAGCATTACAGACTTCTTCTAGTTGGCCATCCAGGAAGAAAGCTTCTTAGAGTTCATTTTCTCAACTAGTAGACAGGGTTGCTCCAGCTAGGTCTTTAGTTTCGGTTCATTAGGCTTTGCCTTTAAGAGCTTGTTTAACATATGGATCACCTGGTCATTTTTCTAGAGAGTGTCCTCGACCCAGGTAGGGTTATCAATCCCAAAGGACTCTGGAATCTTCAGGTCTACTCCAGTCGGAGATTCTGTTATGGTTGATCGAGTCTATCGGTCGTGCTTCGTTACTTTTATGGGTTCAGACACGTGGGTAGACTTGATGATACTTGATATAGTGGATTTCAATATTATTTTGGGTATGACCTGGCTTTCTCCTTATCATTCGATCTTGGATTGTCATGCCAAGACAATCACTTGAGCCATATCGGGCATTCCTAGACTTGATTAGAGGGGTACTCCTAGTCCCACTCCGAAGAAGATCATTTCCTTTCAAGCAAAGAAATTAGTCAACAAGGGGTGTTTATCTTATTTGGCTCATGTGCATGACACTACTGTTGCATCTCCACCCCTTGAGTCTATTCTCATTGTGAGCGAGTTAGCGGAGGTATTCTCGTCAGATCTACTAGGTATGCTACCCGATCCCGATATTGACTTTTGTATTGACTTGGAGTCGGGCACCCACCCTATTTCTATTCAGCCATATCGGATGGCAGCCATCGAGTTAAGAGAGTTTAAGGGGTAGTTGCAGGATTTATTGAGCAAGGGGTTCATTAGACTGAGTGTCTCCCCTTGGAGTACTCCTATGTTGTTCGTGAAGAAGAAATATGGATCTATGAGGATGTGCATAGATTATCATAACAAGGTTACTATTCATAACAAGTACCCTATGCCTCATATTGATGATTTATTTGACCAGCTTCAGGGTGCTTCAGTGTTCTCAAAGATTTATTTGCGTTCAGGCTACCATCAGCTGAAGATCAGGGCCGAGGATATTCCGAAAATAGCTTTTCAGACGAGATATGGGCATAATGTGTTTCTGGTGATGTCATTTGGGCTTACCAATGCCCCGACTGCATTCATGACTTTGATGAATGACATCTTTAGGCCGTTCTTTGACTCATTTGTGATTATGTTTATTGATGGTATCTTGGTGTAATCCAAGAGTAGAGATGACCATGAGGGTCATCTTCACACAGTGCTTGGGTTGTTGAAGAAGAATAGTTTATTTGCTAAGTTTTCAAAGTGCGCATTTTGGTTGGAGTTTGTGGCGTTCTTAGGCGACGTTGTGTCTAAGGATGGGATCATGGTTGATCCTAAGAAGATTGAGGCTGTGAGAGATTGGGCGAGACCCACTACTGTGATCGAGATCCGTAGTTTCGTGGGTTTGGCCAGTTACAACTGTCGATTTGTGGAGGGTTTCACTACTATTGCTTCGTCAATTACCAGATTAACTGAGAAGGATGTTCCCTTCCAGTGGTCCGATGATTGTGAGGAGACTTTCTAAAGCTCAAGACCCTTTTCACTTCAGCCCCGATTATAGCATTACCCGTCGAGGGTAAGGATTTTTTAGTCTATTGTGATGCATCTCGTGTGGGTTTGGGTGCTATGTTGATGCAGAAGGTTATGTTATAGCCTATGCTTCCCGTTAGTTGAAGATCCACGAGAGAAATTACCCTACCCATTATTTGGAATTGCTAGCTGTGGTCTTCGCTTTGAAGATCTGGAGGCATTACTTGTATGGCATCCATTGTGAGGTTTTCACAGATCACCATAGCCTTCAGCACGTGTTTACCCATAGAGATCTTAATTCCAGGCAGCGGCGATAGATGGAGCTCCTGAAGGACTATGACATCTCTATTCTTTATCATTTAGGGAAAGCCAATATTGTTGTTGATGCCTTGAGTGGCAAGGCCACGAGTATGGAAAGTTTAGCCCATTTGCTTGTTTTCGAGCGTCCGTTGGCCATGGAGGTTCAGACTCTGGCTAACAGCTTCGTTCGCCTTGATATTTCAGATCCAGGCAGAGTTTTAGCTTGTGTAGAGGCGAGATCGTCCTTGTTAGATTAGATCAGGACTCATCAGACTGAGGATGCTCAGTTGAGCAACATTCGAGATAGGGTTCTAAGAGGTGAGGCCAAGGAGGCCATAATTGATTCTGAGGGTACTTCGAGTATTAAGGGGCGCGTGTACCTTCCTCGTGTTGGTGACTTGATTCATTTGATTTTGACTGAGGCCCATAGCTCTCGATATTCCATTCATCCGGGGAAGACTAAGATGTATTGTGTTATGAGGCAGCATTACTGGTGGCGTTGCATGAAGAGGATATAGCTGATTTTGTGGCTAAGTGTGGGAATTGTCAGCAAGTTAAGTATGAGCACCATCGACTCGGTGGTGTACTTCAGAGGATGCCCATTCTTGAGTGAAGTGGGAGAGGATTGCCATGGATTTCATTATGGGTCATCCGAAGACCGTAGGTAAGGTTGATTCGATTTGGGTGATAGTTGATCGGTTGACTAAGTCCGCTTATTTTATTCTAGTTCAGGATTCTTATACCGCAAAGAAGTTAGCCAAGTTATACATTCGTGACATTATGAGGTTGGATGGGGTTCCCATTTCTATCATATCTGATCGGGGTACTATCTTCACTTCTCATTTCAAGAGCGTTTTTCAGGCTGAGTTGGGTACTCGAGTGGATCTTAGTACAGCTTTCCACCCTCAGACCGATGGGCAGTCATAGCGGACTATTTAGGTGCTCGAGGATATGTTGAGGGCTTGCGTTATAGACTTTAGTGCTTTTGACCCTTTCTCGTGCTTGTTTAGCTCACATTTGACCCGAAGGGACCGTTGACACGTTTCTCGAGGTTTTTAGATATGATTTTGGGTCACTTTTTGGAAAATTTGGGCTTAAAGCGAAAAAGAGTTGACTTAAAGTTGACTTTTTGGTAAACGTACCTTTTTTAGGAATTCATCAATTTCGAGAGGTCCGTATGATCTTTTAGAACTCGTGTGTATATTCGGTTCGGTTCCCAATGCACTCGGGTGCATTTTGAGACTTGGGTTGGAAAGTTAGTTCTAAGGTATCGGGGATTGACTCAGTCAAAGAGACCTCCGTTGGGAATTCCGAGGCCATGATTCAATTCGTAGCGTGTTTTTATGTATGTCTACATATATAGTTTGTGAGCAGATGGTCTCGGCTGATAGTCGAGATTTCGGGTTGAATTAGTGAATCTTGTGTAATTTTCTGGTGTCTGGTGCACCGCTTAAGCGGCACCAGGACCGCGGCAGCGGTACCGCTGTAATGGTGACCCTGCCGCTACAATGTCCTTACATGTTGGGCAGGATCGCAGAAGCGATTAAGGGACGGTGGAAGCGGGAGCGCTGAAGCGGCTAATGGACCGCGGGAGTGGGTGACGGGCAGTTAGTTTCATTAAATGTGTATTAAAAGCCTTAATTTGTTCATTCAATACCATTCCGACTTTAGAGCTTTTTGGGAGCATTCAAGGCTATCCTTCATAGAAAATCATTGTGGTAAGTTCTTTCCCCTTCCTTTCCATTCCATGTTACATTAATCACCTTAGGAATCCATTAAACATGCTAGTTTCCTTAAGAAATGGTGGATTGAAAGAGGGTTTTGTTGGTTCTTCATTCTAGGCTATTAAATCTCGAATTATTGATTGTGTTAGCTTCATTAAGCATGGGATTGATGATTAGAGTCTACTATTTCATGATTTCTTTATTATTAGTGCGTAATTTATGAAATTGGAAGTTAGGGTTCATATCCAAATTTGGGGGTTTTGCCTAGAATCCGAATTTAAGTGATTTGTTAGTTCTTCTGGCTTATAATTGATGGGAATTGATCACCTAGAACATTAATTTTATGTTGAGACCTATAGATTCCTAATTTCATGTTTTTAGTTCATAAACCCCATTCCATATGTTGGGATTTGGGTCTTAAATAGAAGTAAGGTTTGAATAATGATTCTTCTTGATTCTAATTTCTTAATCTGGATATGACTAGCCTTTCATTATATCGAGGCAAAGAGGAAGGACAAGACTAAGGTTTGACTATTGGAGATTTGTTGTTCCAAGGTTTGACTATTGGAGATTTGCTGTTCGGCTTTCCAGGTAGGTTACGGTTTACCTTATAGTGAGACTTCGATTAGCGAAACGTATGTTTAGATGATATTTTCAAAGAATGCATGTAAACCTTCGGGTATGAAGTTGGGTTGGATATTCCCTTAGGTTGGGCTTTGTTGAATGATTTAGGGGCTAGCTACCCCGTTGCGTTGTTGACTTATCTTGTTCTGTTTACTTATTGGCTCGATGCCACGTTGAGACATTGGATATTAGTGATTAGTGATATATCATGATTATGATATTGTGGTACCTTACTTTGATCTGATATTGAGAACATAATTGTGATTCCATTGTGGCTTATTTGGTAGCCTTATTATTGATATTACTTGGGTGCCATGTGTGGTGTTGTTTGGGTTTGAATTGTTTATTTGATATTACATTGCATCGTATTCATACTCATATCCATAATACATTGATATTTCCTTGTTATCATACTGAGGATGGAAAGTAAGAAGGAAATACAGATGCATTGAGACACGTTTGATACGAGTCATCTCTGGTTGTGTGTGGAGTGACCAATACTATTCTGAGACTTATTGTATATCGAGTCATCTCTGGATTGTGTGCAGAATGACTAGTATGAGGCGTATTGGTTGGATATGGAGTCATCTCTGGGCTGTGTGCGGAGTGATTGGTACATGGATTTCACAGGTCCCCCGTGGATTGTGCTGCCGAGATGTGATGTTCCATCGTCGGAGTACATGTGTACGGTGCATATCCATTGCATTCATCATTGATACGTTATGGCATTGGATTGTACCTCTTGGTTTTCTGTGATATGGTAGTGATATGATTGTGATATACTGGTTCTGATTGGTTATACCGAGACTTGGCACACTTGAGTTTAGATGCTATAAGATAGGTGATGACTTGTACCGTGGTTATTGATTCGTGTTGACTTGTACCTTGTTGTTTTACGTGTTTATCTTGCTTTATGGTCTTTATATATGTTAACTAGTCTTAGTCGGCCTATGATACCTACTAGTACTTGTTGTTTGTACTGACCTACACTTGCTGCATTCTTTTATGAATGCAAAGTACCAGGTTGGATCTGCTTCTACCCCTCGTGGCTGGTAGTTCAAGGTTGTTGATTCAAGTCTATTCACGGTGAGCATGAGGACGTTCGCTGCCCGAAGACTCTTCTTACTATTTATGTCTTATTTCTCTTTCGAGACATCATTTGAGATTTTATGTATTATTCAGACTTGTAGTATTGGTAGAGCTCTTGTATGACCAGACTAGATACTGGGGTTGGATTTTCACTACTTTCGCACTTCTTTATATTATCATCGTGAGACTTACGTTATTCTATTTTCTTCCGCTTTACTTATGTTTTATGATTGTTGGGATAAGGGTTCGCCTACCGAGGTGAGAAAGGTAGGTGCCCGCATGACTTAGTGAAATTGGGTCGTGACATTAACCTAAATCATATTATACTAAAAGTGCAAAGTTCCTACTTCCAAAGTTGGATTACCATTTTATCCCTTCACAAAAAAAAATCATATCATATAATAATAAAAGTGGGAAGCTTCTATCTTCAAAGTTGAATTACGATTTTGCCCCTACAGTAAATCAAAATGTAAAACAACATCTAATTAATAGCAATATATTAATTACATAAAGATTGAATTACAAGTTCAGCAATTAAATTTTTTTTTTTTCTTCACACCCTCAAAATTCAATGAATTCAAATACGTCTTTTAATTTTGTCTCAGAATTCATAGAGAATTTATTAAGATACATGTATACTCCCTCCGTTCACTTTTACTTGTCCACTATACTAAAAATATTTTTTTACTTTTATTTGTCCACTTTAGCATATCAAGGAAAAATAATTTTTTCTTTTCTTGTTTTACCCTTAACATTAATTACTCATTTCCTAATCATTCTCCAAGTCCAATGAGACTAATACACCAATTAATATGGGTACTAATGTATTATAGTAAAATACATACTTCATTTATTAATTCTTGATGGGCGTGCAAAATTAAAAGTGGACAAGTAAAAGTGAACGGAGGGAGTATAAGACATTCACATCATACAGAGTTAATTGGTTTAAATTACTACTTGATGTGTCACTATACTAAATTTTACAATTCCTATAATTTATCTTTTCGTTTTCTCAATGTTTTCTTAACTTGGCTTTTCAAATTCTAATATTTTTCAATCAATCGTTCTCTGCTTATAAATGTTGTTCCCAAACTAATTTACTAAAAGCAGTGTATTACATTTCTGAAAATTGTTTGACTTCCACATTATACATTACAAAAATGATAGCATTACTATTATAATTGAGCTATTAAATTACATTACAAAAGAAGAGAACGAAAGGATAAATTACCATGCTAAAGCAATTCAACCGACGAGTATAACGTAGTGAAATGTGTACTATTCTTAAATACGGGATGGTAGAAAAGAGATATTTTGAGAAATAAGAGAGGAAAAAAGAAAAGAAATAAATGGTTAAGGGTACATGTTTAAACATTAATGAGTGATTAAATATTGATTCATGATTCATTCACATGATTAGCCAACCTCTTCGTTAATACAAAAAACCTGTAGAATTTGAAAGTTCATTAAGTAATTAATGTAGGCTAATTTAATTTAATAAATAATTATGTGAAAGGGAATCCCAAAGAACATCAAGAAACACTTTATAAAGGCAACAAATGATTTTCATTTACTAGGATGTTTTTCCGTTGAGCACATTTTCTTTAATCTTTCCTTTTCGTTTTCTTTCTTTTTTTCCTCTCCTTTCCTTTCCCTTATCGAAAAATTTGCATGAAATAAAAAAAATAAAAAAAAAATAAAAAATAAAAAAGAGATGGAGAAGTAATAAAGAGTTGATGTAATGTCAGAACTGAATAATTTCAGATTCAACTATCATTACCTTCAAAGTTCACGGAATGATATACGAAGACCACCATCTCCACCTATAACGCTTGCAGTGATTCATGAGCTATGAAAGGGAGGGCGTTGGTTACTCTGGAAGGCTGATTTTAGAATTTTCAATAATTGATTGATCATTCTTTGTAGTGTCTTATATGATTACAATTTTTATAGATGGAAATGAAATATATATGATTCAATATATAACTATTTACGTCTAAAGAAGTGATATTATTTGTGTATTTGGAGGGACTATCAAATTATATCTTGATCCCTTTAGTTGTTTTAATTTAGCTATTTTCAAAAGTTTGATTTCTTGTCATTTTTACTAAGGTTTAATAGATCTTTAATTTTGAGTTTTATTATGATTGTGAATATTGCTAAATTAGAGTGTTAATGTTTTATCCGATGGTGTATTGATCTCGAAAGAAATAGAAATATTTGAAATTGTTGCTAAAGTTCTTACAAAATTTTCAAGCGAAAAATTCTGAAAGCTTTCATAGTAGGAGTACCTGATCATTCCTTTCTTTTTTTCTCTGTATATTGTATACAAATAAAAAATGATTACTATTACTTCGAGTCATGTGTTGATGTGAAACAAAGTTAAGAAGTCAGATATTAAATGAGATACAATAATTAACTTTTTGTATGCTACAAGTTTTGTTTCAAATTCAAATACTTGAGATTTGAGAATGTATATGCATTTTACGCAATAAAATTTATTTCGATACAAGTAAAGTAACTGTGGATGCTCACACGTGTCCAAGAACTAGTTATACTAAAAGTGGAAAGTTCCTACCTCCGAAGTTAGGTTACCATTTTACCCCTACACAAATTAAAAAATAATTAAATATCTAATTAATTAAATATGAGTAATTTTTTCCCTTAAAGTTAACAAAAAAATTCAATTGAATTACATGAATTGAACCAGGTAAAATGGAAGTGAGTCAGTAGTGCTTTAATGCTCAAACCAAGTCAACGAATTTTAATTAGGGTGAGGGCATTCATATTCTCCTTTCATTTACAAGCCAAAAACGTTTCTTTTCTTGGCTTTTTCCTCCTGATCTTTTTGGTTTGTTAATTTTATATAAAAATTTTGAAAAGTGTTCACATACCTCAATTAAATGATGATGAAAATATACTAAAAAAAAATGATGGTGAAAATAAGAAAAGGAAAGATGAAAAGACCAAAGTTATTAAGACATTCAAATTCCCCTACCTTTATCACATTTTCGCAACTAATTTCGACTGACAAGGAAATGAGTCAAAGTTTGCTTCTAAAAAATCAAATGTTATTTTTAATTATGTACAGATTATATTAATGACATTTTTTGTCACTATCTCTTGAACTTCGTTACATTTCTGTTTATGTGTATACTATCATTATTTACAACCAGTGTTGAGGACTAATAAATAAATGAATAATCTATATATCTCCCATTAATTAAAGAATGTTCTTATATTTTCCAATTAATTAAAAGATTAACCATATTTTATTCTATTTATTGAGATTCATTAACTATTAACCAATAAAATAATTTAGTTTCTTATCAGTTACAGATTCTTTTTGTTTTCCACATTAACTTCAAATCTATTCATGCTTCAGAGTTTGTTGCAGAAGTATCTGTAACTTCAAATCTATTCATCTTCTTCGATCTTTGTTTACCCTTAAAATGAATGACAATTAGATTTGTACGCGGAGCAAAGGATATGCAATTTGATTTAATATGAATGACTATAAAGCAATAAATAATAATGCAAGTACGAGTAAAAACAATCAAACCATGGTAAAGCAATGATTAATACTGAGAAGCGACCAATCGGTTAGATCGGGTCTTGGGAACCGAGCTCGTGCTACAGTGGTAAAGTAATGAACAATGATAGAACACTTAGAGAGATGGATAAACACTTAGAATCAAATTGTATTGCTTAGTTTGTTGTGCATATCCAAAACCAGCCTAAAGTGAAAGGGGTCCCCATCTTTATATAGTAGAGGAGTCCTAACTCTAGTACAAGTCTAAATAAGGTACAAAATCTTCAATTACTGACTAGCGAGATCGCGCCGCCATATCCGACTGATGGTGGATATTTCGATCCCTCGTTTATCATTGTTAACCGCCTTCTCGTCCTACCTCGATATTCAGTTTCAATCGAACATAGTGACCTGGGATCAGATGTGCTCGATCGTGCTTCGATCCAACACTTGACCATGGCCTCGATTGGGATTCGTCTGATCCAGCAAAGACCATCATGATCCTAAATTTCTTGTCGGGAAACCGAGGATACCATTGCCCTCGGTTTTGCCCGTATACAAATAGTCCCCCCCTCCCCCCCCCCCCCCCCTCCATTTTCCGGAGGGAAGTATTAACTTCGGGAAATGGATCCGGATAAAGCCGAGTGGGCCGTACCTAGCCGCCTTGGAAAAGACATTCCTATCAAATCCTTGCACTATGCTCGATATAAGTTCATAATTACTACAGCCGCCTAATCAGTCTTAATAATCTTCTCCTTGTCAGAATTCTTAAATCCTTCAAAACGTATTGTACTCCCCACTATATAAAGCCCATATACTTCCTTCTTGCCATGCACTTCGAACCTAAACCCTAAACCTCATCTTTTTCAAAAACCTCTACTTGTAACTGGAAAGTTCTACGTTCTCTTCTGGGTCTTGAACCTTTCTTAAACCACCGTGGGGCCTAGGATAATAGTGGTAGTTTAATACAAGTTTTGATAACACACGATATTTTACACTTGTTCTTTGGAGTTTGATTTCAGGTCTATCCAACATGTCAGACTCTCACTCTGTCAATTTTTATGCCGAATCGAGCCACCAGGAGGAAAATGACAACGGGGTACCTAATAACGACGTGCCCCCAGTTGATACAAACAAAGTCGATCCTTACTCTCAGAATGCTGTGAACATCGATCGGTTGTCGATGCGTGATACGCATGCAGATGGATGCAATGGAGCCAGGTTGCAACAGCTCAAGAACTATCAATGTGTTGCTAAAACTAAGAAGACTGATCAAGAACCGGGGACTGCCCATGTCGGATCAATAGTACTCGAGCCCTCATACTTCGGACTCCAATACTAGGGGACTATCATACCCCAGGCAAATTAATACTTATTCAAAGCCAAGGCTTGAACGATAGGATTTTTTGTAAGGGCCAAATGATCGATTGAATCGCGCCCGGTTAGTTTATTTTTGCCACGACTACTATTGTAATCTTGTCTCTGGTTCAATCAATGAACTTGGAAATTTCTCAAAGTACCATTTTAGCCGTTACTATTACTTTTGCATTAACATTACATTTTATTAGACCCTCAAATATCCGAAATGTGTAAACTAAAGGCTAAAAGCCTAAGTTGATAAAAGACTACAGTCTAAAATATAAAGGACTACGGTCTAAATTGTTAAAGACTACGGTCTAAAAACCTAAAAACTACAACTCAACTTGTTTAGTAGACTACGGTCAAAACAAGGTCTGAATTCATTGGAATTTCGACCCGATCACACAATGCAACTCGCAGACGTCCAAGTTTGCAAATAGAAAAATAAGGCCTTTGCATATTACATATTCATTAACTTGTTAACGGTTAACGATTAGCCTCGGTATCCTCTCTGAAATTCGGCACTAAGGCAATACCATATGTCAGTGAAACTCGAGACCAAGTCACCACTACTTCAAATTTTATTTTTGCTAAGGCAATATCATATGTCGGTGAATCTCGAGACTGAGTCACCACTACCTCAAATATTTTTTTTGCTAAGGCAATAGTGCATATCGGACAAGTTCGAACCAAGCCAATGATTATTCTAATCCTTAAACACAAAGGACAAAGGAATATTATGCGATGAAAAATGGTGAATAAAACCAGGCAAAAGCTTTTTTATATATATGTCAAATATTCAAAAAGGCCCTGAAAACGGCTTTGGGTTCCAAAATGGGTTCCAAAACATAAAAAACTACATAGAAAAGTGCAAAAGGCAAAAAGAAATCTGAGGCTTCTAAGCCTAATCTTCACCCGAGCTCACGGCATCACCCTCGTCCGATTCGAGGTCGTTGTCTGACCCTTTCGAATCATACTTGTCCTTCGCCTCTGCCTCGAGCCCCTTGGCCTCTTTGATCTGGTCCGATAAGTCCACCCTGGTGGCATAAATGTCTTCTAAAGTCACCCTTCAGGATAGACACCGCATGTACTCGCCCCTAGCTTCACTCTATTTCTCGGCCGCAGTTGCATCAACTTTATATTGAGCCAACATCCCACTAAAACCCGAGATTCGGACCAAGTCTTCATTGTATTTGGCCTACAGATCAATGTTATCACGACCAAGATTGTCCCGCTCCGACTCGGCCGAGGCAAGTTTCAATCGGAGTTTTGCACTAAGCTTCGACCTCTCATCAGCTTTCTCCGTCATCACACGGAGCTAATCCTTAGCATCGGCTATTAACCGTTTATTATGAACTTCAAAAGTCCTTACCTTCCCTGCTAGGAGGTCATGTTCCCATCTGGCCTCGATGGCCTCATTTCGGGCCTTCTCCAAATCGGACTGAAGAGTGGAGGGGTCGGGTAGGCTCGAGATACACTCTTTGTTCTACTCGTAGAGCTTCCTGAGCGATTCCGTCTCTTGAGTTTGCTTCTCGATCTAATCCAGAAGACGGTCCACTTCCATCCTCAGTCAGTGGAAGCTTTCGTGGTGATGCACGGAGGCCTAAAAAAAGGAGCAATAGTTAGAATGAGAAAGGAAAATAAAACTAAGTATAAAAAAAGAAGAAAGGGGTGTACCCGGTTTAAGGCCTGCTGAGCATCATTAAAAAGGCAGGAGCCATCAACATCATTCATCTTCATCTGATCCTCTGCGGTCACTAGAGGATACCAATAATTAGCCACCTCGATCGGCCCGGATAGCATGTTCATATCAGTTGGCACCATAAACAAGACCAACCTTTTTCGATTCGGGTCTATGCTCGGGATCAAAAATTTTTTCTCCAATCGGGGACTAGAGTTAACCCCAAATCAATCACCTATAGGGATGGGTAGATGGCCGAACCCTAAGTGGCCCTCGACCGTGATAACATCTTTATTGGGCAAATGACCAGCAACATCTTTCAATGCTACAGATTCCTCGGTCATTTTGCCTTTAGCTTTTTGGCTCTCCGATCGGGCGGTCGTTGATCGAGGCAGCAAGTCCTGTATGCAAATAACGGTCTCAGCCGAAGCCACAGCTTGTACTCGAAGGACGGAACCTATACCATATAAAGGTGGAATGTAAGGTACCTTCGAGCCCGAGGCAGTAGAAGTCTCCCTCGAGATGGCTGCTGTGGCTGTCTTCTTAATGGAAGGCACGGTGGTAGCATCTTCAGGGACCCCTGCTCTTGACCCGATGGCTTCCAAACCCACCGGTGTTGGGGTATTATTTTTTCGAGCCTGACGGCTCTTGATTTGTATTTTCCACCAATGGTGGAATAGTTTCTTTCGAGCTTTTTAACTCTTGTTTGGTGTTTTCCTTAGAGGACCGATGCTTGACTAGCACGAGGTCCTCATCATCGGAGTGATTCCTGAGTCGGTCAAATACCTCGGGGTCCAGAACTCGGGTCTTGGAATATTTTTTAGAAGCCTCCTTGAGGGTAAGCTTCGGCTTCTTTCTCTCTCGGAAGGAGCACCAGAGAATTTGGAGGACCGTTTCTTCTTCCTTTCGCTCTTCTGTTTCTCGGTGGCCTCAACTTTAGGCTAGGGAAGGGAGAGAGCGTCGGCCTCATCTTTCGAAGCCTCTTCTTCATCCTACCCTCGAATCTTGGTGGCCTTCGAGAGACCTGCAACGAGGAGAGAACAAAATGTTAAACGAAGTAGGGCATAAAATACAAGGAGGTAAAACAGTACCTTGGTTCGATACTCACCGTGATTCTTGGCCTCCCATCTGCCCTTGGAAAGTGAACACAAGTTACGCTTGGCGTAAGTGAGCTGACTATAAATTTTCCCGATATATTCCTCCAAATCAGCGAGCGCATTGAGGGTTCGGGGAAGGGCTACAAACATAAAAATGAAGATTGAAATCACAAATAGAACATCGGAGGAATAACGTAGCTGCTTGGAAAGAAAATTCACTTACGGTTCGGGTTCCACTTCTTGGGGAATGACATCTTATTAGCAGGAATCAGATCCTTGGTCCTCACGAAGAGAAACCTTCCCTGGCAGCCTCGATCCCTGTCCTTATCGAGGCTAGATAAGGGAGCTTTCTTTGCTCCTCGTGCGAGCTTAATCATGCCACCCCGAAATACAATCGGAGAATGTGGTTGATCGTGAAAGTTTCTTCGACGATATTTGCAAAATAACGAAGGAGTGTGATGATCCTCCAAAACGAGGGGTGGATCTGACCGAGACAGATCTCGTACCTCTTGCAAAAATCTACGACCACTGTGTCAAGCGGATCAAATGTGAAGGGGTATGTGTAAACACTCAGGTACCCCTCCACATAGGTGGTGATGGCTTCCTCGCGATCGGGGATAATGACCTCTTTGTCTTACCACCAGTAATCCTTTTTAACCTGCTCGAGTTTATTAGGGAGGATCGTGCATACATAGTCCGATACTTCAGCACCCCGATCCCCTTGCTGAGAAGGCCTCTCAACCTTAAAATCCTTCATCGTGACGTAATCAATCGGGACATAATCCGATAGTTGCGGTTCTAGTTTTGGAGCCGAGAAAGACTCACAAATTTTTGCTTTCGAAGATTTAGCCATTGTTATGAAAATAACAAAGTTTGAAGGTTTAGTATGAAGATTTGAAGATTTAGGGGGATGTTTTGAAGATATGAAGGTTTGAAGGTAAATATAATGAATGTATGAAGGTTGTGTATCCAAAAGCACGATGGTAATTTTGGAGTGAAATTTCTGAAGGTAAAAAATGAAAGGAAAAGTCCAAATTTATAGGGAGGCCGAGACTATTTCTATTCCATAACCGTCGTTCACCGAACCGGGATATGACGCGTGGCCAAAATAATGACGAAAACGGTTTGATCAGATAACCAACGGTTTAGCCAACGACGAAGCCACACGTGGCCGAAGATAGACGGACGTGATGGTCGATAAGATGTTTTGATTTTTCCCTCGTTATTTCGAAACTTACAGGGTAAGGTATCCTTCAGTTCGACATAACGGAGGCATGAACGAAGAGGAAAGTTCAAACGAAGGGTATAAGCCAACTGCACTCGATAAAAGCTGGTAAAATGTCGATCCACAGATTCTACTAATTTTCTTTATATGTATAACGAATGTCCGATTTCTTCGGTTACATCAGTTCCACAAAACAAAAAGGCCTAACTTATGATCCTAAACTAGAAACAGAAAGGAATTCCGAACCGGTATAGTGAATCTAAGGTTGAGAACTTCGGCCTATACCCTTGGGTACTTCTATAATATTAAGCGTCAGCTAAGTGGCCCCGGGATTATCCTAGGGCGTAGCCAAACCAGGGCTATTTTGTTCCGGTAGATCCCCCTCATCAAGAATGATCACCGAGGGCAGTCCATCACGAGGAATTTTCCTTCGAGTCTCCAAGAGACGGCGTGATCTGACCCGAGAGCCTATCCCCGAGGAAACCGTTGAGATACTTGAAAGGACTATCTGTATGCTTTCACCGATGCAGCCATAGTCTTTCTTCCCCCAACGGCATCCTCGACATCCTCTTCGACAATGTTCTTTCCTTTTGAAGACTTTTTCGTCGGGAGCCCTGAAAATTGAAGAGTCAAGGTTAGAGTATAAAATAGAAAAACTATGGAATTCCACAAACGGATTAAAAATTACCATGGTTCTTGCCTTTCCACCCTTCGGGTACCATGCTCCTCCAAGAACGACCCACGTCACAGGAGGAGCCTAAAAGTGCAACTACCCATTCAAAGATGGTGATTACAAGCTCAGGTTCGATCGGATTCAGGATGGGGTTCCGTGTCTCCGGGAAGTCTATGGATAGGGAATGGTGGAGTTGGACCGTATGAATCATTACGAACTGATGTAGCCATCCCCTATCATAGTTATCTTCTGGATCTATGAGGCCTTGAGTCCCACGAGGAAATGAACTCTGCCTCTTCGGATTACCCGTGGTACATATATATGTATTAGATAGTCGAGGGTAAAAGAAACCCTGGCTACATTGGACAAAATTTTGAGGCAATACACAAGTCTCCAAACCTGTGGAACAAGTTGGCCAATGCAGACACGGTATCGACGACAGAAGTCCTCGATCACTTGGGGAACAGGAAGAGAAAATCCAATAGTGAAGGGATAGGTATAGATCATCGAATAACCAACAACATGGTGGTTGATCCTCAACCCACTTTCAACAGGGCGGATGTCGGCATCCGCACCGAGGTTACAATCATTCTGAACTACGAAGATGGTGGTGTCGTCAATAAAGGATTTGAATTTCTCCACAGAATCAAGGTGAGAAGATATTTTACAGTCGTTCGCATATTTGAAACCGACAGAAAGAATGTCCGCAGCAAGGAACTCCAACTCCTCCTCAGGGCTGGTCGCTCCCATCGCTGACAAAGGCGGTGAATGTGGTGGCGACGAAGAATGGTACGCACTTTGAGTTAGCAACGGTAGAGAAGTCATGACCAAGAAGAAAGCATAGTGACAAGCAATTAAAAATAATGGTTTAAGAAAGGTTCAAGACCCAGAAGAGACCGTAGAACTTGGTAGTTACAAGCAGAGGTTTTTGAAAAAGATGAGGTTTAGGGTTTAGGTTCGAAGTGCATCGCAAGAAGGAAGTATATGGGCTATATATACTGGGGAGTAAAATAAGTTTTGATGGATTTAAGAATTCTGACAAGGGGCGGATTCTCAAGACTGATTAGGCGGCTGTAGTAATTATGAACTTACATCGGGCAGAGTGCAAGGATTTGATAGGAATGTCTTTTTCAAGGCGGCTAGGTACGGCCCACTCGGCTTTATCCGGATCCATTTCTCGAAGTTAATACTTCCCTCCGAAAAATAGGGGGACTATCTGTATACGGGCAAAACCGAGGGCAATGGTATCCTCGATTTTTCGACAAGAAATTTAAGATCATGATGGTCATTGCTGGATCGGATGAATCCCAATCGAGGTCAAGGTAAATCTTGGATCGAAGCAAGATCGAACACATCTGATCCCGGGTCACTGTGTTTGGTTGAAACTGGATATCGAGGTAGGACAAGAAGGCGGTTTAGAATGATAAACGAGGGACCGAAATATCTGCCATCAGTCGGACATGGCGGCGCCGATCTCGCTAGTCAATAACTGAAGATTTTGTACCCTATTTAGACTTGTACTAGGGTTTGGACTCCTCTACTATATAAAGAGGAGGACCCCTTTCACTCTTGGCTGGTTCTGGATACACACAACAAACTAAGCAATACAATTTGATTCTAAGTGTTTATCAATCTCTCTAAGTGTTCTATCATTGTTCATTACTTTACCGCTGTAACACGAGCTCAGTTCCCAGGACCCGAGCTAAGCGATCGGTCGCTCCGCAGTACCAATCATTGCTTTACCGTCGTTTGATTGGTTTTACTCGTACTTGCATTATTATTTATTGCTTTATAGTCATTCGTATTAAATCAAACCGCATATCCTTTGCACCGCGTACAAATCTAATTGTTATTCATTTTAAGTGTAAACAATCTTATCTAAACTTCTATTGTATTAGAACAACCCAAAATCCTCTTGTATAAGCAAAAACCAAGAAAGCTCTTCTGCAACTATGAGAGATGATCAACCAAAAAAAAAATTCATGCTTCAGAGTTTTTTGTAGGTTTGTCTAATTTTTTTTCTATCCTTTCTCACGCAAGCCATTCCTTTGTTTGATGCGTTTGTTTCCCCCTTAGATGGATTGTTCATCCTTAAGGATTCGTTCGCTGCAACTAACCGTTATTTTGATTATATTTTTGTTACACTTTTTAATTGTATTTGCTATCACTAATTGAAAGAGATTAATTCCGTGATTATTCTCATTGATTGAGTTGGTAAATATACCATAGTTACAATGTCCTATTAGGATACAAACTATACTAACCTAAAATAGAAGATTTACAAAATATTCTTTTACTACATATTTACACTATTTATCACACCCCCGCAGTCGAAACGGGAGGTTTACGAACGCTGAGACTGTCCCGAAAATCTTCAAATAAGACCTGTGGCAGTCCTTTAGTGAAAATATCGGCGAGCTGATATCGGGACGGAACATGAAGGACACGGACGTGGCCGCGCGCCACCTTTTCACGAACAAAATGTATATCCATCTCAATGTGCTTGGTGCGCTGATGTTGGACTGGATTTTCTGACAGGTAAATGGCACTGACATTATCACAATAAACTAAAGTAGCCTTAGGGATCAGACAATGTAGTTCCAAGAGGAGGTTAAGTATCCAACATGATTCAGAGACAACATTAGCAACCCCCCTATATTCTGCTTCCGCACTAGAGCGGGAAAGAGTAGGTTGGCTCTTAGATGACCAGGATATCAAATTATCTCCCAAAAACACGCAATAACCCGACGTCGAGCGTCTGGTGTCTGGACATCCCCCCCAATCAGCATCAGTGTATGAAACCAAATCAGTAACTGAAGATGAGTAGAGATGCAAACCATGATCAAGAGTACCCTGAATATACCGAATAATCCGCTTAAGAGCAAGCATATGCGTATCTCGTGGAGCATGCATATGAAGACAAATCTTCTGTACGGCATAAGAAATATCCGGTCTGGTGAAGGTAAGATACTGAAGAGCACCTGCAAGGCTCCGGAAATGAGTGGGATCGTCACACAGATCGCCAGAAGAGGCACTGACCTTCGGTTTAGTGTCAACCGGAGTGGAAGAAGGCTTACACGAGGACATTCCTGCACGTTCAATAATGTCCGTAGCATAACTTCGTTGTGATAGAAACATACCACCCTTGTGACGGGTCACCGCAATGCCAAGAAAATAGTTCGAAGGACCTAAGTCCTTCATAGCAAATTCTGAGCCAAGAAGGCTCATAATAGAACAGCGGAGAGCATCTGAAGAAGCAGTAAGAATAATATCATCCACATATAGTAAAATGTAAGCCAAGTGGTGCCCTTTGCGATAGATGAACAAGGAGTGGTCAGACCTGCTATTAGCAAAACCAATGGAAGAAACAAAGTCAGCAAATCTTTTATACCAAGCTCTCGGTGCCTGTTTAAGCCCATATAAGGACTTGCGCAACAAACACACATAATCGGGACGAGATGGGTCTCTAAAACCCATAGGCTGATGCATATAAACCGTCTCCTTGAGCTCACCATGAAGAAATGCATTTTTGACATCCAACTGATGAATGGGCCAATGTTTAGATAGAGCTAGATTTAAGACAGTGCGGATCGTTGCTGGCTTCACGACCGGACTGAAAGTCTCACCACAATCAATGCCAACCTGCTGTGTTTTTCCATCACCTACAAGACGGGCTTTATGCCTCTCAAAATCACCATTAGACTTTTCTTTATGAGTAAAAATCTACATAGACCGAATAACATTCACATTAGGTGGACGGGGTACCAAATCCCACGTCTTATTTTTAATAAGAGCATCATATTCATCATCCATGGCCAATTTCCAATTCGGGTCACGTAGCGCATCCAACGGTTTATGAGGTATGGGGGACTTGGTAACCGCCGCATGTAGATTAAATGGGTTCTTGGGTTTGAAAATCCCGCGCTGACTACGAGTGACCATGCGTGTGTGGGTATTGGGCTGGACAGGTGGAGGAATGGTCGAGTTTTGCGGGGTGGTGGGAAGCTGGTGGAGGAGTGGGGCGGACTGGTCCTGCGTAGAGGACGATGGAGGCTGCTGCCCAGGTGGGGAGGGGTCGGCGTGGTCCTGAGTCACGGGCAGCGACGGAGGGGGACAGGGCAGTGGTGGAGGGCTGGCGGCTATATGATGTATCAAGTAAGGAGAGAGGCCATCATCAAGGAAGTCATAAGAGGTGGGAGCCAGAGTATGGATTTTGGAAAACGGAAATTGAGTCTCATCAAATAAAACGTGACGACAAATAATGATTTTATTTGAGGATAAATCAAAACATTTGTAGCCACGATGGTTTGGTGGATATCCCAAAAAGACACATGGAGTTGACCGAGGGTGCAACTTGTGAATAGTAGAACACGGAAAAAGGGGATAACATAAACACCCAAAGACTCGGAGATGAGAATAAGATGGTTTCCGTTGGTAAAGGACCTCTAAAGGTGATTTGTGACCCAATAGCTTACTTGGTAAAATATTAATGAGATACGTCGCCATTTGCAATGCATGATGCCAAAAAGACGGAGGAATGGAGGCATGAGCAAGAAGAGTCCGAATGACATTATTTAGTGAACGAATTTTTCTTTCTGCTTTCCCATTTTGAGAGGATGTATGAGGACACGAAAGACGGAAAGACATCCCATTGGATGCACAAAATTTTCCGAATTGACTATTAGTATATTCCCTCCCATTATCACATTGGACATTCTTGATAGGACGTTCAAATTGAGTAAGAATATGGGTCTTAAAATCCATGAATTTTGAGTAAACATCAGATTTTCTAGCCAAAGGGAAAGTCCATAAATAGTTGGTAAAATCATCCAAAAACAGAACATAATAACGATGGCCCATAGAACTCAAAATTGGAGAAGTCCACAAATCACTATGAATAATGTCAAATGGAAACAAAGTTTCGGAAATAGAACTAGCAAATGGCAACTTAACATGTTTACCAAGAACGCAAGAATGACAAATACTAGATGAACTACAACTATTACATTCAATGCTTTTATTACGCCTAAGAAAATCCAAAATAGAAGCTCCCGGGTGGCCCAAACGATCATGCCAACGGGTAGAAGACAAGGCAGCAAAAGTCGACGGTGAATTGGTGGAAAATTTGAAGGTGGACAATGGATAGAGAGCACCCCTACTATTACATCTCATGAGAGCCATCCCCGTCCGGAAATCCTTCACAGAAAACCCATAAGGATCAAATTCAACACTCACATAGTTATCAGTAGTAAATTTACGAACCGATATCATATTCTTTATGCGTTTTGGCGCATGAAGGACATTGTTTAACAATAAAGGAGGGTTCGGGGGAGGCAATTTAGCATGACCACAACCTCGAATTGGAATTGAATTACCATTACCAACAACAATGCCAGTATTACGATTGCTCAAATTAAAATAAGACGAGAGAGTACCTTTTGTGGATGTCATATGGGACGTGGCGCCGGTATCCAAATACCAATTCGAATCGGGTTGGTTCAACGTCATCGTATGCATGGCCGATTCAATATCCGTCGGAGTCCATTGCGTCGGGGGGCCCGCGGCTGCATATGCCTGCTGCTGTGGTCGCGAGCCCAAAATGCCAGGCTGGGCCAGCGACCTCGGGCCAGACGAATAAGATGGCGGCTGCCACTGTTGCTGTGGCCGAGCCCACTACGTGGTAGGATACGGGCAAGGGGGAGCCCATTGAGGCATCCAACCCCACTGCCACGGTGAGGAAGGCTGTTGCCATTACTGCTGGTCACCTGAGGGGCGTCCTCCACGGCATCGGTTGTCACTGCCGCCGCCCGAACCACGGCCACCGCCGTTATTATTCCCGCCGCTAGAGCCGCGGTTTTTGTTGTTATTTTTGCCCCGATGATGGTGAGAACGACCAGAATTTTCCAGATGAGAAGAGTCATCAAAATCACGTTTGGAATTAGCCACCATAGCCGCGGGCGAGTCATCGTGCATTTCAGCCAACGCCTTTTCCTCAAGGCACAAACTTGACCGAGCTTCGGAGAATGGTGGAAGAGGCTTACTTTGGCGGATGTAGGTACCCAAATTCTTGTATGCCTCTGGGAGTCCAGCCACCAGTTGGAGAACGAGGCGGTTGTCGGTCACTGGAGCCCCCACACTCTTAAGTTGATCGGCCAAGGTCTTGAGACGTTGGCAATACGCCGAAGCGTTTGGAAAATCCCGCATCTTGACATGAGAGAAATCATGTTCCAAAGCAACGGCACGGGAGTTTTTGTTGTCTTGAAAAAGATTACGGAGGCGATCCCAGGCCTCCTTTGCCGATAGGTCTTCTTCGATGATTGTATGCAATAAGTCCGTGGAGATGGTTGCATATACCCATTGAAGTACCGTGGCATCTAAAGTGGACCACAACTCCTTTTCGTCGTCGGTGGTAGGAGCCTTCTCCTTTCCGGTTGGCAAAATATGGGAAAGGACACGGTGAGACCGGGCCTGAAGTTTGAATAATTCGGCCCAAGCCGAATAGTGATCCGTTTCCATCTCAAGAATGATTGGGATGTGATTCTTGATGTTGGAGACAGCCAAAGCAGGATGGAACTTGGTGTCTGCCATTGATGGAAGGAAAGAAAAATGGACGGAAATCGAAGAAGAAGAAGAAGAAGAAGAAGAAGAAGAAGAAGACGTCGGAAAAGTGGGTAGAGGACGTCGGAGAATTAGGGCAGCGGAAGAGAAGGAAAAGAAACCCTAGTATCTGATACCATGAAAGAGATTAATTCCGTGATTATTCTCATTGATTGAGTTGGTAAATATACCATAGTTACAATGTCCTATTAGGATACAAACTATACTAACCTAAAATAGAAGATTTACAAAATATTCTTTTACTACATATTTACACTATTTATCACTAATAATTATTGATTTTTATTTGACTTTAGGTGAATTTTCTCTTCTTTTTCCCTACCCGTTCTCACTAATAATATGTTTTATTTTTCTTCCTTCAATAGATATACGTGATTTTTTTTTTCAACCTATGGGATTGAGTTTTTAGGCTCTTCAGGCAGGGCTCTTGCAATAATGATGAGGAAGATGGTAAGTTAGTTCACAGTTTTTATAGTTTACAATTGTTACTTTGTGAATTATTCTAACTAGATTGGGTTGGTTAATAATGTTGATGTAGAGAGGATGAAGTAAGGAAAGTACTAGATTCGTATATGCAATGCCAAAGAAAGAAGGGCAAGGAGTAATAAAATATTTGTATGTGAAATAGTGAATGCATTAGGTTTTTAAATGTATTAATGTATGAAGATGGACATGGAGTGGCAGAGGTGGATCCAGGATTTTGAGATTCTGGGTGCCACACTATTTTACGCTTTGACTTACTATTTTCAATTTTGATTGGGGTTATTTGTATTTTTGATTTATATATAGACAAAATGATTCTCACACTATTTTGGGCTTCGACTTGATATATTTTGAGCTTCGGTTCGGGTCCTTCGTCTTTCAGTTTATAAAAATAATTAAACAAAAAAAAAATACTCTGTAATTGTTACAATTTTGAAGAAAGCATAAAACTTCAATAATATTACTAATATTAACAATTTTTATATGTTTTTGTATAGCCGCCTTGGAGTGGCGGGGGGTTTGGCTAGATCTCTACATCGTATTTAATAAATAAAAGTATCATATTATAATTGTCGATGAATTTTATATATTGGAGCTATCATCTAACTCAAGGATAGACAACTAGCTAGAACTAGAAACCATTGTAGATGTATAATTAGCTATTAAAAACAAAACACTACGAAATATAAACTAGAAGCAAAAATTAATAAAATTTAAAATGTCAATAGTAACTTGAAAGGAAAAAATAGTCAACAACAAATAAAGAAAAAGAAAGGAAAGAAGCAACAAACTCAAAAAAGAAAAGAACAAAAAAGGAGAACGAATCTCCTGTATAAACTTCTTAAAATAAAAAGCAGAATAGCAGCTTTTAAAAAAACAAAAATAGAAGCGGAGTGCACCTAGGCTCGATCTCGAGCACCATGGGTGAAACACATAGTCCTTCGCCAATGACACCACCCAAGCATTTGTACTCCGAGCGCCACTGTACGTACTTATCCATTATCTCTGTATGTAGACATAACTACACAAAGTTTTGATCGAGGTGTGCGGGTGGCATGACATCCCCTCCCTCCTTAGTAGATCCGCCCCTATGGAGTGTGAAATATTCTTTGAACCCATCAACAGATTATATATATGTATATGTATATATATATATATATATATATATATATATATATATATATATATATATATATATATAAAAGTAATTATTAGATGGTTGAGAAATAATATAGCTAGAGTAAATTGAACATTTTCACCTTGATTTTTTTTTAAAGATTGTATTATGGCACATGTATCTAAAATCTTTCTCCTTTAACAACAATCTTTTGAAACTTTTGTAGTATATATCACTATAAAGATAGTCTTTCATGAGAACTTCAATCAAATTGCGAATTTCTTTTATCTCCATTTAGAAACAAACCTCAAATTCCCTAATTCACATAGTAAGCTTTTTGTGAACCAGAGGAAGAGAGAAGTAAGTTGGAGAAGGAGCACCATTTTAAAATCCAACCGGATGAGGCTTGATTGACTTATCCTTGTGAAGATGATATACTATTCGCAAGAACAACAATATTATTATAAACGACGGTTTGACAACATTGACATTTGTTGCGAATAAGCTTAATGAAATTGTTCCATATCATCATAGATTCGATATTTCACGTGTTGAGGATGTTATTCCATACTCTTTGTTTAGACTTGCAACAATAAAGATTGTTTTAACAAGTTGTCTCATCAAAGAATCTTTAAGGTCCTAAAACATTGAAATATTGTTGAAACCAAAGTGAATGTAAATCAACCTATTGTGCTACTCTATCTGCGCTCTTAAAGCAAATTCATAACTTATGTATACAAAACACAATAGAACATTACTAGGACTTTTGTAGAAAAAATTCTTCTTTTATTTAATTACTGTTAGGTTGCATGAACTACTGCTTATCCTATGCATATCCAATTCTCGCTTATAGGATGGAACACGTTACTGTACCTGCTCTATGCTATCATTTTACGGAATAAAACTGCAGGTAACTAAAAGACACACGATATTTACGTGAAAACCACCCGGCTCAAAAAGTGATAAAAACCATGACCTACAGACATGTAGGATTTCCCCAGCAACTTCACTACAACAATGAGCCAACTGCAAATTAACTTACAAACTCTGCAACCTAATTCCTACAACTGCCTTGCTACCCGCACTATTACTAGCAAGCTATCTTCAAGCTAGACTCTAACTTGAAGTTACCATGCTTGTATCTACTTTAATGTTTCTATGTAAGCGGATAAAGATACAAGTCAATAAACCAACCTAATGCAAGATATCTAGACTTGTGAACTGGAAAGACATTAGATAGTAAAAAAGTTCCTTTAATCCTCCCTCTTGTACTAGGGACGCAACCCTGGATTCTTGAATATTCTTGGATATAACTTCTTTGCTCAATATTTTGAATTCTCTCTTTATGGGTGCGCAAACTTATTCTTGGAAAGACCTGGGTATTTATAACAATATGCTCCGCAGGTCAGTGAACACAAAATCCTTTCCTAGTCGGTCAATGACACGCACGTAGGGTTTGTGTAGTACTTGGATTCGTGCCTTGTGAGTCTGCTTCTAATACGTGTAGAATGCTTACTAATCCCTACAAATATTGTCACGATCGCGCGGGCACCTACCATTTCCCACCTTGGTAGGTGAACCCTTCCCTTACCCAACATGCAATCTATCAAAGTTGAAGAACAATGTAATAATAATAAATCTCAATATCAATTAAAAGAGAACAAGTGTGGACTACATTTTCTACCCAAGGCATCTGGTCTAAGTTAGCACAAGAGCTACTAATAAACACATAGGTCTGAATATATAACAAGAACTATTTGAATGTTGCCATACAAGGCTCATAACATCAAAAGGAATATTGCATGGAAATAGATGACATGTACACGAAGAATGGAAACTCGGGATGCGGATCTGGCAGTGGCTCACCCTAAGTCTCTAACAACACCGTCTCGGGAAACACTCTCGAGGATAAAAAATAGAACCTGTAACAGACTATGCACTCAAAAGATGAGTACAACAAGAGTAGCATCAGTACAAATAGTAGATACTGAGTAAGCATCATAGGCCGACTAAGATTAATTCACGCATATAAGCATAAAATCAACAAGATAAACAGATAAGCACATAATACCCAAACCAAGGTCACAGAATATCCCATAACCGAATCACAGCCTAAGATGAAACTTTTAAACCACAAGTCTATCGATTCTCAATAATCTCAAACGATAATCACAAAACCAAGTTCTGAACCTACGCAGAGTCACTACTCCACAATCTGACCTAGTCCATAATCCAATCTATGCCACCACAATGATACGAACAGGCCATACCAAATCAGACGTGAAGAGCCATATGATGATGCAGAATAATATGCAATGTTGTGCAATGCAACGCAATGCAATGCACTGGCCGAATACCTCAAACCTGTACACACATGCTAAAGGCATTATTCGCTCAATAGTCATGACCCATGGGAGACCCACGAAGTCCATATACCCCTCGCTCCGGAACAAACCTCGGATCACGAGTTCACAAATAGGCCTCATCCTCACCCCCTGTCAAATGACCCTTATATATATCACAAGATAGGCCACATCCTCACCCCCTATCAGATGTGTTTTATATACATATATTGTATGCAAGATGAGTATTCAAAATACGGTTCAAGTCTAGAATCCCAAATTTGAAACACCAACTCAAAAGTAAACATGATAAATCAATGAAATCAAATGCCAATGAAAGTATGAGTCACAATGCCATAAGCTATATCATGACTTAGAGAAATCAACTCAACCATGAAATGAATCATACAATCCATCTCAATCAACATAAAGAGTTTATGACACCCTTTACTTCCAAATAAAACAAGTACACCTCACAACTAAGTCTTATGTCACCAAAGTGCTCTATATTCTCATGTATCATCATCAGTACCAAGTCATAATTCGATATCAATATACATGTGAAATGAGAATGTATGCCATGCATGATATCATCATAATTATACAACACGATTCAGGCCTAATCTCATTATCCTTCCTTTCTCCGATGATAAAGGACACAACAAGAGAGAAATAGGTGTAACACGTATCACAACATAGCAATTAAGGCAACAAGCCTAATCACAATAACAGGGCAACAACCCACAATCAACCAACCTAATAGAATACAATCCCAGATTACCACAGTACGAATACAAATACACCATCACAATACGTAAATAACGGCGACAAGCCCACATAGTCAGAAGCCATACCAACCTAGGTAATATCCAACCAGACATCATGTCCGAAGACCTAATCATGCTTTCTCCTGTCAATTCTACAAAATATATACGTTTCGCTAATCAAAGTCCGACTAAGGTAAGTCGTAACCTACCTCGAATACAAAACAAGAGTCACGAACTACACCACACGAGCCTTCTATTTTTGAAGCGCCTAAGAACGATGGTAGTTTAGTAAATAACATCGCAAGTAAGTAAATGACCAAGACAACCAACTAATCAAACGAGAAATCAATTCGGGATAGGTTACTCAAAATACCCATAATGCCCCTAACAAGTCACGAAGGGAAAACGGGAAATTAAGGGTGAAATTACCTTACCTATAGTCCCAACAATCATAATCCTTAAATTCATAGGTTTCTAATCACATTAGACCCTTCAATTTCATCAATTAGTCAAAACCCCCAAATTTGGGTTCTAAGTTTCATAATTAGATTCTTGGACTATCAAGCAATTCAACCCTAGAATGTGTTAATCTATACTTCTAGATGATATAAACAGTAAGTTAATCAACAATAATCAATTTATACTAAGGGTTTCATGATTAGGAGCCTAGGTCTCATCACCCACCACTCTAGGACCTTAAACCACCATGGAAACTCAAAGAAGAAAGGTAAATAAGCAAGATAATGGGTTGGAACTTACCCCTAAAGATGATACCACCAAGTTTCTTCAATATTCGCCTCCCCAAGCTCTTAGAATTAGGTTTTAGAAGGTTTGGAATAATGATTCGAACTTAGGCATTAAAATAGTGGACTGATCTCGTCGATCCGCCACGGCGGTCCCAAGGATAGCCATGGCGGTCAAGCCTTCCGCCATGGCAGAATTTCATTAACTGCAGGTTCTCGCTATAGCGGGCCAAGATCTGCCATGGCAGTCCCGCTATAGCTGTACTGGGCTCGCCATGGTGAGAACATCAGCAACCAGAAAATTTGGTTTTTCACAAGTCAATCCCGAAATCTCGACATCAACCCGAGGCCTGCTGGACACAAACCAGCTATGCACACACACATAAAAATACAATACAAACTCACCTATGGCCTCAGAGTTCCCAACGAAAGTCAAATTCACTAAGTCAACCCCCAAACGGAATAAATCAAGTTTCTAACCAAGTGTCCAAAACACAATCAAACGCCTCAGGAACCGAACCATTCACCCCACCAAGTCATAATCAACCCTCCAGACCTCACGAAATCGACGAAATTTCAAAAAAGGTCCGTTTACCCAAAAGTCAACTATTAGTCAAACAGTTTCACTTAAAGATTCTAAATCCATCAGTTTTCCCTAGAAACGCTTTATAATCTCAGGAGTTGGTCAACAAGGGAAAATGGTCAAAAAACACATAACGACCATCAGATACCAATTGAACAATCGTTCGTCCTCGAACGAAGAAAGAGAGTACGAAAGCAGATGGTAACCAAGGAACCTGTATTATAACCACCCGTAAGCCTATATGGCGAGAAGTACGCCAAAACACTGCCCGTTCACCTTATCAATCAAACTTCCTTAATTAGCTCAAGATCCAATTTTTCCATATTTCCCATACTCGAATCTCCTTCACAACTGATCCCCGAATATAAGAACTGATTCTGCTGGAATTCTCTAATTCTATATAACCATACCTCTGAACTCGACCAATAGGTCCCACAACATTTCTCAAAATAACATGACCCTTTAGATATGAACACAATCATAGCCCACTCTGAACCGGTAAAATACTCTGATTCTGCTAAACTTTCTTTCACCCTTCTAAAGCCATACTTCACACCACAATTTCTTAGAAACTCACAAACACAAGTCCAAAACCATGACTTACTCTAGCCAGAAAAGAATACTTGACTTATCAAAGCAACTTAAGAAATTCCCTCAAGCTGATCTTACTCATAATCGACTTCGCTAGTTCCAAGTCTTTTTAAATCTTCAAATCACCATAATGGAAGCACCCACTGAGTACCTCGCCAAGCCAAGTCTGTAGGAAACCATCTGATCACTCTAAATGTCACATCCGAAACAGACGTAAGTGGCACCCACACTAGTCCTATAGTGGGCGAACCAATTCCTTAACCCATTATCAAGCCATTTTCAATTACTTAAATCAATTATAAAACATTACTCACGACTAAACGATAAAAAAATCTAACAATAATATAAATAAATAACAAGTGCAGAAATCTAGATATTACATCCCCAAAATCTCAAAGTCATTGTACAAGGACTCTAACCAACAATGTCTAAATAGAAGAGATAACTGTGTAAAATAAACATAATGTCTGGGATGAAAATAGACATCTGAAATAAAGAAAGATCTTCAGGCGGCATGGCACGGATACGATCTCACCCTCTAATCTTGGTAACGAATAACCTCAACTAGATTTGGAAGACGTCTCTGGCTCAAAATCTGCACTCAGAAAAAAAAAGTGCAGTAAGTGTAGGTCAGTACAAACAACATGTACTGGTAGGTATCATAGGCCGACTAAGAATAGTATTATGCATACATACATAAAATAAACGGAATAGGCAGACAGACACAACAAACATGAAGACACAACAAGTATCCTCGAATAGTCCTCACTCATAAACCAGTCACCAATCATCAACAAAGAACACCACTAGACAGGCCAAATGGAATGCAATAAATGATTAAAATCTCCATCTCTGTACACTTTTTTTTTAAGCAAAGCCACCAGAAAGGTGGAAATTTATTAATAAATAAAATATGTACATATCAATCCAAAAGTGATTGATCAAATAAATAAAATAACAATAGAAAGGAAAATCAACAAGTGGAAAATGGAAATACAGATTTTAGTTTAAAACACACTATTAACAACTATTAATCCAAGGGCCTTGACTTGATAACATCTATCACACCTTCAAAGTCTCACATGTGGCATATTTCAAATCAGTTGACTCATTCTTCAAGCCACTTAAATATAGTTTTGATCTTCTGTACAAACCAGCATCTGTATGGAAGCAAAAACCACTCTCAACTTTGTACCATTGTCAAAAGAGCATGAATCCTAGACTGGACATGTGTAGCATCCATATCAAGAAATGACACCTTAATATAGTTATTGTATCTGTCCATGCTAGTTCATACAACATTTGAATATGACTCTTCTACATATCTTGCTCATCAGCTTGGTGATCTTTCAAAAGTTGTACTTTTCTTTCAATGTTCAAACTGTCCCTAGCTTAATCCTTTGCATGAAAACCAGGTTTCTATGATACTTGATCCATACTTTGTATAGTCTGCTACTTAGATCATGAGCATCACACCATTTATACTAAGGAATGAGCATGCCAAGCACACTGATACCACCCTAATACAGATGCTGCAAATACTCACAATTAGTTGGCAAACTGTACTCAGTAATAGTTACAGTTCGGTTGTCAATCTGGTGCTTTGTCTTGAAGGGTTCTTATTCTCAAATTTGTAATTCCTCTCTTCTCCATATTTAGAATCCTCTTAGCTTGACTTGGCAATTCCTGAAAATTATGAAACTGAACTGAACCTGCAAAAACAAAAACCAAGTTAGTTAAAAAATCTGCAAGCCCATTTCCTTCTCTATGTATATGCTCCACAGATACTCTTTGATCATCCATCATCCTCTTGATATCTTCCACCAACATTGAAATTCTCTAAGAGACCTTCCATTCATCATTTAAAATCTTCTTCATGGTCATGGAATCTGTTTCTATGATCAATGGAAAAAGCTACTTTTCCACACAGTACCTTAGTCCCATTCTAATAGCCTCAGCCTCAGCCATAATATTTGTTCCATCTGTCAAAGTTTTAGCAGCTACATACTCCAAATCTCCCTCTTCATGTCTGATACAAAAAGCAGCAGAACTTGGTCCTGGATTTCCTTTAGCAGCTCCATCATGTTATAGCCCGTATTTTGTGCGTTCGGATATTTCGAGATGGTCGTGGTAAGTCAAGGGCAAGACCATTTTCAAAAATTATTTTAATGTACAATTTGGTTATGAATATTATTAGTAAGGAAATATTGGGAAAGGCTAAGGGCAAAAAGGAAAATTCGCAAAGTGGCTCATGGTAATATTGTGGAAGGCTAGGGGCAAAATGGGAATTTCACAAATAATTCAAGAAAGTTCTTGAATGAACCATGGTAGCCGTCCAAGCAAAGGGTGGGCTTGGCCCACATGGATAATTAATTAGGCTTATATATATGACTTGCTAGTCATATTTCTCATACAAAAACTCTAGAAACTTGGAGAAAAAAAAGAACAAGAAAGAAAGAAAGAGAAGGGCCATTCGGCCATGTCCCAAATTTTTTTTTCCATGAAGTTGATCAAGAAAAATTATTTTCTTTTAGCTTTTCTACTAATTGGAAGGTCCTTAAAAACATGGAATGATTGTTGGAGAAAGCCAAGCATCCATTTGGGTGATTTGCAAACCTTAGTCAAGTGAGAAGACAAGTGGAGGAAGGTAAGATTTAATCTCCTTTCCTATGTGTTAGAGGTGATTTGTGAATGTTGTGGTATGTAGAAATGGATGAAATTCATGAAATATGTGTGTGTAGGGAGGTGGCCGTGTGAGTGGTTCTTTGTGTAGAAATGATGAATTAATTTTATTTAGTATATTGATGGTTATAGTTGTGGATTCCATGATGTAAAATAAGAATTTAATGGTTTGAGATGAAGTTGTAATCGTTTGTGGATTATGGAAGAAGTTAATGTGATATTAGTATGGTTTCTTATGATTATAAGAATGAATGATATTGCTAAAGTATAGATTGTTGATGTAGTTTATGAATTTGGAAGAAAGGAAATGTGTTGTTAGTGTTCTTGTGGAATTTGGAAAAATTCGGGTAGTGTATGTGTTGGTTGGGCCATTTAAAATGTTGTGCGGGTTGTTGAAGTGTTCTTGAATATTGTTGAATGGTTTCGGATTAGTATTTGAATATGCGAACAATTATGAATTGAAAATAAAGGAAATGTTATTGAATTATGTAAAAGGAGCTACTAATGTTGGAATGTATTTTGAACTAATTGTTGAAGTTGGAAGATATGATTGTTGATATTGTTGTTGATAATTTGGCCGAGTTGAATTCTCGGATTGTTGTTGATAAATTGGCCGAGTTAGATTCTCGGGGATGGTGTATTTACAGGGGAAATGCTGCCGAAATTTCGGCAGATTATAAGTGAAATTATTTGAGAAGCTAAGGCAAGTGAATGACAATGAATCTAATGATTATGTGAATTCTTTTGTATGTAGACTAGCAAGCTTGGATAAATAAGCGAAGCTAATAGGACGTGGAGCAGGTATGTAAGGCTTACCCTTTCTTTCTTTTGGCATGTCCTAGAGCTCAGTAAGGTATGACATGACACGCACCTTGGGGTAGCTCTACTCTTTGATTCCGAGCTTGGTTATGATGCTTATTCTCTTTTGTCATGATCATGTTTCATATGGATGAGGCTATTGTATGATTAATAAATGAATAAGCTACTTCACATGGTTTTGATATGTATCCATGATTCCGAAGCTCCGTTTGATATGTTTCCGAGTTTGTCTATGATTCTTATTCACTTTTGATATGAGTACGCTCGATATAGTTAAGCTTATTATATGATTGAATAACGAGATGAGCATAAAGAATTTTGTTTCTAAATGAGTTCTGTAAGTTTTAATGTCCCTAACTTTCGTAAAAGATCTTGGATTTGCTTTGAAACGTTCGTAAAAGTTCTGTGGTAAAACTGTCCGTAACTTTCTCATATTAAACCGGATTGACTTGAAACGTGTTTATGATCCTTCAAATGTGGTAAGAGTATGTCTCTGTCGAGTCTTGATTTATGTGCATGTGGTTTCGCACTACTCTGTTCGTGCAAGTCTCAGTATGTCCTTCACTGCGTCCCGGGCAAGGGTATGTTCTCGTGCGTACTTCTCTACATTGTTCACCGCGTCCCTCTCACTTGCGGGTCGGGGCATGTTATATATGATATGATGACATTATGATGTGATGACGGGGTGGTGGCCAGGATGGCACATGATTTATTCACCGCGTCCCGCAAAAGAGGGCCGGGGCACGTTACATTCATATATGATACATGACATTGGCATACATGACCTCATTCACCGCGTCCCTCACTGGAGGGCCGGGGCACGTTATATGCATACATGATATATGATTTACCGCGCCCCTCACTGGAGGGCCGGGGCACGTTATATGCATACATGATATATGATTTACCGCACCCCTCACTGGAGGGCCGGGGCACGTTATATGCATACATGATATATGACTTATCGCGTCCCTCACTGGATGGCCGGGGCACGTTATATGCATATGGGATATATGATTCTGACATGCATGATCCGTGTTTGAAAAGTAAGCTCTTTTGGCACTCTGGATGATTCACTTATTTTCTGTACTTCTTCTGACATACGACATCGGTATACATGATTTGTGTCTGGAAGGTAAACATTTTGGTATTCTGGATAGTGTACTTACTCTGGTACTGGTTGTTTCGGTTATGGTTCTCCCTTCTGTATTTCATGCCTTACATACTCAGTACATATTCCGTACTAACCCCCTTTCTTCGGGGACTACGTTTCATGTCGCGCAGGTACACCCAGATGCGTTGAAGCTATTATAGAAGATGTTCCAGCGAAGTTGGCAAACTCCATTTGCTCCTGGGGTGTTGCCGAGTCAGAGTATTATGCTGTGATGTTTGTTCGGAGTTAGAGACTTTGCAGACAGAGTCATGGGTATAGGATCTCAGTTTTGTAAGCGGCTCCATCAGTCGATGTGTCTTATGTATTATGTTATGGATTCCATAAGATTACAGATCTGATTTGATTTGAGAACGATAGAAGAAAGATTTTGAAAGCTTACTATGTATTTTACTTTTATTTGATTTCAGAGTCCGAAGAGATTATGTATGTAATAAGAGTCTGTGGGTTCGCTCGGCTCCGGATATGGGGTTGGGTGCCCATCACACCCTAGGGAGATTAGGGTGTGACACATCAATATTACACTTGTAAACTCCAGATGCAGGTCTCCTCCATTTAATAATTCTGCATATAACAGTAGGCTTATATCCTTCAAAGAACTGAACAATCTGATGCCATATAGTTGGAATATTCAGCCCAGGAAACTGAACTTTACATAACATACGAATGTTCATATTTATGTCATCTAGCACTCTATTCAGATTCATAGTACCACCATGAAGCCTATTGTTTCTCCACTTTCATATTTGCCACACAATAAAAGCAGGCACTGCTTTGTATATGGTCTTCATTTTGAAATGGCATTTTTCTTCCCACCAACTTCTTATGGCATGTTTGACCTGAACACAATTCATGCTCAATCCAGCCCCTATATTAAAGTATCTCCATACCTTTGTAGCCAAATCTCCACACAGAAATAGATGGTTTGTAGTCTCCATCTGAGCATTATGACAGCAGCAACACTTTGAAACTAATGGAATGCCAATACTTGCCACCACTTCATCAATTGGGACTTTAAACTTCCACAATCTCCACATGAAGAATTAAATTTTAAAAGGCACACCTTTGATCCACATATTCTGAAATGGCACTGTTACATTAGCTTTTTGTCTCAGTAACTGCCATGCACTACTTACTGTAAACCTGCCTGTACTTGTCATTATCTACCAAGGTTTATCCCATTCATTTGATGCATATTTAATGTCAATTTCCTGTATTATATACTGCACAATATCTTCAGGAAATAGCTGCATGAGTTTGCTGATATTCCATCCTCCATCTGTCATAAGTTCAGAAACATCTTCAGCATGCTCATTGATTTGCCAGGACTGGGGTGTTATATCCCGTATTTCGTACACTCGGATATTTAAAGGAAGTCATGGTAAGTTAAGGGCAAGTCTATTTTCCAAAATTATTTTAATGTAAAAGTTGTTTATTAGTATGGAAATATTGAGAAAGGTTAAGGGTAAAAAAGGAAATTCACAAAGTGGTTCATGGTAATATTGTGGAAGGCTAGGGGCAAGATGGGAATTTCACAAAATATTCAAGAAGGTTCTTGAAGGGGGCCATGTTGGCCGTGTGGCATATAAGTATATGACCACATTTTTATTTAATGAGGCTAATTATAAATATATATGGGCTAAAGCTTACATAAGAAGATACATAGTCTTCTTTGTTTATTTTTAAGAAACTTCAAGAAAAAGGGAGAAGGGGCATGTGTCCATATGATATTTGATGAGGCTAAAAATATATATGTGGACAATTTCTCACAAAGCAAGACAATTATTCATGAAAACTCCAAGAAGAAAACTTGGAGAAAGAAAATAAAGGCCATTCGGCCATGATTCCATAATATGAGGTTATAGAAATTGATCAACGAAAATTATTTTCTTCTATTATTTCAACCAAATGGAAGGCCCTCATCAACATGAAGGAGTTGTTGGAGCAAGGAAAGCCTTTATTTGTGTAATTCACAAGTCCTAGCCGAGTGGAGAAGTCAAAGGATGAAGGTAAGATTTAATCCCCTTTTCTATGTGTTGGAGATGGTTTGTGAATGTTGTAGAATGTAGAAATGGATGAAATTCATGAAATAGGTGTGTATAGGGATGTGGCCGAATAGGGGTTGGATTGGTGAGATGTGATGAATTGATTTTACTTAGTATTTTAATTGTTGTTGTGGTAGATTCTATGATGTAAAATGAGGATTTGATGGTTGGAAATGAAGTGTGATCGTTTGTGGAGTATGGAAGAAGTTAGTGTGACATTAGTATGATTTCTTATATTTGTAGGAATGATAGTGCTAATGTGTAGGTTGTAAATATAATTCATGAATTTGGAAGTGAGACATGTGTTAGAAGATTGTAAGTTGGGTTGTTGTGATTGAATTTGAAAGAAGGAAGTAGGTTGTTATTGTTCTTGTTGAATTTGGAAGGTTTCGGGTGAAGTAGTATGTTGATTGGGTCGTTTTGAATGTTATGTGAATTGAATTGAATATAAATGAAATGTCGTTGAATTGTATGACAAAGGTTGTTAATTTTAGAATGCGTCTTGAATTGATTGTTGATGCTGTTGGCATGATTGTTGATATCGTTGTTGATAATTTGGCCGAGTTGAATTCTCGAATTGTTGATTAATGATTTGGCCGAGTTAGATTCTCGGGGATGGTGTATTTACAGGGGAGATGCTGCCGAAATTTCGGCAGATCATAAGTAAATTTATTTGAAAGATTAAGACAAGTGTGTGTGACGATGAATCTAATGATTATGTAAATCTTCTTGAATGCAGACTAGAGATAACGAGCTTGGACAATTAAGCGTAGCTAATAGGACGTGGAGAAGGTATGTAAGGCTTACGCTTTCTTTCTTTTGGCATGATCCTTATGAAACGAGCAGATGACGTATATGTATGATTTCAAAGAATTTCTATTCTTAGAGCCACTAGGATGGCTAATATTCTTGACCTCCATAAGCTATTTCATATGGTTTTGATGCGTATTTATGATGTCCGAAGATCTATTTGATATGTTTCCGAATGGCATTCGAGAGATAATTGATATGACTAATGTCTTGATTTTCATATGATAGCACGTTTGATTATTCCATTGAGTCTTTGATATATTTTGATACGTACATATGGTTCCAAAAGCTCTATTTGATTTGATCCATAACGATATTCGAAAGGTACCTAACATGATTGTTGCTTTGATTTTCCAAAAATAGCTTCTGAAACGTTCATAGAAGGTTCTGTACTAAAACGTCCATAACTTTTTCATACTAACTCGGATTGACTTGAAACGTGTTTATGACTTTCAAGTGTCGATTTATGTACGTACCCTATCGAGTCTTAAAGATTTGTTCTATGTGCATATGGATATGAAGCGACACCTTATGAGATTTATGATCTTATTCTATGTTCCCTTAACGCTGTTATTCGTTGTTAGTCTCATCTTATAATAATTGTTCCTTCAAGGTGAGACAAAGCCATGATGGTTATTCCATAATATAATCGGAGGTTACCGACCTTACGTCACTCCGATGGAGTCATAGCGTTTGATTGGGCTCTTTTGCATGCTTATGTTGGATGATTACACCGCGCCTATATGGGCGGGTAGCACCGTTAAGGCGGGCGGCTTATGGATGATTACACCGCGCCTATACTGCCGGGCAGCACCGCTAAGGCGGACGGCTTATGGATGATTACACCGCGCCTATACGGCCGGGGAGCAGCGCTAAGGCGGGCGGCTTATGGATCATAACACCGTGTCTATATGGCATGGGCAGCACCACTAGTGGGCGGCATAAGATGATTACCCCGGACGCGGGAGGCCCGGACGCGGGCTAATGATGTTATTCGAATCAGATAGTTATGTATGAGTATGTAATATGTGAATCGGTAAGAACGAGCATGCATGATTCCGCCTTAAGGGGTAAGCAGATACAATCATACTTTATTCCTATGGTTTTTTTTCCATATATTTCCTTATACGTTTTCGTAAATGCCTTACATACTCGGTACATTACTCGTACTGACGTCCCTCCTTGTGGACGCTGCGTTTCATGCCGCGCAGGTACACCCAGATGAGTAGAAGCCATTATAGAAGATGTTTCAGCGGAATTGGCAAGCTCCATTTGCCCGTGGAGAGTTGCCGGGTCAGAGTATTATGCTATGATGTCTTGTTCGAAGTTAGAGACTTTGCAGACAGAGTCATGGGTATAGAATGTCGGTATGTAAGCGGCTCGACCAGCCGATGTGTTATTGTGTTTCATGTTACAAGTTTTATGTGACGATAGAATTTATTTGAATTGAGTACGATGAAAAAAAAGATTTTGAAAGCTTTACTATGTATTTAATTATATTTGATTTAAGAGTTCAAGGAGACTATGTATGTAATAAGAGTTAGCGGGTTTGCTCGGCTCCGAATATGGGGTCGGGTGCCCATCACACCCTAGTGAGATCGGGGTGTGACATGGGGAACCACATAGCTAAGAGCACCTAGCTTAGTCCAATTGTCAAACCAAATGTTTGAACTTCAATCTTTGGCTCCCACCAGATTTCCTGTTCTATACTTTCCCTTGCTTCCAACATCATCTTCCAGACTTGTGACCCTCCCTTCCATTGAACCACCTGAGGAATTTGTTTTTTACAGTATTTATTCCACATGAAATTAGCCCAGAGAGAACTAGTGGTTCTAAACTTCCACCAGAGTTTAGCACATAAAGCTTTGGATATGTCATAGATAGACCTGAAACCTAAAACTCCTTCATGTTTGGGAATGCACATGTTAAGCCAAGCTGCCCAGTGTCTGCATCTTCCTTCCTCCTTATTATTCCAAAAGAACCTGGCAAAGATCCTGTGAAGTTCCTTTATAACACATTTAGGAGGCCTTATAGCAGATAAAACATGAATTGGGATACTTTGAAGGACACTTGTAATCAACACTGCTTTTCCTCCATAAGACTGTAACTTGCCTTTCCAAGTTTGTAACCTGTCTTTGACTTTCTTCAATAATTCAGTATAATCCACTTTCCTTTTACTGGCATGAGTAATTGGTACTCCAAGATATGTAAAAGGAAATTGTCCTCTCACAAATCCTGTTACTATTGCAACCTGCTGACTTAACTCATGTGACACTTTGCTGAACATATAAAAAGAACTTTTACTCTTGTTTATCAGCTGTCCAGATATTTTCTCATATTCCTGAAGAGTATCCATGATCATCTATAAAGATTGGTTATCTGCTGCAGAAAAAATGATTGTATCATCTGCATATGCCAGATGATTCAACTCAGCACTCCACTTTGGCATCCCATATCCAACAAAACCAGGCTGATCAAACAAAGAATTTAGTGCCCTTGAAAGAACTTCTGCAGCTATAATGACTAGAGCAGGAGAGAGTGGATCCCCTTGCTTGACACCCCTTGTAGAATGAAAGAAACCATATGCCTGGCCATTTAGGAGAACAGAATACCAATTATTTGCCAACAGCCTCCATATAAGGTCAATGAAAAATGGAGATAATCCCATATTTCCCATCACTTTATAGAGGTACAACCATGAGACCCTATCATATGCTTTTGCCATATCCAACTTAATCACAACATTTGCTGGTTTTCCTCTCTTCCTTATATCAGTTACAATTTCTTGTGTCAACAACACATTCTCAAGTATATTCCTGCCCTTAACAAAACCAGATTGATTTGGAGAGATCACCCTTGTAAGTAGCTTGTCTAGTCTGTCATGAACTACTCTTGATATGACCTTATTCATAAAGTTGCTAAGACTTATAGGTCTCATATCAGAAAATGCCTCAACAACATTCTTCTTTGGCAGCAAAACCAAATTAGTGTGAGTGATTGACTTGGGAAGAGTCTGTCCTTCAAAGAAAGCTTTAATAACACTATATACATCAGCCTTGATCACCTCCCAACACTTCTGACAAAATATACCAGAAAATCCATCAGGGCCACAGGCACTGTCCCCATTTAATTCAAATACTGCCTTCTGTACTTCCTCCATAGTAGGTTGTTCAGCAAGTAGTATATTATCCTTCTCTCTGATCAGCTCTGGAATATGATTAAAATTTGGAGAATCTTGACTAACCTCCTCATGAGTAAATTGCTTATGGAAAAAGTTGACAGCTTCAGCATATCTCCATCTCTGTATACACATGTTAAATGGTAATTTTTTCCCTAAATGGCCATGACCTGCAAGGGACCCATGGTGTCCATGTACTACTCGTTCCGGAATAAACCTCAGACTACAACCTCATAATTAGGCTCCATCGTCACCCCCGGTCAAATGTGCCTTAAGCGATGTATATGTCCCATCCCAATCATCATCAATAAATGCCTCATAATCATATCACAAGAATAGCTCAAGAATACGTATCACGTCAACACTAATGAAGTATAATCAAATAACACAAGTCACAATAAGACTCACAAATAATCTGCTCTATGATAATATAATATGTAGCTATCTCAATTCATCTCTGAAGGGTATATATGAACACCTCCCTTTCAAGGGTCTCAAGAATACAATTCAAGTTTATCAACCTCAACAATAGAGAATTACTTCACACAATTTAATCATACAACTAACAACAATCACCCAAACTCCATGTTCGAAAACCTAGGCATGCTTTCTCCCATAAATTCTGCGACATATACAATCAACTAATCAAAGTTTAATTCAAGCAAACCGTAACCTACCTCAAAGAATATTTGAGCAATGGAATCACTTTGCAACAACCTTTCCCTTTCGCAATGCCTTAGAACCTTCAAAGTCTAGAAATCGTAATGCTAAGTAAGTAATGGAGTATTAACTCAATAATAACAATTTGGGGAAGACAATCCTTCCACTTCTAGCCTTAATCAATGGTTCACTTTCATTAGGAACATATTCATCTTAATTCTAGTATCAACAATCATATCAACTCTATTTATGTGTTCTATAATCAATTCAACCCTACAAATCTGATTTTAGCCAAAGTTCTCATTTTTATTGGAACCCTAGGTCTCAACAAGCAATTTCCATCATTGAATATCCAATTCTCATCCTAGGAAGTATTAATCTCTACTCTTAGATGATTAAATAACAATAAACAATAAGCCATTAGTATTCTAGGGTTTTCTTGGTGTTTGTGTTCTACCCTTCGATTCCCGTTAAGGGTCTTTTGATTGAAACAAGAATCTAATATGAACATTAAGCGAAGAAAGTTAGTGATTAAGGCTTACCTTTGATCGAGAATAGTGTCCTAGCCTTAGAAATTCGCCTCTATGCTCTTGGGAACTGTTTTGGGGATTATGAGAAGTGTGGGCATGAATTAACTACTTAAACTCGTCATTAGACTTAAGAGGGCTTTGTTGCAACCACTAAAGTCTCGTTGTAACAGACTCGTTATAGCGAACGGGGCCTTCACTGTAACACTCTGGGATTTTCCCACCCTTTGTTGCAGTGAACCCAGTCTTCACTGCAATGATCTCGCTACAACAAAGAATTATCGTTGCAGCGAGGCATTGTGAACCACTGAGCACGGAAATTCCAACATTTTTATACTTAGTTTCTCAAAATCATTCTAAGGCCCTATGAACACAAGCCAACAAACAAACCAAGTTAAACACACATCACAGAGTCACTTACAAGTCACAAAACACAACACAACCAAATTATTTAGGTCTGCTCATTTTTAGCCTCGGGAAAGTACTAGCAAGGATAGAATGGTCAAAGCACGCATAACGACCAAGCGGGTCGTTACATCAGATACTAATTGAATAACTGTTTGTCCCCGAATGGACAAAAGGGAAGGAAACAAGGGGAAAGGTACCTGACTCACCGAAAAGATGGGGAAACGTATTATGCATATCAGATTCGGTCTCCCAAGTGGCTTCCTCAACGCGACGACTCTTCCACTCGACCTTAACTAACGCGATTTCTTCCGACCTAACTTACGCACCTCCCCTATCTAATACAGTAATAGGCTCTTCCTCACAGGACAAATTCTCATCTAACAAAACCGATTCCCAATGAATGATATAGGACCTATCACCATGATACTTTTTCAACATGGAGACATGAAACACCGAATGAACACCGGACAAACCTGGGGGTAAAGCTAACTCATACGCTACCTTCCTCACACGATTAAGAATCTCAAACGGGCCAATAAATCTAGGACTAAGCTTACCTTTCTTCCCAAATCTCATCACACCCTTCACGGGTGAGACTTTCAACAACACTTGTTCCCCAATCATAAACTTAAGATCCCGGACCTTTCGATCTGCATACTCCTTCTGCCTACTCTGAGCTACTAAGAGCGTTTCTTGAATCACCTTGACTTTATCTAGAGACTATCTCAACAAATCAATACCCCAAGGTCTAACCTCAAATGCATCAAACCAGCCAATAGGTGGTCTACACTTCCTCCCATAAAGTGCCTCAAACGGAGCTACATCAATACTCGAATGATAACTATTATTATAAGCGAACTCCGGCAATGGTAAAAAATGGTCCATATGACCACCGAAATCAATCACACACGCTCGAAGCATGTCCTCAAGGACCTGAATCATCCGCTCGGACTGACCTGAATCATCCGCTCGGACTGACCGTCTGAGGGTGGAAAGCTACTAATTCGGACTGCAAGGTCTTCTAAAAATTCGATGTAAACTGAGGACCCCTATCAGAGACTATGGAAATCGGAACCCCATGCAGTCTAACATTCTCACAAATGTAGATCTTGGCTAACTTCTGTGCATTTTGAGTAAGCTGGACCGGAATAAAATGTGTAGACTTAGTCAACCGATCAACAATGACCCAGATCGAATCAAACTTACCCAAGGTCTTTGGAAGACCCACCACAAAATCCATGGCTATCCTCTCCCACTTCCATTCAGGAATGGGCATCCTCTGAAGAGTAGTACCGGGTCTTTGGTGCTCGTACTTAACATGCTGACAATTTAAACACTTGGAAACATAATCAGCTATATCATGCTTCATCCTAGCCCATCAGTAATGTTGCCTTAGATCACGGTACATCTTGGTATCACCAGGATGAATAGAGTATCTGGAACTGTAGGACTCCTCTAAAATCGTCTGAATCAAGTTATCAACTCAAGGAACGCACACGCGCCCCTTAACTCTCAACACGCCCTCTTCATTAATCACGGCCTCCTTGGCCTCACCACTCATTTCCTTGTCTCGAATTTTGCATAAACTTGGATCATCGCATCGTTTTGCCTTAAATTGATCAAGAAGAGATGACCTCGCCTTAATAAAAGCCGACACTCTGCGAGAACCAGATAAATCAAGTCTCACCAAACTGTTAGCCAGAGTCTGAACTTCCATTGCCAACAGACGTTCTGAAGTGATCAAATGAGCTAAGCTGCTCATACTAGCTGACTTCTTGCTCTAGGCATCCGCTACTACGTTTGTCTTGCCAGGATGATAGAAAATAGTAACATCATAATCCTTTAAAACTCCATCCACCTCCGCTGCCTAGGATTTAAATCCTGCTGAGTAAACACGTGCTGTAGACTATGATGATCAGTGAATATCTCACAATGGACACCATAAAGATAGTGCCTCCAAATCTTCAATGCAAACACCACTACTGCCAACTCTAAGTCATGAGTAGGATAATTATTTTCGTGAATCTTCAATTTCACGGAAGCATAGGTAATAACTCTCTTATCCTGCATCAACACAACATCCAAACCTGAACGAGAAGCATCACAATAAATCACAAAATCTTTACCCTCTATGAGAAAAGCAAGAATCGATGTTATAGTCAACAAAGTCTTGAGCTTTTGAAAGTTCTCTTCAAACTTATTGGACCACTGAAAAGGTACCTCCTTTTTAGGCAAACGGGTCAAGTGTGAAGCAATGGAAGCAAACCCCTTCACTAATCGATGGTAGTAACTAGCCAAACCCAGGAAGCTGCGAATCTCTTTCACTGATGTGGGCCTAGCCCAATCTCTGCGGCCTCAATCCTTTCGGGATCAACTATTATCCCCTTTTTCTAAACCACATTCCCTAAAAAAGACACCAAATCAAGATAAAATTCACACTTAGAGAATTTAGCATACAATTCCCTATCCCTCAGCAACCCAAGGACAACTCTCAGATGTTTGTCATGATCTTCCCTGCTCTTTGAATAAATCAATATATCATCAATGAATACAATAACAAAAGAATCTAGGAATGGCTTAAAAATTCGGTTTATCAAATCCATAAAAGCAGTAGGGGCATTAGTGAGCCCGAAAGACATGACAAGAAACTCATAATGCACGTATCTAGTTCAGAAGGCTATCTTAGGGATATCCTCAGTCCGAATCTTTAACTGATGGTAGCCCAATCTCAAGTCAATTTTAGAGAACACACATGCTTCCTGAAGCTAGTCAAACATATCATCAATGTGAGGGAGAGGATATTTATTTCGAATGGTGACTTTATTTAACTGGCGGTAATCAATGCATATCCGCATAGTCCTATGAGTGCCCCACGGAGAGATACTCGGATGAATAAAACCCTTACTGAGAAGGTCTTGAAGCTGTTCTTTCAATTCTCTCAGCTCTACTGGAACCAAACGATATGGAGGGATAGAAATAGGGGGAGTCCCCGGTTTTAAGTCAATGCAAAAATCAACATCACGGTCTGGTGACATAACAGGTAGGTCCTCTGGAAACACCTCTGCGAACTCACAAACTACAGGAACTAACTCAAGTGGTGGAATCTCAACATTAGTATCTCAAATATGCGCCAAATAAGCCAAACACCCTCTCTCAACTAGTTTCTTAGCACAAACATAAGAGATAATTTTCTTTGGGGAGGGATTAAGGTTTCCTTTCCACTCAAGTGTAGGTACTGGGCATAGCTAAGGTGATGGTTTTAGCATGACAGTCTAGTATAGTATGGTAGGTAGCTAACTAACTCATACCCAGAATAACATCAAAATCTACCATGTCTAAAATCATTAAGTCTACCCAGGGACCATAACCCATAATTGTAACAGTGCAAGATCAAACACTTTATCTACAACCACAGAATCTCCAACCAGAGTAGACACGTGATTAGGAGTATTAAGCAAGTCACGAATCATATCAAAACTCCTAGAAAAGTAAGTAAACACATATGAAAATGTGGAGCTCGGATCAAATAGTGTAGAAGCCTACCGGTGACAGACTGAGATAGTACCTGTGATAACTGCATATGAGCCCTTGGCCTCTGTCCTGCCTGACATAGCTTAGCAATGGGCACGCCCACCACTAGCCTGAGTACCTCCACAGTCCCCCTGAACTGTCTGAGAATGTCACAACCCATTTTCACTAAGTCGTGCAGGCACTTACCTTTCCCACCTTAGTAAGCGAACCCTTATCCCAACAATCATAAAATCATAAATAAGCGGAAGAAGATAGAACAACGTAAGCCTCACGATAATAGTATAAGAAAATGCGGAAGTAAATGAAATACACCCCAGTATCTGGTCTGGTCATACAAGAGCATCTAACTAAATACTATAAGTCTGAATCATAATAATACATAAGTAGTCTCTAAGATCATGTCTCAGAATGGAAATAAAGACATAATGATAGAAAGAGTCTTTAGGCAGTGAACGTCCTCATGCTCACCCTGAAGAACTCGAATCCGCAATCCTCGAATATCAGCCACGAGGAGTAGAAGTCGATCTCACCTGGTACTCTGCATTCATAAAAAAATGCAGCTAGTGCAGGTCAGTACAAACAACAAGTACTGGTAGGTATCATAGGCTGACTAAGATTAGCTAATGTATATAAAGACAACAAAGCAAGATAAACACATAAACCAACAAGCACTTGTCAACATGAATCCATATCCACAGTACAAGTCATCACCTATGTTATAGCATCTATACCTAACTGTGCCAAGTCTCAGTATAATCAATCTGAACCAGTATATCATAATAGTATCACAACATATCACCAGAAATCAAAAGGCACAATGCAATGCAATGCAATAATGTATGTATGATGAATGCAATACATATGCACCTTTGTACAACATGTCCCGGATGGAATAATTCCACGTCTCGATGATCATGACTCGTGAGGGACCCGCAAAGTTCATGTACCACTCTCACGATCCCGACAAAGATCTCGGGCATCTGACACTCAATCGTTCCCGGCAAGAAACCTCGGGCAACGTACACTCAGTCATTCCCAGCAAAATACCTCGGGCAACGTACACTCAGTCCGCTCTGATAAATGATCTCAGATCACGGACTGTTATCTTTCTTTTACGTCTCCTGCAGAAACCTCAGAGGCTATACTCTCTCACTCATCATCATCAGTAACATAACCATGCAATATCAATGAATCATGGAAATGAGTATGAATACAATGCAATGTAATATCAACAACCAATTCAATCAATAGCCATATATATAATAAGGCTACACAATAAGCCACAATGGAATCACAATTCTCAAACAGTACCTCCCATGGCACACAAGTAATATCAATAATAAAGCTACACAATAAGCCACAATGAAATCACAATTCTCAACAGTACCTCCCAAGGCACACACATAATATCAATAATAAGGCTACGCAATAAACCACAATGGGATCACTATTCTCATCTCAATATCAATCAAGTAAAGTACCGCAATATCATGACCATAATATATCACTAATCACCAATATCTGAGGTCTCAATCGTGGCAATGAGCCAATAAGTAAATAGAACAAGATAAGGCAACACAGCGCAATGGGGTGGCTATCCCCCAATTCACACAACAAGGCCCAACCTAAAGCAATATCCAACCCAACTTCAAATTCAAAGGTTTACATGCATTCTTCGACAATATCATCTAAACATAAGCTTCACTAATCGAAGTCTCACCATAAGGTAAACCATAACCTACCTGGAGAGCCGAATAACAATGTCTCTAATAATCAAACCTTAGTCTTTTCCTTCCTTTGAGCCTTGAGATAATGGAAGTCTAAACATATCCGAATCATGAAATTAGAATCAAGAAGAACATCATTCAAACCTTACTTCTATTCAAGACCTAAATCCCAACCTATGGAATGGGGTTTGTGAACTAGAAAGATGGAATAAGGAATCTATAGGTCTCATCACGAAATTAATGTTCTAGGCGATCAATTCGCATCAATTATAAGCTAGAAGAACTAACAAATCACTTAATTTTGGATTCCATGCAAAACCCCCAAATTTGGGTATAAACCATAACTTTAATTCTCACAAATTAGTTAATAATAGTGAAGGAATCATGTTTACATATCTACTACTCATCAATTCCATACTTAATCAAGCTTAATCCACCAAAAAATCAAGGTTTTATAATTAACAGATTATTCAAGAAAGAAACCCAAAAATCCTCTCTTATTCTCCAAGTTCTATGGAGTTACTAGCATGAAGTCTTTCTTAGGAAAGGTAATGAAAGAGATTGAGATTAGAGAACTTATTCTCAAGAGAAATCTGACCAAAGCCTCTTCAAATCGCCTCCGAGATGCTAAGGAAATGTAATATAAGGAATGGAAGGAAATAAGGGTTTCCAAAGGCTTTTAAATTAGAAAACTGCTCGTCGGCCGCTTTTACGGTCACCCGATCGCTTTTGTGGTCACTAAACACCAAATTTTTTCTGGTGCCTTCCAAACTTGGAATCGACACTTGGAATCATCCCGGAACCTCCTGGACACAAACCAAGTATGCAGATACACATAAAAATATGTGACGAACGCACTCGTGGCCTCGAAATTTCCATCAGAGGTCTCGTTGCCCAAGTCAACCCCGATACCTCAAAATAACTTTCCAACCCAAGTCCTAAAATGCACCTGAGTGCATTGGGAACCAAACTGAATATACACACCAGTTCTAAATGACCATCCGGACCTCTCGAAATCGACGAGTATTCAAAAAGGTCCGTTTACCCAAAAGTCAACTATAAGTCAAACGGTTTTTACTTAAAAGCCAAATTTTTCAAAAGTCACAACAAAACTCACTCCAGTGCCTAGGGAACCATACCACCTGTCCCACGGGTCAAAATGGTAATAATAAGGCTCGGGGATGGATCAAGGGGGTAAAATGGTCAAAAACACAATAACATCGGTCATTACATTAGATACCAATTAAACAATCGCTAGTCCTCGAATTACAAGGAAGAGAACAGGGAAAGATACCTGAGCCCGAAACAACTGGGGATATCTCAAACACATATCGGGCTTCTTCTAATAGGAAAGATTTTCATCGAACAAAACTGAATCCCAACAAATGATATAGGAACCATCAGAATGGCATTTGTTCAACATAGAAACATGGAAGACCGGATGAACACCTGACCGGGCTGGTGAAATACTAACTCATAACACACAGGATCAATACAACAGATAGTCTCAAGCAGGCCAATACACCTCGGGCTCACTTGCCCTCCTTCCCACATCGCATGACACTATTGTTGGGTATAATATTCAGAAAAACCTGATCGCTCACTTTACCAGTCACCACTCTCTAAACTTAGCTCAAGCTCCAATTTTCATATCTCCGTATTCAAATTTCCCTCGCAACTGATCCTCGAATAAACAAATTACTTTTGCTAGAATCCTCTGATTTGGTAAAACGACAACTCTGAACGTGATCAATAGGCCCCACAAACACTTTCACAAACTAAAGGAATCCTTTGAAACATGGCCACAAACCATAGCCCATTCTGAACCAGGAAGATATTTGGATTACGTTAACCTTTCCTTCGCACTTGCTAATGCCATTTTTCGCACCGCGATTTCTTAGAACACCTGAACACACACACCACAAACCCGATACCATGACTTACTCTCGCCAGAAAGAATCCTTGATTTTTCTGAGTTCTCTATGCAATTCCATCAAAACTGATCTTACTGATAGCCAACTTTGCTAGTTCCAAGTCTTCTTAATCCTTCAAATCACAATACAGGAACCATACCACTGAATATCTCGCCGTGCAAATTCCGTCAGAATCCAACTGGTCACTATAAAGACCTCTCGCACAACAGTTCCTCCTCAAATCTGCACTAAGCTTATTGTAATCCATTATTCTATCCAAGTAACTATTCTCAGAAAATATCATCAAATCCACTAGAAAACCCTGACAAAGGTTAATAAATATGTCATACCTCAAATTTGAGCCGAAACGTATCGAATCTTTAAATATCTTCCTGGAAATATAACCATAGACAATTAAGCTTAACTCAAACAATGCTGACCCTGAGTGAATGCATAACTCCCGAATATCACCAATAGTCATTTGAACTAACTCTGAATTTCTGAAACCAATCACAGTCCTATCATATATATGTGGCGGCCAATTCTAATCTTTTCCTTATGCATAAAAAATCATGTCTATCACTCTCGACTCCACAAGTTGAGTCCTATCCAAGTTATCAACTTAGTACGAAATAGATATACCTTACGATTCTAATCTTCATGTTTCTCAACCATTACCCGACACACAAATCCGATACAATCCTGAACCTTTCGATGCTAAACCTGAAGCCTCATATAATAATCATTTAATCGTAGAACCTCTGATTGTATCACCTTGATATGCCCATAAATTTTCCAAAAGTATCCAGTCTTACAATGCCGCTCTAAATCTCATGCAAATACCCCCAAGTCTTTAATAACCAAAAGCGCTTACCCAAACTGTCTAGTCAATATTACTTGCAACATAATATATTACCACGAGTAAGGTCTTACCTTGAAACATCACTCTAGTCCTCACATGATAGGGATTCCACAAATCTTTTCTCTTAAAGCATGCAGACTCATCCACTGTAGAATGTTACAAAACTTATCCAACGGTGTACCACCAAGCCACTTCTTATAAACCTCAACATGTCTGTTCACTGAAATATACTTATAACTAGTTGCCGATCACGAACCTCACTGAATTTTCTTTATATCACTTAGTCCATTTCTGTAGAATTCCTTCCTTCAGCTAACGCAACAATCGAGTGGAATGACCCAACTGGACCTACATCTCATCTGAATATGCAAGACAATGATGCCACAATCTAAATAGACTCAAGTAATCCCAAGATATACCTTATTCTTGACTCTTCAATTCCTTAATTTCTATCAGTTCACATACACCGTAATCGTCTGACCATTACTCGAACCCACTCAGTAGTCTATCACATAACTATAAGTCTTGTGCAATAACTGAATCACACCTAGAGATAATAGTAGGCCACACACTCTATTCATTATGGTTTTCCCTTAACTCACTCAACTATACACTGAAAACTCTCTAAATCCATCATATTGCATAATTCCAAGTCCGGCGTATCACATCGCGACTCTTACTAATATCATGAGGTATCTCACTGAAGCGTCTTTGCCCGAATTGGCTTACTCAATTTCCGAATGTTATCCCGAACATAACTCAGTTAATCCATCATCGATCTACCCTTTCAAGTGTCCATGTTTAGTAATTCCTTACTCAAATCCTTAACATTAATAGTCCTCGAAGAATCACCTCTTACCTCAATTATCGAATCTGAACACCTTTAACCACTAGCACGCCAATCCCTTTTTATTCAATCACATAAGACGAGAATAACACCACTAGTAGAGGGATCTAGCCAATTTTTACACAATGAATACAAGGTTCCCAACCTTAGTCCACCACCGACCTATTAGTCTATGACATAACCGAACATACCAGCTCATCCATAAACTCTCAAGCCCACTCTACATTGTACAATTGCATCCAAGCTCTTACATCACTAGCTCTTGTTTCAACGATTTCCTTTCTGCCCTTAACCTCAAAGACACCAATCAACCTCATCGGCCACACCCCTTACTGTACGTCATGATATAATGTTCCCGCAGTCCAAACATGACTCAAGTACCCATATGACATTTAAAATCACGTTTATCACTATCAACGAACAACCACTCAAATCCACTCAATCCTCTAAACTAATCATCCATCTAATCCAAACGAACCACAAAATGATATCAATATTTCTCCTCAAATATAAGTGAAACAACCAGTAACTCCTCAAGTGATTAACTCATCGCATACGCCCATATTTGAAGTCATTTCTATCAGTCGATTACTAACTCCACAGAAGTCTACAACCCACTCAATTTACCATAACAGAGTAGTCCTTTAACATCAATGAGCTTATATCAAGAACAACTTTTAGCACCAGTCGCAACCTTATCCTTACAACCATGTCAGATATCAAATTTTCCTTTCCCAATCTCACGAAAAATACTCATGTCTAAGATATTCTATGAAGTCTCACTTCGCTACACGCTTTCCACAAAAGGCTTCCTTCATGTCCTTATTGTCAACTTCTTTTCTTTATTACACGCGGTCACAATACGTTTGCCCAATTTGATGGTCATCACAGAACTTACACTTGTCCTCACATACCGACGTCTAATACACTACCGCTGCTGAATCATCGACCTGCCATTGGTGCACAGGTGTCATGCACACCATCATAAAGCCTTGACAATGCTGAAGTTTTTCCCAAACCGATCATATCATTGAGCGAACCACTATTGTCAAGCCATCAAGGCACTTTGTGACTTCCAACCAACCCAACGCTGAAACATGGAGACCCTGTAACCCTGTGAACTATCTTTCCTATTTCTCACAACTCTCGCAATAAACGAGTCTAATCGCGACTCCATACAACAACCGAGTCTAATCGCGACTATTGACACAAAACACCCCATAAAATGTGTATTTTAATTTTTTTAAATTCCCTGAGTCAAAGACGGAGTTAAGATGCCGTTAAAATTCAAAAAATTTAAAATCCCGAGAAAATTGCAAAAATTGGCGTTTAATCATTATTTGTATAAAAATTAATAATTGCAAGAAATTACGAGTTATTTACTTTCATAAATACAATTCAAAAGAAGATGCGTATCCCGCTCTGTCTAAATTCTGGAAATTCAGCAATTAAAACGACGTACAAATTACTATTCATTTTTTAACGCATTTTTTCACATCCTTAAAAATTATCGGGAACTATGTCAATATTGGGCTTATATTAAAGCTTGTATTTTAAAACGACATATTCCAAATTTGAAATTTACAAAAAACGGGTCTACAAAGGCGTTCTAGACGAATATGTAGTTTGACAAAGTTGAGTATTTAGTGTTTTTTTTTTAAATTGTGTACAGGGTCCTTTAAGAAAACATTTTCTAAACCTGAGGGGCCTTTTTAAATTTTTCTTATGACATTTGGGGGGGGGGGAGTATTATATATATTAAAAGGGGACCAAAGTTATCAAGAGATAACTTTGCCCCCCTCGTTTATTTTGTGGAACTGGTCATCTTTCTTTTTCTCTTGGCCAACAATGGCAATATAGGGTTGAGTTCTTCTTGTGATTGTCACGACCCAACTCGGGGGCCATGATGGGTACCCGTAGCTTACTACCGAGTACCACCTATCATGCTAACTATCATGATCAACCTGGGCATATATCATTTTCAACACAAACTTATCATAAAACGATCTCCGAATATCTCTTGAAACAGGTATGCATACATAGGCCCATAAGGCTACAAAAATGATGTACAAAATATACAATGAAGAAGTCTCATAACATGTACTACCCACACATAAGTATCTACAAGCCTCTAACTGGAATACTGAAATCGCAAGGACGGGACAAGACCTGGTCATGCCCCACATATGTATACAAAAGAATATACCAATAGGCTGCACCTCCGGAGTAGTGGGGTGCTCCTGTGAAACCGCGAAGTAAGCTCCTAACCGTCTGCACCATTTCCCTCTCTACCGATGGGCATGAACACAATGTCCATAAAAAAAAGGACGTCAGTACGAACAATGTACTGAGTATGTAAGGCATGCATCATAACATAATATGGAAATATAGAAAGCATAAAAAGAAAGGATAACCGTAACTGTTTGCCTCTTGAGGCGGAATCATGCATGCTCTTTTACCTTTAAAACATATCACACATGTATACATAAACTGTTTAAGTCAATAACATCATTAGCCTGCATCCCGTCCTATTCAAGAATACCACTATTTCCCCCCTTTAAGCTTCATATTCTATATTCTTATCTAATCCAAGTCTTTCAACCACTCAACACCTTTAATAACATGAAATAATTGTAAAGCTCACCTTTGATTATGTAGAACTGATCTTTGGAGGAAGATACTCCACTTGAGGACAACACCAACTTTAATTCCAAAGAGAATCCCAAGCTTCCATTAACCCTAGTGAACACCCATACACTTGTTACACTTGATTCTTGGTGTTTGATCTTTGATTTACCTTGGATTTAGATTAGTAAAGTATGGAGAAGGTTCTAGAGCTCTCTTGAGGTTTGGAGGAAATGAAAATCTGAAAAATAAGAACAAGAGTCGCCTATTTATAACTGAAACTAGAAGGTTCCAGTGAAACAAGTCAACGAGCGCGTCGACGAGCCGTCGACTTGTCGACGGGCCATCGACTTACACCTGTGGATCTCTGATTGTAGAAGCGTGTTGACGGTGCACAGCGGCGGTCCGTCGACATGTCGACGGCCCGTCGACAATGACTGATGTCTGCATAATTTCCTGATTCAGTTCAGATTTCATCGATTCGATCTGCTCGACTTATAATCATGTGAATTATCAGGAATACCCGCTAGCATGTTTGTGCAAGAGGTAAGATTCTCTGCCTTAACTTTCTCCAACAAGCTTTCTTCCCTTTCCTCAAATATCTTTGGAATCTTAATTAGAATCATCAAGTATCCCTTCTTATTTGTAGGGACATCATGTACATCTTAACCTTCGTTAGAGTATTTACCGCACAATGACATGAAATTTTCGAGGTGTAACACTCTCCTCCCCTTAAGAACATTTGTCCTCGAATGTTAATGTTTTCAGGAATCCCACAAAAATTTTGCCAGAGTTTCCCCTGTAATATGGCACTACCATCCTGTCACAGCAACCCACAATAACATCTCCTCACAGGGCTACAACAGCAATGGCAAAATAGATATGGTCACACATGACCAAAAGTATCAAAAGAAAGCATTACGTACCTTAGAACAATGGTGTCTCATCTTGAATCTCTTCTGTGGGTGGAAACAAATACGGATATCTAGACTTCATATCTTCTTCCACTTCCTAGGTCATTTTCTCTCTGTTATTACTTCTCCACAAGACCTTAACTGAGAATACCTCCTTGTTTCTAAGTTTCCGCACTTGTCTATCTAATTTAGCAATAAGTATCTCTTCATAAGCCAACTTCTCAGTAATTTGGACATCACCTACTGGCACGACTCTGGAAGGATCTCCCACACACTTGCGGAGTATCGACATATGAAAAACTGGGTGAACTGATTCAAGTTCCTGAGGTAAATCTAGTTCATAAACTACTTGACCCACCTTGCGTACAATCTTATAAGGCCCAATATATCTGGGACTGAGCTTGCCCATTTTGCCGAATCTCATTACTCCCTTCATTGGTGACACTTTTAAGAATACCCAATCATTGATTTGGAATTCCAAGTTCCGTCGACGATTGTCTGCATAAGATTTCTGGCGACTCTGGGTGGTCAAAAATCAGTCTTGGATGAGCTTGATCTTCTCCATTGCTTGTTGAATCATTTCTGGACCTATCAGTTGTGTCTCTCTGACTTCAAACCATCCAATTTGCGATCTACACTTCTTTCCATACAAAGCTTCATATGGAGCCATCTGGATACTGGAATGATAACTGTTGTTATAGGCAAATTCAATAAGCAGCAAATGATCATTCCAATTGCTTCCGAAATCCAATACACATGCTTGCAACATATATTCCAAGATCTGAACAGTGCGCTCAGCTTGTCCATCAGTTTGTGGATGAAATGTTGTGCTGAATCTCACTTGAGTTCCCAAACCTTCTTGAAAGGATTTCTAGAATCTCGCTATAAATTGTGCTCCCCTGTCTGTGATAATAGATATTGGTACACCATGAAGTCGCACTTTCTCTTTAAGATATAATCTTGCATAATCTTCTACTGAATATGTAGTTTTGACCGGAAGAAAATAGGCTAATTTCGTGAGTCTATAAACGATTACCCATATGGAGTCACATTTACGCCGAGAACGAGTGTTACACCTTGGAAATGCAAGCTTGAGGGTAACAGGAAGTTCTTAAGACTGTAAGACAAATGTTTAGTTGTCTTAGAATGCGGATGTTAAGATCTTGGAGCTATATGAATTGATGGAATAAGGATTGATAAGAATAAGTGGAGTATAAGCGAGGTTTAGGAAAGGTTTCGTAAACTATTGCATTAAGAATTGTTTGGTTAGGTCTTGAGGATGAGTTATAGGGATGTTTATATCATTAATGAAGTATTAAACAAGTGTTAAGAGGATTGTATAAGGATTGGAGATCAAACGAAACGACGCGGACAACTTCGGAAAAAGCTGTGAGTTCCACGGACCGTGAAACTTTCCACGGACCGTATACTGGTCCGTAGAATACCCAGCAGAGATGATGATTTCCTGGTGGTGATCCACGACCAGTTGTACGAGACGTACAATATTCCACGGACCGTACAAGTGTCCGTGGAAATCCCGACGAGCTGAATAAGTTCTGATTATATAAATATGTTCCCACTTCATTAAATTCATTTCCCACTTTCCTTCATCTCTCAAGAACTCTAGAAGGTTCCATACATTTCGTCCACAAGAATTCAAAGGAAATCCATAATCAAATACCTCAAACCCACAGAATCAAGAGTATGAAACCCATTAAAGACATCTAAGCCAAGAAATTTCAAAGGATGTGAGTTAGGGTTTTTGGTGCAAGAAGAGTATTGCTACTCAAGGCTTGTTCCTACAATATCTAAGGTAAGTTTTATGATATTTTCATGATGTTTAAGATATTGAGAAGTCGAAAACACTTGGATTGTTGAAGAATATAGAAAATGGGTCATAAATGTGGGAATAGTGTTGTTGTTGAGTAGTGGTTTGGAATGAATCATGAATATGGATATGTTGTGATTGTAAGTAGATTATGAATGACATTTAGAACATGGAATAAGTATTATATGTGAGAAAATGCGATAGTGAACTATAACGACCATTATGGAGAAATTGGAGTGAGATTGTGAATTGCGAATAATATAGATGGATGACGATTGTTGTCTATTATATTGTGAACGTTGTTATGTATGTTTGGGAGTTGATATAGAATATGGGAAAAGCTGTATAAACAAAGGAAATGCTGCCCAATTTTCTTTAGCTTTGGTAAGCACGTTTAAGTAATCGATTAGCTAATGTTATGCGACTTCTCTTGAAGGTCGAAACGTGGGCATCAAAGGAAAACAAGCAAGTGATAGATTAGCTAAATGAAAAAGGTATGTGAGGCTAGTCCTTTCTTTCTATGGAATGAATCCGATGGCGTGATTTCTCCTTCCTCTTCATGAATTCTCTATATCCCGGAATGCCAAGAGTCTATGATCATGAATAGCCATATGAGATAAGAGATATGTTATGGGTTCAATAATGATGATGATAAGTTTGAGTCTAAAGATTATAGAGTTCATGATATGATGTTCCTATAAAGTTAATGATATTGTTTGTTGTACACACTCACCTTATATACTATTTCCTTCAAGGTGAGGCAGAATACCGTTGAGCTAATGATCTCATTATTGTATACACTCAACTTATACATATATTCCCTTCAAGGTGAGGTAGAATACTATTAAGTTAATGATGTTAGTTATTGTATACACTCACCTTACATACTATTTCCTTCAAGGTGAGGCAGGAATCTTATAGATGCCCATAATGGAATCGGGGGTTCACGACCTTATTTCACCTCGATAAAGTATAGCTATCTTGGAGTTATTATACATGCATTATGATGAATATATGTTGATGATATTACACCGTACCTATATGGACGGGCAGACATACACACCACTATAGTGGGCAGCTTATACCCCGGACGCGGGAGGCCTGGACGCAGGTTACTTATTATCACACCGTACCTATATGGGCGGGAAGCTTATACTTATACACTTATACATTTATGCATACATGATATGATGATGATTATGAGTAAGTCAGCATGTGTTATCCCTTCTATAAGTGACAGTCATATACAGTTGCTCTTTATTGATGCTTCCTTTATCTAATTGACGTATTACTACTGTTTATGCCTCTCATACTCAGTACAATATTCGTACTGACGTCCGTTTTCTTTGGACGCAGTGTTCATGCCCACAAGTAGACAGGGAGGTGAGTTTGATCCAGACTCGTAGGAGCTGATAGCTGATTTGAGAGCACTCCATTGTTCCGGAGGTGCTTTGATCATTCTTTTGTGTACATATGTATATGTTGGGCACGACGGGGTCCTGCCCCGTCCATATGTCTAGTACTCTAGTAGAGGCTCGTAGATATGCAGTGTGGGTTATATGGTCTCATGAGGTTGCTATTATGTATATATGTATACATTATTTTGATAGCCTAAAGGCTTATGTGTATATAAAAGAATTTATGTTCTCAAAAGAAAAATGGTTGTCTTATGATTTACGTATTATTCTTGGAATTCTTCGAGAATTATATGCAAAATTTTCAAAGTGCGAGTTTTGGCCGAATTCTGTAACATTTCTAGGCCATGTTATTTCAGATAATGACATTCGAGTCGACACCCAGAAAATTGAAGCTGTGAAGACATGGCCAAGGCCTACAACGCCTACTGAGATCCATAGTTTTCTGGGATTGGCAGGTTACTATAGAAGGTTCATAGAAGGATTTTCCTCTATTTCAGCCCCATTGATGAAGCTAACCCAGAAGTCAGTTAAATTTCAGTGGAATGATGCTTGTGAACGCGGCTTCCAAGAGTTGAAGGACAGATTAACCTCAGCTCCAGTCTTAACACTTCCAGAAGGGCCAGATGGTTATATTGTGTACTGTGATGCTTCCGGCGTTGGGTTAGGATGCGTGTTAATGCAGCACGGTAGAGTTATTGCATATGCTTCGAGACAGCTGTGAAAACATGAAAAGAACTATCCTACTCATGATCTCGAATTAGCTGCAGTTATTCATGCATTAAAGATGTGGAGACATTACTTATATGGTGTGCATGTCGATATCTATACAGATCACAAGAGTCTTCATTACATTTTCAAACAGAAGGAGTTAAATCTGCGGCAGAGGCGGTGGTTAGAATTACTAAAAGATTATGATGTGAACATTTTGTACCACCTCGGAAAAACGAATGTAGTAGCCGATGCGCTTAGCCGCCGATCCATGGGTAGCCTATGTAAAGTTCCACCGGAAAAGAAAGAAATGACTCATGAGCTTCACCAGCTAGCTAATCTTGGAGTGCGTGTAATTGGTTCAGGTAGTGCAGGGATTGGCATTAATGATCCCACAGTTTCATCTCTGAATATAGAAGTGAAAGAGCGTCAGTATGAAGATCCTCATTTGTGTCATCACAGAGACACATCTCATGGAAAAGAAAAGTCTCCGTTTGAAGTTTCCATAGATGGAATCCTTAGATACCGAGGCACGCTATGTGTTCTGAATGTTGCCAAATAGCGCCGACGAATTCTAGAAGAAGCCCATTATTCTCGGTATTCTATTCACTCTGGTGCAACAAAGATGTATCACGATCTCGAATTGATATATTGGTGGGATGGAATGAAGAGAGACATAGCAGAACTTGTAGCCTGATGTCCGAATCGCCAACAAGTAAAGATTGAACATCAAAAGCCAGGAGGATTATTGCAAGCTAAGGAAATCCCTACTTGGAAGTGGGAAGTGATCAATATGGATTTTATTGTGGGGTTACCTCATTCACGAGGCAAGTATGATTCCATATGGGTGATCGTGGACAGACTCACGAAAGCAGCTCATTTTTTTCCAGTCAGAACCACATACTCAGCGGAAGACTATGCAAGGTTGTATCTCAAAGAAATTGTGCGACTCCATGGTATTCCAATATCCATTATTACAGATAGAGGAGCGCAGTTTACAGCCAAGTTCTGGAAGTCTTTTCAAGAAGGTCTAGGTACCCAAGTGAAGCTTCGCATGGCATTTCATCCGCAGACTGATGGACAAGCCGAGCGTACTATTCAGACCTTGGAAGATATGCTACGAGCATGTGTTCTGGACTTTGGTGGTAGCTGGGATGACCATTTACCTCTGATTGAGTTTGCATATAACAATAGCTACCATTCCAGTATTCAAATGGCTCCGTATGAAGCTTTATATGGAAGTCGGATGGTTTGAAATAGGAGAAATACAGCTAATAGGCCCTGAATTGATTTAGCAAGCGGTAGAAAAAGTCAAGGTGATTCGAGATCGATTGTTGACAGCCGAAGTCGCCAAAAATCTTATGTGGACAATCGCCGGCGAGACTTGGAATTTCAGGTTGATAATTGGGTATTTTTGAAGGTGTCGCCAATGAAAGGGGTGATGAGATTTGGCAAGAAAGGGAAGTTAAGTCCTCGATACATTGGACCCTATAGAATTATCCGCAAGGTGGGTCATGTAGCCTATGAATTGGACTTGCCTTCAGAGCTGGAATCAGTCCATCCAGTCTTTCATGTCTCAATGCTCCGTAAGTGTGTTGGAGATCCCAAGAAAATTGTTCCAATAGATGATGTGCAAGTGACAGAAAAGTTAGCATATGAAGAAGTGTCCATTGCCATCTTAGACAGGCAAGTACGAAGACTTCGAAATAAGGAAGTAGCTTCAGTCAAAGTGTTTTGCCGAAACAACAACTGAGAAGAAATGACGTGGGAAGCAAAGGGGAGTATGAAATCCAAGTACCCGCACTTATTCCAACCCCCAGAAGGGATTCGTGATGAAACACCAACATTATGAGGTAGGTTATCTTACTTTTCATGCTTTTGGTCGTGTGTGGCCATAAATATGTTGATATTGTATTGTAGCCCTATGAGGTAATGTTATTATGGGTTGTTTTGACAGGACGATAGTGCCATATTACAGGGGAAACTCTGGCGAAGGTTTCAGAGAATTCCCGAGTGTTTAACATTCAAGGACGAATGTTCCAAAAGGGGGGAAGAATGTTACACCTTGGAAATTTCATAACGTCGCATAGTGAATGAACCAATGTGAGCTTGAGGGTAACAGGAAGTTCTTAAGACTGTAAGACAGATGTTTAGTGGTCTTATAATGCGGACGTTAAGATCTTGGAGCTATATGAATTGATGGAATAAGGATTGATAAGAATAAGTGGAGTACAAGCGAGGTTTAGGAAAGGTTTGGTAAACTATTGCGTTAAGAATTGTTTGGTTAGGTCTTGAGGAAGAGTTATAGGGATGTTTAGATCATTAATAAAGTATTAAAAAGGTGTTAAGAGGGTTCTATAAGGATTGGAGATCAAACGAAACGACGCGGACAACTTCGGAAAAAGCTGTGAGTTCCACGGACTGTGAAACTTTCCACGGACCGTATACTGGTCCGTAGAATACCCAGCAGAGATGATGATTTCCTGGTGGTGATCCACGACCAGTTGTACGATCCGTACAATATTCCACGGACCGTAGAAGTGTCCGTGGAAATCCCGACGAGCTGAATAAGTTCTGATTATATAAATGTGTTCCCACTTCATTAAATTCATTTCCCACATTCCTTCATCTCTCAAGACCTCTAGAAGGTTCCATACATTTCATCCACAAGAATTCAAAGGAAATCCATGATCAAATACTTCAAACCCACGAAATCAAGAGTATGAAACCCATTAAAGACATCTAAGCCAAGAAATTTCAAAGGAATTGAGTTAGGGTTTTTGGTGCAAGAAGAGTATTGCTACTCAAGGCTTGTTCCTGGTAGACAGAGAGGTGAGTTTGATCCAGACTCGTAGGAACTGATAGCTAATTTGAGAGCACTCCATTGTTCCGGAGGTGCTTTGATCATTCTTTTGTGTACATATGTATATGTTGGGCACAACGGGGTCCTATCCCGTCCATATGTCTAGTACTCTAGTAGAGGCTCGTAGATACACAGTGTGGGTTATATGGTCTCACAAGTTTGCTATTATGTATGTATGTATACATTATTTTGATAGCCTAAATACTTATGTGTATATAAAAGAATTTATGTTCTCAAAAGAAAAATGGTTGTCTTATGATTTAAGTATGAATTTGATAAAAGAATGCATTAATGAGTATGATGAGTAGTAGAATGAGTGGTGCTCGGTGGTTAACCCCGGGTACCCGTCGCGGTCCTAGTCGGGTCGTGACAACGAGGCAATCCTACAATAAAATCCATGTTGATCACCTCCCATATCCAGATTGGAATTTCCATGGCCTCCAACAATCCTTCGGGCTTTTGAAGCTCAATTTTCACTTGTTGGAAATTTGGACACTGAGCTACAAATTTTGCTATATCCTTCTTCATTCGATCCCACCAATATATTAACTTGAGATCATGGTACATCTTTGTCGCTCCTAGGTGAATAGAATAACGGGAGTAATGAGCTTCATCCAGAATCTGACGATGTAGTCTTGCAACATCTGGAACACATAACCTGCCTCGGTACCTGAGAATCTCATCTATAGAAACCTCAAATGGTGACTCCTCTTTCTGTGGAAGTATATCTCTATAGTGACTCAACTGGGGATCTTCATATTGGCGCCTCTTCACTTCCATGTCTAAGAATGAAACAACTAGGTTATGAATATCAACTGCTCCGTTGCCTGAATCAATTAAACGGGGCAGAGAACCCGACGCTGTCTCGGCTGTGCTACCGGAGGCTCTGGGGAAGTCGGAATAGGAGAGCACTCATCTTGGGGCCAAGGGCTATTTTTACCCAAGGCTTTGCTACTTCAGGTATTTCAGTTAAAATACCTGAAGTAGCAAAGCCTTGGGTAAAAATAGCACTTGGGCCAGTTATTTTACTTAAAATTAAAACTTTTTTTTGAAATACGGAATTATATGAATAAGGGAGAAACTCCATGAATTGCTGAAAGTGAAAAGAAGTTCATCAAAATTTAATCGAAACATATAAGTGAAAATGAAATGACTCTTCAAATTAATTTAGTCCTAGGTTAGCTAGCTGATAGAGCTCCCGGACTAATTCTTTCTTCTCCGGTTGAATGTCACATAAGCTGCCCATGGATTTGCAGCTAAGAGCATCAGCCACCACATTAGCTTTTCCCAGATGATATAAGATACTCACATCATAGTCCTTCAATAGCTCCAACCACCGCCTTTGTCGAAGATTCAACTCTTTTTGCTTGAAAATATACTGGAGGTACTAATGATCCGTATAAATTTCAACATGAATACCATACAAATAGTGTCTCCACATCTTCAAAGCATGAATAACCATCGCTAATTCAAGATTGTGGGTTGGGTAGTTCTTTCTTACACCTCGGAAAATTTCATGTTGTTGCTCGGTAAATAGACTAACGCGGGATAAGAAGTATATGATGTTTCTACAAGTAAGAATTAGTACTTAACGGTTCTAATTAAGATTCCAAAGACGTTTGAGGCAAGATAAGAAAGTTTGTTGAAGAATGTCAAGTATAAGTTGTGTTTTGTAAGGGGTTTGCAAGTACCGAGCTAATGTTGATTTAATAATGTCTTGAGGAAAATTTATAACACTCCTTAAGTTGTTATTGCAGTGCTAAACAAGTGCTAAGAAGGTTCCATAAGGATTGGAGATCAAACGAAACGACGGAAATGGTTTTAGGAAAGTGGAGTTATACGACCACTTGTACGGTGTGTATAACTTTATACGGTCCGTATAAGGGTCCATATAACTCAACAGAGAAGATATTTTCCCTGATGATGAAATAAAAACACTTATACGGACAGTATAATGTTATACGGACCGTATAAAGGTCCATATAAGTCCCGACGGGCTAAACATTTTTCAAATATAAAAATGTGATCACACTTCTAATTTCTCATTTTCCAACTTCTCCACTTCTCTCTAACTGTCTAGAATATTCCACTCACTCCATTTACAAGAACTCAAGGGAAATCAAAGACCAATATCATCAATTCAAGGAAATCAAGTGTAAGGGAGTTCTCTAGGGTTGTTGGAAGTTAAGAAATTCTTTGAAAGTGGAGCTAGGGTTTTCTCCAAGTGAAGTATCTTCATCAAAAGCCCATTCCTACACAATAAAAGGTAAGTTTTATGATCATTTCATGTTATTTAGAATATTGTAGGGGTGAAAGACTTAGATTATGGAAGAAGGTAGAATATGGAGTTCAAATATGGAACTTGTGATATTCTTGAATAGTAGTTTGACATGAGTCATAATTCTTGAGATGTTATGAGTATAATATTGTTATGAATAGTGTTAGGAATGTGAAAGAAGCTTTATATGGAAATGAATGCGACGTTGGGTGATAACCATAGTTATGGACGACTTTGAGAGGAAATTTTGAGAATTGAATAATGACTAACTTAACGAAGTTTATTTATTATGATATTGTTAGGAATGTGAAATAAGCTTTATATGGAAATGAATGCGACGTTGGGCGATAACCATAGTTATGGACGACTTTGAGAGGAAATTTTGAGAATTGAATAATGACTAACTTAAAGAAGTTTATTGATTATGATATTGTAGGTGTGTTGTTGATGTTTGGTAGTTGTTGCATTATATGGAGAAAGTTATAGAAACAGAGGAAATTCTGCCCAATTTTCGTTAGCTTTAGCTTAAGCTTAAGTATAGTTCAGATTATCTAATCTTAGTACGAATGCTTGTCACGACCCAACCCCGTGGGCCGCGACTGGTACCCTAACTGGGTACCCGTACATACCTACCTGACCGAATTTCGTATCATACAGATTTTTTTTTTTAAACAGCTGTTACAGAAGTAGGCCGATACAGATAAGGCACGCGCGCAAACATATATATATGTATATACCTGAACATGCAGACATTTACAGATAAGCCGATAAGGCTAACATACAGACGAAACCCGTAACCCACACATCTATCTACAGGCCTCTACATACATACAGAATCATATGATGGGACAGGGCCCCGCCGTACCCCAAAATACCATACATACAGAGTCTACAGATAACAGAAGATATATACCAAAAGTATTTGCTCCGGATCGAAGGAGCTCTTCAGAATAGCAGAATCCGAGCCGTAGACTGGCGGCGTATCACCAAGTGCGCCTGTACCTGCGGGCATGTAACGCAGCCCCCGAAGAACCGGGGGTCAGTACGAAAAATGTACCGAGTATGTAAAGCAGAAATATATCAAACATAATCATGATCTGGACCGGAAGCACAGAAATATAATAGACAGACTCATAAGCCGGACGGACAGAGTCATAGTCCCGACAAACGGACAGAATCATAGTCCAGACAGACAGAATCAGGATTCATACGGACGTACAGAATCGGAACCCGTCGGCCAGATAATCCAGACGGACAGACAGAATCGTAGCCGGTTGGACAGATAATCCGGACGGACAAACAGAATCATAACCAGTCGGACAGATAATCCGGACGGACATACAGAATCATAACCAGTCGGACAGATAATCCAGACGGACATACAGGATCATAACCAGTCGGACAGATAATCCGGACGGACATACAGAATCATAACCAGTCGGACAGATAATCCAGACGGACATACAGAATCATAACCAGTCGGACAGATAATCCGGACGGACATACAGAATCATAAGTCATACAGACAGAAAGAATCACACATAGGGTGCAAGAACGTGGTCGCCACTCCACCCATTGGCACCACAACAAGTCAGATATCAGAAATTCTTCTCCGATCTCCGTCATTCATCATAACATAACCACGGTACTCGGGGGCGGACAGATAACACAGCACCCCGAGCCCGGACACATCATACTTCGTAATATATCCTCGGTAACCGGGGACGGACATATAACACAGTACCCCGGAACCGGACACATCATACTTCAGAATTCACATATGGGGCTCGGCGGCCCACCGCACGATATACGTACCGGCCCGGGATCCGATGAAAGGAATCATAGCATGTGCACAAACTGATTAATGAGGAACCACATACATATAGACTCAACAGAACAGAAGTAGGCCAACTGGCCGATCGAACCAAGTATTCGGATAGTTTTCAAGGTACGTGCCTACACGTCACTTGGGGAGGCACGACAGATTATAACCAGAACCAGATTTCCAAATGTCAAAAATTATTTTGTAAGATTTGTATAAAAACAGTCGTATCATGATCAGAATAGTAGTCCAAGTGTTTTCTGAGAAAATCGGGCAAAACTAAAGTAATTAAGATCATACAGAAGGTATCGGGGCTCCGTGGGCCCACCTCGGACTAACTCGAGGCGACATCTATAAATTATTGCTAATAGACCTTATGAGGTCATTCGTAATCATATGGAAGTATTCCGACTCCGTTTAGGAATGTTTTATACAAAAGTTCACTTTAAAGACAAGTTATAAGAAAAATGATTCAATCTTACTGAAGGAATTGGAGCGGATTTCCATCTCGAATTCCGAGAAACGGAGTCGTACTTAAGGCTCGCGGCCGAGCCTATTACGTTCAGAACATGCCTAAGAACGAAGGGATAGGTTTTACATACCTTGGTTGCGTCCTACGCTCGTCCAAACTCGATTCCTGTTTCGCTCAAAAACTGCAAATGGTCACATTTACCAGTTACTATTCATGAGACTTAACATTTCTAATCTTAACCAATACTTGTCTATAAGAATTTGGGCAGCACCTCCCCTATACATATAGCCTCCCCGAGATTCAACTCGGCTCCAAACAACCAACAACAACCCAACAACAACATCAACAACATCAACAATTATCATAATTCATAATATACACAATTAGTCTACTTTACGACATAATACAAAAAAAATCCTCATTTCGACTTCACGCTCCCAAATCAATACCAGCATTCTTTCATTTATTCCAATCAAAGTCATTACAATACCATTCGGAATCATATCATAACCTTTCTACAATATATACACGAGATATACACAAGATATACAAACATGCCAACTTTCCATCAAGGCCATAATCTATCCAATTCTCCTAATCTTTAACATACTAGTTCATAACACATTTCCATCTTCCAAGTTTATCAACGTTAACCATCATTTGCACCTTAACCACTTCATTTTCTTAATTTCAAAAGATCATACTAAACGACATACTTTCCGACAACAACTTAACAACAAATTCTTCACGTTAGCTTAACCCTTTATTCTTCCATCTACTTCACAAAACCATAACAACACAGTTAACATACCAAACAAAATTTAATTCATTTTCCACCATCAACACAACACCACACAACTACATTCCATATTTCCAATTTCCGTCGAATTCATTCAACTTTCATTTCTAATACAATTTTCACCATAACTACAACTAGAATACAACATAAAAATTCAACTCATTACATCAATACATCAACACACACGCACGGCCACTTTCCAACAAACACACCCACTTTGCAAACTTCCATATTTTCACAATTTCTATTCATTTCTACATTCCACAACATGAACAAAGCTCCATAACATAATAAAAAAGGATGGATTCTTACCTTTTCCCAACTCTTCCACTTGCCACAATTGGTAGTTTCTTGCCACAATAATTATACCAACTTGAAGAGCACCTTGAGCTTAGTAGAAATTTTAAAAGAGATGGATTTTTGAACCAAGAATTAAGCTCCAAGAATTTTTCTTTTCTTTTTCTCTTTCTCCTCCTCTTTGGCCGATTGCCCCTCTCTTTTGTTGTTCTTGTTTTTACTTAAATTTTCTTGAAGCTTCCAAGGGATATGGATGAATATATAATATTACATGGAATTAATTAAGCCTTGGAGGCTTGGGCCTTAAGTGGCCGGTTGGGCCTCCCTTGTTTGGGCCTCACTTTCTATTTTTTTTTTTGATTCCCCAAGCCCAATTACTTATGGCTAATTTAAAATTCCCGAGGCTAATTTCCGAAATTCCAATTTTTGCCCTTGGCCTTCCTCCGTATCTCACACCAATAATTTCATAGCCAACACATTCATACCAAGTATGGTCCAATTGTGGCCTTATCCATCACAAGTCAATTTACCTTGAATTTTTCGAATAAGCGAAAATGTCGGATGTAACATCCTCCCCCCCTTTAAAACATTCGTCCTCGAATGTTAAATCGACCTTATGGGGCGTCATGCTGCTTCGGGAGGGTTCTCTTTATAGTCGTCCTTTACTGACTTTCCGACATGGCTTCTTTACCAACATTATGGGGTAATTTTTCACATCTCTGATTCAAATGCCTTCATAATATATTTTCTCATACCCCACATAATTATCGGACCATAAATTATATTCTCGTAGCAGACGAATGCTTTTCAGACATTATAATTAACATCACCTCTTGTTACACTTCTGAGTTCCTTCCCACACTATCGTAATCCCACTTCATACCAGACACTTCATACCAAACAGATTCAGAACTAGGACCGGACGCGTAGAAGCATATCGGACGGATTCGTAATCGGAGGCAGACGTACTGAACTATGGCGGACGGATTCATAGTCAAAATCAGAGGTACAGAAGTATGTCGGACAAATCTGGGATCGGAGTCAGACGTACAGAGAGGCATTAGAGAGATTCGAAATCAGAATCAGACGTACAGAGGCATATCAAACTGATTCATATCCAGAGTCAGACATACAGAGGCGTGTCAGACAGATTCGCTATCAGAGTTAATCATACAGAGGTATGTCAAACAGAAATGTATTCAGAATCAGACGGACAGAGGTATGACAAATGAAATTTTGATCAGAATCGGACCACTCTTGTTGAGGCTCCTGTGGTTTATGAAAATTTCCTCTATCGATATCTCATCATTAATCCCGACGATTATACCACAGTTTTTTTTTTTCTGCATCCTTCCCAGGGGGGTCACCCATCCCAGAATTACTCTAGCCTTAGCACGCTTAACCTCGAAATTTTCACGCGTTTTGATACGTTACGGCTAGTATAATTTCGTCGACTGCCCCGCACGACCTTTGTCACGTGATTTAGGGAAAATCGGGATCTTGGTACATTTTCGGGAAATTCTCGTAGTGGGTCCCACCCCGGGCTAAACCGTACAATTATCATTTCGCCCTTCCGAATCCTCGGTGTCTATCGAGTTAGACATTACCTTACCCTTACTAGTACCCGGAAGAAGGAAATCACATGACGTAACAAAATACAGACTTGTTCATACACACATCCCTCAAAAGAGATCAGTAGCATACCTGGGTGTGCACTGGAAGACGCTCCTGGGTCCTGCCGGTCGGTCAAAGCAAATACGCGGTTCGAAGGACCGCTGTAACCCGAAGCTGCACCGCGACCCCTGCCACGACTCGCTGGCGCTGGTGCTGGTGCTGGGGCCCCTCGCCCCGTGGGGCGTATGGCTGCCAAAGGAGGGGATGAGCCAGCAACTGACCCGGTAAGCTGGGTTGAACCACCTGGACCACCCCTATATGGACACTCTCTCATCGTATGGCCTTGTTGGCCACAAGAATAGCAGGCACCAGTGGCACGATAACACTCGCCGGGGTGGCGCCTCCTGCAATGAGGACATCGAGGTATGGATGGCCCCATCTGACTGAAACTCCCATCTACTCGCGAACTCGAAGCCATGGAGTTTTGTCCCGAAAACTGTGGGGGTGTACTGTATGCTGGCTGGGACGGATACCTATTACCCTGCCACTGAGCAAACTCACCTTGGAATCCCCCTGAATATCCGGTCGATCTGGCTCTCTTAAGCCGGCCCCTATCGGGACCCCTATCAGGCCGACGCTCCCTACGCCGGTCCTCCATGCCCTGGGCATATGCCTATACTCGGGCAACATGCATTCCTGGCTGGGAAGCCATCTCCAGGCAACCATCAATCAAATAGGGGTCTAGCCCCATCACATACCGGTGCACCCTATCGGCCATCTCTGCTACTATAGCGGGTGCATACCTAGCCAATGAGTCGAACTCCAGGCTATACTCTCGAACACTCCTACCATTCTGTTTTAGATGCAAGAATCGATCAACCCTGTCTCTCCGTAGCTGTGGAGGCAGAAAATGCTCAAGGAAGGCTTTAGTAAACTCGGCCCATACTGCTGGGGGAGCTCCGTCACCCCTGGAGAGCTGCCAAGACTCATACCAATTTGCCGCCACCTCATATAGTCGATACGAAGCCAACTCCACAGACTCAATCGGCGAGGCCTTAATCAATCGTATTGTGCTCTCCATCTTTCTAATGAACTCCTGGGGGTCCTCCTCAGGTTTTGTCCCGGAGAATTCTGGAGGATTACACGTCAAAAACTCACGAGCCCTGGAGCTCTCATACCTGTCCGTACGACCCCCAAATCCATGCCTGCGAACCTGCTCCGCCATCAGTGTGGTCAATAGCTGAACCGCATCTCGCATGGCCCTACCCTCCGCCCCTGCCTGTGGAGCTGGAGGTTCGGGCACTGGAACCTCAGGAGCTTGCGGTGGAGCCGTCTCCTGATTAGCAGCTCCTGCTGCTCTGATATCCTCCGGCAAGGGGGGTGTAACAGATCCAGACGACGGGGGCACATCCCCAAGTGCAGGCTGCACACTGGCCCTGGTAACCCTCGGGGCCCGGCTGGTCTCTCCTGCCTCAATCCTCGCCTTGCCCTTCTGGGCAGCTGTTGCCTTCTACGGAGGCATCACTGAAACATAGCAGATCGTTAGGAGAGGATCATCCTACTAATACAGTTCTATCGCACGATCTAAGAATCCAAAGAAGGGTAACATCCTAAATGCCCTGTAGCTTCCTGTTTATAGATGTGGTGCACAACACATCGATAAACAAGACTCTACTAGACACGGCCTGTAGACATTCCGAGGATTAACCGCTCTGATACCACTTCTATCACGACCCAACCCCGTGGGCCGCGACTGGTACCCTAACTGGGTACCCGTACATACCTACCTGACCGAATTTCGTATCATATAGATTTTTTTTTTTTTAAAACAGCTGCTACAGAAGTAGGCCGATACAGATACGGCACGCGCGCAAACATATATATATGTATGTACCTGAACATGCAGACATTTACAGATAAGCCGATAAGGCTAACATACAGACGAAACCCGTAACCCACACATCTATCTACAGGCCTCTACAGACATACAGAATCATATGACGGGACAGCGCCCCGCCGTACCCCAAAATACCATACATACAGAGTCTACAGATAACAGAAGATATATACAAAAAGTATTTGCTCCGGATCGAAGGAGCTCTTCAGAATAGCAGAATCCGAGCCCTAGACTGGCGGCGTATCACCAAGTGCGCCTGTACCTGCGGGCATGTAACGCAGCCCCCGAAGAACCGGGGGTCAGTACGAAAAATGTACCGAGTATGTAAAGCAGAAATATATCAAACATAATCATGATCTGGACCGGAAGCACAGAAATATAATAGACAGACGCATAAGCCGGACGGACATAGTCATAGTCCCGACAAACGGACAGAATCATAGTCCAGACAGACAGAATCAGGATTCATACGGACGTACAGAATCGGAACCCGTCGGCCAGATAATCCAGACGGACAGACAGAATCGTAGCCGGCTGGACAGATAATCCGGACGGACATACAAAATCGTAACCAGTCGAACAGATAATCCAGACGGACATACAGAATCATAACCAGTCGGATAGATAATCCAGACGGACATACAGGATCATAACCAGTCGGACAGATAATCCGGACGGACATACAGAATCATAACCAGTCGGACAGATAATCCAGACGGACATACAGAATCATAACCAGTCGGACAGATAATCCGGACGGACATACAGAATCATAAGTCATACAGACAGAAAGAATCACACATAGGGTGCAGGAACGTGGTCGCCACTCCTGCCATTGGCACCACAACACGTCAGATATCAGAAATTCTTCTCCGATCTCCGTCATTCATCATAACATAACCACGGTACCCTGGGGTGGACAGATAACACAGCACCCCGAGCCCGGACACATCATACTTCGTAATATATCCTCGGTAACCGGGGACGGACATATAACACAGTACCCCGGAACCGGACACATCATACTTCAGAATTCACATATGGGGCTCGGCGGCCCACCGCACGATATACGTACCGGCCCGGGATTCGGTGAAAGGAATCATAGCATGTGCACGAACTGATTAATGAGGAACCACATACATACAGACTCAACAGAACAGAAGTAGGCCAACTGGCCGATCGAACCAAGTATTCGGATAGGTTTCAAGGTACGTGCCTACACGTCACTTGGGGAGGCACGACAGATTATAACCAGAACCAGATTTCCAAATGTCAAAAATTATTTTGTAAGATTTGTATAAAAACAGTCGTATCATGATCAGAATAGTAGTCCAGGTGTTTTCTGAGAAAATCGGGCAAAACTAAAGTAATTAAGATCATACAGAATGTATCGGGGCTCCATGGGCCCACCTCGGACTAACTCGAGGCGACATCCATAAATTATTGCTAATAGACCTTATGAGGTCATTCGTAATCATATGGAAGTATTCCGACTCCGTTTAGGAATGTTTTATACAAAAGTTCACTTTAAAGACAAGTTATAAGAAAAATGATTCAATCTTACTGAAGGAATTGGAGCGGATTTCCATCTCGAATTCCGAGAAACAGAGTCGTACTTAAGGCTTGCGGCCGAGCCTATTACGTTCAGAACATGCCTAAGAACGAAGGGATAGGCTTTACATACCTTGGTTGCGTCCTACGCTCGTCCAAACTCGATTCCTGTTTCACTCAAAAACTGCAAATGGTCACATTTACCAGTTACTATTCATGAGACTTAACATTTCTAATCTTAACCAATACTTGTCTATAAGAATTTGGGCAGCACCTCCCCTATACATATAGCCTCCCCGAGATTCAACTCGGCTCCAAACAACCAACAACAACCCAACAACAACATCAACAACATCAACAATTATCATAATTCATAATATACACAATTAGTCTACTTTACGACATAATACAAAAAAAATCCTCATTTCGACTTCACGCTCCCAAATCAATACCAGCATTCTTTCATTTATTCTAATCAAAGTCATTACAATACCATTCGGAATCATATCATAACCTTTCTACAATATATACACGAGATATACACAAGATATACAAACATGCCAACTTTCCATCAAGGCCATAATCTATCCAATTCTCCTAATCTTTAACATACTAGTTCATAACACATTTCCATCTTCCAAGTTTATCAACGTTAACCATCATTTGCACCTTAACCACTTCATTTTCTTAATTTCAAAAGATCATACTAAACGACATACTTTCCGACAACAACTTAACAACAAATTCTTCACGTTAGCTTAACCCTTTATTCTTCCATCTACTTCACAAAACCATAACAACACAGTTAACATACCAAACAAAATTTAATTCATTTTCCACCATCAACACAACACCACACAGCTACATTCCATATTTCCAATTTCCGTCGAATTCATTCAACTTTCATTTCTAATACAATTTTCAACATAACTACAACTAGAATACAACATAAAAATTCAACTCATTACATCAATACATCAACACACACACACGGCCACTTTCCAACAAACACACCCACTTTGCAAACTTCCATATTTTCATAAATTCTATTCATTTCTACATTCCACAACATGAACAAAGCTCCATAACATAATAAAAAGGGATGGATTCTTACCTTTTCCCAACTCTTCCACTTGCCACAATTGGTAGTTTCTTGCCACAATAATTATACCAACTTGAAGAGCACCTTGAGCTTAGTAGAAATTTTAAAAGAGATGGATTTTTGAACCAAGAATTAAGCTCCAAGAATTTTTCTTTTCTTTTTCTCTTTCTCCTCCTCTTTGGCCGATTGCCCCTCTCTTTTGTTGTTCTTGTTTTTACTTAAATTTTCTTGAAGCTTCCAAGGGATATGGATGAATATATAATATTACATGGAATTAATTAAGCCTTGGAGGCTTGGGCCTTAAGTGGTCGGTTGGGCCTCCCTTGTTTGGGCCTCACTTTCTATTTTTTTTTTTGATTCCCCAAGCCCAATTACTTATGGCTAATTTAAAATTCCCGAGGCTAATTTCCGAAATTTCAATTTTTGCCCTTGGCCTTCCTCCGTATCTCACACCAATAATTTCATAGCCAACACATTCATACCAAGTATGGTCCAATTGTGGCCTTATCCATCACAAGTCAATTTACCTTGAATTTTTCGAATAAGCGAAAATGTCGGATGTAACAATTCTCTTGAATGTAGAATTGTGAACATTGGAGGAAAGCGCTTAATCGATAAAGTTAGAGCGACATCAAGGTATGTGAGCTAGTCCCTTCTTTTCTAAGGCATGATTCCTATGACATGATTCCTTTAATCTTTCCATGACCGTCTTACATTCCGGAAACTATGAGTCTACATTTATAAAGAGCTCCTCATGAGATAAAGATAAGAGATATATTATGAATATGATAATGATGATAATGAGTCTACGTCTAAAGATTCTAAAGCTAATGATTCCTTGACGTTATTCATTGTTGTTACACTCACCTTATAATGCTAGTTCCTTCAAGGTGAGGGATGATGAGTATGACTACTCCATAATGGAATTGGGGGTTCTCGGCCTTACATCACCCGGATAGAGTTATAGCTTATCTTTGAGTTTTTATTCATGCTTTATGATAAGTATATGATGATTAGATTACACTGTGCCTATATGGCTGGGTAGACACTGGTAACGTGGGCGAATATACAACATGTCTAAAAGGCATGGGCAGATACCACTAGTGGGCGGCATGAGATGTTACCCGGACTCGGGAGGCCTGGATGCTGGCTAATGATGATCACACCGTACCTATATGGTCGGGCAGCATATATATACATATTCGATATGATGTTGTATATGATGTAAGCTAGCATGCATTATTCAGTCCTATGTGACATTCAGTTACAGGTTGTTTCCTCACTTGATGCCTCCTTATTTCTTCGATATGTTATTATTGTTCATGTCTTACATACTCAATACAATGTTCATACTAACGTCATTTTTCTTTTTGGACGTTGTGCTCATGCCCACAGATGACAGGAAGGTGGCCCAGATTCATAGGAGTCTATCAGCAGCTACACAGGAGCACCCCATCATTCCGGAGGTGCCATTTTTGATACATTATTTTGTGTATATATTTGGGCACGACGGGGTCCTGTCCCGTCCTTATGTCTCAGTACTCTAGTAGAGGCTGGTGGATACGTACACGTGGGTAGTAGCTGTCTCATGGATATATCAATGTACATTTTTGTATATCATTTTTGCAGCCGCGAGGGCTTATATATATATATATATATGTGTGTGTGTGTGTGTGTGTTGCCTTCGAGATTTTGTATGTTCAGGTTGAGTATGATGATTAGTCTATTGAGTAGTGCTCGGTAGGTCGGCTCCGAGTACCCGTCATGGCCCCCTAGTCGGATCGTGACAAAAGTGGTATTAAAACAGTTCCGTCCTAGGGTGTGTCTACGAGCCATGACCAGTGGAGTCTTGTTTATGGGTGTGAAGCGCGCCACACTTATACACAGGAGGCTGCGGGGCATTTAGGAAAAATGACCGTTCTTCTTCTTATTAGAACGTGCCATAGAGCCATGTTATTACATTTTCTTCTCCCTAATTGTGCGTTACGATTTCAGCGATGCCGGTAAAGAGAAAAGTTATAGCCGCCCAGAAGGGCAAGGATACTACAGAAAGGCGGATGGAAAGGGAGCCACCAGCAAATATCGAAGAAGGTGAATCCCAAAATGAGGCTCCATCCAACACCTCTCGCACTCTGCCTATTCTAGAAGAACAAGAGGGGCCTTCAGCTTCGGCTTCTATACCTCTAATTCCTCCACCAGGTGCTTCGGGTCAACAAATGACCGAAGCTATTCAGTTATTGACATAGGTAGTTGCTGCTCAGGCTCAGCGACAGAGTACGGGTTCAGGTGACAGGGCGACTAGTGCTAGAGCCTGTGATTTCATGAGTTTAAATCCTCCATAATTTTTCGGATCAAAGTCGGATGAAGACCCACAAGGTTTTATTGATGAGATGTTGAAAACGTTGAGAATTATCCATGCCTCCGATACTGAATCTATGGAGTTGGTATCTTATAGACTCCAGGATGTGGAGGTTCTTTAGTATAATAACTGGATATCTTTAAGGAAGGAAATGCACCTTCCCCAGTTTGGCAAGAATTCGTAGATGCTTTCATCTGCCACAATTTGCCACCCGAGGTTCGGAGGGCCAGATCTGACAAATTCTTGAATCTTAAGCAAGGGAATATAAGTGACCGGGAGTACAACCTTCACTTTAACTCATTGGCTACATATGCTCCGACTATGGTGGCTGACATGGGAGATAGAGTGCACAGATTTATGAGTGGCTTAGGGCCGCATTTGTTCAAAGATTGTTTGATGGATTCATTGCAAGAGGGGATGGATATTTCCCGTATTCAGGCTCACGCCCAGAATTTATAAGAATAACAACAGCCACAGAGGGGTGAGCGTGATATTGATAGAGGACAGAGCAAGAGGGCCAGATTTGCCAGTGCTAGTAGTGAGTATTGAGGAGGCTAGCGGTAATAGTATTCTAGGTATTCAGGCCAGTCCGTGATGAGTGCACCTCCTTAATTTGCGGACAGGATATTCGACCACCCTATTTATTCTAGTCCGGGTCAGAGTTCGAGAGTCTCAGGTTCTTAGTTTGGAGGTGATCCTAGCCAGCGGAGACGACCAGTGCTGCGATGTAGCCAGTGCAGTAGATTACATTCCAGTCAATGTTGCCGAGGTTCATATGCTTGCTACGCCTGTGGTCAAGTTGGGCATATGATGCGAGATTGTCCATCGATGAGTGGTAGAGTTGGGGCTCAGCCCACAGGATCAGCAGCTGGTTCTTCCTCATCTGTGCACCCAATAGGACAGACTCCCCAGATTCCAGTAGGCCGTGGTAGGGGCAGAGGGGGAGCATCCAGTTCAAGTTGTACCCAGCCCCTTATTTATGCTTTAGCCGGACGGTAGGATCTCGAGTCCTCCCCGGATGTGGTTACAGGTATACTATCCATATTCTCTCATGACGTTTATGCATTGATCGATCCAGTTTCTACGCTGTCTTATATTACTCCTTATATTGCTGGCCGTATTGGGGTGAAACCCGAGCCAATTAAACCTTTCGAGGTATCTACTCCGGTTGGTGATCCCGTAGTAGCTAGACAAGTGTGTAAAAATTTTATGTGATTGTGATATGTGATTGTCAGACTGAAGTTGATTTGATTGAGTTGGAAATGTTAGACTTTGATATGATTATGGACATGGATTGGTTGGCTTCTTGTTATGCTAATGTCGATTGCAGAATGAAGACAGTTCGATTCCAATTTCCAGGAGGACCAGTTCTTGAATGGAAAGGTAATATAGCATCTCCAAGAGGTCGGTTTATTTCCTACCTTAAGGCAAGGAAGATGATAACTAAAGGCTATATTTATCATCTAGTCCGAGTTCATGACACCGAAGCAAAACCATCGACTTTTCAATCTGTCCCGGTAGTGAATGAATTTCCAGATGAACTTCCAGGCCTTCCTCCGGAAAGAGAGTGATTTTTCTATTGATGTGTTGCCGGACACCAAACCTGTATCTATTCCTCCTTATCGAATGACTCCTGCAGAGTTAAAAGAGCTGAAGGCGCAATTGAAAGATCTGCTTGAGAAGGGATTCATTAGGCCTAGTTCATCACCGTGGGGAGCACCTGTCCTATTTGTGAGAAATAAAGATGGTTTCTTACGGATGTGCATTGATTATAGGCAGCTAAACAAGGTGACGATAAAGAACAAATATCCGCTTTCAAGAATCGATGATTTTTTGACCAATTACAGGGTGCCAAATGATTTTCCAAAATTTATTTAAGATCGGGGTATCATCAAGTGAGAGTTAGAGAAGAAGATATTCCCAAAATAGCTTTCAGAACGAGATATGGCCACTATGAGTTTCGGGTGATGTCATTTGGGCTGACTAATGCTCCGGTGGTGTTTATGAATTTGATGAATAATGTATTCAAGCCTCTTTTAGATCTATTTGTGATTATGTTCATTGATGATATTCTAGTATACTCTTGGATAGAAGCAGAGCATGCAAACCATTTGCGTATTGTCCTTAGGATTCTTCGGGCTCGCTAGTTGTATGCTAAGTTTTCGAAATGCGCGTTTTGGCTAAATTCTGTGACTTTCTTGGGCCACATTATTTCAACAGATGGCATTCGAGTAGATGTTTAGAAAATTGAGGCTGTGAAGGCTTGGCCAAGGCCTACAGAAGTCCGTAGTTTTCTAGGATTGGCAAGTTACTATAGGAGATTTGTGGAAGGGTTTTCCTCTATTTCAGCACCATTGACGAAGTTAACTCAAAAATCAGCAATATTTCAATGGATTGATGCTAGTGAACGGAGTTTCCAGGAATTAAAGGATCGATTAACTTCAGCTCTGGTCCTGACACTCCCAGAAGGGCCAGATGTTTATATTGTGTATTGTGATGCCTCTGGTGTTGGGCTAGGATGTGTGTTGATGCAACACGGTAAAGTCATTGCCTATGCTTCCCGGCAGTTGTGGAAACATGAGAAGAATTATCCGACCCACGATCTCGAATTGGCTACGGTTATTCATGCACTAAAGATATGGAGGCACTATTTTTATGGCGTTCATGTTGATATTTATATAGATCACAAGAATCTCTAGTATATTTTAAAGCAGAAGGAGTTAAATTTACTATAGAGGCGGTGGTTAGAATTATTAAAGGCCTATGATGTGAGTATTTTGTACCACCCCGGAAAGGCGAATGTAGTAGCTGATGCACTTAGCCGCAAATCAATGGGTATTCTATGTGAGGTCCCTCCGGAGAAGAAAGAATTAATCTATGAGCTTCATCAGCTAGCCAGTCTTGGAGTTCATCTAATTGATTCAGGCGATGAAAGAATTGGTATTCACAACCCAACTGTTTTGTCCTTAGACACAGAAGTAAAAAGGCCCCAATATGAAGATCCCGAGTTGAGTCACTATAGGGATACATTTCCGGAGAAAGAGAAGTCTCCATTTGAAGGTTCTACAAATGGAGTCCTTAGATACCGAGACAGGTTATGTGTTCCAAACGTTGTAGAGCTACGTCGTCGTATTCTAGAAGAAGCTCATTATTCTCGGTATTCTATTCACCCAGGAGCGATAAAGATGTATCACGATCTCAAGTTAATGTATTGGTGGGAGGGAATGAAGAAAGACATAGCAGAATTTGTAGCTCAATGTCCAAATTGCCAACAAGTGAAAATTGAGCATCAAAAGCCAGGAGGATTGTTACAAGTTGGAAATCCAACTTGGAAATGGGAAGTGATTAATATGGATTTCATTGTGGGGTTACCTCGTTCCCGATGCAAGTATGACTCCATATGGGTGATCATGGACAGATTCACGAAATCGGCTCATTTTCTTCCAGTTAGAACCACATATTCGGCAGAAGATTACGCAATGTTATATCTTAAGGAGATTGTGCGACTTCAAAAAATGAAATGACTTTAAGAAAAGTCTGAGATGTGCTCTTTGTTTCTCTGTATTAACCATTTAGCCTAAAATATAGATGTCCATGGCCTCTGCTACTTAGTTGATCTTACCTTGAAAACCAATAGCTATTTTGTATAGAAAAAGAAATGATTTTTCATGATTTCCTTGTTAATACAATCGGTAACTAGGATTGGAGAAAGGTTTGAGGAGTATGGAACCTATCAATGCTAAGAATCTCTAAAATGAACCTTGGTTCCCTACCTTTTTCATTTTAGATTATAGAAGAAAAGCTTGTGTTTCTTGACTTAAAAATGTGATAAGAAATGTGGGAAAAGATCAGTACTGCTGGCAATGTTGTCTCATTTCCATCTTGTGTCCTATTTGCTATTTGCGGACAGTATCTATGTGACTTGTCATTTGTCTATTGAACCCTCCTTATACTTTTTTTCCTATAATTTGCTTAATCTCCCTTACCTATCACAATCACCTGGTAGACTGAAAAAATGAGTTTTAAAAGCATGAACTATGCTTGAATGATCCTGCTTGCAATTAACTTCCTTGTAATATTAGTAACTTGACCCTTGTTGATTTGTTTGAACTAGTATTGGATAGTAAATCATCTACTACACCTAGGACAATGTCATGAATTCTTTGATCATAGTTTTGGATTTGTTATTTTTTTGGGACTTATCACTATTCCTGCCTGGAGTTCTCTTTCACTTTTGATCTACTTGTGCCTTACAGACCATTGGTCTTGACTCATAATAGTTACTTGTCTGCAATGTCCATGATTGTTTTGCCACTTATGATTTGGTATTAATACTTAGAATTGTTATAACTTACTTGGTTCTGTTTACGTAATGTGATCATCTAATAAGGCTAGGTGTAAAGAACCTAAACTAGAACTAAAAGCTGTTCCAAAAGATCAAGTGTGATACTTGCTTTTTCTGATATACTTCCCTTACTATTTGCTTATGAGATCTAAGGCTGCTCCTTAGGCATTTTGCCCTTATTTGGTTGTTTGAAATTAAACTATGCCTAATGTATCAGATTGAATCTAGGATAGTATCAGGTCTCCTTTTATCCTTACTGTGACTTGTTGAATCCTATTTAAGTTTCCATTTGTGCTTTTGCTTGTTTGTGTAGTTCTGGAAATGAATTAGTTGAACCTGAGCCATTTCTTTGTACCACACACAGACCTTTGAGCCAAAAGTAGCCTAAAATGACTTTGGACCTCTAAGTTGCTTCTGAGATGACCTGTTGATAGTAAATGAACATAAAGAATGGTTCCTAGCTCTAATTTAACCTTTGTTGACTTAAAAAATGAATTCCTTGGTTGTCCAGTCCTCACTCCGTCTCCTTGAATATTGATTTCACTCAAGGTTTGAATTTGAAGACTTATTGATCTGCATTAGTGGAACTAGGGGACCTATGATTATATTTGAACATTGGGATTTGTCTTCATGATTAGTGCTCTTCTAAATTGGTTCTTGGTCACAGTTTTTGGATATCATGTACATTATAAATCATATAGAGGTTGAGCATAGGGAAGCCTATACAAAGACTAAACGATGTATTCTAAAAGATTAAGTGTGGAGTCTGTTTCTTGCTTGTTTTCCTTCTACTTGATTAATTCCATGATCCAAATACTTGCTCTCTATATTCTGATCATGCCCTACCATATCTTGATGTAGCATTCTGAACCTAAATTGAATATCATGCACCTCATAGCCTTCAACAGGACTTGATACCAAGTATTCAACCTTAAACTCCCTTTGTTGTGACTCATATGACCATATTGATCAATATTTTGGACCTGGGAAATTATCATGTGCCCTGTGTACCCTGTTCCCCCTTGGTTTGGCATTTCTTTGTCCCTATTATGATGTGTTACCCCTGCTTGTCCATGCTAGTTTTGAACTGCTGTCCTGCTCTGGTTTGGTGTTTCTTTCAGCCTTACTTGACACTTATAGTATCTCGTTCTGCTAGCCTATGCTTGACTGGACATTAGCTTCACTTTACTCTGCTTACTTTTGCTCTGCTTGGCATCTCGTTAGACCTTGTTTGCTTCTTTTAGTTAAACTTTCAGTTTGAAGCTAAACACAATCCTATATGATTTACTTTGACTAGTTATAAGATGTTAAAATTGAGTAGAAATCCCAGCTTTTGGTTTGAGAAGTTAAGTGAGACCTTGGCTATTCTTGATTTGTTTTTCTGGGAATTTCTGGGCAAGTTATAACTGGTATATGATCAAAATATAATGTTTTAAAGTTAAGGTTGATAAAATATTTAGTGTAGATCAGGTATATGTGAAGGGTATGACACCCCCCCCCCCTCCCCGAAAGGTTTTGCTCTTTACATCTAATGGTATATTGGCGTATATCATATATATCTTAGTCCTGATACTTAGAGAATTTGGGGAAGTCAACTGGTATATTTGTGGTATACTATGTATACCACCACTTGACACTTACAAAATTTTTTAAAAAGAGAATGGCTTGGGCCTGTTATTTGGGCCTATTATCTGCGTCCCCAGTTTTGACTTATTATGCTTACTGTTTTTGGGGTCTATTTCATATTTGGGTCATTTTGGTTATCTGATGCAGTTTGTTATTATTAACGGGCTAGTCCCAATAAGTTGTAATTTTATATTTTGGCTAGGTAATAGTTGTAGACTTTGATTGTTCAAGTTTAATTTGTGGATGTATTCTAATATTGAGTATACCCGTTTGTATCCTTATCCACTCAAACCCGTTGGTGGGCCCCAATGGGTTCCACTAACATATCTATATCGAGTCAACCCCAAACTTGGAGCAAAATGGAGCATACGTTGGAATTAAAATGAACCCGAGTGCATAACATCTCTTTTAAATTACGCATTTTAGTTATTATTTGTAGTTATTGTGTCAATTGGGACCCTTATGAGATTGTCATATTTTAAAGTAGCCAAAATAAGTTTACCACAAAATTAAGACTAATTTTGAAACCTCAATAAAAGTTGGGACTGATTAGATTAAAAGGACTAAAAATTGCCGATTTTTGGGGAATTTGGGACTAAAATGAAAATTTACGAGACTTGTGAACTTATGACATATGGATCGATTTGGACCAATACTCAACACTAATAGGACTAATTATGATTATTTAGATTTAGGCCTAAAAAATAAAAATTGACTAAAACTTAGAAAAGGATAGAAATAAAATGGACTATATATGTAGAATATTATGGACTATAATAGTATACCAAAGCTATTTTCCTAAAACTACTTTCCTATACTCTAACTATTTTTCAAAACTGTTTTTGGGTGGACTTACGTAGGGTCCTAAGAGCATTCGGTTATTAGCCTAAGTGTTCTAGTCCAACACCCTAAACGCCCAATTTTGGGCAAAATTTTATCACTTTTGATTCTTGAAACGTGATATTTTTGCATAAATGACTAATTTCTATTTACGGAGATATAAAACAAAACTATTTTTATCACAACCAATTTATATCTATATGGACATACTATTAGAACCCGTAGGTAAACCGCAATTGAGCGGATCCTTAATACCGAGGTGCCTAACACCTTCTCCGGGGGATCACCAGAACCCTTACCTAGACTCTGTGTAGATTAGGTTTCTTTTAAAATAATCATAAAATAATTATTTTAAATGAACCCTTTTCGACTTGGTTTTTCCTAATTTCCTAAAAATTAGGTGGCGACTCTAAAAATAAGTCCATTTAAAGTACCATTACGTAGAAGTATATTTTTTCTTTTTCCCGGTACGATTGACAACCGTACTTCCCCGGGACACTTTCCTTTTAAAATGAGGAAAGTGCAAATGCAAATTGGAAAAAATAGAATCGCTACAGCGACTCCACACAATCGAATCCTTAGGCCATAACTAGAGACTGAACTTGATCACGTGTCCGAATCAAAATAACACATCTCGTACCATACCACGACACGTCATAGATCAACCATTCACATAAGAATTAAGGACGAGTTTCAACTCTCCGTGGGTGATCAAGATAAGAAAGTCTAGATACCAATTGGAATTGACTAGATACCAATTTGAATGAAGTCGCACGAGAGAATGAAAGAAGTGGAAGTTTCCTAAATGTCTTATAGGCTCTCGCAGGTATGTACGGAGCTCATCGTACCTGTCACACCCCAATCCCGATAGGGCGTGATGGGCACCCGACCCTTACTTAGAGCCGAGCGAACCCGCTGGATCTCGTTATACTCATAGTCCTTAAGTCATGAACTAAAATGCATAGTGAAAGCTTTTAACAAAAACATTTTTTTCGTCTTTATCCAATCAAGCAAAATCTATAATCGTATGAAATTTGGTAACATAATGCATAATGATACCTCGACTTAAATAGCCGCTTACAAGAGTGACATACTATATACGTAACTCTGTCTGCAAAGTCTCTAACATAAATCATTATACCATGACATGGGTACTCTGACTCGGCAACACTCCAGAAAGAAATGGAGCTCGCCAATCCAGCTGGAACATCTTCTAGCAATATCCTCTACTCCTCTGTATGCACCTGCGTGGCATGAAACGCATCGCCCACAAGAAAGGGCGTCAGTACGAATAATGTACCAAGTATGTAAGGCATGAGTAACAATATAACATAGATATGAAAAGTAACAAGGAATAAGAGATAACCTGTACATCTGAATGTCTCGTAGGGCGGATATCATGCATGCTTAGCCTTTTAAAAAAACCATTTTTATACATATATATATATATATATATAGTAACATGCCCGGCCATTAAGGCGCGGTGTCATATATAATATCATGCCCGGCCATCAAGGCTCGGTGTTATCATTATTAGCCTGCGTCCAGGCCTCCCGCGACCAGGGCAATATCATAACACGCCCACTGTAGTGGTGTGCACATCTACGTGCCTGCCCGGCCGACTATAGCACGGCGCGGTGTGAGAAAATACATACATATATATAAAGCATGCATAAAAGCCCAATCAAAAGCTATAAGTTCATCGGAGTGACGTAAGGTCGGTAGCCTCCGATTGTATTATGGAATAATCGTCGTCGCTTTGTCTCACCTCGAAGGAACAATTATTATAAGGTGAGACTATCAATGAAGAATAGCATTAAGAGAAAACATAGAATAAGATCATAAATCTCATAAGGCATCAATTCATATACGTTGGAAGATTTAGAAATAAAGTCACCATCCATGAATAGATTGAGGAATCAATAAATAGCTCGACATTTTCATATCGTCATTGAGATCGTAAACTTGGAACCTTTAAACCTAAGATCGTTCTCATCATAGTCATCATAATAATATTCTCATTTTTGACATCATTGTTGTCTTGGAAAAACATATCCATCGTTTTTATCATAAGAGCTCACATAATCACAAACTTTGGTTTGGAAAATACAAATATTTTGGAAAACATTTATGGATTATTAGGAAGGAAATTGTGCTTTGGAATCTGGGACATTTAACGTTTGATGACAAGGAAAAATACGGAAACATTTATGAAATCATAACCTAAAGATCATGCCTTTGAAAGAAAGGGACGAGCCTTAACATACCTGAAGGATAATTTCTTGACTTCCAACTTACTTCTTGTCTTGCAATCCACTGAAGATTATTCGTAGCCTCGTAATCTATATATACGACCATTCATACTATTATTAGAATCATCATCATATGCTCGTCTCGAAACTTTAACAAAAATCCTTTTTGATTCTGTCGAAATTCGGGCAGCATCTCCCCTGTTTATATGCCTAGCCCGAAATTCTCAATTCAACAACCAACACAACAATGACAATACCAACATCGATACAATCATTTCTATATCAATATAAACATCCCACACGATGTTTCCTAAATTTCTCAACTAACCCACTTGTGATACGACTATTCAATAATCTTTACTTTCGTAAGGAAGTTGAAATTAATACCAAGAACATCAATAACAACATCCCCAACATCCTAGTAGATAAATATAAGTATTTCCATCAAAATCTCTCTTCAACCCTCAATCCATAGATCCAAAACATCAACACAACAACTAAAACTTTTATTTCTTGCAAATATTCCTTAATCAAACTTGATAAAGAAAGAGATTTAATGACTCATACCTTATTTTTATGAAGGTACCCAAATCTTCAACATTTCACTTGCTCCCAAGCTCCTCCAACTCCAAAATGAAATCATAATCGCGTCTACGCGTTGCCCGGACCTCGATTGATTTTTCGTAGCTTGAAATTTCACTCAAAATCCTCACTTTTATGTGGGAAATAAGCCCCTTTTGATGGCTGATTTTTCTGGAAGGTTTTGGAACATTTTGGAACATTTTTATGCTGAAAAATGGGGGGTTTTGACCCTTTTTATAATTGGCAAAAGTCGGCATACTGTAGCATTACTGTAGCAGACTGTAGTGGTACTGTAGCAGTGCTGTTTCTGCGCGACAATTCAGTTTGTAACGTCTATAATTCTCTACTCCGAGGTCCTATCAATGAGCGGTTTGTTTCATTACAAACTAGACTCGACGAAATTCATTTTAGGATTTTGAAACACCTTAAAACTCCAAATATACATGGAGATATACCCCTCCAAAGTTGACTAAAAATCCTTCCAGCATTTCTCAAATTTTTGTTGAACTTATTTTCTTCAATTTGCTCGATCTCAAAATATTCCGAAACTCTCCATACATGATATTTATCACTTATTATACTAATAATGGCCATATTCTCGTGTTTCAAAACACTCTTTCCCGATTACGACTTACGAGATCGTAATTCGTCTTTTTATTTCGTTGTTACATACTTCCCATGGCTTGTATCTTCCAAAACATCATGGGACATCTCCGACACTTCATTGTTACAGTGATGTACATGTCATGCTCATGCTCTGAAATTGTGGGGTGTAACAGTACCGATCCACAAGAATCTACTAGACACGCTCTTGTATTATAGATCAGGTAACCTAGGGCTCTGATACCAACTTGTCACGACCCATTTTCACTAAGTCGCGCAGGCACTTACCTTTCTCCCCTCGGTATGTGAACCCTTACCCCAACAATCATAAAATGATAAATAAGCGGAAAAAGATAGAATAAAGTAAGTCTCACGATAATAGTATAAGAAAATGCGAAAGTAAATGAAATACACCCCAGTATATGGTCTGGTCATACAAGAGCATCTAACTAAATACTACAAGTCTGAATCATAATAATACGTAAGTAGTCTAAAAGATCATGTCTATAGGTCAACATGAATCCATATCCACAGTACAAGTCATCACCTATGTTATAGCATCTATACCCAACTGTGCCAAGTCTTAGTATAATCAACCCGAACCAGTATATCACAATAGTATCACAACATATCACCAGAAATCAAAAGGCACAATGCAATGCAATAATGTATGTGTGATTAATGCAATGCATATGCACCTTTGTACAACATGTCCCAGACGGAACAACTCCACGTCTTGGCGATCATGACCCATGGGGGACCCGCAAAGTCCATGTACCACTCTCACTATCCCGACAAAGACCTCGGGCATTGGACACTCAATCGTTCCCTGCAAGAAACCTCAGGCAACGTACACTCAGTCCGCTCTGATAAAAGACCTCGGATCACAGACTCTCATCTTTCTTTTACGCTCTCCAGCAGAAACCTCAGAGGCTACACTTTCTCACTTATCATCATCAGTACCATAACTATCCAATATCAATGAATCAAGGAAATGACTATGAATATGATGCAATGTAATATCAACAACTAATTCAATCAACAGCCGTACCACCCAGGGCACACAAGTAATATAAATAATGAAGCTACACAATAAGACACAATGAAATCGCAATTCTCAACGGGACCTCCCATGGCACACAAGTAATATCAATAATAAGGCTACACAATAAGCCACAATGAAATCACAATTCTCAATAGTACCTCCCATGGCACACAAGTAATATCAATAATTAGGCTACGCAATAAGCCACAATGGAATCACTATTCTCATCTCAATATCAATCAAGTAAAGTACAGCAATATCATAACCATGATATATCGCTAATCACCGATATCTGAAGTCTCAATCGTGGCAACAAGCCAATAAGTAAATAGAACAAGATAAGTCAACAACGCAACGGGGTGGCTAACCCCCAAATCACACAACAAAGCCCAACTGAAGGCAATATCCAACCCAACTTCATACCTAAAGGTTTACATGCATTCTCCGACAATATCATCTAAACATACGCTTTGCTAATTAAAGTTTTACCATAAGGTAAACCATAACCTACCTTGAGAGCCGAACAACAAAGTCTCTAATAATCAAACCTTAGTCTTTCCCTTCCTTTGAGCCTTGAGATAATGGATGTCTAAACATATCCGAATCACAAAATTAGAATCAAGAAGAACATCATTCATACCTTACTTCTATTCAAGAACCAAATCTCAACTTATGAAATGGGGTTTATGAAGTAGAAAGATGGAATAAGTAATCTGTAGGTCTCACCATGAAATTAATGTTATAGGTGATCAATTCCAATCAATTATAAACTAGAAGAACTAACAAATCACTTAATTTCGGATTCTAAGCGAACCCCTGAAATTTGGGTATAAACCCTAACTTTAATTCTCACAAATTGGTCAATAATAATGAAGGAATCATGTTTATATAGCTACTACTCATCAATTCCATTCTTAATCAAGCTTAATCCACCAACAAATCAAGGTTTTATAATTAACAACTTATTCAAGAAAGAAACCCAAAAACCCTCTCTTATTCTCCAAGTTCTATGGAGTTAGTAGCATGAATTCTTACTTAGGAAAGGTAATGAAAGAGATTGGTATTAGACAACTTACCCTCAAGAGAAATCTGACCAAACTCTCTTCAAATCGCCTCCAAGGTGCTAAGTAGATGTAATATAAGGAACGAAAGGAAATAAGGGTTTCCAAGGGATTTTAAATCAAAAAATTGCCCGTTGGCCGCTTTTGCGGTCACCCAACTACTTTTGCATTCGCCCCACCGCTTTTGTGTTCGCCTTATTGCTTTTGCGGTCACCAGACACCAGAATTCTTCTGGTGTCTTCCAAACTTGGAATCGACACTCGGAACCATCCCGGAACCTCCTGGACAAAACCCAAATATATATATATATATATATATATATATATATATATATATATATATATATATATATATATATATATATATATATATATATATATATAAAAAAAAAACCCCTACGAACGTACTCGTAGCCTCAGAATTCCCATTAGAGGTCTTTTTGACCAAGTCAACCCCCGATACCTCAAAACTAACTTTCCAACCCAAGTCTTAACATGTACCCGAGTGCATTGGGAACCAAACCAAATATACACACAATTTCTAAATGATTATGCGGACCTCTCAGAATCGATGGATATTAAAAAATGGTTCGTTTACCCAAAAGCCAACTATGAGTCAAATGATTTTTACTTAAAAGTAAAATTTCCCTAAAGTCACAACAAAACGCAGTCCAATGCCTAGGGAACAGTGCTACCTGTCCCCAGGGGTCAAAATGATACTAATAATGCTCGAGGATGGAACAATGGTCAAAAATACAATAACGACCGAACGGGTCGTTACAGAGAACCACCCCTACCAGACTGATATCCATCTCTGCCGGACTGATAACTACCCCTGTTAGGCTGAGCGCCACCTTTACCACCCCGCCTAGTCTGAGCACTGTTCCCACCAGAAGATCCCCCTCCTCTAGCTGGAGCAACTGGGTGTCTAGAGCTTGAAACTGACCACTCTGGCTACCTTGCCTGAGTCTAGGACAAAACTTCTTGTTGAGCCCTTGCTCGCCACACTCAAAGTAGGCATGATCAAGAGTAGGCCTCTGAACAGACACCGAAGAAGTTGAAAAACCTCCCTAATCTGGAACTCGGGACATAGAGCCCCCTGTCGGGCTGATAGAGTACCGAACGACTCCAAAAAGGACTCGAGTAACTCTGGGATCCCGGTCCCTTATAAAACTTACAACTAAAATTACCACTCTTTCGGGCCTTCTTCTCTGCATATTTGTTAGAGCCATCCTGATGGGCACCCTCAATAGTTTTCACATGATCCACAACATCCTGAAAAGAACAACCTCTAGTCACAAGCGGAAGAGCCGACAACTTAAGGGCAGTATTCAACCTCTTCACGAAACGTCTAACCCTCTCCTCCTCAGTAGGTAAAAGCTGGAGAGCATAACGAGCCAAAGAGTGAAATAGGGACTCGTAAGCAGCAACAGAAGAGTTATCCTGCTCAATATTACTGAACTCATCACGCCTCCTATTCCCCAAAGTACGAGGAACATACTTCTCAAGGAAAATCTGGTAGAATTGAGTCCAAGTCAACGGAGGCAAATCCGCTGACCTACACTTTACAAATGCCCTCCACCATAACTTGGCATCTCCTATGAGCTGAAAAGTCACAAACTCTACCCCATACTTCTCAACTGCCCCCATTTTATCGAGCCTCTCATGGCAATCAATAATGACCTTATAGGCATCCTCCGCCTTAGTACCATAGAACTCTGGAGGCTTCATCTTAGTGAATGATACGCTCAAATTAGACCTTTTAATAGCATAAAGCGGACGATGTCAAATATAGTAACCCAACAAGGTTGGGGTCGAATCCCACAGAGAATATGGTGTGAAAAGTTTGCTAAATAAGTATTACACTAATCTTGCGGTCCTGGTGTATTCCAGAAAAAGTGTTTTATAAAAGTTTTAGTTTGTGGACTAATTTAAAGTGACTAGTAATTGAGTTCTAAATAAATAGGTAAAAAGAACTAAGGTTATTTCCCCGTCAGATAAAGTGTATGATCATGGGTATCGATCTCGATATACTTCTAATGGATCGTTATATGAATGCACTTAACCTCTATGTGAATCTAGACTATTTCCCAATAAGAAAAGATTATTTCTTTCTATGCTTTTCACAAAGATAAAAAAGTATGCATGAAGAACGATTAATTATGCCAAGTAAACTCCTCTTATTCCTAAGTGGATTTATTAAACAAGGTTTAAAGCCTTGAGTTCTTGTTATTTGTTCTTACCAAACCCTAGTTATTTTCCCAAATAAATCAAAGTTTATGGCGTTAGCTAATGTTTTAACCACTAAATATATGATGAAAACGAAGAACAAATAAACCCTAACAATCCATTATGCGTATATCAATCACAATTCCGAATCACAATTCCGAATCACAAAACACCCATCCTTGGGTTCACAACCTTAGTAAAGATGTTTACCTACTCATGGACACGAAAAAATAATAACAGATAGAAGATGGCATAATTGAGTTTGTATTGAAACTTACGAATAAAGCTAAAGTAAACGATTGTAATTGTCTCGAAAATCTTCAACCATACTAAAAATCCAAAAGTAATTACTGCAAGTCTAAAACTCCAAATGTTTGAAAAATAAAACCTAAACAGGTATTTATACAAGTTAAACTCGGAATAATTAATCCCAATCTAGTTCCAGGTTAGCTTGTAACTCGGCGGAGCGTCTTTGCACATTAATGGTACCGTCGAATGTCGACGGTGCACTTCGACGGTCTGATGACACTTTTCAACTAGCAGAAACTCCACCGTCCATGTACATTAATGGACCGTCGATCATGTTGACGGTCTGTCGATCTGGCCATCTTTTTACAACAATGTAGCACAGTCTCTGATCTTTCACTTAGTGCAATTCGATGACCAACTTGACGGACCGTCGAGCATTTTGACGGTCCGTATAAATGCAAAGTAGTGCCTTGTCTTCAAAATTCCTTGTTTTCAATTATTTTTGCAATTACACTACTAAATACCTGCACATACACAAAACACATCAAACTAACATAAACTTACTTGAAAACAAGTAAAACTTAGAGTCAAAAGTCATTAGATGTGCCATAATTACACGGCATATCATCACCCCCAACTTAAAATCTTTGCTTGTCCTTAAGCAAGTCAACTAACAGACTCCATCTACAAATATCTCGATATTATAAAGTAAAATTGTCTACAGTGGTTATGGCAATTAACTATCGGCGTATTACTTGTATCCCAATGACTCTCCCCTCAGTAGCGAACAAAACCAATCAAGGACTCGTTGCAACTAACAATGAGGCTTCAATCAATGACATCTAGTTATTACATAAACCATAGCACACATGAACCAAGACTTATGGGAAACAAGTCACTTAACAAATTCACATTCCCTCACAAAGACCAAAGAATGTCCCAACACATATGTACATAAAAAAAGGGACAAAAGACTAAGGAGAAAAGAAACACTCACACTTACAAAGAAATTCTCTAGCTATGCATGCAAATACCATAGGCTTGCCCTTATTTTTAGTGCCCCAAGCTTTGGACAGTTTGACTATGATCACACTAGGACTTTTTCAGGGTTGTAATGTAGGCTCGAGGATGAGTAAGATGTATATTCGGATAACTGTGACTCACCCCCCTTGAACACTACGCCTTTTTCTTTTCTTTTACCTCTTTCGCCCTTTTTGTTTTCTTCCCTTTTCTGTTCCATTACCTCGGTGTGGTTTTATTGCTTCTCTTTTTGTTTTGTTGTTTGTTTTTTTCTCTCTATACTTACCACACTGATGTCTTTTACCTAGGCAATTCACTTCTACCCAACTTTAGGCTTACGCCTCATGATCCCTTATTCCACCTATCACCCCCAACTTAGGCTTTTAGCCTCAATCTTATCATTTTAGTGTCAAGGAGGGACTGGGTGCAAAGAGAGGGACATTTAGAACGGGTATTAGCTTATTATGGCTAGTCAAAGAGTAGGTTTAAGGATCAAAACGGCTAACAAGGGGTATTTATCTACAGGTAGGCTTAAATTTATGCTAAAAAGGGGTTCCTAACACAAACAAGGCCTAAGATCATTTCACAACTTCACTTATCCTAAGAATGTACGCACGACTAACCAGGAATGTTCTAGATTACACACCTAACTAGAGAAATTATATACAAGATCTCACAACACACGACATCAGAATTGTCAACACACTAGTCTCCCCGCTAAAATTCAGCACACAAGGTAACTCAATAATCTAAATGTCACACAAAGAAGCATGTATGTCAATTAAACAACCAAGTTCAAGTTTTCAAAATCTTTCGGAGGGGAGTGATTTTTCTCACATCATAACAAGATAGCCTTAAGTTAATCAAACCACCACCACATAAGTCACAATTACTCTATTTTATCTAAACATGACCTAAACATTCTAGGTTCAACATAAAATAAACCCCTGGGAAAAGAACCACGGCAAAGAAAAGCCGAGGGGGTCCTAAACACATATATACACTATAATCAAATCAAATACCCCCACCCCCAACTAAAAAAATCTGAAATGTCCTCAATGCTGTAAAAGTAAAACAAGGGAGTGAGAATACTTGTGGCGCACTAGGCGCGCTGCTCATCTCACGAATCATCGGTCCACGAGACATTAGGTGGTGCAACCGCACAAGCAGTAGTATCAGTGGTAGCATCAACAGCAGCATCAATAGTAGTACTAATAGGCACTGGCACCGGAGTAGGAAAGGTCGGTGGCAATGTCTCTCCAATGGGAGCACTGTTCGAGGTGGCTCCCACGGACCCAAAAGGAACGTTCAGCACAAGAGAGTTCCTAATGGCCTCCTCCATCTACAGCTCCTCTATACTTGGACCCCTCGGGCAAGTCCTCTCTCTCAACTAAACCTCTTCATCATCCTCCTCCATCACTCTTTTCCTCTTCTCCTGAACACCACCTGTTGAAGCTGCCGTAGGGCCTTCTTGAACATCAAGCAACTGTATTACTGGAAGTACATCCTCCTCCACCTCAGTCCTAGCTGGAGGTGGCATCGGTCATACCCTCGGATCACGGACTTGTAAAATCAATAGTGCAGCCTTTAACCGCTCTAACTCCACACGCAATGCATCAGTGGAGGTATTCGGTTGAGACAACTCCAAAACTGCGAGCCGCGTCGCAAAGCTATCCAAGCAATCAGATGTGGCCTCTCTCAGTGGCACCATAGCAGCCGCAACCCTCTAATTGACAAACTCATCCAGCTGAGCCACAATAACCTTAGACTACTGAGCCGCTGTAGCTGCCTGTTTTATTAATTTTCTGAAGTTCTCAAGCGAGAAGGGATAGAGGTCAACACTGGCTGTACCCTGGAACTCTACTGTGGGACCCACTGGCTGTAGGTGTGGACTTGCCCTCTGTGGCTGTGGAGCCGAAGTCTGTGGCTCAGTAGCAGCAGTTGGTGTCTCAATGGCAGCATTACTGGTAGCAGTAGCTAAAGGCTCAGGCACTGAAGTCCGGCTAGTCTCAGCAACTGGGGCAATAGTGGCGGGTAACTCCCCCATAAATTCACCCGCGGCCCCTAAATGAACAGCCTCCTGAGGCATAGGTAACCCTCAAAGTACAATTGGGAACCCATCCTCTTCTCCCTAGCGCTCTCTAATGGCCTCATATCTGCTCTTCTTGACCGAGTACACATGCGAAGCTGTAATCCGGTGATCAATATCTGGTAGTATAAGGATATGGGACCTCCAAATGAGCTCGGTGATCAAACACGGATATATTAATTAAGTTGTGGGATGTGAAGTCTGCAGCTGAATCTCACCAGCAGCCAACCGCCAAAAATTAATCTGGTATCTAGTCATCAATGCAGCCAAGATGATGGATCTGTCAATGGTGAGCACGTTGTCGGCCTGAGTAGGAACAAGCCGCAACTGTAGCACACTCCACCCGAACTTGGCATCAAGTGTCAACCAGGGCTTCTTTATCCACTCCTTTGGGTTAGTAGTCTCCGCCCTCTAGCTTGGTCGGCCAATCACTGTCGCCACCCAATCTTGGACTGTCTGCTCATTTCTTCTGTCAAGTTTGTCATCTAACTCATCTGTCTGTCTCGGAGCAGTATAGTTATTACCGATGTACACTTTGTTGATATCTTTCGCGGAGATATCAAGCTTCACTCCTCTCACATCAAACTCTGTCAATGGGTCAACCTCAATCAACCTCTGTCTCGATTTTCTGACCTAGCAATCAATGCTCCATATGCAGCATATAACTCCCACACCAACACTGGACAGTAGTCCCCAGGAGAACCATTCAGGAAGCCAGCTGATAGTGCTCAATGGTGTCTCTGGCGTGGGGGAGGATCTCTAGACCCTCAAAGCTGATACGCTACAATTCATGGATGGTTCTATTCTCATTCGGCCCGATACCATTTTTCAATGCAATCCCATCCTCAAACAGCTCCTTAGCACTCTCAACTCTGAACCGGTGTTGATCATCTTCTAAATGTTTGGTTCTGACCTCTCGAGATTCAGTGGCATCATCACCCTCAATTAAAGATAAATTCTGCTGAGTAAGGCATCCGGTAGGTGGCTGGGAGGCCTGGAGATCACCTCCAGATAGAGAGGCAGGTGAACCACCTCTAGATGTAGCATCTGAATCCTCGACCGGACCCAGATGCAGATGATCCCTCCTCATCAGACTGGGAGGAACTGGGCGATGTAGGTGCTGGTACTATGACCTTCATGTTCTAGACAGGAATAGTAGCCCTGTTCTTCTTGGTGGGCATCACCTCTGGCTCATCATCCGAAGGCTTATCGCTTAGGGTGGGCTGACCGCTAGGCCTTCTGCTACTCGTTGCTCGTTGTGTCTACCTTGAACCACCCCCTCGGGTAGTTGTCAATTTGGGTGGAGTCATACATGTAAGCATCAAAATCAAAATCTAGTTAACCTGTACAAATGAAATTCAAACTAAGTGATTATAAAAAAAATGTCGGTTCTCTGAATCTTGGATCTGCAGACCGTCTTTGTGTAAAGATGGACCATTGAACCTATTGACGGATCGTCGAACAGCTCAACGATACCGCCTTTGTACAAAGACAGTCCATCAACCTGTTGACGGTACCATCAATATGTTTATGGCCTGTCTACAGCAACTTAAGGTTCTGCATGTTCAATTACAGATCCCACCACACAGATATCATAGAATACTTGCACATTTTGGGTTTCGGGGCTTCGGGTTACTCATACTTCACCCTCATTTTTTGACCTTTTTGACCTTTGGTACATTCTCGAATTTTTTTTGGTGGGTATAACGATATCAAACCAAAATTTTTAATTGAAATACCCTCCAACCTGTTGGAGTTACTCAGACTTTGCTCCTCTAATTGCATGCTTATCAGAATTTCATTTTTACGAACCATTGGCGGGCATAATGAAACAACAAAAGTTTTGGATCAAAATGCCCACCGACTCAATGAGGTATGATATTTTCATTTTCACGAGTCCTACTAATAGTAAACATACCAAACTCCCTACCCCCAACCAACAATTTCACAATTTTTCATGTTTAAGCAAGAATTTCATCAAATAAGTATAAAACCTAGGGCATGATTTCTACCCTTTGCAATCAACATCACATATATCATAGCCCTCACCCAGTTAATACACCCCTTACTCAATTAATCATGATATAAGCACACACCTAGTTCCTATTCTATGGATATATTTAAATTAGGAACCATAGGCATGTTTGTCAGCAATGTTCGAATAGGTTAACAAAAACTAAAACCAAGGATGGGTCATTTTTGGCTCAACATACCAAATTATGAGTTGAAATTAGAAGAAAACTTGATTGATCACTGCTAAAAATAGAGAGAAGTATGTGAGAGTAAGGGCAGTGGAATTTTACTTTCTGTGATGGTGAGATGGTGGTAAGATGGAGGATTTTATGGGGTGGTGTAGGAATTTGAGGAGTTTTAATGGAAGTGCGGAAGTGGGTAATGGAGTTATAGAGGGAGTTGAATAGTGGAGAAATGAGGAAATGAGGAAGAGAGAAAGACTCGGGTAGTGAGGGATTTAAATCCCTGCCAGTCGTTTTGTTTTTATTGAAGCCTTTTTTTTAATTAAATTTACGCAGTAATTACCTGGGAAATTTGACGGACCGTCGTTGCACATCGACGGTACCGTCGAATTTCGACGGTTCGTCGAATTTCCTGTTCAAAGAGTTGAACTTGCAAACTTTCTGAACTGGGCCTCTGCATACCGCACGTGCACATCGATGGTTCGATAACACTGTTGACGGCCCATCAATTTGTACGGATTACCTGAGTTCAATTTCTGTACACTCAACACCCGTCAAACAGTCTAGATAAACTAATGAAGCAAAAAAAAACAAATATTATTTTACAAAAATCTAAACTTGGGTTGCCTCCCAAGAAGCGCTTGATTTAACGTTGTGGAACGACGGTGGTACCCATTTTTACTCTGGTTCAAGATCCATTCCCAGATGCTTTAACCGGTACCAATCGATAATTTTATCCCCCCCAATGCAACCATGGTAGTGCTTCACCCTCTGATTATTCACCTTAAATGTCCGAGTTCCATCTTCGGACTTTAATTCAATCGCTCCATGGGGTGAAACACTTACCACTTCAAAAGGGCCGGACCACCTTAATTTTAATTTGCCCGGTAGCAGCTTCAATCTAGAGTTAAATAGCAGGATAGGATCACCTTTATAAAATTCTCACTTCAAGATTTTCTTCTCATGATACTGCTTCATCCTCTCATTGTATGATGCTACAAAGGCCTGGTTGCGGAACTCATCCATCTCATTGAGTTGAAACAACCTAAGTTTGGTCGCTTCTTCCCAATTTATGTTTAATTTCCTCAAGGCCCACATGGCTTTATGTTCAAGTTCAAACTGGAAGGTGACATACTTTACCAAAACTAGCTTGAAAGGTGAAGTCCCAATCGGAGTCTTGAAAGCAGTCCGGTAAGCCCATAGAGCATCATCGAGCTTGCGGGCCCAATCAGTTCTGTTTGCATTCACCATTTTAGCAAAAATATTCTTAATCTCCCGATTAGAGACTTCAACTTGCCCATTTGTCTGAGGGTTATACAGAGTTGCCATCCTATGCTTGACTCCATACTTCTCCATCAATCCCGCAAAGGCTCTATTGCAAAAGTGAGAACCACCATCACTGATTATCGTCCTTGGAGTACCAAAACGAGTAAATATGTTCTTTTTCAAGAATCCCATGACACTCTTGGCTTCGTTATTAGGTAAAGCCACCACTTCCAACCACTTAGAAACATAGTCAACATCCACCAGGATGTATTTCATGCCACAAGAGCTCACAAAGGGCCCTATAAAATCAATCCCCCAGACATCGAACACCTCAACTTCCATCACAAAGTTCATAGGCATCTCTTGCCTCCTACAAATATTCCCCTGCCGTTGGCATTGATCACATGACCGCACCATCAAATTAGCATCATGAAAGAGAGTAGGCCAATAATAGCCACATTCGAGAACCTTTGTGGCAGTCCTCGTACCACTATGATATCCCCCAACTGGAGAGTCGTGGCAAGCCTTCAGAATCTTTAACACCTCACTCTCTTGAACACAACACCGGATAATGTTATCAACGCAAGTTCTAAATAATTATGGCTCATCCCAATAGTACTGACGAGAATCCCGTAAAAACTTCTTTTTCTGGTAAGATTTGATCTCGTCAGGAACGGTACCAGTCACTAAGTAATTAGTCAAATCCTCATACCAAGGTGCCACTTGCATAGACATTGCCAAAACTTGCTCATCTGGGAAAGCATCATCTAGATCGAGTTCCTCTGCTGGCACCCTAGTTTCCTCAAACCTAGAGAGATGGTCAGCAACATGATTTTCAGACCCCTTTCGATCTTTCACTTCAAAATCGAATTCTTGCAACAAAAGGACCTAGCGAATCAGTCATACCTTAGCTTCCTTATTTTCCATAAGATACCTCAACGCAGCATGATCTGTGTACACCACAACTTTGGACCCCAACAAATAGGATCTAAACTTCTGAAACGCATACACTATAGCAAGCACCTCTTGCCTAGTCACCATGTAGTTCATATGCGCCGCATTAAGAGTCCTACTAGCATAGTAGATCAGGTGCATAAATGTTATTGCGCCTCTAGCCAAGCACAACACCAATCGTGAAACCACTCGCATCACACATCAATTCAAAAGGCAAGGACCAGTAAGGAGTAACAATAACATGAGCAGAAGTGAGACGCTGCTTTAATTCATTAAATGACTCACGACATTTGTCATCAAATACAAACTTAGACTCTTTTTCAAGAAGTTTGCACATCAGGTTAGCAATCTTGGAGAAATCCTTAATGAAGTGCCTGTAGAACCCAGCATGTTCCAAGAAACTACAGACACATTTGACTGAGATGGGTGGAAGAAGTTTTGCAATCACATCTATCTTCGCCTGATCGACCTCAATTCCCTTTTTCGAGATTTTGTGACCGAGGACAATCCCTTCCTTCACCATAAAGTGGCACTTCTCCCAATTTAGCACAAGGTTTGTCTCTTCACATCTTTTCAGCACTTGGCCCAGATGGTCAAGACATTCATCAAATGAATCGGCCATAACAGAAAAATCATCCATACACAATTCCAAGAAGTCTTCTACTATGTCAGAAAAGATCAACATCATGCACCTCTGAAAGGTTGTTGGTGCATTACACAACCCAAAGAGCATTTGGCTAAACGCAAATGTCCCATAAGGACAAGTGAAAGTCATCTTCTCTTGATCTTCTAGGGCAATGTTGATCTTATTATAGTCGGAGTACCCATCTAAGAAGCAATAGTAAGACCTCCCAGCCAGTCTATCAAGCATCTGATCAATGAACGACATGGGAAAATGGTTTTTACAAGTAGCTGAGTTTAGCTTCCTGTAGTCCATACAAACACACCATCCAATGACTGTACGAGTGGGAATAAGCTTATTCTTTGCATTAGGTGCCACAGTGATACCTCCTTTCTTTGGAACACATTGAACTGGACTCACCCACTTGCTGTCTGCAATCGGATACACTACCCCGGTATTTAACCACTTTACGATCTCCTTTTTCACGACCTGTTGTATGTTTTGATTCAATCTTCGCTGGTGTTCAACACTCGGCTTGCTATCCTCTTTTAGATGAATTTTATGCTTACAAATATTAGAAGGAATACACTGAATGTCTGCTATGGTCCAACAAATAGCTCGTCTATACTCGCACAAAATCTCCAATAATCGCTAAATTTGTTCCTCAGTCAGTAATGCTAAAACAACCACTGGCAATGTATTGTTCGGAGCAAGGAACTCATACCTTAAGTGTAATGGTAACTGCTTAAGCTCAAGCTTTGGGGGCTCAACAATAGAAGGCTTAGCTGGTGGACTGGTTCTATTTGCAAGGTCAAGATCAAGGTTTATTTGGTGATAAGTGTAAGAACCCATACCCTCAAGTGCATTTACAGTTTTCACGTAGCTCTCCATATCATCAGCATCAAAGTTTACCAGAATAGTAGCAAGAGCTTCTCTCAAACTTTCTTCCATTTTATGTTCGACATCATAATCAATCCCATCAAACGAATAAAGAACCGAGATATTCTCATAAGCGCTTGGCAACTTCATCCCCTTGCTTTCTTGAAAAGTCACCTCTTCATCATTCACTCAGAACTTGATCTCATTCTTTTCGGAGTCCATAAGCGCTCTGCCCGTAGCAAGGAAGGGTCTTCCCAAGATGATGGAAATATCTTTATCAACTACAGAGTCCAGAATAACAAAATCAGCAGGCAATATGAACTTATCCACTTGTACTAACACATCATCTATAACCCCCAACTGGCTTTTTGATAGATCTATCCGCCATTTGTAATCACATAGAAGTCGGTCTAGGAATTCCCAACCCGAATTTCTTGAAAATAGCAAGGGGCATTAGATTGATACGCGCCTCATTACCACACTGAGCACTAGCGAATGCATGAATCCCAATATTACACAGAATGGTGAACGCCCCTGGATCCCCCTTCTTCTGAACCGTGGTGGAAGCAATAATCGAACTCACGCGATGAGTTAGATTCACTCTCATGTTGAACCGACCTCTTCTTCATAAGCAGGTCTTTCACAAACTTAGCAAATACGGGCATCTCTTTCACAGCATCAAAGAATGAAAAATTCACTGTTAATTGATTCAACTGATCATAGAACTTTTGACACTTACCATCATCATTCTTTTTTGCCAACCTCTAAGGAAATGGAGGTTTTGCTTTGTACATCTGAGTCAAAGGGCGAAGAGCCCCTTTTATTGTCTGTTTCCTAGTATCATCAGCAACATCTGGAATATCAACAGCTTTCTCTTCAACATGGACCTCATCATCTACAATAGGCACGTCAGAATGCACATCTTCTTCCTCAATAATCGGATCTAGATTAACCGCCTTCTTGTCAGCACTTTGAAGTATTTTATCGCTTCTTGTGCTAACAACAAAAGTACACTCCACACCACCACCTCCATTCTTAGGGTTTACAATAGTATCACCAGGAAGTCCTCCCTTTCTAGCAGGATGCTACTCTCTAGAAGATCACGTATCTGCTGTTCAAGGTTTTGAATAGTCATTGAGTGAGAAACCGCTATCTCTGATAGCCCAGATAATTTTTTTTATGTATTCATCTGACTTGCCAATACTTTTTCAAGCGTTGACTCGAACCTCGAACTACCTTGATCATTAGACTGCCCTTTTGGTGGAATGTAAGGGTTGGAACTTCTGTTTCCCAAGTTACCATTATTTTTGTTGTATCTATCTTTGTTCGCTCCACCATAGTTATTAGTGCAGTTCCCTTGGTTGTTGTTGTAGTTCCCTTAGTTGTTGTTGTATGCACCCTGCCCTTGTGGAGGTCTCCAATATCTCTAAACTGGTCCAGGAATTTCCCGTTTCGTGATGTACTTTGCATATTGAACATTTTCAACTGGCGGAGGGGGACCCTCTTGATATGGACCCTCTTGGACTTGGTACATACCAGGCGACATGCCTGAGATATCTTCACAAACGTTCATCTTCTTTTCCTCTCTATCATCCAATCTCTTTGTCAGTAAAGAGATATTAGTGGCCAGCTGTGCTAATGTCTGCTGCATCTCCTGGCTATCCTTCACAATATTTTGGATCAATGGTGTCCCAAGTGATAACTCATCATAATTACTCGAATTCCATGCTTGACTGTGTGCAGTCAATCGATCAAGTATATTAGCAATATTAGCATAGGACTTATTCATGAAACACCCGCTAGCAGCATTATTGGCTATTGCTTGTGTCATAGGATCTAACCCTCTGTATAACGTCTCCTTCAGAATATGATCTGGGAAACCATAGTTTGGACTCCTATCCAAATATTCTTTGTACCTCTCCCAAGCTTCAAAAAGTTTCTCCCCATGACGTTGTTTGAACTCGTAAATTTGATCATGAATTTCAGCTCTTTTACTCGGGGGATACCACCTCATGAGAAACACCTTAACCATCTCTTCCAACGTAGCAATAGAGTTTCAGGGCAGCTTTGTGAACTATTTTCTTGCCTCTCTGGCTAATGAATATTTGAAGAGTTTCAACCGGATAGCTTGTTGAGTCACGCCCCTTTGGATATGATGAGAGCATACCTCCAGAAAGTTTGTTATATGCAGGTGAAGGTCATCATCGACTGCATTCTGAAAGTATCCCTCTTGTTTGAGCATATGATAGAGGGACCGGTCAAACTTAATTACAGCAGCAGTCACCCTCGAATGAATTATTGCAGATGCAAAGTCTTCCTCTGCTTCTGACTTACCAGCAAAAATGTTGTCGACTGGAAGTTCGTTGTTATCCATGATCACCTGGTTTACAAGGTAGCAAACAAGGTGTGTTGGAATAGGACAAAGACTTTAAGAAGAGTAAACACTATTTAGTAATTTCAAAACCGTATTCCCCGGCAACGGCGCCAAGATTTGATACGCTCAAATTACACCTTTTAATAGCGTAAAGCGGATGACGTCAAATATAGTAACCCAACAAGGTTGGGATCGAATCCCACAAAGAATATGATGTGAAAAGTTTACTAAATAAGTATTATACGAATCTTGTGGTCATGGTGTATTCCAGAAAAAAGGTTTTATAAGAGTTTTGGTTTGTGGATTAATTTACAGTGACTAGTAATTGAGTTGTAAATATATGGGTAAAAAGAACCAAGGTTGTGTCCCCGTCAGATAAAGTGTATGACCATGGGTACCCATCTTGATATACTTCTAATCGATCATTATATGAATGCACTTAACCTCTATGTGAATCTAGACTATTTCCCAATAAAAAAGATTATTTCTTTCCATGATTTTCCCAAAGATAAGAAAGTATGCATGAAGAACGGTTAATTATGCCAAGTAAATTTCTCTTATTCCTATGTGAATTTATTAAACAAGGTTAAATCCTTGAGTTCTTGTTATTTGTTCTTACCAAACCCTAGTTATTTTCCCAAATAAATAAAAGTTTATGGCGTTAGCTAATGTTTGCAACCACTAACTAGATGATGAAAACGAAGAACAAATAAACCCTAACAATCCATTATGCGTATACCAATCACAATTTCCAATCACAAAACACCCATCCTTGGGTTCACAACCTTTGTAAAGGTGTTTAGCTACTCATGGAAATGAAAAAACAATAAAAGATTGAAGATTGCATAATTGAATTTGTATTGAAACTTACGAATAAAACTAAAAGTAAGCGAATGTAATTGTCTAGAACATCTTCAACCATACTAAAAACCCAAAAGTAATTACTACAAATCTAAAACTCCAGATGTATGAAAAATAAAACCTAAACAGGTATTTATAAAAGTTAAACTCAGAATAATTGATCCCAATCCAGTTCCAAGTCGGCTTGCAACTCGATGGACAGTCTTTGCACATTGACGGTACCGTCGAATGTTGACGATGCACTTCGACGGTCTGATGACACTTTTGAACTTGCAGAAACTCCACCGTCCATGTACATCAAAAGACCGTCGATCATGTTCGAAGGTCCGTCGATTTGCTCGTCTTTTTACAACAATGTAGCACAGTCTCTGATTTTCCACTCAGTGCAATTCGATGACCAACTTGACGGACCGTCGAGCATGTTGACAGTCCGTACAAGTGCAAAGCAGTGCCTCGTCTTCAAAATTCCTTATTTTCAACTGTTTTTGCAATTCCACTTCTAAATACCTACACATACCTAAAACACATCAAAGTAACACAAATTTACTCGAAAGCAAGTAAAACTTAGAGTCAAAAAGCATTAGCTGTGCCATAATTTCACTACACATCAGTGAACCTGCAAAACAAATAATGCTCATCACCTGTCATCACTGGTCCTCCTACTGGCCTAGGAAATAACTCAGGTCTGGGGGCCTCATCCAAATGGGGAGCCACAGTTGCGGCATGCTATGCCCTTGACACCTGAACTGGGGCTTGAATTGGAGCCTGAGTCAGACCACCTGCTCTTGCACCCTGATTACCTGCTGCTGCTGGTTACACACTTGCCTCTGCTAAACCATTCAACAGGTTCAGCACTCGGACCATAACATCTGACAGCACTGGGGTAGCAATAATATTTGGCTGAGCTAGTGCTGCTGTGAACTTTGCTAATTCATCCTGAACAATCTTAGGCTCGGGGGTCCTAGTACAATCCTGTCCAGCCACAGGAGCCCCGGCCCTAGCTGGTGCAGCTGCTCCCCGGCCCCTACCTCTACCACGACCCCTGGCCTGGCCTCCTCCTTCACGAGCTATGGCCACAGTCTGTGAGAGATTAGAATGAAAAGTCGGAAACCAATTTGAATCATCCAGATACCAATTGGAATCAAGTAGCACGAAAGAAATAAATAAATTGAAGTTTCCTAGTGTCCCATAGCCTCCCGAAGATAAGTAAAGACGTCTCCGTACCGATCAGTAGGACTATACTAGCCATTTCCTTGTACGACGAGATCAACGAACCTAAAGCTCTGATACCAACTTTTTCACATCCCAAACAGATGTGAGTGGCACCCACACTAGTCCTATAGTGGGCGAACCAATCCCTTAACTCATTATCAGGACAATTTCAATTACTTATATCAATTATAAAACATTACTCACAAATAAATGATAAAAAAAATCTAAAAATAATATAAATAAATAACAAGTGCTGAAATCTAGCTATTACATCCCCAAAATCTAAAAGACAACGTACAAGGAGTCTAACCAACAATGTCTAAAGGGAAGAGATAACTGTCTAAAATAAACATAATGTCTCTGATGAAAATAGACATCTGAAATAAAGAAAGATCTTCATGCGGCATGGCACGGATAAGAGCTCACTCTCTGATCTTGATAATGAATAACCTCAACTAGATGCGAGGTCTGGATGATGTCTTTGGCTCAAATCTGCACTCAGAAAAAAAGTTCAGCAAGTGTAGGTCAGTACAAACAACACGTACTGGTAGGTATCATAGGCCGACTAAGATTAGTATCATGCCTACATACATAAAATAAATGGAATAGGCAGACATGCACAACAAACATGAAACCACAACAAGTATCCTCAAACAGTCCTCACTCAGAAACCCGTCACCAATCTTCAACAAGGAACACCGCTAGACGGGCCAAATGGAATGCAATAAATGATAAAAATCTCCATCTCTATACACACATGCTAAATGGTAATGTTTTCCTGAAATAGCCATGACCTGCAGGGTACCCATGGTGTCCATGTACCACTCTTTTCGGAATGAACCTCGGACCACGAGCTCACAATTAACTTACATTGTCACCCCAGTCAAATGTGCCTTAAGAGATGTAGATGTCCCATCCCAATCATCCTCAATAAATGCCTCATAATCCCTTCACAAGAATAGCTCAAGAGTATGTATCAAGTCAGCACATATGAAGTATAATCAAATAACACAAGTCACATTAAGACTCACAAATAATCTGCTAAATGATGATATAATATGTAGCTATCTCAACTCTTCTATGTAGGGTATAAATGAACACCTCCCTTTTAACGGTATCAAGAATACAATTCAAGTTTATCAACCTAAACAATGGAAAATCACTTCACATAATTTAATCATACAACTAACAACGATTACCCAAACTCCATGTCCGAATACCTAGAAATGCTTTCTCCCATAAATTCTACGACATATACAATCAACTAATCAAAGTATAACTCCAGTAAACTGTAACCTACTCAAAGAAGATTTGTTACACCCCATACTTTCGAAGAAGCACTTATTAAATTTGAACGTAAGTATGTCGAGCTATGGCTAAGCAAAATAACTTTGGATTATGAGGAACGAAGCATTATTAAGTATATTGTATGAGTAAAGGATCAATTACAATCTTGTAAGTCGTAACCCGGAAGGCTTGGAACCAAAGGACGTAACTATTATCAAGCATGATTAATGATAAATATCATGTATGGAGAGTTTCGGAAGATTCTGGGACCAAGCAAATCGAAGAATATAAGTTTGTCGAAATTTGGAAATTGGTAGAATTTTGGACAGAGTTTTTGGGTCAACTTTGGAGGGGTATATCTCGTAGTATATTAGGAGTTTTAAGGTGTTTCAAAAGCCTAAAATGATGTTCGTCGTGTCTAGTTTCCAACGCAATAAACCGCTTGTCGATACGACATCAGAGTAGAGAATTATGGACATTACAAGTTATCCTGACAGAGGAGAAATGAGTGCTACAATAACCGCCCCACTACAGTAGCCGCGCTGCTACAGTAATCGGGTGCTACAGTGTCCGAACCGACTCTAGAAGCTTAAAACAGGGGTTCTACCCCTTATTTTTAATCCAAACCCCTTTAGAATATTTCCCCAAACCTCTAGAATATTTCCCCAATCTCCACCCATGAAATTTCACCTCAAATCAAGTGAAAACAACCCAATCTTTTATCAAGAAAGTTAGAGACTACAAGAGTAGCAAACCTATGGTGTTGTCTAGTGATTGAGGGGAAAGTGGAACTGATGCAGCCGTGATTCTTATGTTTTATGCACTACTTAAGGTATGTATAACACCCCTTTGTTCATGTGTTAGCTTAAATTGAGGTTGATAAAGTTGTTTGAGGCTAAATATCGCAAGACTACATCAAAATAAGTAAAGTTAAGCCACTGTTTTATAGGGGCTGTTTTGAATACTTAAATATGACTTCTAATGGTTGTAAATTGTGGATTATAACCTGAATATATTTTCCCTACGATTACTCGGAATATTTATGTGTTAGTTGGAAAAATGGAGAAGAAAATATATGAAATATACAGATAGAAGATAAAGGATGAGGTGTAGGAGTATGGATTGTTTCGGAATACATTTAAGGATATTTTGAGCTAAATATGATATGGTAAATATATGCATATTGTATGCAGGGTGCGGACTGAATTATGAGAGGAGAGTTGGGTTTGGATGACGTTTGTTATTCGTTAAACGAGCTTTGCCGCTCGATATGATTCTTAAAGTAATCAAAGAGGGTTATATTGTAGTTATTGCTATTGTTGATTGTTATTGTTGTTGTTGGGTTGTTTGATGACCCTTAGTGGTCTTTAGGATGTAGTATAAATAGGGGAGGTGCTACCCGATTTTTCGAAGGTTATAATATTAGCAAGATATGATAGTTGCGACACTGTTTGTCGATGACGGTATCATTTCACTTGTAGTAGACGCAAGAGGATTATGTTAAGCTTTATTGTGGATTGAGAAGGAAATTATCCAGGTATGTTAAGGCTATCCTTTCCTTCTTTTTGGCATGATCTATGACAAGCGCTAAACGTATTGATATCCATAATGAATCCACTCCTAGATGTAGGATATCCTGAGTTCCTTGACTTCTTAAGCCCGAAGGGGCTTCCATAAGTTTTACGATTTTATAACGATGTCTAATTCCCGAAGGGGACATTTATAAGGTTTCCTTATTCCTATGCATTTCACATTTGATTTTTGAGTCTCAAAGGAGACAAGTGAAAAGGGGAAGAAGTTACCTTTTTTGAAAAAGGGGAAAAAGTTCCCCTTTTTAACTGAAAGTTGCTCCGAAAGGAGTCTTTTGATTGTTTCCAAAGATTTTCATGCATTGGAATATTTACATACATGCACAACATCATTTCATGGGGAGGGGAAAAGGGCTAAGGCGTTATATACACAAACCACCTGATCAGCTGGTATACGATGATTATGATGCCCGAAGGGGCCACTATGTTATTATACCCGAAGGGGCTGCGAGCAGGCCGAAGGCATGCATTATATATATATATACTCATGATGCATTAAAATTTCATATGCACCTACATGATTCACAGTGTTGGTGACCGGTACAGATTGGGTCTGTTACTTTTTTTATCATTCGAATCGAGATATATTATTTTAGTTCTGTCTTACATACTCGGTACATTATTCGTATTGACGTCCCTTTGCCTAGGGGTGCTGTGTTTCATGCCACACAGGTGCAGACTGTTGAGTGGAGGACACTTCCTATAGGATGTTCCCGAGCTATTAGCTGGATTGGCTAACTCCATTTCTATTCGGAGTGTTGCCGAGTCAGAGTACTTATGCATGTGTTACATCCCGTATTTTAGTACGTTGGATTATTCGTAAGCTGAGGTGGGGTCCACATGTCGAGATTTTTTTTTAAAAGACATATGACAAGTTATATGGAAAATATATGTGAAGTTAAACACAACTCAAGAAGGACCCTTGAGCAAAATCAAAGTGGAAGTCTTGCAAAAAAAAATGTGTGTGTTTTTAAGTTATGTTTTTGGGTGGTCTGACTTCGGGAGGCCATAACCCCATTAGTATTTGGGAAAACTCTCAAAATGAAAGTGGTAGATAATTGAAATACCTTTCCAACCATAGGTCGTGGGTCTGCATGCGACATCGGGATAAGAAGATATGAACGTTTTAAGGTAGAAAGGTCAAGCTGGGCAGTGGACTCGGCCCAACCCGAATTATTAATTTAAAAAAAATATACAATGATGACTCATTATGATGGGCACGTGGAAGGCTTAGGGGCAGCATATATATACATGGTTGATGACTAAATTTAGTCATATAATTCATTTGTAGTTGTCATTGTAATTGAGAAAGAGAGAGAGAGAGCTTCCATGCCATGGCAACTCACGGCCATGGCAGATTTGGAGCAGCTCACGGGCAGTTGCTATGGTGAAAAAAAAATTATAATCTCCTAAGGTGTTTTACACATCAAGAAGGCAGCAACCTAAGGGTGTCGAAGTGCGGGAGACGAAGTGGTGCGAATTGAGCAAGTTATTATAGGATCTGTCCTAATCAATTCAAGGTAAGATTTCTTCATCTTGAAATGTAATTGGAGTTAAAGATGTTGTAATGGAGAGATGAATTTGTATTATATGTAATTGTTGAAATATGAATTGGATTAAATGTTCATAAAGTGGTGGGCTGTTCTTGTTGAGCTGAAAGATTAAAAGTGTGGTTTTATGTTCATGTGTTGTTGCTCTTGTTGTTGTCGTGTTGTTGATGATGTGGCTCCTAAATTTGGGGGAAAGAAGTGTATAACGTATCGTATACAAAGCGTATGTTGATCTGTTTGGTGTATAATCTTAAATATTAAGGATTTGGATTGGAAAACGATTAAGAAAGGTTATTGGGTTATTTGAGTTGTTTATGGGCTGGATTGTAAGGATTTGATATGAATATTTCTATTACTATTGTTGTTGGTATTTCTGTGTTAACAGGAGGATAATTGAAAATTCGGGTTAGGCGAATATATAGGGGAAATGCTGCCCGATTTTCGTTAAGTCTTTAACTAATGGAAAACCCTAATCGAGAAAGTATAAGTTATAGAATAAGTTCTATAGGCGATTGGTCATAGATTTATGAGCTAGGAAGTATAGTTTACTAACGATAGCGTTACTTTTATATTAAATAGGTTAAAGGGGCGACGAAGCGAATGAGATTACGATTAATCGTTGACGGGTATGTAAAGCTGTCCCTTCTTTCTTTTGACATGTCTTAGATTTAAGTGACGAATGATATGAACTTTGGGGTAATTCTATTCATAAGTCTCGAGTGTGATTCATGATTCCTATTCACTTCTTGATGTTAAAACTCTTGAAATGATTGAGTCTCTCTCTCAAGTTTTCTATCGTTGGATAGTAGTCAATATATATGAGCTCTTATTCTTAGAAGACTCTTTGATAACTCATGTCCTTGACTTCTCTAACCTATTTCATATTATATTGATACATGTCTATGATTCCTAAGGCTCATTTGATATAATTTATAATGACATTCGAGGGATACTTGATATGATTGTCGCTATTGATACTCAGGTGTTAATCCCTTCTTCTTATTCTGTTTGAGTGTTGATAATGTTTTAAATTGCATATGGTTTCTCACTACTCTACTCGTGCATGCCTCAATATGTCCTTCACCGAGTCCCGGGCCGGGTATGTTATCGTGCATAGTTTCACTGCATTGTTCACCGAGTCCCTCACTAGAGGGCCGGGTACGGTATACAAATATATATATATATATATATATATATATATATATATATATATATATATATATATATATATATATATATATATATATATATATGATGGCGTTATGATGTGTTTATGGAGTTATGCTGTGTTAGGGCGCCAAAGACGGGATGGCGACCATGTTCACCGAGTCCCATAATGGGCCGGGTATGATATATGATATTGACATGCATTATTTATGTTTCAAAGGGAAAGTGTTTTGGTACTATGGACATTGTACTTGTTTTCTGTACCCTCTATTTTACTTATGATCCTTTTACTGTATTTCATGTTTTATATACTCAGTGTATATTCCGTACTGACCCCCTTTCTTCGGGGGGATACTTTTCATGCCCGCAGGTACAGATAGTCGGTTTCGTGACCCTTCAGCATAGGACTTCTACTCAGTTATTTTGGAGAGCTCCGTTGTTCCGGAGTCTAGACTTTTGGTACAGATCTTATGATATATATGTATATGTTTATCCAGGGGTACGGCGGGGCTCCGTTGTCCCGTCATATTTCACTGTTAGTACTCTTAGAGGTCTGTAGACATATGTGTGGGTTGTGTATAAGTTCTGTTCAGCTGTGTCTATACGTTGTGCTATGTATATGTTCGTCTGTATTGGCAGCCTTGTCGGCTTGCATATGACATGATATTGACGTGTAGTGGCAGCCTTGTCGGCTTGCGGATCATTTTATGATTTGATCAGTTGTGACTCCTCAGGAGATAGTTTATCTGGACATATATATATGACGACGTTGTGAACCTTGGAGTTCCTATACAAGTTTCCATATAGTTCTTAGATTCTGTATGACTATATTTAACAGGTACGTATACGGGTGTCCAGGTCGGGCACTAGTCATGGCCCACGGGGTTGGGTCGTGACAAAAGTGGTATCAGAGCAGTTCATCCTCGGAGTGTCTATAGACCGTGTCTAGTACAGTCTTGTTTATCGGTGTGTTGTGCACCACATCTGTAAACAGGAAGCTACAGGACATTTAGGATGTTACCTTTCCTTCTTACTCTAAGATCGTGCGATAGAGCCCAGCCGTAGGAAATGAAATTCCTTATACTAACCTTTGATTTCAGCTGAACAACGACATCGACAGAAAAAAAAATGTCGACTGATGATATTGGAAGCTACACAGTACACAGGTAAGCAATGGTGCGAAAGGGGCATGTCGGATAAGGTAAGAATATTGAAATATGCTTGAAATGTAAAGTTGAAGGATGAATGAGAAGGTAGATAGGAAGGCATAACAGGACAGATCATTAAAGGATCAGGTACGTCTCGAGGTGTGATATGTGAGGTAAGTTCCGACACCTTTATACTTTTTACTGGAAATTGGGAGCCCTGTGTGGCTATGATGCAATATGATATATACCTATATATGTTGGCCCTGTGAGGCATTGTTGGTATTTCCTGCATGTAGGTTTTGGGATAGTAAGAAATACAGAGGATACTCTGCCAAAATTTTCTTAGAAATAAAAAGGGAATGAGATATAAGTTTGTAACATGTCTTGAAAGGTCTTGTCGACAGTAATGATAGGATTTGACCAAGTTGCGAGCCTGACTTCGAGAAATGAAGTTAACTATTGAATTGATAGTAATAGTAAGTATGAGGTCGATATCGATAGGGTAAATTTATCATGTTGGATTAAAGCTTTAAGAGATACCTCCCATGTCATCCGTAAGAGGCATCATTCTTATTTGGGAAATTTTGCTTCAAAGAAGCATATATGAGCAGCAAAGTTTGGAATTCATTTGAACGGACCAGAATACTTTCCAGCCACATTTTTACCTCAGAAAAGCTCATATTGAAGGGCAAAAACGTCCAGCAATTAAGTTTCACTTTTATTTGAAGAGTACAAAGCATACAATAAGTAGTTTGTGAACTAAATTATTAGTTCACGACTCAAGAATAAACTTGGAGGTAAACCATGTGAATCAAGCACTAGAAGTCCTGTGGTGCTTGTCGGATTCTAGTTTTTCTTCTGGTGGTGGTTGGAGAATGCCTCATGGTGACATTTTATTAGTTATTAATAAATTAATTGGAGATGGAATTTGTGGAAGGAAAACTCAAACTTGGGGGTTGTCTAGGATCATGTGTTTCATATGTTGTTGATGAAATGCTAGAATAATTCGGAAGGGCTTGTGGTACTAAGGGATGATGTAGAAAAAGGTGGCAAGTCTTAACTGAACGTTTCATTGAGGTATCGAGTGAACTGATAAGTAGCGATAAATTACGATGAGTTACAGTTAAAAGGAGTAATAGTATGATTGAGATAAACGTACGGAGGAGGAAGAATTATGACAAATTATGAAGGTATTGATAAGGCAGCTTGTGAGATAATAAGGGTATGGTTGATCAGAAAGGATGAAGGGTTAAATACTCCTACTCCACAGAGTGCAATTAAAACATAGTAAGAATCGTGAATAAGGTTAAGAAGTGTTACGTTATAGGATTGGTTACGAACAGGATGTAATGTGAATACCGTAAGGATTGTTATGGAAATGAGTAAAGCCTAGAAAGAAAGTAACTAAAGGATATGATGTGATCAGTGTGAAACGGAAAAGAAAATATAGAACAAAAACAACTGACAAAGTCCTACAGGGAGAGTTCAGAATAGAGGTCAAGTGGTAACGAAAGTGAAAGAGAGCACAGGAAGAGAAAGGAGTTAATAGAAAGAAGAAGATAAGAAGAAAGCGAGTGGAATTACGGTGTAGCGATGTGTTATGATGTGTATAGCTGAGAAAACGAGTAATATAAGCGATAGAATTGTGAAAGACCGAACTAAAGGAAGATGAACAACGGGACAGAATGAATGCCAGAAATAACTGGTATGATAAGAACAAAAAGGGATGAACAAAATATGTTTTGAAAATGAGAAAGGGGTTGCGTAGAAGTAGTGTTTTCCGAAGGATACAAGAGTAGCATGAGATTCCTCGTGCACAAAATAAAAGATGGACATAGACTGGAGAAATGAAAGGAATACTAAAGGAAGCACTCAAGATTGACGTAATTAATTGAGTATGAGTATGGGATAAAAGGGAAATATATAGCTACGAACTTAAGGTGTAGTACGTTGAGAAGGTGATAAGACAAGACCACTATTAAGACGACATTTATATGATTTTGAGTAATTTAGAAGTTAGCGTTGGGTATACAGCAAGAATGAAAGAGCATGAGGCATAAAGGAGCACTGCGTGTATGTGACTTCACCTCGGAAATAGTGAAATCCTTAAAGGACAAGGATTGCGAATTTGCGAAACAACTGATGTATAGTGAATTTATTAAAAGAGACAGATGGTATCCGTTGGGATAAAGATAGTGTTATAAGAAAGCTTGGGACACTTATCATCAGAATATATGTGCTACCTAATTGAAAATTTGAAATGACTATAAGCACTAGCTAATTACTGATCAGAATAAATGGAATGTGGCTTTGGATAAATTGCTATATTAGTTGTATTACTCGAGTACCAACCATCAGATAAGATTTTGTACTATATATTGAGAGTTCTCATCGCCTCGGGATTTGGTTAAGGTTTAACACGTGGGGAATCAAAGTTATAGATGATAAGGAAAAGACCTGGACATGGTATAAATACAACCTCAAAGGGGGGAAGCGGGTGAAAGCAAGGTAAGTACAAATGGAAACAATTGACGCTATAATATATCCAATATGGATACTCAAACTTCAAGTGAGATCCTATGCTGAAAAAAGTTGGTAAGATCTGAAAGCCAGCGATAAACGAATAGTAGCCAAGATGGTATTTGAGACAGTGCTGAGAATTATTGGTCAAGATCTTGGATAATATGACATTAGAAAGTAGATGCTTATAAAAGGAAGAATGCGACAAGAGAATGGTAACGAGTAACTTAAGAGATATTGTGAAAGATAGCGATGCTATGCTAAATTAGAGGCTAAGATATTGGCAATAGAGTTGTTTGCTAATGACATTGTGACTTACAAGTAGCAAAGGAGAAGGGACAGAAAAATCTCCTACAGTAGGATATGAGAAAATCAAAGGGTGAATAAAGGAAGGGAAACGAGCATGACAAGAAACGACATGACATAATATGCTTAAAGTGTTATAAGTTGGATTAAGGGAAATTGTGAAATGGTTTAAGCGAGACAACCAGAACGAGCTGGTTAAGATAGTGAATTCATATGTCAAAAATAAAAAATTCTTTCAGAATTATACCAGTTACTGATAGACAGAGCACAGAGCAGCTATGTAAAGTTATTATAGCTCTACTTGGTAGCGAACTCTAAAGATTGAGATTAAGAGCTAAAAAGTAGAGTGACAGTTAAAGTCTTTTAAAGAAGTCGAGAAGTGATACGTGAGGCTAAATATTCAAGGATAGGGGTGCTATAGGGAAAACTACCTATACAAGTGTTCACTCACGATATGAGACGGGTACTTACCTCAAAAAGAGTGTTCTCGAGGGATTCATTCTGGGACATGACTAACATGAGATTTAAAACCCCTTACGATCATTATGTGTTTTAACCTTTATTCAGATATAAGTTAAGAGAGAAGAGACACCCGGAGAGGATGATAAAGATAAGAAGAAGGTTCCTGATTATTAAGTAATCGCAAAAGGTTAAGAGATGACATGGTATCAGTATGTAACAGATGATTCACATGGTTGACTTAAAAATGTGGGTATAGAGGTAATGACTATGCGATTAAGATTGTGGGAAGGAGTAACGATAAGGACGAAAGGTTCCTAGACGAGTTGAAAAAAAAAAGAGGTCGACGAGTACAAAACGGGACGATCCAAAATAGCACCAAGAAGCAAGCAAAGAAGAGTGTCGTATCTGAACAAGGGAATTTGTTTAATATTAGAGAAGATTGAGAAGCCCATAGCATAATAGCATGGAAATCAGGAACTAAAGGGGATGACAATTTCGAGAAACTAATCAAAGCATCATAAGCTCGCAAGGAACAACATTCGAGGACGAATGTTTCAAAGGGGGGAAGGATGTTATATCCCGTATTTCTGTACGTTGGATTATTCGTAAGCTGAGGTGGGGTCCAAATGTCGAGATTTTTTTTAAAGACATATGACAAGTTATATGGATAATATATGTGAATTTAAACACAACTCAAGAAGGACCCTTGAGCCAAATCAAAGTGGAAGTCCTCCAAAAAAAAATGTGTGTGTTTTTAAGTTACGTTTTTGGGTGGTCTGACTTCGGGAGGCCATAAACCCATCATTATTTGGGAATTTGGCTAAACTCCCAAAATGAAAGTTGTAGATAATTGAAATATCTTTCCAACCATAGGTCGTGGGCCTATATGCGACATCGGGATAAGGAGATATGGACGTTTTAAGCCAGAAAGGTCAAGCTGGGCAGTGGACTCGGCCAAACCCGTATTATTAATTTAAAAAGAAAATATATAAAATGATGACTCATTATGATGGGCACGTGGAAGGCTTAGGGTCAGCATATATATATACATGGTTCATGACTAATTTTAGTCATATAATTCATTTGTAGTTGTCATTGTAATTGAGAAAGAGAGAGAGAGCTTTCATGCCATGGCAACTCAGGGCCATGGCAGATTTGGAGCAGCTCATGGGCAGTTGCTATGGTGAATTTTTTTTTATAATCTCCTAATGTGTTTTACACATCAAGAAGGCAGCAACCTAAGGGTGTCGAAGTGCGGGAGACGAAGTGGTGCGAATTGAGCAAGTTATTATAGGATCTGTCCTAATCAATTCAAGGTAAGATTTCTTCATCTTGAAATGTAATTGGAGTTAAAGATGTTGTAATGGAGAGATGAATTTGTATTATATGTAATTGTTGAAATATGAATTGGATTAAATGTTCATAAAGTGGTGGGTTGTTCTTGTTGAGCTGAAAGATTAAAAGTGTGGTTTTAGGTTCATGTGTTGTTGCTCTTGTTGTTGTCGTGTTGTTGATGATGTGGCTCCTAAATTTGGGGGAAAGAAGTGTATAACGTATTGTATACAAAGCGTATGTTGATCTATTTGGTGTATAATCTTAAATATTAAGGATTTGGATTGGAAAAAGATTAAGAAAGGTTATTGGGTTATTTGAGTTGTTTATGGGCTGGATTGTAAGGATTTGATATGAATATTTCTATTACTATTGTTGTTGGTATTTCTGTGTTAACTGGAGGATAATTGGAAATTCGGGTTAGGCGAATATATAGGGGAAATGCTGCCCGATTTTCGTTAAGTCTTTAACTAATGGAAAACCCTAATCGAGAAAGTATAAGTTAAAGAATAAGTTCTATAGGCGATTGGTCACAGATTTTTGAGCTAGGAAGTATAGTTTACTAACGATAGCGTTACTTTTATATTAAATAGGCTAAAGGGGCGACGAAGCGAACGAGATTACGATTAATCGTTGACAGGTATGTAAAGCTGTCCCTTCTTTCTTTTGGCATGTCTTAGATTTAAGTGACGAATGATATGAGATGTGGGGTAATTCTATTCATAAGTCTCAAGTGTGATTCATGATTCCTATTCACTTCTTGATGTTAAAACTCTTGAAATGATTGAGCCTCTCTCTCAAGTTTTCTATCGTTGGATAGTAGTCGATATATATGAGCTCCTATTCTTAGAAGACTCTACGATAACTCATGTCCTTGACTTCTATAAGCTATTTCATATTATATTGATACATGTCTATGATTCCTAAGGCTCATTTGATATAATTTATAATGACATTCGAGGGATACTTGATATGATTGTCGCTATTGATACTCAGGTGTTAATCCCTTCTTCTTATTCTGTTTGAGTCTTGATAATGTTTTAAATTGCATATGGTTGTTCACTACTCTGCTCGTGCATGCCTTAATATGTCCTTCACCGAGTCCCAGGCCGGGTATGTTATCATGCACAGTTTCACTGCATTGTTCGCCGAGTCCCTCACTAGAGGGCCGGGTACGGTATATATGTTTATATGATGGCGTTATGATGTGTTTATGGAGTTATGTTGTGTTATGGCATAATGATGTGTTTATGGAGTTATGCTGTGTTATGGCGCCAAATACGGGCTGGTGACCATGTTCACCGAGTCCCATAATGGGCCGGGTACGATTTATGATATGGACATGCATGATTTATGTTTCAAAGGGCAAGTGTTTTGGTATTCTGGGCATTGTACTTGTTTTCTGTACCCCCTATTTTAGTTATGATCCTTTTACTGTATTTCATGTTTTATATACTCAGTATATATTCCGTACTGACCCCCTTTCTTTGGGGGGCTGCGTTTCATGCCCGTAGGTATAGATAGTCGGTTTGGTGACCCTTCAGCATAGGACTTCTACTCAGCTGTTTTGGAGAGCTCCGTTGTTCCAGAGTCTAGACTTTTGGTACAGATCTTATGATATATATGTATATGTTTATCCAGGGGTACGGCGGGGCCCTGTCCCGTCATATTTCACTGTTAGTACTCTTAGAGGTCTGTAAACATATGTGTGGGTTGTGTATAAGTTTTGTTCAGCTGTGTCTATACGTTGTGCTATGTATATGTTTGTCTGTAATGGCAGCCTTGTCGGTTAGCATATGACATGATATTGACGTGTAGTGGCAGCCTTGTCGGCTTGCGGATCATTTTATGATTTGATCAGTTGTGACTCCTCAGGAGACAGTTTATCTGGACATATATATATGACGACGTTGTGAACCTTGGAGTTCCTTTACAAGTTTCCATATTGTTCTTAGATTCTGTATGACTATATTTAACAGGTACGTATACGGGTGTCCTGGTCGGGCACTAGTCATGGCCCACAGGGTTGGGTCGTGACAACATGTCCTCGAGTCAGAAGCATTACAGGTATGTTGGGGACCTGTCTCAACTTATGTTATGGTAACTTGGTCCTTGTAGAGGCTTTTGCAGACATTGTCCTGTGAATAGTGCGTCGAAATGTCGACAGTTGTGTAAAGCATCCATGTAGTTAGACGTATTCATATGCATTGTTTTAAATATTGTTTTGTGACCAAAGTCTTCTCTGAATTAACGACAAGGGAGAAGTTCCTGACTTGGTGAATGAGTTTTATTAAAAGGTTTTTCATGTTTTACTTGACGGAAGCGTCTTTTTATAATTTGAAGGTTCACACAAGATTGTGAATTATGAGTATAGTCATAGTAGGGCGCTCAGCTGAGTAGGGTCTTGAGTGTCAGTCGTGGCCCTCTGGTTTGGGTCGTGACAATATATGAGCAATGAAATCACTTTGCAACAACCTTTCCCTTTCACAATGCCTCAGAACGTTCAAAGTCTAGAAATCATAATGTTAAGTAAGCAATGGAGTATTAACTCAATAATAACAATTTGGGGAATACAACCCCTCCACTTCTACCCTTAATTAATGGTTCACTTTTCTTAGGAACATATTCATCCTAATTCTAGTCTCAACAATCATATTAACTCTATTTATGGGTTTTATAATCAATTCAACCCTACAAATCTGATTTTAGCCAAAGTTCTCATTTTTATTGGAACCCTAGGTCTCAACAAGCAATTTGCATCATTGAATATCCTGTTCTCATCCTAGGAAGTGATAATCTCTACTCTTAGATGATTAAAAAAGAATCTAATATGAACATTAAGCGAAGAAAGTTAGTGATTAAGGCTTACCTTTGAGGGAGAATAGTGCCCTAGCCTTAGAAATTCGCCTCTATGCTCTTGGGAACTATTTTTGGGATTATGAGAAGTGTGGGCACGAAATAACTACTTAAACTCATCATTAGACTTAAGTGGGCTTCATTGCAGCGACCAAAGTCTCCCTGTAACGGACTCGTTGCAGCAAACGGGGCCTTCGCCGCAACGAACCCTGGGATTTCCCACCCTTCGTTGCAGCGAACCCAGTCTTCACTGCAAAGATCTCACTGCAACAAAGAATCATCGTTGCAGTGAGGCATTGTGAACCAGTGAGCACGGAAATTTCAACATTTTTATACTTAGTCTCTCAAAATCATTCTACGGCCCTATGAACACAAGCCAACAAACAAACCAAGTTAAAAACACATCACAGAGTCACTTACAAGTCACAAAACACAACATACAACACAACCAAATTATTTAGGTCCACTTAATTTTAGCCTCGGGAAAGAACTAGCATGGATAGAGTGGTTAAATCACGCATAACGACCAAGCGAGTAGTTAAAATAAAGACCTCTTGCAACCATAGTATCTCCTTGAATCATCACTAAGCATGACGTAAACAACTATAATTGTCATAATAACTGATCCTGGTAAAATATCATCAAGTCTAGTCGCAAACCTTGATAAAGTTCGGTAAACCTTTCATACCTTAAATCTAAACAGTAACCCATCGAATCCGTGAAGGTGATTTACTAGGAAACCCATAAGTCCCTCTGGAAAATATATCGAGTCCATCAATCTTAATCCGAACAATTATGACCCTGAATGAGTGCACAACCCTTGAATACGACCAGTAGTCACTCAAACTGACTCCAAACTTTTTGAAACTAATCACAGTCCTATAACCCATATGGGTGACTAATTATAGTCCTTTAATATTCTAAAAATGCTCACTCAAGCTATCCGATTAGTAATACCCACCAGATAACACACTACCACGAATACGGTCTCATCTCGAAAATACAACTCTAACTTTCACATTATAGGGTTCCAGAATTCCTTTCCTTTAACGTCATCCATTGTAGAGTGTTACTAAATTATCCAATTATGTATCACACAAGCCACTTCTGTGGGCCTTAACATGTTGGTTACCTGAAATTTGCTTCTCACTAGTCGCTGATCACGAAACCTCTCGAAACTTTGTCATATCACATAGTCCATTTCTGTAGACTCCCTTCTCTAGGTGTACTCACGATCGCACCTCATCTAAAATATGTAAGGCGACATCTCTACAACCTATACTTGACCTAAGTAATCCTGAAGATGTACCTTATTTTTACCGATTCTCAATCAACTATACCTCTTCCTGACTCTTCAAATCCCCAATTCTAATCAAATCACAATCACCAACACCGTCTAACCATTTCTTTACCCACTCAATAAAATGCCGCATAATTATAAGTCTTGAGCCGAATCAATCCTGGAGATAGTAGCATGTCACACTCTCTACACCCTAGAGTTCCCTTAACTCACTCAACTCTAAAATTGAAAACTTTCTAAATCCAGCATATCACATGCACAATCCTACTACTTCTCTGATATATATATCCATCAAGGTGCCCTTGCTCAAATTCCCTTAGCTCAAATTCTGAAATGTTCTCTACAACTCGAATTAATTCGAACCTCATTATTAATTTTCCACTTCAATGCCTTTAAACGCTACTCACTCGCGAAGAATCACCTCTTGCCTCACTTGTCGAACTGGAAAACCTCTAACCATTCGCGCGATTATCCCTTCCATTCAATCGACTCAATCGAGTAGTAACACCAGTAGTAGTAGGAACTAGCCGAACTTACACAATAGTTACAAGGCTCACAACCCTAATCCAATATTATATGCAACAACCAATAAATAGTTTCTTGAGTACTATAAGCTTCACACTTGACCAACACTAAAGTCATTCTTAGTAGTCAACCATCGACTCCCATTGGCCCACGGCATAACCAAACATACCAACTCGACGTTGAACCCTTATGTCTATTTTACCATGCATGGCTGCAACATAAACCTCAAATCACTAGCTCTCAATTTCACGATATCCTTATCATTCCTCTAAACACAAAGAACCGGTGAACATACCCTTTACTGAAGGACTAGGACCACAGTTGCCGCACATCTTAAGTCTCCACTCGTCACAAGTAACATTGCTTTCCGATCTAAAATCGATAACCACCTTCCTGAAAGAACCCACAAACCACTACCATATAGTCACGTCGAAACCCAACTTAACTTTTCACAACCAAATACAAAATCCACTCTCGTACAAATTGCAACATTAACCTATCGAGCACATCAGATACCAATTATTCCCTTCTTAATGGCGGAGATTAATCTATTCCAATCCTCTTTCTGACAATTCCATCCCATTAACATGAAAGTGCTCATACCCAAATGCCCTAAGAAATCTGAATTTGCTACGCGTTTCCCACAAAAGTCGTCCTTCATGTCCTTATTCTCAACTTCTCTCGTGCCAGGCACACCATTATAATGACCTGACGAAGTTGAAACTTATTCCCAACACTGAAAACATGGAGATCATGTGACCCTTTGTACCATCCCTCCCATTACTCAAGACAGCCCCCACAATGAACGAGTCTTAACCACTGTTGACACCTAATATTTGACCTCCCATAATTTATTCTAATTACTCAAAGGACTTGAATATTAAATGGAGTAATATATGTCTTTCTTTTTAGAAAATCGGGATTATATTATAAACTATGCAGATAATATTTTACCTTTATTGTTTGGTAAAATAATTTCTATAATAAATCATTTGGAAATTATTTCACAGCAATTAATGATGTATTTTACTAATTTCAACCAGAAAAATAGTATAAAATAGCTATTTACTTAACAGTGCAATGATCAAAATTAATCAGCAAATATTTACCCCATTTTAATTCAAGGAAACTTTATTTGATTGAAGTAAATAATCATTTTTTCGCCCAAAATTGTATTTCTGCACACACCATTATAATTAATTTAATGATTAATTATGGTTATATTTGTAAATTGTTTATTATATGTTTAGTTATGGCTGCAATTGAAATAATCAATTAGTTAGTCAAACATGGCTACGATTAAAAATAGCAAATTAATACTTTAATTCAATTAATATCAGGCCTGTAAATTTGATTTTGTGATTTTTTTAAGTTAATTGATTATTTAGTTTAAATTAAAATGCTTGGTAATTAATCCGTTTAAATTTTTTGCCTACTCATTAATTTGCATATTTCGTCCCTAATATATATATACACACTCCATATATATATATATATATATATATATATATATATATATATATATATATATATATATATATATATATATATATCGGGGCCTGCCCCTTCTTTTTTCTAATGGACCAAGTCCAACCCATTAAGGCCGACCCGACCCAAGTTTGCGTTTAAAGAGGTTAAACCCCTTACTCTTTCTCATTTTTCATAGGCCAAAGGATCCTTAGCGTGAGAAGCGTTTCCCTCTTGAGGAAACCCTAGCCGCCATAACAATCCTCGTCTCTCTCCTTGTCATCTATACTGAATCTAGCAAAGATGAGGGTCCACCTAGGTTTTACAGTTTTAAGATAGGTCGAGAATGGCAAGAGCATTAAATGCTCTGCCATTTCTCACCAATCACCACACAAAGGTTCACCTCAAACACGGTATAGTTCCCTTTTCTCTTTGCTTTTTGCGAATCAACGATCAAAAGATCTGAAAATCCGTAATGGTTTTTGTTTGCATGTGTTTTAATATCAAATTTTCATTGGTTCTTAGAGAACCACTTGGATTAACCTCAAGTAGGTCGAATATGGCCGTTAAATCGTGGGTGTATTTGTTTCCTAGTCATTAGATGTGGTGTTGAGAAAACCAAACTTCAGATTTGCTATACTCCCACATCGTTTGGGACTAGGGTTAGAGAATTTGGGAGTCCTATATAAAGAACCCCAATTCTACCGAAAAGGGGAGAGGCCTGAAATCTGAAAAATCTCACTTTTGCAAAGGAACTCAAAATACTTGGGGTTTTGAAATATTCGAGACCCTTAATTTTTTTAGTCAGAGTTTAAGTTTAAAATTTTAGTTTTTATATTCTTGTGCAGTGAATATTGGTTAATTTGAGCTTTTAGGGAGAGCATTAGAAGTCTTCCAAGTTCCATTTCGACCTAAGGCTGCATAAAAAGAATGTAATCTTCCTATCTTAGTATTTCAGTTTCTCTGTATTTTCGTTCTTGTTTAAGTTGTTGTGTGTGTTAGATTAAGTTTTCTAAGGTAATAGATTAGGATTTAATCATGAAATTGCTCTGTCTTTATTGAAGTGATTGCTTAGGGTATATTTGGGTCTGTCTACTGCTGTTTAATTACTAGTCATTATGTTTTAGTAACATTTTTTTGAAGACCCATGTCTGTTAGTGATGAGTGAGTTCATTAAGTAATGTATGATTAGGGTAAGTTAATCTATTTGTTTCACATGATTCTATAAGACTGATGGAAAGCTTTGGAATCCCTTGAACTTGCTTTCTGGTTTAAATCATGATATAAACTTGAAAGCTATAGATTATTGATCATGCACTAGGTTTGATTTTAGCTAATATGTGTCTTGACTGATTGATTATTCTATATTAGCCTATCATAATTCCTCTGTCATCAACTTCTTATTGTATTAACTAGTTGTATGTGGTAGTTTGCTATGAAGTTCTTGATTGATGTCTGTGACTTGATAATTCATGTTAATCCTTAATTGAATATTGATAAAGATTTCAGTTAGATCTCTTAATATGATTGAAACAAATATTTGTTTATGTGAAATTTTTTTTCTTGAATAGTATCATGTTTGGAACACATTAAATGTTAAGTTGGTGTGCGGTCACCAAACGGCTGACAATGGTTCACCCCAAGTAGTCCGCTCGGGTCCAAGGTCAATTAGGATAAACCCACTCTTGCATAAGCCTAGGATAGAGCTAAGCCAAATCTAAATGAGAAGTAGACTGGGTGATTTGGAAATTTTAGACGTATCCAAGCCCGATAAGGAGACTACCCCGTGTCAAGTACGTTCTATGACCCGAAAAACACCGCATATCATATTATGTGCCTAGTGGAGGGGGGGATTAACATTGGGTTTTGTTTTGTAAATTCAATCAATTTGAACTTCGATATGGTCCTGACTACACCCGAGTTGCTGCGGATTTGGCGGGGACAAATGTCCCCTGAAGAGAAAAGAGGAATCTCATGTCATTTAGGAAATTTGACATCCATCATGACTATGACCGGTTGTAAGGATTTGATAGAAGTAATTACCAGATTTTGGGATAAAGACCGGATGGTTTTCATATTTGGGGACGACATCGAAATGACGCCGACACTAGAGGCGTTTAGGGATGTGTTAACTAGCATAGGCTCGGGGTTGAAAAGAAGAAAGAAACCTGACCAAAATGCTTTGATACCAGAAAAACCTACCTACTCCCAAATTTGTAGGATGCTTTCTTTAAACTACGCCAATTGGGCCCATGGCGTCACCATACCCTTTAGAGAATTACACAGACAGTTTGGGAGCCCGAGTGGATTCGCAGAACATCCCGAAGAATTCAAGACTTATGCTGACTTGACGGCTACCAAACCCTGGGCCTTCGCCATTTGCCTTTTGAACTATGGTTTTCCCCAATGATTGGTCCTTAGCCATAGATACCCGAGTCATTTCAGTCACCCATGATATCTTCTACTGCATACCCAAAAAAAAAACTAAATACTTTGATGGAACCCTAATCATATTAGCCGATTTATACCGAGCCCTGAGTCTCTGCCAGAATCATTACAAATATTTCCAAGGTTGTAATTTGCTCCTGCAATGGTGGATCCTCAAGCATATAGTCAAGGTTAGGGGTGAACAATACCTGAGTAGGCCGGTTGAAAGGGATAGTCTTCAGGATTTTCGCCCAAACTTCGGAGAACAAAACAGGCAAAGTTGGATATTCACCTTCTCTAGGTTGAAGGAAAAAAGAATTCAATGGATGTTCCATGACTTCGTGTCCACGAAGATTATAATTAAAGGAAGAAAGTGTCCATTCGTGCCACTTATGGGAATTTGAGGGTTTCGCCCCTATGCTCCTGCCCGGGTTCTAAGACAATTTGGGAGAATCCAGGTCGTACCCAGATTGGAGGCATTGGAGATTTCATCATTGACTACGACATTGACAGACCAACAAGGGCATTGGATTGTGTCCGGGAATGGAAGGGTCGCATGATTTTGGTCCCGAAACTTTAGCCGAAGATTGGTTTCATCCGGGTTGTGTCATAGAGTATAAATATCGGTTGAGGGCCGACTTGCAAGGCACGCTTCCTTCTAGACCTATTCTCTATAGTTGTGTCCAAGGCAAGGATTCGCAGGCCGAGATCTGAGTCCGTTTTATTCAGAGGAGAGCTGATGACAAGGATGCTAAGTATTTGGATAAAATTGAGAATAATAAGGCCGTCATGGAGAGTTTGAGGCATAAGTTGAAGTTTACCAACGATTGTTTGGTTGAGCTAGATGACCGAATGAAGAAGATTCTGGATAACGTTGCTCCACTGACCTTCACATAGAAAGGGTTTCTTAAGGTGGTGACTTTGACGTCAGCCCATCTGCACATCCAGACTACCTTCCGGAAAGCAAAGAAGGCCAAGACTGATAAAGATCGAGCTTCATCATCCACTACTGGAGGACACTTCTGCTGATTTATTTTGTGCACTGTCTTTATCTTTTGTACCCCTGCGGGGTGGAATATTGTTATTAATGATTATGGGGCAGTGGTTTAATTCAACTGGCGCATTTATGTTTCAAACGTTTAGTTGTGCTTAAGAACGCGCGTAGTGTAATCTTATGAACTGCTTTGTGTGACTCTATTTGCTTCCATATGTTTCGTATTAAATTCTCAATTGATCTCGAATACTGTCCACCCAAAGAAAAACAATGAACAAAAATACTTGCACTAAGCCTAATGATTTTCTCAGAATCTGAAGATGAACAACAAGACTGTTCTCGAGCTTGAGATCAGAAAAAGAATAAGGTCTCTCTACGATGAAAGATTCAAGATCTCGAGAAGCAGATCCGGATAGTAAAGGCCAAGATCAAGGAGGCGGATGAACTGTTAGATTCAACGGAAAGCTTGCCCGAAAAAACTGTCGAAGCTCAAGGAGAAAATGTCCTTGACAAGGGAAAAGGAATTCTTCCCGAGTACATCCCGAAAATGGAAGAGTATGAGGAAGATGAAATAGAGTCAAACCCACAGGAGCCCACATGGCCATCAAAGAGGGCTGCCTCCGCTGCCTCTTCAAGCATAAAAAGGGAAGAAACCTCTGCTGCACTATCAAGCCCTAAAGGGGAAAGAGCTTATATTGCGTTATCAAGCCCTGGAGAGGATCCCATAGAGCAAATGGAGTATGCTCGACTAGCTTCACCTGAATGGTGGGCCATTGCGGTCAAAGCGTTGGATTGTCCCTACTGAGTCTCGCCTTAGCAGGTTATGAATGAGGAAATGATGATCAAGTTTCGAAGCAAAGGAATAGTCAGTGTTTGCTTCGACAGGTTGCCATCTTGCCCTCCGGTTTTCACACATAAGAGGTACCCTTATCACCAGGATCAGGCAGGGCACACTATCAATGAGTGCTTAGCCTTCAAAAGGAGACTCTATCAGGCTGATAGTGAGAAAATCATTACGAAGATGTGGGGACCGCATTCATTTTGGGTCCATGACAACGTCATCCCAACTGAAGGGATTACTCAGAACACTCGTATTTGGCATTACGACTTCACAATATTCAGAGACTCTGATGCCAGCATCTTCCAGAAATTGGTTAGTATTGGGAAGATTCGCCCCATCAGAACTAGAAGGGCCCAAACCGAAGGAGTTGGCCGCCGAAAAATGTGTCTGTACCATTCTGGAGATTTAGGGAATGACATAGAAGAATGCGATGCGTTCAAATTTAAGTTGGAAAATTTGGTCCACAAGGGAGTGCTTTGGTCGGTGCTCCCTTCTCAGTATTAGGATTTGGGAGCCTTAGGACCAGGAAAGGTTGAACGAACAAAAACCTTATATTTAACTCAAAAGAAAGGTCACTTTTGGGTAGTTTTAGGGGATCCCATTTTTTGTATTTAACACAGATTTGTCCCCCTATTTTGTGTAAACGAAACAACGTCGGCCTGATGTCCCAAGAAGGGATATGCAGGAAGCCTATATCAGGCCTGGTCACGGGTAGGTTTGGGATTATTTTGATGTAAGCCGAACTACGGAAGGGCCTGACTTCCCGCGGTGGGATACGTAGGCAGTCTACGTAAGACTCGGTCCCTATATATTATAAATATTATATCACCCTCACTCAAAAAAAGCCCAAGTACCCAAAACCCAGTACGAGAGATCAATTGAGCATTTGAATTAAACATATGATCTTTTCTATGCTAAGTGTTTTAAACTGCCATTTATATGTGATATCTTGCTTTTCTTTCCTTTATTCTGACGAAACTAACTTTGTTTACTTTTGAGTTATTCTTTTCTTATAGAAAGAGAAGTTGATTTGTGTTCACACTGGCATACTTCAAAAGGTCTAAAGCTGCAATAGCATCCTTATCCTTACAAGACAAAGTCAAAGAGAAAATGACTGGTACTTTAAGGAACGAAACTACCTTACTGATATCACTCTCAGAGAATAGCCTATGCGAGAGCTGCCTGAGTCATCACCTGCTAAAGACGTCATGAAAATGATGTTTGAAAAGATTACCCACCTTCAAAAGGTCTAAAGCTGCAATAGCATCCTTATCCTTACAAGACAAAGTCAAAGAGAAAATGACTGGTACTTTAAAGAACGAAACTACCCTACTGATATCACTCTCAGAGAATCACCTATGCGAGAGCTGCCTGAGTCATCACCTACTGATGACGTCATGAAAATGATGTTTGAAAAGATCACCCAACTTCAAAAGGATCTGGCACGAAACAAAACTGCTAATGCTGCCCGAGAGGCCTTTGCTAAAGAAAGAAGGCCACCACTATTTTTTCCATCTCTCAATTCACCATTACCTGATTATTTCCCCACTAGATCGGTTGTGACCACCATGCCATTTACCCCGATTGATGGACATATTGGTGTTTCAAGCCAGATCCCACTACCACTGAACACCAACCAAATTCCCGAGACCGCCCACTCTATCCTCTCTTACCCAACACCAAAAAATACCTACCCTGGCATCACTATACAAATAAGTATCACCCCACTACCCACTGACAAAAGCACCCCGATTACCCGAATTCGCCTTGCTGTTTCTTTCCACACGCTTGTCACAACGTGTACCTTCTCCCCTGATAAAGAAATTGACTACTATGAAGAGATGAAAAAGGCTTGGAAGGCCGAACAGGAAAAACAGGAAGAAAGGATTGAGCAGAAATTACTGCAATGAGTACTACCCTCACTGGCACAGGTCTAAACTATTACAATTTGTGCATGAATCCCAATTTGGATTTACCAGAAAGCTTCAAAGTACCCCGATTCGAATTGTTTAACGGGATAGGAAATCCGAAAGCGCAGCTGCGGGCCTACTGCGACCAGTTGGTCGGTGTCCGAGACAATAAAGCGCTCATCATGCGGTTGTTCAACTGGAGTTTGACCGGGGAAGCCTCGGAATGGTTCACGGCACAGGATATACACTGTTGGGTCACATGGGAAGACATGGCTGCGGTTTTCATGGAAAGATTCCATTTTAATATAAAGACAGTACCAGATCGGTATTATTTTGAGAAAGTAAAACAGAAGTCCACCGAGAATTTTCCCAAATACGCAAGTAGGTGGAGAACAGAGGCCGCCCGTGTGCAAACTCCTATGGGCGAAGAAGAACTTGTGTCAATTTTTATCCGTTCATAAGAAACAGACTTCTACAATAGAATGCTTTCAATGGCGGGGAGACCTTTCTCTGAATTGGTCAAAATGGGCGAGGCCATAGAAGACGGTCTTAAAACCGGCCGAATCATAAGCATGGCTTGAAAATCCGCTGGTTCAAGTTCAGCCAGGTTCATGCACAAGAAGAAAGAATACATGGCTAGCATATCCGACACACCTAAGCCCAAAAGAAGGGAAGATTTCCCGATGGAAGTATATGTTTCACCGCCTCCAAATACCTATGTACCCGCCCCTTACAACATGGTGCCCGTATATTACGCGCAACCAACCTTCCAATCACCACCCCAAAACTACCAAGCTCCACCAAAGGCCTTCCAATCATCCCCACCCATTTACCGTACCCCACAAAATAACCAACCCAATACCTACTAGAATTAACTCCCACCAAATGTCTACAATGCGCCACGTCCAAATTTTGAGAAGAAACCCCCTCGGGTATTCACTCCGCTGATAGAATCTCAGACCGATTTGTTCAAAAGGTTAAGTGCGGCTGGAATGATTCAAGTACTTCTGCCAAAGGCCATCGATCCAAAGAACCGATTTTACCGAGCTGACCAAACATGTGCCTATCACTCCAATGGTATAGGGCATAGTACTGAGGATTGCATTAATCTCAAGTACAAGATACAGGATCTGATTGACCGGAAGGAAATTTTACTCCAACCGGCCCCTCCAAATGTGAACAGCAATCCTTTGCTAAACCATGGCAACAGTGTGATTCACATGATTGAGAGAGAACAAGACTGGGTCACAGGAAGGCCCACAATCCGCGACTCTGTGAAACAATTAAACGTACAGTAGTGTCAATGTCCCTACAGGAACGCCCGCAATTCATGGTATTAATCCCTACGCCAGTGACATTACACATTGCCCAGGTGACTGCAGCGCCTCCTCGAAAAGCGTTTATAGTCCAAGTGGCTGCCCTATATGGTATCACAAGATCAGAGAGATGTTATACTCCTCAAAACCTAGCCCAAGGGGCACCCCGAAGGGAGGGTAATCAGAAAAGGATCATCACTGAAGGTGAAGCCGAAGACTTTTGGGGCCGAATGCAGCCGAAAGAATACTCCGTTGTTGAGCATTTAAAGAAGACACCGGCCCAAATATTGGTGCTGGCATTACTGCAAAGTTCACCTCAATACCGCCTGGCTCTAATGAAGGTGTTGGAGAAAGTGTATATCCCAGCTGGAACAAACAGTGAAAACTTGGCCGAAATAGTCGCTCATGTTATGGAGGAATATCTAATTGCCTTCACAGAGAAAGAGTTGCCCAAGGAAGGCATAAATCACAAAAAAGCATTGCACATCACTATCATATGCTGCAATAAAGTGGTAACCCGAGTATTAATTGACAATGGGGCAGGACTTAACATTTTCCCCGAATCCACCTTGACTCAGCTAGGGTATGACCTCTGAAAGATTCGTCAAAGCCACACTAATATAAGAGCATTTGATGGAGGACGTTGTGACACCACTGGAGTAGTTGATTTGGATATTCAAATAGGACATGCTAAGTTCACCACTGAATTTCAATTCATGGAAATACCAACCAATTACAATTTGATTCTAGGAAGACCATGGATCCATATGGCAGGGGCAGTAACATTCTCGCTCCATCAATATGTGTCTGGGAAGGAGAAGAAGTGGTGATCCACGGAGAAGCCAGCATGCACAATTAGCTAGACAATTCCATACCTGTCATTGAAGCCACAGCCAAAGGAACATATTTTCATATCATAGAGTTAGTAAGAGAAACTCACAAGAAAGACTCCCTGGAAACTCCCATGCCAGAGGTTTATAAAATCATTGCTTCCACTATGATCCTGAACGGGTTTGAACCCGGAAAAGGTTTAGGAAAGAATTTGCAGGGCATCACTGAGCCCATTCCTATCCTTTAAGATAATTTTCGCTTTGGGCTTGGCTACATCCCCACAGAGGAAGAGATACCTACCAAGAAGAGACAAGAAGTTGCTGATCTCTGCAAACCCATTCCAAATTTGTACCAGTCATTCCCTCACAAAATGCATTTACCTGACGATGCTGACATTGAAGAAGGGATAATGATCCTATTCCAAGAGGAAGATTTCTTCGTGATTCTAGAAGAATATGCCGAAACACCCAGCATCAGAGAGGCAGAACCAGGCGAGCAGCTGTCCAACTGGACCTCTACCCTGCTACTGGCTCTTAGGTTGAGAAAGATGAATTTATTTTTTGGGCAGAATCGTTCGAGGCCTGCTTACTCACCCTCTTTGTCACTCACATACCTCGTAATATTTTCAAAAATGGAAATGGCTTGACCTAAGCCAGGACCACGGTTTGTACTCCTAATATTTTTAAATTAATGAAAGACTCGATTTATTAAAACTGTTTATTTGTTGCATGTATGTTTTATACTAACATATTTCGCTTTGAATTTTTTTCAGTAATAAAAACAATAAAGCAACCTTAAATGTCATTACATATTGCGAAACGAATAAGCCGGGCAGCATAGATGAAGAAGAATATGAGGAATACGACGAAACCATAATGCTACCCGAGGGTTTCACAAAGGAAGTGGAACAATTGGAGAGTGAGCAGAAGCCAAACCTGGATGAAACAGAAGCCATAAATCTAGGTGATAAAGAGGATGTCAAAGAGACGAGGATAAGTGCACACATAGATACTCCTCTCAAAGAGGAATTGATAAGTTTACTAAGGGAGTACGTGGATGTCTTCGCATGGTCATACATCGACATGCCAGGGCTAAGTACCAGCATAGTGTCTCACAGGTTGCCCATCAATGAGGGTTTTTCTCTAGTAAAGCAGAAAACCTAACAATTCAAATCGGATCTTAGTATCCGAATCAAAGACGAGGTGGAGAAACAGATTGAGTCTGGAGTAGTGGAAGTGACATCCTACCCCACATGGCTAGCCAATATAGTCCCGGTACCCAAAAAAAGATGGCAAGATAAGAATCTGTGTGGATTACCGAGATCTAGACCAGGCTAGCCCCAAGGATAATTTTCCACTCCCCAACATCCATATACTCATAGCTAATTATGCCAAGCATGAGTTACAATTATTTGTAGATTGTTTTGCCGGCTACCACCAGATCTTAATGGATAGAGAGGACGCCGAGAAGACAGCTTTCATCAGCCCATAGGGAGTGTACTATTATAGGGTAATGCCCTTCGTCCTCAAGAACGCTGATGCAACATACATGAGGGCAATGACTACCATTTTCCACGACATGATCCATAGAGAGATTGAAGTATATGTGGACGATGTTATTATCAAGTCAAGAGAAAGTTCGAAGCATACCACACATTTGAGGAAAATTTTCAACAAACTCCGGAAGTTTAATTTGAAATTGAACCGGCCAAATGTGCATTCGGAGTACCAGCTAGAAAGTTACTGGGATTCATAGTCATCCGAAGGAGCATAGAGCTAGACCCAACAAAGATCAAAGAAATCCAAGAGTTTCTGCCTCCCCAAACTAAGAAAGAAGTCATGGGTTTCCTGGGAAGGCTAAATTACATCGGGCGGTTCATAGCCCAATCCACCATCATTGTGGAGCCCATCCTCAAGCTTTTGAAAAAGGACGCTCATACAAAATGGACGGAGGAATGCCAGGAAGCATTCGACACTATCAACAGATACTTGTCTAATCCACCAGTCCTGGTACCACCAAGGCCTCAGAGTCCTTTGCTGTTGTACTTGTCTGTTGCCAAAAAGAAATTCGGGTGCATGGTAGGACAACACAATGAAGAAGGGAAAAAAGAGCGTGCCATTTATTATCTGAGCAAAAAGTTCAAAGCCTGTGAGGCAAGATATACGCTAGTGCAAAAACCTTGCTATGCTCTAACTTGGGTAGCTTAGAAATTGAGGCATTATTTGTCTTCATATACCACTCAACTCATACCCAAGATGGATCCGTTGAGGTACATATTCCATCAGCCTATGCCCATCGGGAAGTTAGCCAAATGGAAGATGCTGTTGAGTGAATTCGACATGGTATAAATAGTCCAGAAAGCCGTCAAAGGACAGGTTTTGGCTGACTTACGAGCCGCAATCCCGGTGGATGAAAAACTTGAACCACTTCGTACACATTTCCTAGACGATGGAGTGTTGGCTATAGATAAAGGAGCAACGAAATCCTACACTGGCTGGAAATTGTTCTTTGACAGAGCGGTGAACTACAAAAGTTCTGGAATCGGAGCGGTTTTGATATCAGAGAATGGGCAACACTACCCCATGGCCGCTAAACTCAAATTTCGTTGTACTAACAACATGGCTAAATACGAAGCATGCATCCTAGGTCTCATAATGGTACTAGACATGGACATCAATGAATTATTGGTCATTGGAGATTCCGACTTGCTGATTCACCAAATACGAGGCGAATGGGCCCCTAAGAATGAAAAGATCTTACCATATGTAAACCTAGCACAGAGATTGTGCAAGAAGTTTAGAAAGATTGAGTTTCAACGTACGCCAAGGGCTCAGAATGAATTTGTTGATGCACTGGCCACACTAGCGTCAATGATCCAACATCCTGAAAGCAGTCACATCGACCCGCTAAGGCTAAGCTTGAAAGAAGAACACGCTCACGGTTGCCTTGTGAAAGCTGAGCCAGATGGCAAGCCATGGTATAGCGACATAAAAATGTATCTGGAAGGACGAGAATACCCCGAAGGCATTACAAATGGACAAAAGAAGACCATCCGAAGAATGACAAACAGTTTCTTCCTAAATAAAGAAGTACTATACAAACGGACGCCGGATTTGGGTCTGCTCAGATGTGTAGATGCCGGCGAAGCCATCAAACATTTAGAAGAAATACATGTGGACCCCATATAAATGGATTCATACTAGCAAAGATGATTCTACGAGCCGGATACTATTGGATGACTATGGAGAGTGACTGCTGCAGATATGTGCAAAGGTGCCATCAGTGCTAGATCCACGGTGATCTGATCAAACTCCTTTCGAGTGAGCTTAATGCTATGAGCTCACCATGGCTTTTCGCCACTTGCGGTATGGATGTTATTGGACTCATTAAATCTACAGCCTCAAATGGCCACCGGTTCATCTTGGTTGCCATTGACTATTTCACCAAGTGGGTGGAAGCAATGTCTCACAAATCAGTAACAAAGAAAGTGATGGCAGACTTTGTGCGAAACCACATCATATGCAGATTCGGTGAGCCCGAGTCTATCATAACAGACAATGGAGCAAATCTGAATAGCCACCTGATGAATGATATCTGCGAGCAATTCAAGATCACCCATCGAAATTCAACAGCTTACTGGTCGCAAATGAATGGAGCCGTAGAAGCAACCAACAAGAATATCAAGAGGATATTGAGAAAAATGAATGATAATCATAAGGGCTGGCACGAGCAGTTTCCTTATGCTCTACTGGGATGCTGTACTTCGGCCAGGACTTTAACAGGAGAAACTCTATACTTGCTGGTCTACAGAACTGAAGCAATCATACCCGCCGAAGTTGAGTACGTTCCCTGAGAATCATTTAAGAAGCAGAATTAGACAATGCTGAATGGGTCTAAGCTTGTTATGAGAAATTTTCTTTAATTGACGAGAAAAGGATGGTGGTTGTATGTCACGAGCAATTGTACCGACAAAGGATGGCAAGTGCTTTCAACAAATGAGTCAGAACCAGACTCTTTCAGATCGGTGCTCAAAAGGATTTTTCCACATTAAGAGGAACATAAAGGGAAGTTCACTCCCAACTGGCAAAGGCCTTACGTAATCCGCAAAGTACTCTCCAGATGAGTGGTAGTATCGGTAGAAATGGACGGTCAAGAGTGTCCGAAACCGATCAACTCAGATGCAATCAAGCGCTACTATGCATGAAGAAGGTGCTTCTTAGTTGTAATAGTACTCTCTGCTTGTAATCATTATTATATTTCCTTGTATTAGTTGCTTTATTTTTCTTGTAACCGTTATGTAATAGATAGGTTAAATAAAACATCTTTTGTAATATGAACTACGTAATGACCTGATTTCCCCACAGTTGGATAAGTAGGCAGTCCATTTAGGACCCGATTACTTCATTAGTAAAAACCAAAAATCCATTGTTTCATTTATGAACTAAGTTCGACCTGAATTCCTGCTGTGATAGGGTACGTAGGCGCTCTTTGAGCTCAGTCGCATTCGAAGAAAAACCAAGAAAACCCCTAGGAGGCCTTAAAGTTAAGACTTCACAAAGAAGTAGGGACTGCAGCACGCCCAATTAGGGAAATTTTTTTGACAGGATCTTAAAAATATGCCTCGTCGATCCACTACAAAAATCAGCCAACCCCGAACTCTAAACTAGGGTAGAAATCCTGGAAGACTCGGCATGAGAATTTGTAGACCGAAATTTAAACTAGGGCAGAATTTTTAAGAAAGGGTCTCAAAAATTTTGCATAAGGAAGCAAAAACCCCAATCACGGAAGAAAGGATCTCTTTCATCCAAAGCGCATGTCATGACAGTTAAAAATGCTTTTATCTTTCCACAAAATAGATACCCTTATTATAGCATTATAAAACGATTTTTTTTGCATAATGAAAATAAGTTTATCTTTTGAAATTCCGGGGCTAAAGGGGTTTCGTGTCCAAAAAGATGAAGATGCGACAGCGCCGGTAACACGAATCAACTTAAAATAGGAGAAAACTAACCCCGTTCTGATGCAGGTCTCCAGGACATCGAAAGACGATTCTTTTTCTAACCTTGCTTCATGTGTAGGAAACATTTCGCTAAAGAAGGTCCAGACCGCTGTTGAGATCCGGCTTTCGAAGTATATGACTAGCCACAAGGGCTGCGAAAGATTTTAAACACCACCAAGGACAAAAGCCACAAAGGTTAAGAAAATCCGAACACCATGAGGGCAAAATAGTTTAGCCACGGGGGTTTTAAGGTTTTGAATGCCAAAAGGGAAAATATTAAGCCACAATGGCTACAAAATGACTGGAAGTTGCCACAATGGCATATGTTTGTCCAGAAGGGTCATAGTAAAACAATACAACATATCTGAATGAGAGGGTCAAAGCCAAAACAAAGGATGGAAGAAAGACGATTCGGCCGAAGGTGCCATATCTGTCACTTGCATCATTTCTTCTCATTTTTCCAAGAGGGCCATTGCACGTTTATTTCATGCTGCCAAGAGGGCCATTCATGCAAACTGCCAAGAGGGCCATTCATACAAACATGCTGAGAGGGCCATTGCACGTTTATTTTCCTGCTACCAAGAGGGTCATTCATACAAACTGCCAAGAGGTCTATTCATACAAAAATACCGAGAGGGCCTATGCACGTTTATTCTCCTACTGCCGAGAGGGCCATTCATACAAACTGCCAAGAGGGTCATTCATAAAAATTACTGAGAGGGCCATTGTACGTTTATCTTCCTACTTCCAAGAAGGCCATTGTATATTTATTTTCCTGCAGCCAAGAGGGCCATTCATACAAACATGCCGAGAAGGCCATTTATTTTAATTGCTAAGGAGGCCATTTATTTCAATCGCCAAGAGGGCCATTGATACAAACATACCGAGAAGGCCATTGATACAAACATACCGAGAAGGCCATTTATTTCAATTGTTGAGTAAGGCCATGCGATATAGCAAGACTACAAAGCAATGTAAAACCGGTCATGAGATCACAGTATTCGCCCCCCCCCCCCCCCCAAAAAAAAGACAAAGCGGTGTAAAATCGGTCAAGAGACCGCAGTGTTCACTTAAAGGACAAGACGATGTAAAATCGGTCATGAGATCGCAGTATTCGCCCCAAAAAGACAAAGCAGTGTAAAACCGGTCAAGAGATCGCAGTGTTCGCTTAAAGGAAAAGATGATGTAAACCCGTCCAAATGACCGCAGTATTTGTCATCCAAAAATCGACGTTACTCAGTAGATGGAAGCAGAGTTTTAGCCGCCAGATAGATCGGGTTGATCAAATCAAATCCAGACAGATTACGGAGCAAACGTGGAACTTTTTCTTACGCAGCCGGTCGAGATAAGGTGCCCATGAGAGTCAAGCTCTCCGGCCAGAACTTGGAAGATCACTCCTTACCATGCTCAGCAACACAAGATTGTTTATTTGCTTATGTGCTTTGTTTGTTTTCATTATTCCATAACCGGGCAGACACACACCGGAACACACAAAGGCATTCCCGCATAAGGGATATCCTTTTCTTCCGATCGAGTCGAACTACAAGTGACTTGATTCCCAAGAATAGGGATATGTAGGCAGACTCAATGCCAGAGAGTCAGTCACACTCCTGCCAATCACACCAGACTTCCCAGTTTGACAGCCGGAGAATTTGCTTTAATCTGCAGTTAGAAGTCATAGTTGAGTCAAAATATAAGTGGGTTGAATTCTCATGAAGCTTGAGATACGTAGGAAACCCAGAAACCAGGGTCTGGCCATATATTTCAAAAAGTGCATAAAAATGAGGGGGAACATGACTTGGGTCAGTCAATAATTAGGGTTGGTCAAATTTCGCTGCTCGAGAATGGACCCGCCATCCCCTCATTTTTGACCTCCCATAATGTATTCTAATTACTCAAAGGACTTGAATATTAAATGGGGTAATATATGTCTTTCTTTTTAGAAAATCAAAATGATTTTATAAACTATGCAGATAATATTTTACCTTTATTGTTTGGTAAACTAATTTCTATAATAAATCATTTGGAAATTATTTGACAGCAGTTAATGATGTATTTTACTAATTTCAACTAGAAAAATAGTATAAAATAGCTATTTACTTAACTGTGCAATGATCAAAATTAATCAGCAAATATTTACCCCATTTTAATTCAAGGAAAATTGACTTGATTGAAGTAAATAATCATTTTGACCCCCAAAATGGTATTTCTACATACACCATTATAATTAATAACTAATTATGGATATATTTGTAAATTATTTATTATATGTTTAATTATGGCTGCAATTGAAATAATCAATTAGTTAGTCAAACAGGGCTACGATTGAAAATAACAAATTCATGCTTTAATTCAATTAAAGCCAGCCCTGTAAATTTGATTTTGTGAAAAAAAATTAAGTTAATTGATTATTTAGTTTAAATTAAAATGCTTAGTAATTAATCCCTTTAAATTTTTTGCCTACTCATTAATTTGCATAATTCGTCCCTTATATATATAATCGGGCCTGCCTCTTCTTTTTTCAAATGGACCGAGTCAATGCCATTAAGGCCGACGGTCCCAAGTCTGCGTTTAAAGTGGTAAAACCCCTTAATCTTTCTCATTTTTCACAGGACAAACGACCCTTAGCGTGAGAAGGGTTTCCCTCTTGAGGAAACCCTAGCCGCCATGGCAATCCTCATCTCTCTCCTTGTCATCTATGTCGAATCTAGCAAAGATGAGGGTCCACCTAGGTTTTACAGTTGTAAGATTGGTCAAGAATGGCAAGAGCATTAAATGCTCTGCCATTTCTCACCTATCACCACCCAAAGATTCACCCTAAACACGGTATAGTTCCTTTTTCTCTTTGCTTTTTGTGAATCAATAGTCAAAAGCTCTGAAAATCCTTAATGATTTTGTTTACATGTGTTTGAATATCGATTTTTCATTGGTTCTTCGAGAACCAGTCGGATTGACCTTCCGTAGGTCGAATCTGACCGTTAAATCGTTGGTGTGTTTGTTTCATAGCCATTAGATGTGGCGGTGAGAAAAGCAAACTTCAGATTTGCTATACTCTCATATCGTTTGGGACTAGGGTTGGATAAATTTAGGAGTCCTATATAAAGAACCCCACTTCTACCGAAAAGGGGAGAGGCCTGCAATCTGAAAAATCTCACTTTTGCAAAGGAACTCGAAATACTTAGGGTTTTGAAGTATTCAACACCCTTAATTTTTTGAGTTCGAGTTTAAGTTTAAAATTTTAGTTTTTATATTCTTGTGCGGTGAATATTGGTTAATTTGAGATTTTGAGGAGAGCATTAGAAGTCTTCCAAGTTCCATTTTGACCTAAGGCTGTATAAAAAGAAGGTAATCTTCCTATCTTAGTATTTTAGTTTCTTTGTATTTTCGTTCTTGTTTAATTTTTTGCTTGTGTTAGATTAAGTTTGTTAAGGTAATAGATTAGGATTTAATAATGAAATTGCTCTGTCTTTATTCAAGTGATTGCTTAGGGTATATTTAGGTCCGTCTATTGCTGTTTAATCACTTGTCATTATGTTTTAGTAAAATTACCTTAAATTTGTCATTTGTTTGACAACCCATGCCTATTAGTGATGGTTGAGTTCATTAAGTAATGTCTGATCAGGGTAAGTTAATCTATTTGGTTCACATGATTCTATAAGACTGATGGAAAGCTTTGGAACCCCTTGAACCTGCTCACTGGTTTAAATCATGATATAAACTTGAAAGCTATAGATTGTTGATCATGCACTAGGTTTGATTTTAGCTAATATGTGTCTTGAATGATTGATTATTCTATATTAGCCTAACATAATTCCTTTGTCATCAACTTCTCATTGTATTAACTGGTTGTATGTGGTAGTTTGCTATGATGTTCTTGATTGATGTCTTTGACTTGATAAGAACCATAGATGGATTTACTCACTATTTGCAAAGTCACTATGTGATAGTAGTAGATTCATGTTAATCCTTAATTGACTATTGATAAAGATTTCAGTTAGATCTCTTAAGTATGATTGAAACAAATATGTGTTTATGTGAATTTTTTTTTCTTGAATAGTATCATGTTATTTTTTTTTAGAGGTACCTAGTCTAAAACTTGTCTAAAAAGAAGAGCGCAAAAAAGTATAAAGATGTGGAGGTTCTTGCCTAAGTCTACAACACATTCTTTTTATTATTTTTTAAAGAAGTCTATTTGGGGCCATATAATTCTGTACAGATTTAAGACTTGTTTAAGTAAGTAGTAAGTACAGATTATGATATCCACATAAGGTTATATCAAGTGTAGTTACAGGTTGGTAATAAACCTTCCCTTTTTAATAGTTTAGGTTGAGTCTATAGTTTGTTTGGGTTTTCTGCACAGCCAGTTGGGACTTGTTGTGATTCATGGCCATACTGGTGCCTCGATTGAAAAATAATGACTTTCAAAAAGAGGTTATTTACACCTATTAACTAAAAAATGGTCCACTTAGGTCCAGAATTTGTTTCAAAAACATAAGTTTCCATTTTTCTCTCACTAAATGATTAATTTGAAAGTTGACTTAGGTATTTTGAATCCGGTACAGTTGAGTCAAATGTAAAACTGTCTAGACCTTTGATGGGCTTGCTACATAAGTAGAATGGGTTAATTTGATTAAGTTCTAATTTGATAAACACTCTGTCTGATCTTTTGTTTGTCTGTGGTAGTGTCACTTGTTCATTCAAGACGTAGTGGATTATTTTGGAGTATCAGCTATAGTCTAGAAATTCATATGAGGATTTGCTATAACTGTTGGTTCATGAAAGCCTTCTATAGCTATACTAGGTCTATTTCTTAAAACCTCTGAAGGGAGAGATATTGATGGTTTTCATTAGTAGTTTTCTACACTTGAAGTTGACTGGGAAAGCCATTTGATAATTTGCCTTAATTAACAATTCAGAAAACTGGTTATATCGTCATGACTGTCTACTTTTTTCTTAATTATCTATAAGAGATTTGCTTAAATATTGATCTAATATGATTGTGCATACTGTTTGTCCCTGTGTAATCATGGATTATGTCTATTTTTCTCTATTGTTTGACAAAGCGTTGTAATAATGTGCCTAATTTTGTTTCAAGTTCTAATATTACTAATGCTTAAACTGCAACCTATTAGATACTTAGTTAATATACTCAAAATTCTGTTAAGAAGCTGTTTGGGGTACTAATTAAGTATACATTACTTTTCCTAGTATACTATAACTAATCACATAAATGAAAAGGTGATTTAGCACTTGGGGATTAAGCTTAAGCTTTCCCTGATATCTACCATGCCTAGGGTTCACAGAAGTCCCTTGGATCTTGTGTGACATCAGGAATAAGAAGGTGAAAGTTTTCCCTTTTTTGTGCTACTTTACCATCTCTATGGGTGTGTATATCCATGGTATATTGGCTGGAAAGTATGTGTATTTTACTTTGTGGGCAAATGATTTTATAAGTTGTTTCATTCTATTTGTATATTTGGGCATGTCTCTTATGTTTGCTTCAGCCCATGAGAGTTGATGTGTCTCTAGTAAAATTTTCTTTAAGTGGGGTGAATAATTTATTTATACGACTTAGTTGTGCTACATGTTTCTTTATTTAAATGCAGCTTTTTTAAGCTACTTTCTAATTCGTGCCTCCTTTTTCTTTGCTTGCATGAAATCTCATTATTTGGGACATTCCTATTGCGTAAACTCGTTGGGCCAAAGGCCCAATATCCCCTTTGATCGAGTCTGTGGAGAAATAATAAAAAGGGAAGCGTATATATATTTGAAGTCCCAGCCAATGGGTGAAAATGGCACTGATGCGCTTGGGTAGGCCCATCAATTTGAAAGAAATACACTTCTCCCTCTCTTAACTTTATTTGTATATGGACGTGTTGTATATTAAACACGTGAAATAGTGGAACCCTTATGTACGTTAGAACTAAGGAAAATACGCCGTATTTTAGGAAAATCGCCTAAAAGTTTCTTTTCAAAACTTATCACTTTAAGATGGCATAAAACAGAATTTTGTAATGTCAAACGGATGGATTTTTAGACGTTAAAGATTTACTAAAGAGCTAAGCGTTTTCAAGATTGGTTAAAATGGTTTTGGACTTTTGGTCCTTAGCAAAATACATTTGGAACCTGATTTGGGCCTTAAGCTCATTAGCAAAATACCAATTGCTTAAATGGACTTTGATGCATAATTGAACTGAGGATTGATAGATGAAATTGATGCAATAACTTTGTTGTTTTTCAAATTTGGGGCTTATCACTTGAAGAAAGACATCAAACGTGGAATATTTTAAAAATGCAAAAGTGGCGAATTTGAGGTTGTTTTCAATGGATATGAGACTATATGAAATTTGGGGCTTGAGGTTTAAGATCCGGGCTTATTTGAAAAAATGAATGTTACACCTCGAAAATTTTCCCGTTAAGCGTACAGTGAATAGGCTAACAAGGATATAGTGTATACGATGTTGTGGAGACGAGTGGTAACATTCATTTGATTGGTATCGAGGTGTTGAAAACCTGTTAAGAAGGTCCCGTAAGGATCGGAGATTAAACGAAGAGACAAAATAAGACTCAGTGAACTGGTGAATTATACGGTAGGTTATACGGACCGTATAATGGTTTTACGGTCGCATAATGAACCGTTAAAGTGTCACAGAAAGAAGTTGAGGAAAAGTGGGTTTTACGGTAGATTATACGGACCGTATAAAATTATACGGCCCGTCAAATGAACCGTCAAGTTGACACAGAAAGGGGTGATCACTGAGCCAGTTTTACGGTCAATTATACGGACCGTATAATGGACCGTATAATGGCATCGGGACTGGTTTTGTATTTATAAAAATATGATCCAAGTTCATTTTTATTATTTCTCCTTTTCACTACACGACCCAATCTCTCTCTAGAAACTTCCAAACACTTCCAAACCAAGAATTCAAGTGAAAATCTAGATCAATAACACCCAAATTCATGAAATCAAGAGTGTGAAACTCCTCATAGTTCATCTAAGTGAAGGAATTCCAAAGAAGGTGGAACTAGGATTTTGTCTAAGTGAAGTATTTCAACTCAAGACTTGTTCAACCATCATCCGAGGTAAGTTTCATGATCGTTTCATGTTGTTTAAGGTATTGGAAGGCTTAGATACTTGAAACGTAGAAGAACATAGAAAGTGGGTCATTACTGAGTGAATAGTGACATAATTGAATGATAGTGGAATTGAATCATGAAAGTTGAAGAGTTGTGATTATGAATACGTTATAATGATGTTCATATCATGAAACAAGTATTAAATGCGTGAAAACACAAAGATGAGTTATAAGGAGAAATATGGGAAAATTGGAGGACAATGGTGGATTTTGCTAAATATACATAAATGATGATTGTTGATTGTGATATTGTGAGTAGTATTGTGAATGTTGGGAGTTGATATAGAACATGGGAAAGGTAGTATAAACAAAGGAAGTGCTGCCCAAGTTTTCCTAGAATTAACGACGCGCTCTTGTAGTCAATCAACTAATGTTAATTCGAATTCTCTCATGAAGGTAACGACGTGATATCGAAGGAGAACAAGTGAGCGATAGCTTAGTTAAACGACCAAGGTATGTGAGGCTAGTCCTTTCCTTCTAATGGCATGAATCCTATAGTGTAAACTCTTTACCCTCTCCATGAGTTCCCATTTTCCGGAAAGTTAAAAGCCTATATTCATAAATGTCTATATACGATAAGCGATACGGTATGATGATGCTATAATGATAATGATGTTATTTATTGCCTACACTCACCTTATGTGCTAGTTCCTTTAAGGTGAGGCAGAATGTCAGTAATTGCTCCATAATGGGATCGGGGGATCACGACCTTAGGTCACCCCGATAGAGTAAAGATGATCTTGAGCCTTATGCACGTACAATGATAAGATAAGCATATGATGATAAGCATATTACTATAAGTATTTTATGATAAGCATGACATGAACATTTCACACCGTGCCTACTTGGCCGGGCAGTCACCGCCAAGGCGGGCAGCTATACGGATACACCATGACCTTTTGGCATGGGCAGACACCACTAGTGGGCGGCATGAGATGGTACCCCGGACGCGGGAGGCCTGGACGCGGGCTAATGTTATTGATTATCACAACGTTCCGACATGGACGAACAGCTTGCATATTATGCATATATGACATGATGATGAGTATGAGGAAGACAACATGCATTACTTCCCTTATGATTGTCAATCAGATCCAGATGTTTCATATTGATATTCTCATTATATTATTGATGTTTTTCTTCATTGTTTATGCCTCTCATACTCAGTACAATATTCGTACTGACGTCCGTTTTCTTTGGACGCTGTGTTCATGCCCACAGGTAGACAGGGAGGTGGGCTTGACCCAGGTCCTCAGTAGCTGTCAGCTGATAGAGAGAGCACTCCATTGTCCGGAGGAGCTTATGGTTATTCTTTTGGTACATATGCATATTTTGGGCATGACGGAGTCTTGTTCCGTCAAAAAATGAGTATGGACTAAATGATTTGGACCAAGTTGGCTTTGGGCCTGATTTAAGGTTGGATGGATCTGGTTATGTGGATTATGGTTCAGGCTTATTGGGCTTCACTAAAATGGACTTAACAAAATGGACTTATATATATATATATATATATATATATATATATATATATATATCAAAACGGAAATATATCCCATATTTTCTTATAAGTATATCAAACCCGTAAATACTAAACACATTTCGTTACGACTAGAATAGTAGCGACTCTACTAGGGAGCTTCCCGGGTGTGTCCTGGTCCTGGAACGAAGTGGGTTGAACGTTTACGCGGATATTTTCTAAACCAAAACCCCTTATTTATAAGGGGCTTTTTGCCGAATTTTTTCTACAAAGGAGATGATGATGTAAACATGAAAATGCTATACCTTTTTGAAGAAAAACTTTAACACATAAACAAATAAATAAACCTTACAGTGAAGCTCGCAGGTTAACCGTATTCTACGGATCCTTAATACCAGGGTGCTTAAAACCTTCCCTGGGGGATCACCAGTACCCTTACCTCAAACTCTGGTCCAAAAGACTTTTCCTCGGTCTGAAAAACTCTTTAATCCCGATTTTTCCTAATTATCCTTTTGAATAAATTAGGTGGCGACTCCAAAACACTAAATATCCAATTTAGGGCACCAACAACCACAAATTACTTTTATACCTTAACCCGCGTAAAAGCGAACAGTAACAACCACCATCCCACACAACGTAAACCTCAAGTTGTAGCTGGATACTGAACTTAGTCACGCGTCCGAATCAGGAAGACACATCTAGTACCATACCAAGCCATGTCATAACAAAACCGCTCGTATAAGAGTTTAGGAAATGAGTTTCCATTATTCGTGGGAGAATAAGACAAAGAAATTCATATACTAATTGGAATCGACTAGATACCAATTTGAATGAAGCAGCATGAAAGAAAGAAAGAATTAGAAGTTTTCTAAATGTCCTATAGCTTCTCACAGATATACGTAGCTCATCGCACCGATTCACAAAACTGTACTAGAAATGCTCTTGTACTTGTAAGACCGATAACATAGGGCTCTGATACCGACTTGTGATGATCCAAAATCGCTTAGTCATGCGGGCACCTACCATTTCCCAACTTGGTAGGTGAACCCTTCCCTTACCCAAGATGCAATCTATCAAAGCGGAAGAACAATGTAATAATATTAAATCTTAATATCAATTAAAAGAGAATAAGTGCGGAATACATCTTCTACCCGAGGCATCTGGTCTAAGTCAGCACAAGAGCTACTAATAAACACATATGTCTGCATATATAACAAGAACTATCTAAATGTTCCCATACAAGGCTCATAACACCAAAAGGAATATTGTCTGGAAATAGATGACAAGTATACAAAGAATAGAAACTCGGGCTGCAGATCTGGCAGTAGCTCACCCTAAGTCTCTAACAATGCCATCTCGGGAAACACTCTCGAGGATCAGAAATAGAACCTGTAATAGACTCTGCACTCAAAAGAAGAGTACAACAAGAGTTGTATCAGTACAAACAACAGTTACTGAGTAAGCATCATAGGGCGACTAAGATTAGTTCACAGATATAAGCATAAAATCAACAAGATAAGCAGATAGGAACATAGTACCCAAACCAAGGTCACATAATATCCCATAACCGAATAATAACCTAAGATGAAACTTCTAAACCACATGTCTGTCGAATCTCAATAATCTCAAACGATAATCACAAAATCAAGTTCTGAACCTAGGCAGAGTCACTACTTTGCAATCTGACCTACTCCATAATCCAATCTATGCCACCACAATGATACGAACAGACCATACCAAATCAGACGTGAAGAGCCATATGATGATGCAGAATAAAATACAATGTTGTGCAATGCAATGCAATACATTGGCCAAATACCTCAAACCTGTACACATATTCTAAAGGCATTGTTCGCTGAATAGTCATGACCCATAGGGGACCCAAAAAGTCCATGTACCCCTTGCTCCTGAATATACCTTGGATCACGAGTTCATAAATAGGCCACATCCTCACCCCCTGTCAAATGTGCCTCATGTATCATCATCAGTACCAAGTCATAATTCGAAATTATTATACATGTGAAATGAGAATGTATGCCATGTATGATTTCATCATAATTATACAACACGATTATAATCTCATTATCCTTCCTTTCTTCGATGATAAATGAAATAACAAGAGAGAAATGAGTGCAAAACGTATCACAACATAGAAATTAAAGCAACAAGCCTAATCACAATAACAGGTCAACAAGCCACAATCAACCAGCCTAATAGAATACAATCCCAGATCACCATAGTACAAATAAAAATACACCATCACAATGCGTAAATAGCGGCGACAAGCCTAAATAGTCATAAGTCATACCAACCTAGGTAATATCCAACCAGACATCATGTCCGAAGACCTAATCATGCTTTGTCCCGACAATTCTACACAATATATACGTTTCGCTAATCAAAGTCTAACTAAGGTAAGCCGTAACCTACCTTAACTATTGAACAGGAGCCACAAACTATTCCACACGAGCCTTTTATTTTTGAAGCTCTTAAGAATGATGGTAGTCTAGTAAATAACATCGCAAGTAAGTAAATGACCGCGACAACCAACTAATCGAACAAGAAATCAATTCGGAAAACGTTACTCAAAATACCCAGAATACCCCTAATGAGTCACTAGGGAAAAATGGGAAATTAAGGGTGAAATTACCTTGCCCATGGTTCTCAACAATCATAATCCTTAAATTCATGGGTTTCTAATCACATTAGGCCCTTCAATTTCATCAATTTGTCAAAACCCCCAAATTTGGGTAAAACCCTGAGTCTTATAAATAGATTCTTTGACTATCAAGCACTTCAACCCTAGAGTGTGTTAATTTACACTTCTAGATGATATAAATAGTAAGTTAATCAACAATAATCAATTTATACTAAGGGTTTCATGATTAGAAGCCTAGGTCTCATCACCCACCACCATAGGACCTTAAACCACCATGGAAACTCAAAGAAGAAAGGTAAATAAGCAAGATAATAGGTTGGAACTTACCCCTAAAGATGATACCACCAAGTTTCTTCAATATTCGCCTCCCCAAGCTCTTCGAATTAAGTTTTCGAAGGTTTGGAATAATGATTCGAACTTGGGCATTACAAATAGTGGACTGGTCCCATCGATCAACTAAGGTGGTATAAAGGATCAGAATGGCGGTCCCGGCCTAGCAATCAAGCCATCCGCCATGGTGGAATTTCATTAACTGCAGGTCCTCGCCATAGCGGGCTAGGATCCATCATGGCGGTCACGCTATGGCTGTACTGGGCTCGCCATGGCGAGAAGATCAGCAACCAAAAAATCTTTTTTTTTTCACAAGTCACTCCCAAAATCCCGACATCAATTCGAGGCCTACCGGACACAAAACAAATATGGATACACATATAAAAATACGCTACGAACTCACCTGTAGCCTCAAAATTCCCAACAGAAGTCTAATTCACCAAGTCAACCGCTAAACGGAACAAATAAAGTTTCCAACCAAGTGCCCAAAACGCAACCAAATTCCTTGAGAACCAAACCATCCACCCCACCAAGTCATAATCGACCCTCCAGACCTCACCGAATTGACGAAATTTCGAAAAAGGTCCGTTTACCCAAAAGTTAACTATTGGTCAAACACTATCACTTAAAGATTTTAAATCCTTAAGTTTTCACAAGAAACGCTTTATAATATCGGGAATTGGTCAATAGGGACAAAATGGTCAAAAGGCACATAATTGACCGCCAAGTTCTTTCCATAATTCTGTAAATCCTAGTTGTTGTTGGAATTGCCCTAGAACATGTTCACAAACCTGTTTCATGCACCAAGTTGATCTGCCTCTGAATCACTGCAGTGCTTGAGATAGAACATGTTCATGTACCTGATCCACCAATCTCTTTCATTCTTCATCTGCCGTTGAACTGCTCCTGATATCTTGGCTGGAACATGTTGACATACCTGTTTCATATAACTGTAAGCTCTGTGTCTGCAACTGGTCTTCTCTACTTCTTTACCACTCTACCATTGATCACTTTTTGACTCTGATATGTTCTTGCTCTGCATTGGAACATGTTTTCAGACCCAGTTCATCTGTTTAACCTCATTTATGTGCTTTTTCTGCAAACCCTTTAGTTGACAATTTCTTCTGAACCTTGTCTTATGATAGCTTAAGTCACCTTCACCTGCTCTTCTCATGATCTTCTCGTGTCTAGGTCATTCATCCACTGCATTTGTTGAATCTGATGGAACATGTATTTGCACCATTCATTCTCTCTCTGATCTACTTCATTGCACTTGTCTTTGTATTGACTCATATACTTGCATTTTAGGTTCATGTATATGCTCCTTTGTAATGAAACATATCTATGGACTTGTTCTAACCATCCTGTGATGCTTGCCTTTTCAGACCTTTTACATTACTAAAGCCTCTGCTTTTTCTCAATCAACTGTCTAGCTTTGTTCAGTTGTAACATGTATCTGGACCTGATTAATTCACTGTACTTTCTTGCTTGGAACATTATTGTCATTTGCATTTGCTTTAGCATGTTCGTAAGCTAGTTTTATGGTTCCAAGTCTTGCTTGGTCAATCATCAAAACTTCACCTATGGCTTTATGTCAATAAATTCCCCCTTTTTTATGATGACAAACACTAACTGTGTAACCCGTTCTATCCATCTTATATTCCAGATTTTCTCAACGTAAACCATGTTAGCATGAGTCGAAAAATATAAATGCACAGTTAATTAATCTTCCCCCTTGTGACATCATTAAAAAGATAATCTCAGAGTGATTAGGCGATTTTCAATATTAAACCCATGGCACTGGGGCTATCACATATGCACAAAATAAGAATAGTCACTCATTTTAGTCAAAACATTCGAGTCACATATACGAGGCACGGATATGTACAATATGCAATGATTAGTCAAAAATATCCTTTTATTAGTATCAACGAGTACAATTCTAGTCCCTTGATTTCAATTACATTCATCAGATCATTTGACTTAACTGGGAGCTTAGATGCTAAGAATTTTTCTGGGGCACATTTTAGAAGGTCCTAACTAAAGGGTGTTTAGAGGCTTTGGCTACAAGGGTAGTTTCATTGGCAGAACAAGAGCTCATCTTGCTTAATTTATTCCCCTCATAATACCTTCTGGCAGTTGCAGCTCAATATTCCGATCATGCTCCATTCCTTACCCCAGGAAGATCTACCATTTTCTTCACATGGTTTTTCTTTATTTTATCATTCCTTATTTCTCCACGAAACCCTACGCCTTCATCACTCATTTTTCCCATTAAATTGAAAATGTCAATCTGAGCTAATCTTGGAACTTCAACTAGTTCTTTTTCTGGAATAGTCGTTGCTTTACTTATTCTTCACTCTCTCTCCCCTATTTCAGAGATTTTAACACATTTACCCTTTCTATATGCTCCAACTAATTTCCTTTTATCTTTCCCTTGCTCTGTAGTTATATTCATGTATATAATAGGAAGGAGTGGTTTAGGGAAAGATAACTGGAGAGTATATACTAAAATTGAGAGTTTTTATGAGTGTATAGGAAAAAGGTTACTCCAAGAATGTAGACATTTTAAGATTTTCGATTTGGTTTCAAGGTGAAGTCTTGGTGTGAGTGAGACATTTTCCCTATTCCTTTAATTTTTTCTCTTTTTATACTCCTAGACCCCTTTGTTAGCCTGGCAATGGTCCCAAGTAGCTTAGCTCTTTCATTGATCATGTTTTGACACTCCTCACTTAACTTTATTACTAGTGTCATGAGCTTGTCTCTAGGAATATCATCAACTGTCTAAGATCAAGATCACCTTCCCAGATATCTTTCTCAATGTCAGAGTCTGAATCTTCAATGGCTATGAGAGCTTTGTAATTTTCTTTCACCAATTCTTTCTTGGACCTTGATCTCTGTAGCACTCCGTAAATCTGAATTAAGTGTGGATATGTTAAATGAGTATTAATATGACATTTTAGACATGTGAAGTCCTATCGAGATGAATATGGGTGGCAATAGTTGCTTCAGAATCAAGACAAATAGTGAGGTGCTTCAGATTCAATAGAATGAGCTAAGTTTATGGAAGGTCTGCCTTCCAGCCTGCTTAAGTGAAAATCCATTATACCTTTCCATCCATATATTGTGGAACCCTAATGGATCTCTTTGCAAAAAGTTATGAGCGTTTTACTAGACATTGCGGAGTCTGCACGGCCAGCTGCGCGAAGACCCTTCAGGTGTGCGACCGCGTACCAGAGATAGTGTTACTGCCCTTGATGTGTAGTCAGCTCTATGGTTGGGCTTCCATTGTACGGCCGCTCACTGGGTAAGTAGTTTTAAAAGCCCTACTTCGTTCCCTACACCCCAAACACAAAAATTTCCTCTAGAAAGGGAAGCTCTTAACAACCAACTTCCTCCAAGGTCCCTCCATCATCCAAGGTAAGTTCTAATGATAATTTTAAGTTAATTTAAATTCTCCAACACCTTATTAACATGGTTAAACCCTTCAAATCAAGAGATAATCGATTGAGACTTCATTTTGGACGAAAGAACCCTAGAATCCAAATTCAAGAGAATTGATCGTCAAAAGGGTACCACCTTCATCCTTTAATTGACTATAGCTTTGTATTGATGACTATAGACTATAAGTTCATGAGATATGAGTTGATGGGTTCCATAGAAAAGCATGAACGGTTATTTGTTTGGGTTGTTGATTGTTTATTATTGATTAATGGAGTTGTTTATCTTTTGAGTGATGAAACATGATATTGATTATAGAAATATGAGATTGTGGAATTATCTAGGAGAAAAAGAATGGGTTGTTGGGTGTAGAAACACCATTGATGAGAGTTGTGGAGCTTTTTGCCCACCAAGTGTTTGATAAAATGCGTAGATGACCAAAACATGAGGATTCTTACTAATATTGAATCCCTTTGACTTGTACTGTTATGATTAAGGTTGAAAGGGTTGACGAACTTTGTATTGCACTCAACGGTTGTAATTAAGGTATGTGAGATTACCTCTCTCTAGATTTGGGAATGTTGATTATTCTCCCTACAATACGGTTTATTGACTATTACGATTTGCCTCAGAGTTATAGTTGTTCTTTAGTTCCATGAATAGTTGCAGAACCTCTATTCTCTAGTTTTGTATTTCATTCATGACTTTTATTCCGAACATTGTGAACTCAGAACGTAATCTAAATAGACTCGGGTTTTATACCGATGAGTCTCAGTCTAGAAACTCTGTATGCTTAGAAACAGTTAAGGCTTCAGGTCTCATAATCAGTTCTAGAATACATGTTGCAATTCAGTAATGTTCATTATTCCAGGGATCTCAGTTCTTTAATAATGATTGTTGTATATTGAACTCGTGCATTTTACCCGAGGGCCACCTTTGTGTTTTGCCTAAGGGCAAATCTTGTATTTTTTTCCCAAAGGCACAGTCTCATGTATACATATACTCGGCAAAGGCTATGGACTGTCGCACTTACTTGGCCAGGGCCATAGTTTTGTGCATTTATTATTGGGTCAAGGCCCCGCATATAAATAAAGGAAGACAGGGGATTCAGATTTAGAACAGGAAGTACTCATAACTCTACTTCTCTTGTTCATTTCAATTTACAGTTTCAGTTTCCGTTTCAACATTTATTACCTGTTTATTTATTGGGCTGCCCTTTCTTGAGCACCCCACTTACAGTTCTTTCTTTTATTTGCTTTACATACCAGTGCAATTCAAATGTATTGACGTCTTTTTTACCCAGGGCCTTTATTTCACGATGTAGGTAATGATTTATGGGATGACGTATCTACTCGCTAGGATCTCCTGTATCAGCTGATTGGTGAGCCCCGTTTCTTTCGGGGCCTTATAATTTATTTATAGTCTCTATAGCAGTTATAGACAGTCAGGTATGCTGGGGGCCTTGTCTCGGTAAACTGTCAGTTTGTAGTACTCTTCATTAGAGGCTTCATAGAATAGAGTAGTAGTCAGTCAGAGTCACAGGCTTGTATGTTAGCCATGTTGGCAACTTTGTTATACTTCAGACTTTGTTTAGTACCTCCACACTTCATGATTTATTCAATAAGTCTTTTAGTAGATCAGTATGTGTTAGTTTTATTTCCGCATTCAGTTTGTTTTGATATCAAATATTGATTCAACCAGCCAGCTGGTTCCCTCTATCACATATAGTCAGGCACCGGGTGCCGCATTACGTCCATGCCCAGGTTCGGGGTGAAACATAGCTTGGTATCAGAGCACTAGGTTCAAATGCCCTATGGAGTCTATGAAGCCGTGTCCAGTGGAGTTTCCTTTATATTAGTCTGCTAGCCACACATATAAATGCTTAACTACCAAGATATTCAGGATTGTCTCACTTCTTTCATACTCTAGATTGTGCAATTAGAGCTATACCTTCAGGAATTCTTCTAACTCATGCGTATTTCATTCCTTCCAGAAATGTCTACTAAGAGAAAGGCAACTATGAGCCAAAGGGCTGCCACTAATGCTACCCTAGAGGTAGACTCTCAGACTCAGGGAGTTCGCTCCAAAGACCAGGGATTTGCGAGTAACTTTAACCCTGAAGGACCGCAAAGAGATAGAATTAGACAGTTCTTTGACAGTAGGTCATCAGGGCCTGCTCTGTTTACCACTGGTGTTCCAGCTCAGGACGGTATGAGAAAAAAGGGCTTTCAGAATCCTATCTACAGCAAGTGCACATCATGTGTGGTAAGAGACACAAAGGGGTGTGCCGCTTAGGAATTTATGGGTGCTTTGGGTGTAGCCAACAGGGTCCCCGTCTGAAGGATTGCTCATCAGCGAAATAGGTTACCGAAGGTAATGAGGACAGAATTCAAGAAGAGGAGAAACTGCAGAAAGAGAAAGACAAGGAATTTAGCAAGAGAGCTAAGTCCATAGGCAACTTCAACCATGGGGAATCGCATGAAGGTGGAAACAAGCAGTTCTTTAAGAATGGGTCGTCAGGACCTGCTCTTTCTACATCCAATGCACTTGTTCCGAGGTCCAAGTTTAATCAGAAGAATCTAGATTTTAGAGCAGCAGACTCACAACCACAGGCCGGTGTGGGCTACAAAGGCCCTAAACACCCTACGTACAACAAGTGTGGTAGAAGGCACCCAAGAGTGTGTCGTTCAGGCTTGGATGGTTGCTTTGGATGCGATCAACAAGGTCATTACCTAAAGGGTTATCCTTCAACAAGACAGGATACTGGAGGCAGAGGTCGGAACCGCTTATATGTTTTAGCAGGTTGTCAGGATTCAAGGGCATCCTCAGACGTAGCCACAGGTATAATAATGATAGCTCTAATGTAAAGCCCAATAAGTCAACATGTTATATTTTTAGCCACAGGGGAGCATAAATTGATCACCACGGTTTTGAATAGAAAAGAGTCTATGTGCGAGTCATCTATGGTTCTGAAATGTTTTGGTATTGCAAAGTAAGGATATGTCCACACGGCCTAAGCACATGATTAAAAGAGATGGTGTACGACATGAAATCCATGAGCAGACGCTATCAAATTTCTAGGAATGGTTTTAGTTGTTTAAGTTTATTCAGAGCAGAACCAGAGAGTACGATGTTAGTAAGTTACTACAAGAAGTAGATACTACTATGAGATAAGAAGATGTGACATCTCCCTCTAGGAATTTGTGATTAAGTATTTACCCTACATGTGTATAGTCTAGCGTAAATTTGGAAGTGTATGGGAAGTTTGGGGTTAGGCACTTTAATCGTTCATTTAAGAGAGACATAACTGTCCTAAGTGTGATTCATGGCTGTAGTTCAGAAAAGATAGTATACAACCTCAAAATAGGATCAGATGATGAGGGAAAGCTAGAAATAACGTAGGCTATTCATAGCAGAATAGGAGAACATGAGGCTACCAAGTGGTTAGTTGAAGAATAGTAGGTAAGTCTTACGCAAATACAGTGACTTAGCAACTTCAGCAGAGCTAGTAGGGATATGATTAATTTCCTTAGTCAGGATAACACTAGTGAAGTGGGTAACAGTTTGAATCAATCCAAATGTGTGTTAGAATCCAAAGGGTTTACGTTAAATTCGAGGTATAGAAATTAGTGAAAAAACAAATCATCTAAGTAGTAAGAGAGCAAGCTACAGAAGAATAGCCTTTAAGAGTTATCAAAAAAAGGTTTCCCTATGATTGACAGTGTGAGAGAAACAAAGTCATTAAGATTGGGTATGACACTGATGAATACACTAGACCCCCGTTTATGCAAGTAATTCAGTTTTCCAGTAAGGGAGATCTACTTAGAAGTGAGTCAAAATTTAGAGTCGTCAATGTTATAAGATATGTAAACTGCAAAAGATCGGGAAAGTTAGATGGATCCCAAAAAGAGAGATAGATCTGCAAGTATAAGACCTTGCCCTTTGGTATAAGAGAGAGATGCGTAAATCGTCAGTAAGTTCAGTTGGACATTTGAAATCCTGTAGGGTTAGCATTAGATATGAAGAACCTCAGTTCAGTAATAAGGGCAAAATAAGACAATCTCCATAAGGAATGTGCCTCGCGTGTATAAGAAAATACGAAGTGAGTAGAATGATCGTCGATTGACTTGTGTCAAGTTCAGTTATTATCGATTAGGCAATCACAGAAAAGCTATAAGATCATGCCCAGTTATATGTCATGAGGGTAGTGCCATTACACGAGACTCTAATCTTTAAAGTACTAGTCAAGGACTTAGTGCACAACAATACTATGAGTATTTTCAGGAAGTACCTCAGAAATAAATCAAGTATTGGGAAGTTTAGCTCATGATTGAGGCATACAAGAGAACTATGGTGAGAGAAGTTCATTGTTTAGCAAAACCTAGGAGTTCAACTTTTGGGCCACAAAGATAGTGGTGTTGTTTTTCAGAACAGGGATGAACCCTCCTTAGTGGTCAAAGTAAAGGAGAAATAGTTTAATGATCCCTCCTTATTGAAGTTTAAAGAGGGGATTCACAAGAATAAATCCATGACTTTAGAGCAAGGGGAAGATGATGGTACTTTGAGGTACCAAGGCAGATTATGTGTTCCAGATGTAGATGAACTTAGAGAGAGGATCATGTCAGAAGCCTACAATTCTAGGTATGCCATTCACTCAGGTTCCCCTAAGATGTATCATAACCTTAAGGAGAATTACTGGTGGAACGATATGAAGAAGAATGTAACAGAGTAAGTGACTAAGTGTCCAAATTGTAAGTAAGTGAAATTTGAGCATCAGGAAGCCTGGTGTTTTACCACATAATACACATTCCTGAGTGGAGATGGTAAATATGAACTTTATAACAGGATTATCTTGCTCAATTCAAAAGCATGTTCAGATTAGGTAATTATAGATCTACTTACCAAGTCAACACGCTTCTTGCCAAAAACAAAATACAGATTCAACATAGGACTATGCTAAGTTATATATTCAGGAAATCGTCAGACTGCATGGGGTTCCAGTGCCCATTATTTCCGACCATAGTTCCCAGTTTACAATGAATCTTTGGAAATCCTTTCAGAAAAGACTAGGCACAAGGGTAAACCTCAGAACACTCCTTCATCCTCAGACAGATCGTCAAACAAAATACACTATTCAAACTCTTGAGGCCATTTAAGGGCATGTGTCCTAAATTTCAAAGTTATTTGGGATTATCACTTGCCTCTCATTGAATTTGCCTATAATAATAATTATCACTCCAGTATCAAGATGGCACCATTTGAATCCCGGTATGGGCGAAATTGTAGATTCACCTATTGGTTGGTATAAAGCTGGGAAATTAGAATTTGCTTGGGCCAGACTTGGTCCATCAGGCTATGCAGAAAGTTAAGTTGATTCAGGAGCGTTGAAAACAACTAAGAGTAGCCAGAAATCCTATTCGTATGTACGACGCAAAGATTCAGAGTTTTTTGTTAACGATTGAGCGGTTCTTAAAAGATTTGTCTATGAAAGGCATCAAGTGATTTAAGAAGAGAGGGAAACTAACCCCAAATATATTTGGACCATACCAGATCCTGTGAAGGATTGGCCTAGTGACTTACAAGCTAAAATTAGTGTCATGTTATAACCTTCATGTTTTCGATATTTAGACATTCATCTCAGCTCAGTGCTCAGACATTCATGTCAGCTCAGTATTCAGGCCTCATACGATAAGCTCCATGTTTTCAGTATTCAGTATTCAGTTAGTTCATTAGTATTTCAGTTCAGTATATATTCAGTTCGGTACTTATTCAGATCAGTATCTCATCAGTTCAATATTCACGTGTTCATGACCAGTTCAGCATTCACGTATTTTCGTAAAGTCTCAGAGTCAACTATAATTATAATCAGGACATGTAAAGGATCCCTAAGGGGAGATAATGTAACACTCCGTAAATTCAAATTAGGTGTGGATATGTTAAATGAGTATTAATTTGACATTTTAGACATGTAAAGTCCTATCAGGATGAGTATAGGTTGAAATAGTTGCTTCGGAATCAAGATAAATAGTGAGGTGCTTAAGATTCGATAGAATCGGCTAAGTTTATGGAAGGTCTTCCTTCCAGCCTTTTTAAGTGAAACTCCTTTGGGAATTTGAGAAAACTTCAAACATGAAAGTTGTATCACTTTGAAATACCTTTCAATCCATAAATGGTGGAGCCCGAATGGTTCTCTGTGCAAAAGTTATGAGCGTTTTACTAGACACCGCGCAGTCTGCGCAAAGACCCTTCAGGTACTAGACATTAATACCCTTGCTGCGGGGTCAGCTGTGCGGTCAGGCTTTCAGCTGCTCGGCTGTGCACCGGATAAGTCGTTTTAAAAGCCGTACTTCGTTCTCTACATCCCAAACACAAAAATTTGCTCTAGAAAGGGAAGCTCTCAAGAACCCAACTTCCTCCAAGATCCCTCCACCATCCAAGGTAAGTTCTAATGATGATTCTAAGTTAATTTCAATTCTCCAACTCCTTATTAACATGAGTAAATCCTTCAAATTCATAGATAATCAATTGAGACTTAGTTCTGGACGAAATAACCCTAAAATCCGAATTCAAGAGAATTGATCGTCAAAAAGGTAACACCTACATCCTTTAATTGACTATAGCTTTGTATTGATGACAATATACTATAAGTTCATGAGATATCAGTTGATGGATTTTATGGAAAAGCATGAACGGTTATAGGTTTAGGTTGTTGATTTTTGATTATTGATTAATAGTGTTTTTTATCGTATGGGTGATGAAGAATGATATTGATTATAGCAATATGAGATTTTAGAATCATCTAGGAGCAAGAGAATGGGTATTTGGGTGTAGAAACACCATTGATGAGAGTTGTGGAGCTTTATATCCACCAAGTGTTTGATCAAAATGCTTAGATGACCAAAATATGAAGATTCTTACTAATATTGAATCCTTTTGACTTGTATTGTTATAGATTAAGGTTGAAAGGGTTGACGAACGTTGTATTATGCTCAAAGGCTGGGATTAAGGTATGTGAGGCTAACTCTCTCTACGTTTGGGAATGTTGATAATTCTCCCTACGATATGATTTATTGACTATTACGATTTGCCTCAGAGTTATAGTTGTGCTTTTCTTCCATGAATAGTTGCAGAACCTCTATTCTCTAGTTTTGTATTTCGTTTATGATTTTCATTCTGAACGTTGTGAACTCAGAACTTAATCTAAATAGGCTCGTGTTTTATACCCATGAGTCTCAGTCTCGAAACTCAATATGCTTAGAAACGGTTAAGGCTTCAGGTCATATAATTAGTTCTAGAATACATGTCTAAGTTCAGTAATGTTCATTATTCATGGGGTCTTAGTTCTTTAATAATGATTGTTGAATATTGAACTCTTGCATTTTTCCCGAGGGCCACCCTTTATTTTCCCCAAGGGCAACTCTTGTATTTTTGCACAAGGGCATAGTCTCATGTATACGTATACTTGGCCAAGGCCATAGACTAACACACATACTAGGCCAAGGCCATAGTTTTGTGCATTTATTATTGGGCCGAGGCCTCACATTTAAATACAGGAGCAAGGGGATTGAGATGCAAAATAGGAAGTACTCCTGACTCCACTCCTCTTATTCATTTCAGTTTACAGTTTTAGTTTCAGTTTCAGCATCTATTACCTTTTTATTTATTGGGCTGCCTTTCCCGAGCACCCCACTTACAGTTCTTTCTTTCAGTTGCTTTATATACCAGTGTAATTCAAATGTACAGACCTTCTTTTTTCCTAGGGCCTGCATCTCCTGATGCAGGTAACTATTTATAGGACGACGCATCTGCTCGCTAGGATCTCCAGCATCAGCTGATTAGTGAGCTCAGTTCTTTTGAGGCCTTATCATTTATTTTAAGTCTTTATAACAGTTATAGACAGTCAGGTATGCTGGGGGCATTGTCCCGAAAAAACAGTCAGTCTTTAGTACTTCATTAAAGGCTTTGTAGACTAAAGTAGTTGTTACACCTCGGAATATTTTATGCCGTTGCATGGTAAATAGACTAATGTAGGGTAAGAAGTATATGATGTCCCTACAAGTAAGAAAGGTTACTTGGCGATTTTAATTAAGACTCCAAAGACATTCGAGACAAGAGAAGAAAGTTCGTTGAAGAATGTAAAGTATAAGTCGTGCTTTGGATGGGGTTTGTAAGTACCGAGCTAATGTTGATTTAATAATGTTTTGAGGAAAAGTTATAACGCTCCTTAGATTGTTAATGAAGTGTTAAACAAGTACTAAGAATGTTCCATAAGGATTGGAGATCAAACAAAACGACGAGATTAACTTCAGAAAAAATGGGGTTATACGACCACTTATACGGTCCGTATAAGGGGTTCGTATAACCTTACAGAAAAGGGGATTTCCCTGATGGTGAAATACGATCACTTATACGGACCGTATAGTGGTCCGTATAACTCCCGTCGGGCTGAATATTTTCCAAGTATAAATATATGTTCCCACTTCTAATTTCTCATTTTTCCAACTTCTCCACTTCTCTGAAGACCTCTAGATGGTTCCACATATGTCACTAACATAAATTCAAGGGAAATCAAAGATCAATACCAAAACTAGTGTAATCAAGTGCAAGAATGCTAATGAGGATTGACGGAAGCTAGAAATTTCTTTGGAAGTGGAGCTAGGGTTTTCTCCAAGTCAAGCAAATCCATCCAAAACCCATTTCTTCACAATCAAAGGTGAGTTTTATGTTCATTTCATGCTATTAAGAGTATTGAATGGTTGAAAGACTTGGATTATGGAAGAAAGTAGGAAATGGGTTACAAATATAAGAATAGTGGTATTATTGAATAGTAGTTTGATAGGAATCATGATTCTTGAGATGTTATGAGAGAAATCTTGTTGTAAACGATACAAATGATGTTAGAGAGGTATTATATGAGAACAAATACGATGTTATGGAATAGCTATAGTTATGAATCATTTTGGTAGGGAATTGTGGGAATTGGATAATATCGAACTCGACAAAGTTATTGATATGATATTATGAATATTGTTATTGATGTTGGGAGTTGTTATAGCACATGGAGGAAGTTCTAAAAACAAAGAAGATGCTGCCCCATTTTTGTTAGCTTTAGCTTAAGCTTAAGTATGTTTCCATTATCTAATCTTAGTACGAATTCTCTTGAATGTAGAATCGTGAGCATTGGAGGAAAGCATTTAATTGATAAAGTTGGAGAGACGTAAAGGTATGTAAGGCTAGTCCCTTCTTTTTCTAAGGCATGATTCCTATAACATGACTTCCTTTATATTTTCATGACCTTCTTATATTCCAGAACTATGAGTCTATGACTATAAAGAGCTTCTCATGAAATAAAGATAAGAGATGCGTTGTGAATATGACAATGATGCTGATGAGTCTAAGTGTAGAGATCCCAAAGCTTATGATATGATATTCTTATGAAGCTAATGATTCCTTGATGTTATTCATTGTTGCTAGACTCACCTTATAATGTTAGTCCCTTCAAGGTGAGGCATGATGATCATGGCTACTCCATAATAGAATTAGGGGTTCTCGACTTTACGTTACCTCAATAGAGTTATAGCTTGTCCTTAAGTTCTTATGCAGGCTTTATGATAAGTATATGGTAATGAGATTACACCGTGCCGATATGGCCAGGCAGACACCGCTAAGGCGGGCGGCATATACACCATGTCTAGATAACATGAGCAGACACCACTAGTGGGCGACATGAGATGGTTACCCCGGATGTAGGAGGCCTGGACGCGGGCTAATGATGATCACACCATACCTACATGGTCGGGCAGCTTATATATGCATACTCGATATGATGTTGTTTATGATGTGAGTTAGCATGCATGGTTCCGTCTTAAGAGATATTCAGTTGCAGGTTGTTTCCTTATTGAGGTTTCTCTATCTTTTCGACATGTTATTACTGTTCATGCCTTACATACTCAGTACATTATTCGTACTGACGTCTTTTTCTTTTTGGACGTTATGTTCATGCCTACAGGTAGACAGTGAGGTGGCCCAGATTCCTAGGAGCTACTCACCAGATTTATAGGAGCACTCCACTATTCCGGAGGTGCCATTTTTGTTACATTATTTTGTGTACATATTTGGGGCACGATGGGGTCCTGTCCCGTCCTTATGTCTTAGTACTCTAGTAGAGGCTCGTAGATACGTACGCGTGGGTAGCAGTTGTCTCATGGATATACCAGTGTATATTTTTGTATATCATTTTTGTAGCCGTGAGAGCTTATATGTATATATATATATCTATATATGTATGTGTTGCCTTGGAGATTGTGTATGTTCGGGTTGGGTAAGATGATTAGCATAATGAGAGGTGCTCGGTAGTCAGCTCCGGGTACCCGTCATGGCCCCCTAGTCGGGTCGGGACAGTAGTAGTCAGTCAAAGTCGTAGGCTTGTATGTTAGCCATTTTGGCAACTTTTTTATACTTAAGACTATTTTTAGTACTTACGTAGTTCATGATTTATTCAATAAGTTTTTTAGAAGATCAGCATGTGTTAGTTTTATTTCCACATTCAGGATGTTTTGATATTACATGTTGATTCAGCCAGCCAGTTGGTTCGCTTGGTCAATTATAGTCAGGCACCGAGTGCCGTGTTACGTCCAGGCCCAGGTTCGGGGTGTGATAATCTCGATTTTCTGTCATGTGCTCCTTTTTTTTTGCTCTCCATGAAAAAATCTCATTCTTGAAGTTTGATTTTCCATAGAATGAACACCCTCTGTGTTGATCATTGTATAAGCAAGGAATTCTACCTTTGATTCTTTCATGTCGTTGTCTGATTCATCAGATATGGCCCTTAGTTTTGAATGGTCTTCTTTCGCTTCGTGTTTTAGCAAGTACTTATATAGATCTACTATCAACATGGCACTTATTTCATAGGCTAGTCTTATGGCCAGGACCTTCAGATCCCAAGAAGGAGAAAGGCTCCTTAGGATTTTTTTGACGAAATCTTCGTTTGAGAATGTCTTGCCAAGTGCTGTGGGATTCCTGACAATGGTTAAAAGTCTATCAAATACATCTCTGATTGATTCCCTCCTTCTCATAGCAAATAGTTTTTATCTTCTCATAAGTGTATTCAATCTGATCTGCTTGTCTTTAGTCATATCCTCGTAAATTTGAGTTAGCAGATCCCAGATTTCTTTGGCACTCAAGCATCCTGAGACACTGATTCTTTCCTATGCTGCAATGCATAATGTTTAGTGCTCTATTATTTAGCTCTAATATTACAACATCTTCAGCCGTGAATTTCTCCTTAGTCTTGTGTCCTCTAGTTCCATCATGCGCGATCTTTACGGGAATTAGTGGTCCGTTCATCGTAATTAACCATAACCTGTAGTCCAGAACCTTTAGATAAGTATGCATGTGACATATTTCTCACCATTAAAGAGAGGAAGCTTAGAGATTGATTCCCTTCTATTTTTTCTGGAAGGTTATGCATCCATTCTGATCTTCTCTTAATCTTTTAACCTCCGTAGAGAGAACCTCGCTCTGATACCACTTGTTAGGTTGCACGACCTACTGCCTATCCTCTGCGTATCCATTTCTCCCTTACGTGGAAATTACCCAGCTCAAAAGGTGATAAAAAACACGACCTACAGACCTGTAGGATTCCCCAACAACTTCACTACAACAATGAGCTAACTGTAAATTAAGTTACAAACTTTGCAGCCTAATTCCTACAATAGCCTTGCTACCTACACTCTGACTAGTAAGCTATCATCAAGCTAGACTCTAACTTGAAGTTACAATGCTTGTATCTACCTTAATGCTTCTATGTGAGCAGATAAAAATACAACTCGGTAAACTAACTTAATACAAGATATCTAGACTTGTGAACTGGAGAACATTGTGCAGTACAATAGTTCCTTCAATCCTTCCTCTGGTACTAGGGACGTAACCCTGAATTCATGAATATTCTTGGATATAACTTCTTTGCTTAATATTCTGAATTCTCTCTTTGTGGGTGTGCAAACTTGTTCTTGGAAAGACCTGGGTATTTATAACAATATGCTCCGCAGGTCAGTGAATATAAAACCCTTTCCTAGTCGGTCAATGACATGCACGTAGGGTTTGTGTAGTACTTGGATTCTTACCTTGTTCAGTCTGGTTCTAATACGTGTAGAGAGCTTACTAATCCCAACAAATATGGCAAGGAATCTTTCATACTCTACTGCCAAGTTATTTCCATAACTCTGCAAATCCTAGTTGTTGTAGGACTTGCCCTGGAATATGATCACGTGCTTGTTTCATCCACCTTGTTCGTCTGCCTCTGAATCTCTGCACTGTTTGAGATAGAACTTTTTCATGTACCTGTTCCACCAATCTCTTTCATTTTTCATCTGCCGTTGAACTACTCTTGAGATCTTGACTGGAATATGTTGACAGAACTGTTTCATATAACTATAAGCTCTGTGTCTGCAACTGGTCTTCTCCCCTTTTTCACCACTCTACCACATATCACTTTTTACTCTGATGTGTCATTACTCTGTATTGGAACATGTTTCCAGACTCATTTTATCTGTTTAACCTGATTCATGTGCCTTGTCTAAAACCATTTGGTTGACAATTTCTTTTAAACCTTGTCTTCTGATAGCCTGAGTCACCTTCACCTTCTCTTCTCATGATCTCCTCGTTTCTAGGTCATTCATCCACTGCATTTGTTGACTCTGATGGAACATGTATTTGGACAATTCACTCTCTCTCTGATCTACTTCATTGCACTTGTCTTTGTATTGACCCACATGTTTTTATTGTAGGCTCATGTATATGCTCCGGTGCAATGGAAAGGGTCTATGGACCTATTCTAACCATCCTGTGCGACCTTCCTTTTTACACCTTTTACATTACTGAAGCCTCTGCTTTTTCACAAACAACTGTCTAGCTTTGTTCAATTGTAACGTGTATCTTGACCTAATTAATTCACTGTGCTTTCTTGCTTGGAACATTACTGTCATTTTTCATCTGCTTTACCGTGTTTGTATGCTGGTTTTCTTGTTCTAAGTCTTGCTTTGTCAATCATCAAAACTTCACATATGGCTGTATGCCAACAAATTCCCCCTTTTTGATGATGACAAACACTAACTGTGTAACCTGTTCTGTCCATCATTTATTCCAGATTTTCTCAACATAAACAAATTTAGCATGAGTCAAAAAGCATTAATGCATAGTTAATTAATCTTCCTCCTTTTGACATCATTAAAAAGATAATCTCAAAGTGATTAGGTGATTTTCAATATTAAACCCATAGCCACTGGGCTATGGCAAATGCACAAAATAAGAACAGTCACTCATTTTAGTCAAAACATTTGAGTTGCATAGATGAGGCATGGATATGTACGATATGTAATGATTAGTCAAAATATCTTTTTATTAGTATCAACGAGTACAATTTTAGTCCCTTGATTTCAATTACATTCATCAGATCATTTTGACTTAACTGGGAGCTTAGATGCTAAGAATTTTTCTTGGGCACATTCCAGGAGGTCCTAACTAATGGGTGTTTAGAGGTTTTGTCTACAAGGTTAGTGTCATTGGCCGAACAAGAGCTCATCTTGCATAATATATTCCTCTCAGAATACCTTCTGGCACTTGTAGCTCAATATTCAAATCATGCTCCATTCCTTACCCCAGGAAGATCCACCATTTTCTTTAGATGGTTCTTCTTTGTTTTATCCTTCCTTATTTCTCAACGAAGCCTTACGTCTTCATCACTCATTTTTCCCATTAAATTGACAATGTCAATCTAAACCAATCTTGCAACCTCAACCAATTCTTTTTCTTGAAGAGTCGTTGCTTTACTCATTCTTCTCTCACTCTCCCCTATTTCAGAGATTTTAACACATTCCCCTTTTTTATGTGCTCCAACTAATTTCCTTTCTTCTTTCACCTGCACTATAGGTATATTCATTTATATAATCAGAAGAGGTGGTTTAGGGAAAGATAGCTGGAGAGTATACATTAAGATTGAGTGGTTTTGTGAGTGTATGGGAAAAAGGTTACTCCGAGAATGTAGACATTTTAAAATTTTTTATTTGGTTTCAAGGTGAAGTCTTGGTGAGAGTAAGGAAATTTGTGGCTGGTTTTAAATAGCCGTGATAGCAGAACGAAGGTTGTGTGAACTGTCACTTAAAGAGTCTTCTTGGGAAAGGCTAATAATTTGACCGTGATAGGTTTTCAAGAAGGTCATCATGACCAATTTTTCACTTCTCAACACACACTTAATGACAACTATAGTTGGCTTCGATAATGACAACAGGTTGTTTGAGTTGTTCCATGATCTGATTTGTTAATTGACTGCAAGAGACAGAAAGTAGACCTAATATGTAAATGGCTAACCATATACAATCTTTAATAATAATTCTAGTTCTGTGACAGTCACTATGTTCGACTTTAAAGAGATCATGAACCTATTAGGGAATAGGACATACAACTAAATGTACAAGACTGAGTAAAATATTTTAATTGCATTTAAACTGACAGAGTCAGAGACATCATTTCTAGCCAATTTTAAGGAACAATGTGTAGCTTTAATTATTCTCAATACTAATCATAATTATTCCTCTTCACCCTTTTTAGTCACTACTTCAATATAATCAACAAAGAAACTTTTCAGCATATTATTATTGTTTGTGTATATTATGTAACCTGTTGTAGTCATCTAATGTCCTTATTTGTTGATGTTCTAGTGAGAATTTGATCACTTTAGCACTTCGCTGGATTAGGTTGAACTACTTGTTCCAGTTGATTATCCTTGTTCTATATGATGGAACAAGTTTTTTGATCTGTTTCATGGTCACCTAAGTACCTCCCATTTTGAGTATGTTCTTCTCTTTTAGGCCGTTGCTCTCCTCTTTTCTCCTCTTCTTCTTATCACTTATCTCTGCTCTTTCATCATCCTTTAGTAAATCTCATCTTTCTTCAAAGTTCTGCAATTTTTCCCTCTCATATTAAGCCCTGTGTGATTCCTTGATTTTATCCTTCCCATTTCTATCATAAGGGTGAACACAATTTCTGATTTATTTCGGCTATAATATCTTAAGAAATCCTTTGCATGTATCGTTGTTTTGCTTGTTTTCTGTCACTCTTCCCTTCATAGATGATCAGAGGTTAGTCTTCCAACCCTTACCTGGCTTGGGTCCCTTTCTTTTACCATTCTTTGTTGGGTGTCTTTTCTACATCTTCCAGCTTTATCCCTCTTAGAATAAGTTCGACATCTGCGGTCAGCTTTAGAGCTTCAGCTTGGAAGGCTGCGATGGTTGAGCCAAGTTAAGCAACCAGTTCCTTCAGTGAGAAATTTTCCATATTCGTTTAATTTTGGCTCTTATTTATACTCCTAGACCCTTTTGTTAGCCTGACAATTGTCCCAGGAAACTCAGCTCTTTCACTGCTCATGTTTCAATACTCCTCACTTAATGTTACATCCCGTACTTTTATATGTAAAGTTTCGTCGTGAGTTAGTTGACGAAGACTTAAAAGGCGAGGTTGTCGTCAAGGTCATAAGGAATTATTCATGTTCATTCTTCATACAGGAGAGCTTGGTATCATGTTTAGTAAGTATCGGGAAGGTTGGATGTTAAGCGGATCGAAGAAATTAAATTTTGTTGAAACTTTGGGAAAATTTGGAAGAATTCCTGACAGAAATTTTGGGTCATATTGTGAGGGCCATATCTCCTAGAATATAAGGAGTTACGGAACCCATAACCATGCATTCATAAGGTCAGCGAGTCGACTTTCCAACGCAACTGACAGATCTGAATTTTCATATCGACGGTGGGAGTTATGGGCCGTCGAAGTGTCGACGACCCGTCGATGCACATCGACGACCCATCAGATTTCAGGCGTTGTAGCTGTTCTATATAAGCACCCATTTCGTGATTTTTTCATTCTAACCCACACCAACAGACCCTAAACACTCTCTAATATTCATCTATCCTCTCCAAGCCTTTCTTTATCATCCAAGTAAGATCCGTGCCCCGAAAACCCGCGCTAGTGAAAGGAAAGTTGCCCCTAGGGTTTCTATTTGAAGTTGTTGAGTTTAGGAGTGGATTTGGAGTTTGGTTCTTGGAATTTCAGCCCCTTTAAGGTATGAATACTATTCTTATCTTTGCTATTAAGTTGATTACCGAGAGTTTTAGTGATTTAAAGTAAAGAAAATATAGTTATGGAAGCGGTGAGTTATTTGAATGAAACTAAGAGTTGGGGTTGTTTTGGGAGACGTTTTAGCATGGATTTGATTATGTTGTGATATGAAAGTATTGACATAAGTTGTTTGTGAAGGAATTCCTTAGTTTAAAAGTAAAGGAAAACATGATATAAAGGACCTAAACTAGTTTGTTGATGTGATTGCCTTAATGGCTGTTTCGATTGGAATTTTGGAGAGATTTCTACTTTTTTATATTGTTGTTGTTGTTGTTGATGATGATGATGATGTTTTGGGTGTTGTGCCCTGTTTGGGAGTTGGATAGGAGTAAGAATTACAGGGGAAGTGCTGCCCGAATTTCGTTAAGTTTCATTTGTACTTGGAATGGGTAGTAAGGGACGTATATGGCCTATTTGCAATTCGTGTTATCTTGGTTGTAGTGTTGCAAGCTCGGGAAGTACGCATCGGACATTAGGTAGACTCCAAGGTATGTTAAGGCTATCCCTTTTATTCTTTTGGCATGATCCTTATTATTTGAACGAACAAGTAAGCGAGCGAGTTCCAAAGACTCTACTCTTAGATGGTACATGATTCATCATACCCTTGATTTCTTATATCCATGTTCATGACTTCAATAGATCTTTGCATTTAGGGTAATCTTGAGTATGTCTTTCTTGAGTCTTTTAAGTATTATATATATATATATATATATATACACACACACACAGATAAACACAGCTATTTTCTCGTACCGTGCCTAGATGGCCAGACATGTCACCGCTAATGCGGGCTGCATACGATTCTACAGCGCCTAGATGGCCGGACATGTCACCGCTAATGCGGGCTGCTTAACGATATATGAACCAAGCCGTACGGTCCACAGCACTATGAGTTATATTATTTTTACAGAGTGCATACATATCATATACCGCATAAGTATCTTCAATCATACAGATGCATTCAGACAGTCAGTTTGTTATGAGTTTTAGATCCCTTTTATGATTCTTATATATATATGTTATTCTTATGCCTTACATACTCGGTACATTATCCGTACTGACTCCCCTGTTGTTCGGGGGGCTGCGTTCATGCCCGCTGGTACTGATAGACAGGGAGACAATCCGGCTCAGTAGGACTTCCCCTCAGCCATAGTTGGCGCGCTTCACTTGATCTGGAGCTGCGGTTCATTTTGGTATGCTGTTTTGAGATGTATATACATGTATATGGGTATGGCGGGGCCCTGTCCCGTCCTTTCTACAGCTTTCTGTTCCATTAGAGGTCTATAGACAGTGGTATGTAGTTGGTACATGATGTAGCATTGTCGGCTCTCATTCTTTTGTGTATAGTATCTATATAGCAGCCTAGTCGGCTTGCACTCTTATTTTGCATATATATATATATACAGTTGGATATGAATCACATTTGGGCCACCTTGTTGTTATGTGATAGTTAAGCAGGTATATGGGTGTCTTGTCATTAGAGGTCAGCTACTCGTCATGACTCATCGGCTTGGGTCATGACACTTAACTTTATTACCAGTGTCATGAGCTTGTCTCTAGGAATATCATCAAGCCTTCTAAGATCAAGAGTACCTTCACAGATATCTTTCTCAATGCTAGAGTCTGAATCTTTAATGTCTATGAGAGCTTTGTAATATTCTTCAACCAATTCTTTCTTGGACCCTTTATCTCAATGTTGTTGTTATGTGCTCCTTTTTTTTTTTTTTTTGCTCTCCATGAAAAATTCCCATTCTTTGAGTTTGATTTTCCGTAGACTGAACACCCTTTGTGTCGATCATTATAAGTAAGGAATTCTACTTTTGATTCCTCCATGTTGCTGTTTGATATATCAGATATGGCCCTTAGATTTGAATGGTCTTCTTTCGCCTCCTGTGTTAGCAAGTACTTATATAGATCTACTATCAACATGGTATTTATTTCACAGGCTACTCTTATGGCCATGACTTTTAGATCCCAAGAAGGAGAAAGGCTTCTTAGGTTTTTTTCGACTAAATCTTGGTTTGAGAAGGTCTTGCCAAGTGTTGTAAGATTCTGACAATGTTGGCAAGTCTGTCAAACATATCTCTGATTGATTCCCTCCTTTTCATGGCAAATAGTTTGTATCTTCTCACAAGCGTATTCAATCTGATTTTCTTGTCTTTAGTCATATCCTCGTGAATTTGAGTTAGTAGATCCAAAATTTCTTTGGCACTCAAGCATCCTGAGACTTGATAGAACTGATTCTTTCCTATGCTGCAATGTAGAATATTTATTGCTCTATTGTTTATCTCTATTATTGCAGCATCTTCAGTCGTGAATTCCTCCTTAGTCTTGTGTCCTCTAGTTCCATCATGCATGATCTTCATGGAAATTAGTGGTCCGTTCATCGTAATTAACTACAACCTGTAGTCCAGAACCTTTAAATAGGTATGCATCTGATTCTTCCATGTGACATAGTGCTCGCCATTAAACAGAGGAGGCTTAGAGATCGATTTCCGTCGGTTTTGTCCTGTAGGTTATGCATCTATTCTGATCATCTCTCAATCTGTTAACCTTTTTAGAGAGAACCTCGCTCTGATGCCACTTGTTAGGTTGCACGACCTACTACCTATCCTATGCGTATCATATTCTCCCTTACGTGGAAATCACCTGGCTCAAAAGGTGATAAAAAACATGACCTACAGACGTGTATGATTCCCTAACAACTTCACTACAATAATGAGCCCATTGTAAATTAAGTTACAATCTCTCCAACCTATTTCCTACAACAGCCTTGCTACCCACAGTCTGACTACTAAGCTATCATCAAGCTAGACTCTAACTTGAAATTACAACGCTGGTATGTACCTTAATGCTTTTATGTAAGCAGATAAAAATACAACTCGATAAACTAACCTAATACAAGACATCCAGACTTGTGAACTGGAGAACATTATATAGTAAAACAGTTCATTCATCCTTCCTCTGGTACAAGGGATGCAACCCCGAATTCTTGAATATTCTTGGATATAACTTCTTCGCTTAATATTCTAAATTCACTACAAGAGATTAGACTTTTAACAACCACTTTTAAACGACGGTATATGAATCCGGTCGCTATAAGTATATTTGTAACGACTAAATTCTTCCGGTCGTTGACGTCAATTTTTAGTTTAACAATTACGAGAGGAAAATATCCGGTCAATAAAAGTTAGAATAACCGGTCGTTATTCATAACAATTAAGCGGGAAACGGAAAGCGCTATAATTTTCCCATTAAATTTCACGGATCCAAAATAATAAACTGCTTTTGTAGAATTTTCTTTTTGCTACTTTTTATTCTATTCAGACTGAGAGCCGCCCCCTCCAAGTCTGCCCTAACACTTACCTCTCAATCTCGGATGCCGAGGATGAAAGCAACACTTGAAGCGGTAAGTTTCCTTTTCTTCAGATATACTACTCATTTTCTAATTTCTCGAAATGTCTTTAAAATCTGAGTGGAAGATTCAGATTCTTATTCTTTCGCAAGAGAACCTTCTCGAAGTGTTACAATGATGAAAATCCTTTAATTCTTAACTGCAGCGGTCCTTTATGGGGCTTTTCGACCATTAGCTATCTCATAGAGGATTAAGTATTTAATAATTGTTTCATTCATGTTTATGATTACATGTACTTGTATCACCACAGCCAACACATTTAAATCTATGTTAATGTAATATTTTCAAAGGCGGAGATATGATTTTGAGTTTATGGATTCTGAATTTTAGGAAAGACAGTTTATTAGGTTTTGAATAAATTATTTTTACATATTAAGTGAATTATCAATATACATACAGGCTGGACTAAAATTATTGAATTTTATCGAACTCGTAAGTGGAATTGTATCTCCGCCCCTGTATATTCTCCATATCAGAACTAAATTATGGTGTTGCCTTAACCAACACCATAAAATATGCCCCATTAGAGCAAAAAATTGAGTATGAAGTTACATTAATTTATAAAATCAAAACTGTGGCATGCCGCATGCAGATCCTAAATCTTTTTTTTTTTTTTTTGAAACTGAAATGCAGATCCTAAATTCCTAAGGAAAGTAAATTGCAGTACACATTATTGTATATTTTTGTGTTGTTATGTGGGGTGAGATTATTAGACCTATTAAAGACATGCTTGTTGTATAATCGTTAGTTCTCTTATTTTCAATCTTATTATTACAAATTGTTTTTAGTTATTTTTAGCATTGGGAGTGGGTGTGGTTTTGGGAGATGGTGAGGGAGGCCATCAAAAAATTTGTGAATACCTAAGGGGAAAAGGATTGGTTTGTTCTTATTGTGGTAATAAATGATCGATTTGATTAAATTTGATACAATTGGACAAACCTATTAAAAAAGTGTAGTATTCCTTTAGATATGTTTACCTTATGCATTCATCTTCTTATTAACCTTTGAGATTTAAGTGCCCCTACTTTTCTGCAGAGCAATTCTAATTTAGTATTCTATAGGGTTATGTTATAAAAATTGTATTTCTAGCAAGATATAAAGTGATAAACTTCTATTCTATTTATCCCTTTATTTTAGAAGAAAAATGAGCTAACAGAGGATGATACTTGGGGGTTTCAGCAGGGTCTACAGGCAACACTAGGTTCCAATCAGCCGTGTATATGATTTAGAGAATCCATTTGTACCTCCACTTGGTGAATCAGAACCAGCAGAAAACACACGGGAGGAACAATATTAGCTGAGCTGAAGCAGCAGTATCTTCAAATAAATAGGTTTAAATCATGGTTCAGTGACTAATTTTCTTTTTCTGTTGCTCGTCTTTATACTTTGACTTGTTGTCGACTGTGTATTTCTCTATTTTCGAGGATTAGAGTGGCTATTAATGAGTTTATTTTCCTTTTGATGTCTTTATTTTCAACTTGGTGTTTTCATGTCTACCTCATCCAACATATAAATTCTTGTGGCGGACACTTGGAGTTGTCAAGCATATAGATAGCTATGGGCACTTCAAATGCTAAAATATGATGATGGTATATCAGTTTATCAGTTCTAGATTAGACTGATTATCCTGGTATCAAAAGACACTTTTTTCTCCATTCAATTAATTCATCTAGACGATCTGCTTAACTGAAATTATTGCCATTAATTCAATGTTATATTAATTTGTTTAATTTTTTTTATTGGTGCACCATTTATATATTTGGATTTAATGCTCATAATGTTTTGAATGGTTTACCATTCATTTAATTGGGTTTAATGGGCATACAGTTCCGACAAAGTGTATGATAGAAATGTTACATGTTGGAATGCTGTGGTTTCATATTGTTATCAAAGTAGGAATTTGCTGACAGGATGGAATTCATTTACATGCTTTAAATTTGCTTTCTACACATATCTTACCTCAGTTTCCTGTCATTCTGTCTTGATGTAGTGTTTAGTCCATAGTCACTCTGAATCTTCCTAGCTATGGCCTATGGAGGGGAAACAACCTATGGGGACATTTAAAGCCAGAGTACTTGGAGAAGGTATCTTTTTTTGTGTTAGCTGTGTAGGACTTTGGCATATTGCACTTCTATTTTACATCAGTCTTTTTTCATTCACTCTAGTCTACACTGTTTATATAGAGAACAATGTGAAATTTATTGGACTTGAATTTGACCACAGGTAGTTAATGTAATTTAGGGAAATAAACTTTCCTGGACCTTGCTAACGGGGGATGTTTTGTACACCGGGCTGCCTTTTTAGATTTCTTATAAGAGGTAAAACTCATGCTTGAGTAATTAATTGATGATTTATATATTGGTTATCGTACTCTACATTCCCTTGGAGCGAATTCTTTTTTCTGTAAGAAATTAATTTAGTCATTTCTGAAACCAATGATGAGGTGGGATTATTTCGTTGGGAATTGTTAAAACATTTTAAATATAATGTACTTATTGTTCTATTTATGTTGTCAAACAAGTATCTTTCTTTTTAAGATTAGTGTGCAAATGTTCTGGGTATGGTCCATATCTAAAAATTAGCTTCTAGCTTCTAGTAAACTTTAAACTCTAGGCATCGTTGATTGTATAATTCAGTGATATGAGAAAATAATTGGGCTTCTAGTCTCTTTTAGTTTTAGTTTCTCCATGTCGTGTAGTGTCTGCACTTGCAGCAAATGATTTGAGCTATTATTTAATGTTGTAATTTATAGACAATATCTATATATCACTGAAAATTCGCCTTACCATACTAACTCCGGCTAAGTTTCCTCACCATTTGTCTAAGCTTAGGCCATTGCATTTGGCAATTGACTTAAAGACTATTTCAATCAAAAGCACTGCTCTATTGCTCAAACACCTCGGTTACATACGTTTTTAAAGTGTTAATGGTAGGAAAACGTTTCAAGTTGCTATGTTGAAGAAATCGTGTTTGCTTTCGTTGTGGTTAGTCTTGATTTTCACTTTTCTTCTGGTGGTTCTATGTTCACTATTCCTCCAGCTCTCTTTTGAATTAGTTGGGTTTGCTTTTAATTTTGCTCTCTCAGCAAATAAATTTGTTTGGACTATTCCTGCAAATATGTTTGCATTGTTTGTGGTTAATCTTTAATTTTGCAAAACGAGAAAGAAAAAATAGTAGCTATTAGAAGCGTTGTTAATAAACTGACACGAACTTCTTGTTATACTTGTCTTTTAGCAGATCTTGAAGTTTGAAGAACCCATCCATAGAGAAAGTGTAAAGAAGTATAATCAACGGAAAATGTTGAGGCACGAGAGGAATGGGTTTCGAGTTTTAGGAGTTGTTTAAAGATATTCTCCTTTCAACATGCTACAATTCTAGTTTTTCTTTGTCCAAGAGTTAACAAATATAATGTGGTCATACAATTTGGATAATATACTTTTGATAATGTGATGCATCATTCTTTGTAATTAACTTTGGAATTTATATGAATTTGATCAATTTGTAAGGTTTCAGATGTGAGTGTGTGTTATAGATTATTATATATCTTTACCAGAATAATCATACAAAGATACTGACAATTAGCAAAGGTGAAATTTGATCGCTAAAAGCACTTTTGCTGTATCAGATTTTTGGTTGTAATTAAGGGTTTAACGACCGAAAGAGCAATTATTAGTGAAGGGAAATTTGTCGCCAAATGAAGGTGTAACGACCGGATTTCGTGTTGTCGCTAAAAGTTATTAACGACCGGTTTGAAAATCCGGTCATTAACCTTTAACGACAGAGCTTTTAATGACCGGTGATGACGGGATATTTGTTGGTCGTTATCGACTAATAGCGACCGGATTTGAGCTTTTAGCGACTGGATTTCCCCTCGTTATAAACCTCTTTTCTTGTAGTGATTCTCTCTTTGTGAGCGTGCAAACTTCTTCTTGGAAAGACCTAGGTATTTATAATAATATGCTCTGCAATTCGGTGAACATAAAACCCTTTCCTAGTCGGTCAGTGACACACACGTAGGCTTTGTGTAGTACTTGGATTCTTGCCTTGTTGAGTCTGGTTCTAATATTTGTAAAAAGCTTACTAATCCCTACAAATATGGCAAGGAATCTTTCATACTTCACCGCCAAGTTCTTTCCATAATTTTTCAAATCCCAGTTCTTGTCGGACATGCCCTGGAATATGTTCACGTGTTACACCTCGTAGTTTTTGTATGTTGAGATTCGCTAGGTGTTAGTTGTTCAATTATGGACACTGGAGTTATTGTCCAAGATATATGAGATTATATGTGCTTATCTTGTGGTTATTAGGATTTAAGCTCATGCAATAGGTTATGGAAGAATTTGAGAACAAGTGAATCAAGGAGATTATGTTTCTGGAACTTTGGGGAAAGGTTGGGCAAGATTTCGTATGATAATTTTGGTCTAACTTGGGGGTAGAATATCGTTTAGTATATTAGGAGTTTTGAGATAAAATAAAAGCCTAAAATGAAGTTCAAGAAGTCTAGTTTCCAACCCAACAAACCGCGCATCGATCCGACATCGGAATCAAATGTAATGAGCATTTTAAGACAAACTGCCAGAGTAGGGATTAACTCTGCACGAACGTGGCTAGAGGTGGCGCGAATGCGTAGAGAAGCAAGGGATAACTCACCGTGAACGTGCCCCAAGGTGGCGCGAACGCGCTGAGTAAATTCTAGGTCGGTGAAACCCGACTCTAGAACATTATAAAATGGGGCTTACCCCCTCATTTTTCATCCAAACACCTCTCAAAACTTCCCAAATTCTCTGGAACTTTCCCCCAACTTTCGATTATAAAATTTTAGTGCGAATTAAGTGGAATCTCCGGATTTAGGTTCAGACAGCGTATAGTTGTGATTATAATATCGTATTGCAAGGGATCTTGGCTTGGACTCAAGGCAGATATTAAATATATTGTGGTTCTAACGGGAGCAAGATATGAATTTTTCCTTATTGATATTGATTTAGGTTTATTTATGGAGATAAAGCTATTGAATAATCGTATAACGAATTTGTGGGTTGAGAAATTGGATAAACATCGTGTGAGATATTTTATGGAATATTTTGGTATGGATGATGTTGTTGACTTTAAAGTTGTTGTTGTTGTATTGGTTGTTGGTATTGTGATTTCGGGCTAGGGATATAAATAGGGGAGATGCTGCCTGAATTTTGGTAGATTCTAAAGCGGTTTAATTTGAGAGCTTAAGACAAGCATACAACGATAAGCCTAATGATAGTATGAATACTCTTTAATGTAGTTATACGAGCTCAGGAGGATAAACGTTAAGTAGTTAATGAGACAAAAGGTATGTAAGGCTAGTCCCTTTGTATCTAAAGGCATGATTGTTTTCTTATGAACCCATACATATTTTCCATAATATCCATATTTCCCAAAAGCTAGAAGTTCATGATTCTCAAGGTTTTTATGTGCTAAAGATAGATGTTTCCTATGATGATAATGAGGATGATGATGATCCCATTTTGAGAAATTCCAAAGCTTATGGATTTGATGATATTATGAGAATATTGATCTTATTTCATGATTTTCTTGATTCCATTCATTATTGTCGGTCTCACCTTATGTTACTTGTTCCTTCAAGGTGGGATATAACGATGATGATTATTCCATAAGATAATCGGGGATTGCTGACCTTACGTCACTCTGATAAAGTAGTAGCTTTTATTTGGGCTCTCATGCATGCTACTTATATTATATATGTATATATATATATATATATATATATATATATATATATATATATATATATATATATATATATATATATATGGGATATGGGAAAAAGGGCGAGGCGTTATATACGCATGACTACCTGATCAGTTGGTATACTATGATATCGTCCAGCACGCGGGATGCCTGGACGCGAGATATATGGGTATAGATCGGGCCGTTCGTTCCGCGGCAACACATATATATTGATGATATGATATATGGATCGGGCTACACGTTCCGCAACAATACAATATATATATATAAATATATATATATATATATGGATCGGGCTGCACGTTTCGTAGCAATACAATATATATATATATATATATATATATATATATATATATATATATATATATGGATGAAAAATGTTTTCTTTAAAGGGCTAAGCATGCATGGTATCCGCCTTAAGAGGCGATCAGATGTACAACTTATTTCCTTATTCCATATTATGCTCTATATCTCTTGTTATGTTGTTATTCATCCGTTACATACTCGATACACTGTTCGTACTGATGTCCCTTCTTGTGGACGTTGTGTTCATGCCCGCAGGTAGATAGGTAGAAGGATATGATCCTTAGGAACTTCATCAGCGAGTCTCCGAAACGCTCCAGTTGTTCCGGAGCTGCAGTCTTTTGGTACTACTCTTTTGTATATACATACTTGGGCATGGCGGAGTCCTGCCCCATCTTTATGTATTCCTATACTCTATACAGAGGCTCGTAGACAGATGTATGTAGCTAGACGTCCCATATCGTTATTAGTTCATATTATATTGTTGTATTATATTTTGGCAGCCTTGTTGGCCTATGCTTATGGACATAGTTGTTGATGATTATATAGAAATGTGCCATTGTCTGGTGATGCATGCTTTTAAGACTATGATACCCATGCGGTCCACCTAGGAAAGATTATGAGATGTATGTTCTTAGGTGCTCGATAGGTTAGCTTCGGGTGCCTATCATGGCCCTCTGGTTAGGTCGTGTCAAAAGTGATCTCAGAGCAGTTCGTCCTAGGCCGTGTCTGCGAGCCGTGTCTGGTAGAGTCTTGTTTATGGGTGTGAAGCGTGCCACACTTATAAGCAGGAGGCTGCGGGGAATTTAGGAATGATTGACCTTTCTTTTTCATCTTAGATCGTGCGATAGAGCAATGTTATCAGGATCCCCTTTTTCCTAATCGTGTGTTATGATTTTAGTAATGCCTATGAAGAGCCAAGCTACAGCGGCCCAGAAGGGTAGGACAGTGGCCCGAAGAAGGACTGAACGGGAGCCACCGGCGGATATAGAAGAGGGTGAGTCTCATAATGAGGTTCCATGTCAGACCTCTCTAACTCCACCCCTACCAGAGGAGTATGAAGGGGCTTCAACTACAGCTCCAGTACCCCCAATTCCTCCACCATGTGCCTTAGGCCCGCAGATGACTGAGGCTATTCAGTTGCTGACCCAGTTAGTTGCCGCTCAGGCTCAGCGGTAGGGTGCAGGCCAGGGTGATAGAGCGGTCAGTGCGAGGGCCCGTGATTTCATTAGTCTGAACCCTCCAAAATTTCACGGGTTAAAGCCGGATGAAGACCCGCAGGGCTTTATAGATGAGATGCTGAGGACACTACGGATAATACATGCTTCTAATACTGAGTCAATACAATTAACATTTTATAGACTGCAGGATGTGGCCATCCACTGGTACAATACTTTGATGTTTTCGCGAGGGGAAAATGCACCTCCCCTAGTATGGCACGAGTTCGTGGATGCCTTCGTTCGACATTATTTACCACCGGAGGTTCGACAGGCTCGATCCGACAAGTTCTTGAATCTCCGACAGGGGAATATGAGTGCTCTAGAGTACAGTCTTCGATTTAATTCCTTGGCTAGGTATGCTCCAGCCATGGTAGCTAATATGAGGGACCGTGTACATCGATTCGTGAGTGGTTTGGGGCCGCATTTGATTAAGGAGTGCTTGACGGCCTCGCTTCAGGACGGGATGGATATTGCTCGTATTTAGGCCCATGCTCAAAATTTGGAGAAACAGTAACAGCCGCAAAAGGGCGAGCGTGATTCTGATAGAAGTTATAGTAAGAGGGCCGGATCTTCCGGTGCCGCTAGCGAGTTTAGAGGGCGTCAAAGGCAGCAGTAATCAAGTCATACAGGCCAATCAGTGGCCAGTGCACCTCTTCGTTTTGCGGGCAAAAGATTTAATCATCCTATTTATTCTGGACCGGGTCAGAGCTCCAAGAGTTTGGGCTCCCAGTATAGAGGTGATTCTAGACAGATGAGACCGTCATTACCACAATCGCGATGCAATCAATGTGGTAAGACACATTCGGGATAGTGCCGCCAAGGTTTAGACGCTTGTTATGCCTGTGGTTAGATTGGTCATATCATGCGTGATTGTCCATTGGGGGCGGCAGAGATAGGGTCCAGTTCACAGGATCAGTATTCGATTCCTCATCATCCATACGCCCTGTGGGTTAAGGTTTGCAGGTACCAGCTGGTCGTGGTAGAGGCAGAGGAGGAGCATCCAGTTCAAGTGGCCCTTAGAACCGTATATATGCACGAGCTGGATAGCAGGATCTTGAGTCTTCCCTTGATGTTGTCACAGGTATATTATCAGTATACTCCTATGATGTGTATGGATTGATTGATCCGGGTTCTACTCTGTCATATATTTCTCCTTACGTTGCAAATCATATTGGGGTGAAACCTGAGCCAATCAAACATTTTGAGGTATCTACACCTGTAGGGGACCCAGTGGTAGCTAGGTGGGTATATAGGAGTTGTGTGATTGTAGTTTGCGACCGTCATATATGGCTGATCTACATGAGTTGGAAATGTTTGATTTTGATATTATTATGGGTATGGATTGGCTAGCCTCCTGTTACGCTAATGTGGATTGTATAACAAAGACGGTTCATTTTTAGTTTCCTTGAGAACCTATTTTAGAATGGAAAGGTAATACAGCATCCTCGAGAGGTAGGTTCATTTCCTACCTCAAAGCAAGGAAGATGATTGCTAAGGTTTATATCTATCATTTAGTCCTGGTTCAAGACACAGAAGAAAAACTGCCAACTCTCTAATCTGTCCCAGTAGTGAATGAGTTTCCAGACATGTTTTCGGATAAGCTTCCAGGCCTTTCTCCAGAACGGGAGATTGAATTTACCATTGATGTGTTACCGGATACTAAGCCCATATTTATTCCTCTCTATCGAATGGCCCCTGCCGAATTAAAGGATTTAAAGGCGCAACTGAAAGATCTACTTTAGCAATTCTTTATTAGGCCTAGTTAATCGCCATGGGGAGCGCCAGACTATAGACAATTGAATAAGTCAACTATAAAGAATAAGTATCCACTTCCACGGATCGATAATTTATTCGATCAATTGAAGGGTGCCAATTGGTTCTCAAAAATAGATCTAAGATCGGGATACCACCATGTGAGGGTTAAAGAAGAGGACATCCCAAAGACAACCTTCAGAACTAGATATGGCCATTATGAGTTTCGGGTAATGTCGTTTGGATTAACTAACGCCCCAGCGGTATTCATGAATTTCATGACTAATGTATTCAGGCCTTTCCTAGATTTATTCGTGATTTTGTTCATCGATGATATTTTGGTATATTCCCGAACGGAGGCAGAGCATGTAGATTATCTACGTACTGTTCTTGGAATTCTTCGGGCTCGGGAGTTATATGCTAAATTTTTAAAATGTGAATTTTGGCTGAATTCTGTAACTTTTCTGGGGCATATTATTTCAGATGAAAGTATTCGAGTAGATACCCAGAAGATTGAAGCTATGAAGAATTGGCCACGACCTACAATGCCTACGAAGGTTCGTCGTTTTCTGGGATTCGCCAGTTACTATAGAAGATTTGTAGAAGGATTTTCTTCTATCTCTGTACCACTGATGAAGCTAACCCAGAAATCAGCTAAATTTCAGTGGACAGACGTTTGTGAATGCAACTTTCAGGAGCTAAAGGATAGATTGACTTCGGTTCCAATCCTAACACTTCCGGAAGGATCAGAGGGCTATGTTATTTATTGTGATGCTTCAGGTGTTGGGCTAGGTTGTGTGTTGATGTAGCATGGCAAGATTATTGCTTATGCCTCAAGGCAGTTGTGGAAATACGAGAAAAACTACCCGACTCCTGACCTAGAGTTGGCTGCAGTTATTCATGCACTAAAGATGTGGAGACATTATTTATATGGAATTCATATGGATATTTATACAGATCACAAGAGTCTCCAATATACTTTCAAACTGAAGGAATTGAATATGCGGCAAAGGCGGTGGTTAGAGCTATTAAAAGACTATGATGTGAGTATCGTATGTCATCCTGGGAAGGCGAATGTAGTAGCCGATGCTCTAGCCGCAAGTCCATGGGTAGTTTATGTGATGTTCAACCGGAGAAGAGGGAGTTATCTTGAGAGCTACGACAACTAGCTAGCTTAGGAGTTCGTGTAATAGACTCGGGCAGTGCGGGAGTTACTGTCCAGAAACTAGTTGTGTCATCTTTAGTAGAAGAGGTAAAGAAGTTCCAATATGAGGACCCCATGTTTGTTCACTATAGGGATGCACTTCCTCAGAAGAAGAAGAAGTCACTATTTGAGGTCCCTGCAGATGGAGTTCTCAAGTATCAAGGCAGATTATGCGTTCTTAATGTTACAGGATTATGTGGACAGATTTTGGAAGAAGACCATCATTCCCGTTATTCTATCCATCCAGGAGCGACAAAGATGTATCATGATCTTAAATCTATATATTGGTGAGATGGAATGAAGTAAGACATATCGGAGTTTGTAGCCCAATGTCCTAATTGTCAACAGGTGAAAACTGAGCATCAAAAGCTTAGAGGATTACTACAAGCTATAGAGATTCCAACTTGGAAATGGAAAGTGATTAATATGGATTTCATTACAGGCTTGCCTCGTTCCCAGCGTAAGTACGATTCTATATGGGTAGTTGTGGATTGACTTACAAAGTCAGCTCATTTTTTACCAGTCAGAACTACGTATTCGGCAGAAGATTATGCAAAGCTGTATATTAAGGAGATTGTGCGACTTCATGGTGTTCCAGTATCCATTATCACTGATAGAGGTGCACAATTCATAGCTACGTTTTGGAGGTCCTTCCAAGAAGGCTTGGGAACGTAGGTGAGACTTAGCACAACATTTCATCCACAGACTGATGGGCAAGCTGAGCGTACTATTAAGACCCTTGAAGATATGTTAAGGGCATGTGTGCTAGATTTTGGAGGAAATTGGGATGATCATTTGCCGCTTATTGAGTTTGCGTACAATAATAGCTACCACTCCAGTATCCAGATGGCCCCGTATGAAGCTCTATATGGGAGGAAATGTAGATCGCCTATTGGATGGTTCAAAGTAGGAGAGACAAAGTTAGTGGACCCAGACTTGGTACAGCAAGCGGTAGAGAATCAAACTTATTCAAGATTGGTTATTAACAACCCAAAGTCATCAAAAATCATATGCGTACAATCGTCGATGAGACTTGGAATTTAAAGTTAACGATTGGGTATTTTTGAAAGTGCCGCCAATGAAAGGTGTAATGATATTTTGCTAGAAGGGTAAGCTTAGTCCCCGGTATATCGGGCCTTACAAGATTGTGCACAAGGTAGGCCAAGTGGCTTATGATTTAGATCTGCCTTCGGACTTGGAGTCAGTCACCCAGTTTTTCATGTGTAAATGCTATGGAAGTGCGTGAGAGATCCTTCTAGAATTGTGCTTGTAGATGATGTCCAAGTTACTGAGAAATTGTCCTACGAAGAAATACCCATTGCCATTCTAGACAGGCAAGTTCGAAGACTTAGAACCAAAGATATAGCTTCAGTTAAAGTCCTGCGGAGACACAATAATAGGGAAGAAATGAATCGGGAAGCTGAGGAAGATATGAAGTCTAGGTACCCGCATTTATTTTCACCCCCAGAAGAGCTCCAGACGGAGACACCAGCACCCTCAGGTATGTAATGCTTCTTTGAAGATTTCTTGGTCGTGCGTGGCCAGTTTCGATATTGATGTTGTAGCCCTGTGGGGTATTGTATATTTGGGTTGTTATGGCAGGACGATAGTGATACAATTACAGGGGAAACTCTAGCAAAATTTTTGTAGAATTCCTAAGAGCTTAACATTCGAGGATGAATGTTTCTAAGGGGAGAGGAATATTACTGTCACGACCCAGCTAGGGGCCGCGACGGGTACCCGGGGCTAACCACCGAGCACCACTCGTGCTACTACTTATCTTGCTCATTTAATGGTCTTTTATCAGCTTTATACTCAACTTATAGGAAAATCATATTTTACATGGAAACATAAATACTCTTATATACATTTGCCTCTCGGCCATCAAAATAATATATACATATAGTAGCATCTCGTGAAACCATCTAACCCACACTGCGCATGTACGAGCCTCTACTGGAGTGCTAAGCATAAGGACGGGACAGGACCCCGTCATGCCCAAAATACATATACACAAAAGAATCGTCAACAAAGGAGTGCTTTCAATCAGTTGACGGCTACTGCTGGTCTGGGTCGAGCTCTCCTCCCTGTCTACCTGTGGGCATGAACACAACGTCCAAAGGAAACGAACGTCAGTACGAACATTGTACTGAGTATGAGAGACATACACAAAGAAATAAGGCAACAACATACAAGAAGCATCAATATGGAATGACTTTATCTGACTGACAAGTGTAAAAGAAATAATGTGTGCTGGCTTACTCATAGTCATTATCAGGATATGTGTGCGTAAATATATGTATATAAGCTGCCCGCCCATATAGGTACGTTGTAATAATGTATAAGCTTCCCGTCCACATCGGATCGGTGTGATAATCATAACATGAGCCTGCGTCCAGGCCTCCCGCGTCCGGGGTATCATCTCATGCCGCCTACTAGTGGTGTCTGCCCATGCCATTCGGCCATGGTGTGTATAGCTGCCCGCCTTGGCGGTGACTGCCCGGCCAAATAGGCACGGTGTGATAGTAATATCATCATAATATGCTTAACTTATCATAATACATGCCTAAGGCTCAAGATCAACCATACTTTATCGGGGTGACGTAAGGTCGTGATCCCCCGATTGTATTATGGAGCAATCATTAACATTCTGCCCCACCTTGAAGGAACTAACATATAAGATGGGTGTGAGCAATAAATATCATCATGCTATTTTAGGATCATCATATCATATTTCTTATTTTATGCTACCATTCATAGATATAGGTTTTTAGCTTTCCGGAATATAGGAACTCATGAAGAGGAAGGAAATTCATGCTAGAAGATTCATGCCATTAGAAAGAAGGGACTAGCCTCACATACTATTGATGTTTATCTAAGATATCGTTTGCTTTCTCCCCTTCAATATTCTGTTTCTACCATCAAAAGAGAATTCACATTTACGTTAGTTAATCGACTATCAGAACGCGCTACTATTTCTAGGGAAAATTTGGCGGCACTTCCTTTGGTTATAGTACTTTTCCCATATTCTATATCAACTACCAAACATTCATGACAACACTCACAATATCATATCAACAATCGCCATTTATCTACATCTACCATATCCCACCATTTTTCTCCAATTTCTCCACATTTATGGGTTTTAGCTCATCATCGCATTTTCATATATATCATGCCCATTTCATGTTCTACACGTTATTTATGACATCTTCATACTCACAACACATCAACATTCAAAATTCAATCCAACTATCATTCAATTATGGCACTATTCACATGTTATGCCCCTTTTACTACACTCTTCCATAATCCAAGTGTTCCAACGTTTTAATGCTTCAATCATCACGAGAAGGTCATCAAACTTACCTTAGAGGTTGTAGGAACGAGCCTTGAGTAGCAATACTCTTCTATACCAAAAACCCTATTTCACTTCCTTTGATATTTCTTGGTGTAAATGAACCTTGATAGGTTTCACACTCTTGGTTTCATGGATTTGGTGTTGTTGATCTTGATTTTCCTTTGATCCTCTTGAATTCTTGTGGATGTTTTGGAGTATTCTAGAGAGTTCTTGAATTGTGAATATGAGAAATGAAATAAAATGAGCTTGGGATCCCTTATACTTAACTTAAAAATTTGATTTTTGTGAATAGTAGTCGGGGTGTACAGTTTCCGTAAACCCAGTTTACGGGCCGTATTCTGGTTTACGGTCTGTCCTTTATGACTGTATTTAAGCATATCAGAAACAGAAAGGTTTGCTGTAGGTCAGGATGTTTTACGGTCACAGTTTACGGGCCGTATTTCAATTTACGGTCCGTATTCTGAGACGATGGCACTTTACGGTCCGTAAATCACTTTACGGGCCGTATTCGGTTTTACGACCACTAGGCTGAAATGCAAATCTGCAACCTTTGCATTTTCAAAACTCATGGGTAGTCATTCCCTTCTTGGTAAAACATCGTACACTTTTACTCTTCGTTGGTCTATTCATTGTATGCTCACGGATAATTTTCCGAGGTGTAACATTATTTCCCCCTTTTGGGAACATTCGTCCTCGAATTTTAGATCATCGGGGATTCTAGAAAAATTCGCCAGAGTTTCCTTTATAATATGGCACTACCATCCTGCCACAACAACCCATAATATCACATCACTGCCTCACAGGGCCATAACACAATAGAATTTTTGAGAAATGATGGAAATAGGGGTATTCAGATACTATAATTATTACACTTCATTTAATGCATACATACCTTATATTATTGGCGTTCCACCATGAAATTCCTCTGAGGGTTGGAATAATTGCGGGTACTTAGACTTCATGCTCTCTTCCGTTTCCCAAGTCATCTCTTCCCGGTTATTATTTCTCCACAGCACTTTGACTGAAGCTACTTCTTTATTTCAGAGTCTTCGCACTTACCTGTCTAAAATAGCAATAGGAACCTCATCATAGGTTAGCCTTTCTGTCACTTGCACATCATCTATCGGGACAATCTTTCCAATACACTTGCAGAGCATCGAAACTTGGAAGACTGGATGGACTGATTCAATCTCCGAAGGCAAATCCAGTTCATAGGCTACATGACCCACCTTGCGGATAATTTTATGGGGTCCAATGTACCTAGGACTTAGCTTCCCTTTCTTACCAAATATCATCACCCCTTTCATTGGCGATACTTTCAAAAATACCCAATCACCAACCTGAAATTCTAAGTCTCGTCGGCGATTGTCCGCATAAGACTTTTGGCGACTTTGGGCTGTCAAAAATCGATCTCAGATCACCTTAACATTTTCCACCGCTTGTTGAATTAATTCAGGACCTACTAGTTGTGCTTCTCCTATTTCAAACCATCCGATTGGGGATCTACATTTCCTTCCATATAAAGCTTCATACGGAGCCATTTGAATACTGGAATGGTAGCTATTATTGTATGTGAATTCGATTAGCGGAAAATGGTCATCCCAACTTCCACTAAATTCCAGCACGCATGCTCGTAGCATATCTTCCAAAGTTTGAATGGTATGCTCAGCTTGCCCATCGGTCTGTGGGTGGAATGCTGTGCTAAGCTGCACTTGAGTGCCTAAACCTTCTTGGAAGGACTTCCAGAACGTAGCGGTAAACTGCGCTCCTCTGTCTGTGATAATAGATAATGGAATGCCATAAAGGCGCACAATTTCTTTGAGATACAACCTTGCATACGCTTCGGCTGAGTATGTAGTCTTGACTGGGAGAAAAAGGGTTGTTTTCGTCAATCTATCCACGATCACCCATATCGAATCATACTTGCCACGGGAACGAGGTAATCCCACGATAAAATCCATGTTGATCACTTCCTACTTCCAGGTAGGGATTTCCATTGCTTGCAATAAGCCTCTTGGCTTTTGATGTTCAACATTTACTTGTCGGCAATTTGGACACTGTGCTACAAATTCTGCTATGTCTCTCTTCATGCCATCCCACCAATATATTAACTTGAGATCATGATACATTTTGGTCGCACCTGGATGAATGGAATACCGAGAATAATGTGTTTCCTCTAGAATTCGCCGGCGCAATTCTGCCACATTCGACACACATAGTCTGCCTCGGTACCTAAGAATTCCATCAATAGAAACTTCAAATGGAGACTTCTCCTTTTCATGAGATAGGTCTCTGTAATGGCATAATTGGGAGTCTTCATATTGTCGCTCTTTCACTTTTATGTCCAAGGACGAAGTTATGGGATCATTGATACTAATCCCCACATTACCCGAATCTATTACACGTACCCCAAGACTAGCTAGTTGGCGGAGCTCATGAACCATCTCTTCCTTTTCCGGAGGGACTTCACATAAACTGCCCATTGATCGGCGGCTAAGCGCATCGGCTAACACATTCGCTTTTCCGGGGTGATACAAAATGTTCACATCATAATCCTTCAATAATTCTAACCACCGCCTCTGCCGCAGGTTCAGCTCCTTCTGCTTGAAAATGTACTGAAGGTTTTTGTGATCTGTATAGATATCAACATGCACACCTTATAAATAATGCCTCCATATTTTTAAGGCATGAATAACTGCAGCCACTTCGAGATCATGAGTCGGATAATTCTTTTCATGTTTCCGTAATTGTCTCGAAGCATATGCGATAACCTTTCCATGCTGTATCAATACGCATCCTAATCTGACACCGGAAGCATCACAATATACCACATATCCATCTGACCCTTCTGGAAGTGTTAAGATCGGAGCTGAGGTCAATCTGCCTTTCAACTCTTGGAAGCTGCGCTCACAAGCATCGTTCCATTGAAATTTGGCTGACTTCTGGGTTAGCTTTGTCAATGGGGCTGAAATGGATGAAAAGCCCTCTACGAATCTTCTATAGTACCCTGCCAAACCTAGAAAACTACGAACTTCTGTAGGCGTCGTAGGCCTTAGCCAAGTCTTCACAACTTCAATTTTCTGAGTGTCGACTCGAATGCCATCATTTGAAATAACATGGCCCAGAAATGTCAGAGAATTTAGCCAAAACTCGCACTTTGAAAATTTCGCATAAAATTCTCGGGCTCGAAGAATGCCAAGAACAAATCGCAAATGATCTGCATGTTCCGATTCCGTGCGAGAATTGAAATTTGGCTGACTTCTGGGTTAGCTTTGTCAATGGGGCTGAAATGGATGAAAAGCCCTCTACGAATCTTCTATAGTACCCTGCCAAACCTAGAAAACTACAAACTTCTGTAGGCGTCGTAGGCCTTAGCCAAGTCTTCACAGCTTCAATTTTCTGAGTGTCGACTCGAATGCCATCATTTGAAATAACATGGCCCAGAAATGTCAGAGAATTTAGCCAAAACTCGCACTTTGAAAATTTCTCATACAATTCTCGGGCTCGAAAAATGCCAAGAACAAATCGCAAATGATCTGCATGTTCCGATTCCGTGCGAGAATACACCAGAATATCATCAATAAATATTATCACAAATAAGTCCAAGAGAGGCCTCAATACGTTGTTCATCAAGTTCATAAACACAGCCAGAGCGTTAGTTGACGCAAACGACATCACTCAGAATTCATAGTGACCATATCTCGTTCTGAAGGTCGTCTTGGGAATACCCGCTTCTCTAACTCTCACTTGATGATAACCCGATCTCAAATCTATTTTTGAAAACCATTTGGCACCCTGTAGTTGATCAAATAAATCATCAATCCTTGGAAGAGGATACTTGTTCTTTATCGTCACTTTATTCAATTGCCTGTAGTCGATACACATTCGTAGAGATCTGTCTTTCTTTCTTACGAACAAGATCGGTGCTCCCCACGGCGATGAATTGGGCCTAATAAACACCTTTTCAAGCAAGTCTTTCAACTGCGCCTTTAGCTCTTTTAATTCCGCCGGAGCCATTCGATAAGGAGGAATAGAAACAGGCTTGGTGTCTGGCAACATGGCAATAGCAAAATCTATTTATCTTTCTGGAGGAAGACTAGGATGCTCATCACGAAATACATCTGGGAATTGATTCACTACCAGAACTGATTGGAAAGTTGGCGGCTTTGCCTCGGTGTCATGAACCCGAACTAAATGATAAATATAGCCCTTGGCTATCATCTTCCTCGCATTAAGGTAGGAAATAAACCTACCCTTCGGAGAAGCTGCATTATCCTTCCATTCAAGCGCGAGCTCTCCCGGAAACTAGAATCGAACAACTTTCGTGCGGCAATCAACATTTGCATAACACGAGGCCAACCAATCCATACCCATGATTACATCGAAATCTATCATTTTTAACTCAATCAAATCAGGTCTGGTCTGACGATCACATATCACAATGACACAATTTTTGTACACTTGCCTTGCTATCACGGGATCACCAACCAGGGTGAGTACCTCAAAAGGTTTAATTGACTCGGGTTTCACCCTAATACAACCAGCAACATATGGAGTAATATAAGAGAATGTAGAACCCAGATCTATCAATGCATACACATCACAGGAGAATATAGACAATATACCTGTAACCACATCCGGGGAGGACTCGAGATCCTGTCGTCCGCCTAAAGCATATACGTGGGGCTGGGGGAACCTGAAGTAGATGTTGTCCCTCTGCCTCTACCTTGACCTGTTGACATCTGGGGAGCCTGCCCTACCGGGCGCGCTGACGAGGAACCAGCTGTTGAGCCTGTGGGCTGAACTCCAACTCTGCCACTCATCGACGGGCAATCTCTCATTATGTGCCCCACCTGGCCACAAGTATAACAAGCGTCCGAACCTTGGCGACACTGTCTTGAATGAAATCTACCGCACTGGCTGCATCACGGTATTGGGGGTCTCCTCTGACTATAATCTTCCCTGATTTGGGAATCTGGGGCCCTCGAAATCTGACCCTGTCCTGAGCGGAAGGAACGGTCAAATCTCCTGCCTGTAAACCGAGGAGGTGCACTGGTCACCGACTGGCCTGAGTACCCAGAATATGTCTGCCTTGGTCCCCTTCTATAATCACTGTCGGCTCTCATAGATCTGGCCCTCTTTCCTTGCCTTCTATCGACATCACGGTCACCTCTTTGTTGTTGTTGTTGCCCCTCCAAATTCTGAGCATGGGCCTGTATCCGGGAAATATCCATCTCGTCTTGCAAGGAAGCCATCAAACAATCTCTAAATAAATGTGGCCCTAGGCCACTTATAAATCTATGTACCCGATCCCCCATGTTGGTCACAATAGCTGGGGCATATCTAGCCAAAGAATTAAATTGCATGATATACTCCCGGGCACTCATATTTCCTTGCCTCAGATTTAGAAATCTATCCACTCTAGCTCGGCGGTCCTCGGGTGGCAAATAGTGACGAATAAAGGCACCCACGAATTCTTGCTAGACCAGTGGAGGAGCATTCTCTCCTTTTAATAATACCCAGTTGTTGTACCATAAAACTTCCACATCCCGGAGTCTATAAGATGCCAACTCCACGGATTCAGTCTCAGAGGCATGGACAATCTTCAATATCCTCAGCACCTCATCTATGAAACCTTGCGTGTCTTCATCCGACTTTGACCCGAAAAACTCCGGAGGATTTAGACTCATGAAATCACGGGCTTTGGTACTTTCTGCCCGATCACTTGAACTCGCACTTTGTCGTTGTGCCTGTGTGGCGACCAATTGCATCAATAAATTGATGGCCTTGGTCATTTGTTGACCCGAAGCAACCGGTGGGGGAATTGGAGCTGGGGCTCCTCCTTGTTCTTCCACATTAGGTGGAGTAGATGAAGTGTTAGACAAGGCCTCATTATATGATTCGCCTTCTTCTATGTTCATCGGAGGCTCTCTTTCTACCCGCCTCTTTGTCATAGCCTTGCCCTTCTAGGCGGCTGTAGCCTTCCCCTTTGGCGGCATTCTGAAATCACAACACACTATTAGGGAGGATAAAGTCTTATACATGGGTAGCCTCTTGTTCATTGATGTGGCACGCTACACACCATAAACAAGTCTCTACTAGACACGGCTCGTAGACACTTTCTAGGACTGAACCGCTCTGATACCACTTTAGTCACGACCCAGCTAGGGGCCGCGACGGGTACCCAGGGCTAGCCACCGAGCACTACTCGTGTTACTACTTATCTTGCTCATTTAATGGTCTTTTATCAGCTTTATACTCAACTTATAGGAAAATCATATTTTATATGGAAACATAATTACTCTTATATACATTTTCCTCTCGGCCATCAAAATAATATATACATATAATAGCATCTCGTGAGACCATCTAACCCACACTGCGCATCTACGAGCCTCTACTGGAGTGCTAAGCATAAGGACGGGACAGGACCCCGTCATGCCCAAAATACATATACACAAAAGAATCGTCATAATCACCTCTGAACAAAGCAGTGCTTTCAATCAGCTGACGGCTACTGCTGGTCTGGGTCGAGCTCTCTTCCCTGTCTACCTGTGGGCATGAACACAACGTCCAAAGGAAACGGACGTCAGTACGAACATTGTACTGAGTATGAGAGGCATAAACAAAGAAATAAGGCAACAACATACAAGAAGCATCAATATGGAATGACTGTATCTGACTGACAAGTGTAAAAGAAATAATGCGTGCTGGCTTACTCATAGTCATTATCAGGATATGTGTGCATAAATATATGTATATAAGCTGCCCGCCCATACAGGTACGGTGTAATAATGTATAAGCTTCCCGTCCACATCAGATAGTGTGATAATCATAACATGAGCCTGCGTCCAGGCCTCCCGCGTCCGGGGTATCATCTCATGCCGCCCACTAGTGGTGTCTGCCCATGCCATTCGGCCATGGTGTGTATAGCTGCCCGCCTTGGCGGTGACTGCCCGGCCAAATAGGCACGGTGTGATAGTAATATCATCATAATATGCTTAACTTATCATAATACAAGCATAAGGCTCATGATCAACCATACTTTATCGGGGTGACGTAAGGTCGTGATCCCCCAATTGTATTATGGAGCAATCATTGACACTCTGCCCCACCTTGAAGGAACTAACGTATAAGGTGGGTGTGAGCAATAAATATCATCATGCCATTTTAGGATCATCATATCATATTTCTTATCTTATGCTACCATTCATAGATATAGGTTTTTAGCTTTCCGGAATATAGGAACTCATGAAGAGGAAGGAAATTCATGCTAGAAGATTCATGCCATTAGAAAGAAGGGACTAGCCTCACATACCTTTGATGTTTATCTAAGCTATCATTCGCTTGCTCCCCTTCAATATCGCGTTTCAACCTTCAAAAGAGAATTCACATTTACGTTAGTTAATCGACTATCAGAATGCGCTACTATTTCTATGGAAAATTTGGTTATACTAATTTTCCCGTATTATATATCAACTACCAAACATTCATGACAACACTCACAATATCATATCAACAATCGTCATTTATCTACATCTACCACATCCCACCATTTTTCTCCAATTTCTCCACATTTATGGGTTTTAGCTCATCATCGCATTTTCATATATATCACGCCCATTTCATGGTCTACACATTATTTATAACATCTTCATACTCACGACACATCAACATTCATAATTTAATCCAACTATCATTCAATTATGGCACTATTCACATGTTATGACCCATTTACTACACTCTTCCATAATCCAAGTGTTCCAACATTTTAATGCTTCAATCATCATGAGAAGGTCATCAAACTTACCTTAGAGTTTGTAGGAACGAGCCTTGAGTAGCGATACTCTTCTATACCAAAAACCCTATTTCACTTCCTTTGATATTTCTTGGTGTAAATGAACCTTGATAGGTTTCACACTCTTGATTTCATGGATTTGGTGTTGTTGATCTTGATTCTCCTTTGATCCTCTTGAATTCTTGTGGATGAAGTGTTTTGGAGTATTCTAGAGAGTTCTTGAATTGTGAAGATGAGAAATAAAATGAGCTTGGGATCCCTTATACTTAACTTAAAAATCTGATTTTCGTGAACAGTAGTCGGGGTGTACAGTGTCCGTAAACCCAGTTTATGGGCCGTATTCTGGTTTACGGTCCGTCCTTCGTGACCGTATTTAAGCATATCAGAAATAGAAAGATTTGCTGTTGGTCAGGATGTTTTACGGTCACAGTTTACGGGCCGTATTTCAATTTACGGTCCGTATTCTGAGTCGTATTTTACCATTTCAACATTCACAGAAAGTTGAAATTTTGATAGTTGGAAGACGATGGCACTTTACGGTCCGTAAATCACTTTACGGGCCGTATTCTGTTTTACGACCACTGGGCCTAAATGCAAATCTGCAACCTTCGCGTTTTCAAAACTCATGGGTAGTCATTCCCTTCTTAGTAAAACATCGTACACTCTTACTCTTCGTTGGTCTATTCATTGTATGCTCACGGAAATTTTTTCGAGGTGTAACAGTTACACCTCGTAGTTTTTGTACATTCAATCGTGGACACTGGAGTTATTGTCAAAGATATATGACATTATATGCGCTTATCTTGTGGTTATGAGGATTTAAGGTCATTCAATAGGTCGTGGAAGAATTGGAGAACAAGTGAATCAAGGAGATTAAGTTTCTGGAATTTTGGTGAAAAGTTGGAGAAGATTTCGTATGATAATTTTGGTCTAATTTGGGGGTAGAATACCTTTTAGTATATTAGGAGTTTTGAGATAACCTAAAAGCCTAAAATGAAGTTCATGAAGTCTAGTTTCCAGCGCAACAAACCGCACATCGATCCGACATCGGAATCAAATGTTATGAGCATTTTAAGACAGACTTCCAGAGCAGGGATTAACTCTGCGCGAACGTGCCTGGCATGTTTGTGTGCTGGTTTTCTTGTTCCAAGTCTTGCTTTGTCAATCATCAAAACTTCACATATGGTTGTATGCCAACAAATTCCCCCTTTTAGATGATGACAAACACTAACTGTATAACCTGTTTTGTCCATCATATAGTCCAGATTTTCTCAACGTAAACCAAGTTAGCATTAGTCAAAAAGAATTAATACATAGTTAATTAATCTTCCCCCCTTTGACATCATTAAAAAGATAATCTCAGAGTGATTAGGCGATTTTCAATATTAAACCCATGGCCACTGGGCTATGACACATGCACAAAATAAGAACAGTCACTTATTTTAGTCAAAACATTTGAGTTATGTAGATGAGGCACGGATATGTACGATATGCAATGATTAGTCAAAAATATCCTTTTATTAGTATCAACGAGTAAAAATTCAGTCCCTTGATTTCAATAACATTCACCAGATCATTTTGACTTAACCGGGAGCTTAGATGCTAAGAAATTTTATAGGGCACATTCTAGGAGTTCCTAACTGAAGGGTGTTTAGAGGCTTTGTCTGCAAGGGTAGTGTCATTGGCAGAGCAAGAGCTTATCTTGCTTAATTTATGCCTCTCAGAATACGTTCTGGCACTTCCAACTCAATATTTAGATCATGCTCTATTCCTTACCCCTGGAAGATCCACCATTTTCTTTAGATGGTTATTCTTTAGATGGACCTATTCTAACAGTTCTGTGCTGCTTGCTATTTCAGACCTTTTACATCACTGAAGCCTCTGCCTTTTCAGTACCAATTGTCTAGTTTTGTTCAACTGTAACATATATCTGGACCTGGTTAATTCACTGTGCTTTCTTGCTTCGAACATTACTATCATTTTTCATCTTCTTTAGCATTTTTGTAAGCTGGTTTTCTTGTTCCAAGTCTTACTTTGTCAATCATTGAAACTTTACATATGGCTTTATGCCAACAATTACTAAAATGATATATATTCATCATTTTCAGAAATATGCACATTCTTATTAAATTTTATTTTGTAATCCAAATACAATTTTAATAGTATTTATGTAATTTTTCTTAAAAAATATACTCATTGACACGAGGGCACACGCTCAGCGCGCGTGCCCAAAACAAGTTAAAAACCAATACATTTTTGGAACATATAATGTCCTTAATGAATTAATAGATGAATGTTTCTGGTGAAAAAAAATATTACAAACTAGGTGCGTCGAGGTTAGGGAGATCCCAAATTTAGAATTGAATATTAGAAGTGCGGAAACAAAAATAGAAAAGAATCTTAAAACTAGAAAAAAAGATATGGGAAATACGAAGGAACAATCCAAGAATTTCCAAGAACGTAACTTCTAAAGTCTTGACAAGATCCAAGTAACAACGTATAGATTTATAAGAAAAAATCTAATGCCTTTACTTGAGATAACGAATCAAAAACAATAGATTTGGATCTTGACCACTTTGTGAGTAACTTAAGATAACAATTCATATTTAGAACTAATCGTCTTCAAAAGAATACCAGAAAAAGATCAAAGATATCAATGAAGAAATTATCTTACTGTCTTGAACTATGAACTAGTTAGGTTGAAAGATAAATCCCAAAGCAATGCCACATAGGTTCAAAAGAACTCTCAATATAAATATATTCTTCAAAATATGAATTACAATGATAGACAAGCATCCATATAGTAATAAGAAGGAGCTAGTCAAGACTTCAATAAATGAGAATTATATTCTCTAGAAGCATAGAAGACTACCCACACTAAGACCAATGCAGTCAACATGCATATAGACTAATGCAAGTAAACATAGATTAAAACAACTATTAAATATATATTCTAGAAACTAATTTTTGGGCTGCAGGAAATTCCCTTTTTGGAGCTGATTTGGGCCTCATTCCATCTAAATTTGGACTTTAATTTGGGCCTCCAAATAGATGTAAGACTTGAGCAAAATATTTTGATTGGGCTGGAGCTTTTCTTTCATTAGAAGACACTTTCAATTACTAATTGAAGCCCATTAACGCGTCTTGGAATTCTCTAATCTACAATGAAGTTAACCCTTCATGGATGCTATCATTCTCCCCTCTAAAAAAAGAGAACATTCGTCCCGAATCTTGGTGGTGACCATATTTGCTCCTTAATGAATTTGATCCTCCATTATTGCTATCATCTTCCCCTATTAAAGATGACTCGTCCTGGAATCTCGATATTGTCCTGCAACCAACATGATAATCACAATAAGTAGAAAAACACAATAACCACTTGGTAAGAATAACAAAAGGTAGTGACCATGCAACCATTTAATCGACTTTGTTTTTTATGCACAAACACTCCTTTTAAATATCGAAGTATAACATCAGCTAACAGGAAAATGTAATCACCAACAAAAGCACTAAAAACACAATTCATAAGTCTTTTAAACTATAGAGGGTCATTAGCTACACCAAAAGCATATGAATAATAGGAAACCATACCATATTTTCTTTTGCTAAATAACTTAACCTCACCATTAGATATACCATAATGAAGATAAAGATCAAAAGTAATTTACTTAAGAAGTGCCATGGTATGAAACCTGCAAAAAAGGATCTACGAAACAAGATAAAGATATTATGAAGTTAGCAACATGTGAGCACTTGTCCTTTTCCACACTTGAGCCACTACATTCTGCATTTTGCTCAACTTCCTTAATATCTAGGCACCAAAAGCTTCATGTGTTTCATTGTCTTCATTGGTAACTTCTTCACCTTTGTTTCCTTCATTGGTATCCCAAAGTGGATAAAAATGTACTGTAAACTCATTTGTAGTATCATCCCACAATGGGTTATCACACACTTTAAAACCTTGACCAATGAGATTGTCTTCTTCGAGTGAGGTGTCATCATCCTTTACACAACATTCACCCTCAATTTTCTACAGGAAAAGAGATATAAAACTAAAAAAAAAAAAGAGTTAGTGGATTGACATATGAACAAGATTCATCCCCTCTTAAGTTTTTTTGGATTTGTTCACTCAACTTATCTCGTCCCTCACTTTCATCACATTGTGGCAGATTGTTCACATAAGAAGAATAGTCAACAAGGTCCTGCTCACTCCAAATCTATGTTACACCTTCACTAACTTTGGCCTCATCAAATTGTGGCACAAGTTCAGTTCTTGCATCTAAAAATAGATCATTGATAAGGTCATACCGCATGAGATCATCAAGCTCAAACTTGTCTTCAAATTGCAATTGTTTCCGTGAATTATTAGCCTTTCCACTTTCTGAATTTTCTTTGAAACTGAATTTCCTTACTTCACGCAACTATTGTTCCAACTCATGATTGATTTCTTCTTAAATAACCTTAACATTTGGAACACAAACACTAGAAAAATAATGAGTTACGTGGATAGAGTTTGAACAAGAATCTTTCACACTTATGCACTCTATCTTCTTATCTTTTTTTTTTCCTCATCTCTCAAGTGCACCTACTCACTCTCTACTTTACCTCTTGAACTCACTATACTCAATTATGTCCACTCATTTCTACTTCTTGACAGCTCACTCTCTTCACTCATCACTTTGTCTCCTTTTTTTTCTCTTAAGTTCCCATTTTCCACTCCCTTACTCCTCTTAATTTTGTATCTCTCTTCCTTACCATTTTCCTTTTCACTCAGTTCTTTTATTCTGTCATCTTCTCTTTTTTTTCTGGAGGAGTAGGAACTTCTACTTGTGTAAGGGAAGTTACACATGAGGAAGAGTCACTTTCTTTTTTACAACTTGACTCCCTGTCTTGGAAGATTACATACTTCCCCATCGTATTGGAATGAATAGGACTTTTGGAGTTAACTTCATCATGGGACTGTGTTATAAAATGAATACACCTCAATTCGTTCTTCAAATCACCCCACATCAAAAGTAGTCGATCAAATTTCACCCAATGAGGGTTACTATAATCATCCACTACTTTCTGTAATTACTGGGACAAGGCCCTTGTGGCAAACTCCAATTTCTATATCTCCCAAAAATTGTTACAAGAAAATATATGCTCCACGTAATATTCCCATTGGAGGTAGGTTTCTTTACTAGCATACAATCATAATTTTGGTAGTACCACATGACTACTATTGTTACATCTCGGAGATTTTGGCTTCATGCATTGTGAGTAGACTAACACGAGCTTAAGGTGAACATGAAGTCCTTATGAGATTAAGGATAGAATTTGAAAACTTAAGGCGCGTACCATAAGATTTTGGAGTCATATGAATCGACGAAACTAAGTTCGTCGAAGGAAGTGGAAATGTAAGGAATATTCGGGAAGGTTTCGCGACAAGTGAGCTATAATGTGTTTAGTAATGTCTTGAGGGGGAGCTCTATAGGGCCCTTAGATGGTTAATAAAGCGTTATGCAAGTGCCAATAAGGTTCCATAAGGATTGGAGGTTGAATGAATCGACGAGGATAAGTTTCAATAAAATTGGGTTGTATGGCCATTTATACGGACCGTATAATTTATACGGCCCGTATAATGGTCCGTAGAATATTTCAAGAATTGGGTGGATCCCTGGTGGGATTATACGATCCAATTATATGGACCGTATAGTTTATACGGCCCGTATAATTGGCCGTTTATCCGGGTCGGGTTAGTTTTTCTTTTTTTGTTATATATTACCACCCTTGTTCATTATTTCATTTCTCACATCTTCCCAAATCTTGAAAGCTCTAGAACCTTCCTCCAAGCATAATCCACTCAAACTCAAGAGAAATCAAAGATCAAATAGCAAGAATCAAGGTATCCATGTGTTGAGAGACTCACTAGGGTTGGTAGACTTCAAGAATTTCTTTGGTATTGAAGCTAGGGTTTTCATACAAGTTGTTAACTGATCCAAAGCTCATTCCGATGAGATAAAAGGTTAGTTTTCATGTCTATTTCATGTTTTAAAGCATGCTTGGTTGTTGAATAACTTGGGTGAGGGAAGAGAGTAGAAAATGAATTTTAAATACAGAATTAATGATATTTTGAGTAGTAAATTAGCTTGAGATATGATTCTTAGAATGCTATGAGTATAATCTTGTTGTGAATGGTGATAATAATTACAAGGAAGTGTTGTATGCCATTGTGCAAAGGGTTGGTGTAGAGTTGTTGATATAGGTTGAATATGAAAATGAGTTTTGAGACTTAATGGAATATGACTACTTGATTATGATATTGTGGATGTTATCATAGTTGTTGGGGAGTTGTTTTGCGATATGGTGGAAGTCAATGGAAGAGGGGAAATGCTGTCCAATTTTCGTCGACTCATGAATTATTCTAGTTTGAATTTAAGAGTGTTTTTAAGACTTAAGCTTGGTATGAATCCTTTAAATGTAGATTCCTCAAGCTTTGGCGGTGAACATTAAGTAGTTAAGACGACATAAAGGAATGTAAGGCTAACCCTTCTTCTTAAGGTATGTTCCCATTTATCGTATACCTTCATGTGAAATTCATAATGTCTTCCATGATGATTTCATTCCTAGAATCACAAGGGCTCATAGTTCTTGATATCTTCATGATACCATTGGTCTCATTCTACGATAGTTGACCCTCTAAAGAAAAATATATGGACAATGATGATGTTTGTTATATCCCGTGTCTTCACACCTTTGGAAAAATTTGGAAATATTCTTGACTTGTAAGAAATAAGATCATAACTAAATTTTATTTGACATAGGAGGTGTGTATGAAAGAATATTAATGTGGAAGTGTTGACTAAGGCTAAGGGCAAATTTGGAATTTTGGAAATTAGTTTCAGGAATTACAAAAGGTGAGCCATACGTCATTGGGCCCAAAATGAATGAAGGAAATTTGGGCCCAACACAAAAGGGGTGGCCAGCCAACTTACTTGGCCCAAACCCAAGTCACATGGTAAGCATGTGACAATTTTAATTAAGGGACTATTATATACATATGAAGGTTCAAGAAAAGTTAGAAGAGAAAGAACAAAACAAAGAGAGAGCAAGAGAAAGGGGTTCGGGTTTGGCCTTGGAAAATCACCATAAAAAATCTCCCTCTAAAAATTAATTTCTTGTTGAATTCCTACTAATTCAAGGTCCCTTTTCAACTTGGTGTAGTTGGTTTGGAAGAAAGAGGCCTTGATTCATCAATTTGATCATTTGTCCAAGTGAAGAAGACTAGAGGAAAAGGTAAGAATTTATCCCTTATTCTTGTGTTATGAAGTTTTGTTTGTGTTGTAGTATGTGGGAATGAGTTGATTGTACGGAAAAATGGAAGTTTACCAAGTGAGTATGTATATAGGTATGTGGTCGTGTATATATGTATGTGTATAATTATAATGTGTTGAATTTATATCATATTCTAGTTGTGGTTGGGGTGAAATGCATATTGGAAGTGAAAGTTGAATGAATTTGATAGAAGTTGAAAAATAGTGATGTAGCCGTGGGGTGTCTTTGGTAGAATGAGAATGAATCAATTTTGTTTAGCAAGTTAGTAGTGTTGTTGTGATGTTTGCAAGGTACATGAAAGTAAAACGATATAAGTTTGTTATGAAATGGAATGTAGAAGTTTATGTCGTTTTAGAATGATTTTACGACATTATTAAAATGAAGTTATTAAGTTGCAAATTATGATGAGTATTGATGAAGTTGGAAGCTAGAAACATATTATGAATATGTTTGTTAAAGATTAGAAGTTTTGAGTGAATTATGACTTTGGTGGAAAAGTTGTATATTATGTATATCGTGTGTATAACTTGAGGAAAGGATATGAAATGTTTCTAAATCTATACTGTGATAACCTTGATTGATAATGCATGTGAAATCATTGAAATTGGTTTGGAAATTGAAGTTGAAATGAAGGTTATGGCATTATGTCGGCAAGTAGAACTAGTTGTGCCATATTGTGTTTCTAGTGTTTGTTGTTGATGTTGATGTTGTTGTTTGGGTTGTTGTTGATGATTGTGAGCCGAGTTGAATTCTCGGGGGTGCTATATGTATAGGGGAAGTGCTGCCGAAATTTCGGTAGACAAATAAGAGTTGAATTGAATTTGTAGCATCTATAACTTACAATTGGTAAATGTGACCATTTGCAGATTTTCGACGAAACGGAGAGTGAGCTTGGATAGGCTTAAAAAGCTCAAAAGGTATGTAAAGCTACCCCGATCCTTCTTTTGGCATGTCTAAGTGTTTTAGGATCGGATTCGGGCCTCAAAAGACCTTCTTGGCCATCGGAATCCGCAAGAGAAAATCTCAGTTTTTCCTTCAGTAGAATTGAACAATTTTGATATGCTTTTCCTGAAATTATGCAAACTTTCTCTAAACTCCTTGAAAAGCTATAGAATGTCCGTAGAACCTTTATAGGTGACCCCATAAGCTTAAAGGGCGTAATTTGAGCCCACCGCCTAGCTTGTTCCGAGGTGGGCCCACTATTCCCGGTTTTGCCCTTAATGTACTAAAGTCTCCTTTTCGAACGATTTTTGAAAGAAACGTTTCGACTACCCTTTTAATTACCTAACGAATATGGTTTTAAATATTCTATTAAGTCTGATAAATTATTTTGACACTCGGAACGACTTCAGGAAGGTTGTACTTCTGTAATTTATTATGATGTCCGAAATGCTTTTATTATGATCCCGTCCGACTTCATTGGATTTGTTTGCCCTTGATATGCCTCATTGAGTCCTTGAAAACATTTATGATATTTTAATTGCATTAGTCTCTCACTACTCCATTCGTGGATGCCCCAATGTTTCCCACACTGAGCCCGGGCCAGGATATGTTGTCAAGCGTGATCCTCTGCATTGTTCGCCGTGCCTCGATGTGAGGGGGCAGGTATACGCGTACATGGGTTTGTGGAGTATGTTGTGCCATGTACGCTTGTTCCGATATGATTTACTATGGCCATCTGATATGATATATTATGTTACGGGGTTATGCCCCTATTCTGATTCTTCTGTGTTGTGGCACCAGCGTCGGGAGGGTGGCCACGTTCTGTCTGCCGAGTCCCTTGGCAGGGGCAGGATTTGATATGACATATGTTCTGTACACACTCTGCATGTTTTGGAAATATGTATTTGATACTTTGGATTTTCCGTTTACTTTCTGTATGTTCTGCACCAGTTATGATTTTGTTTCTGTAACTCAGGCTTTACATATTCAGTACATATTTCGTACTGACCCCCTTTCCCCGGGGGCTGCGTTTTCATGCCGCGCAGGTACCGACGACAGGTTTGCTGATCCGTCCGCTTAGGATCTCATTCTGCTATTTTTGGAGCGCTCTTTTATTCAGAGCCATCTTTTGGTATAGTCTGTCACCTCTATATATGTATATTCTCGTTCATGGGTACGGCGGGGCCCTGTCCGGTCATATGATTCTGTCGGTCTGTTAGAGGTCTGTGGACATGTTAGTGGGTTGGGATCTTTCTGTACAGCTGTGTGTATATGTTGTGTTTGGGCGATCCCATTCGCCGCGGCGGCCGGTCCGCATATATTTAAATGTTACTCTGTTGGCCCTGTGTGGCCTTTGTTGGTATTTTCTGCGTGCAGGGTATATGGGATAGTCCGTAAAATAAAGGAAACTCTGCCGAAATTTTTCTGGAAATTATCTAAATTTGAAATAAAGCCTTGTCGGCTTCTGCTATATACTAGAATGCGTTTGATACAATTTGAGATAGCATTTGGTAAATGCGTTCGGGTGCCCAGATCGGGCACTAGTCACGGCCTACGGGGTTGGGTCGTGACAAAAGTGGTATCAGATCGGTTCGTCCTCGGAATGTCTACAGACCGTGTCTAGTAGAGTCTTGTTTATCGGTGTGTTGTGCACCACACCTATAAACAGGAGGCTACAGGGCATTTAGGATACTACCCTTCTTTCTGTCTTAGATCGTGCGATAGAGCTGTGTTATCAGGATGATTCCTCCCTAACGAATTGTTACATTTGCAGTTATGCCTCCAAAGAAGGCGACAGCGGCCCAAAAGGCCAAGGCAGCAGCTGTGGGAGAGACTAGTCGGGCCTAGAGGGTTACTAGGGCCCATGCTCATATTGCTCCTGATATTTTGCCCCCGGCAGAGGGCTCTTCCACACCGCCACATGTAGAGAAGATTGGAGCAGCAGCAGCTGCAGGTCGGGGGGCGGCTCCACCTCCAGCTCCCGAGATTCCAGTACCTGAGCCTCCAGCTCCACGGCCAGGGACTGAGGATCAGACTATGAGAGAGGCAGTCCAGCTATTGACCAGACTTGTGGCGGGACAGGTTCAGGGGCACGGATTGGGAGGTGACCGAGCATATAGGCGCGACAGTTCGAGAGCTCGTGAGTTCTTGACTTGTGGCCCTCCAGAGTTCTTCGGGACAAAGCCCGAGGAGGATCCCGAGGAGTTTATCAGGAAGATGCGGCGCACCTTACATTTTATTAATGCTTCCGCGACAGAGTCAGTCACATTGCCTTCGTACCGGTTGCATGATGTAGCGGCAAATTGGTACGAGTCATGGGAGTTATCCAGAGGCGACGGCGCTCCCCCAGCAGTTTGGGATGATGTTTCTCAGGCTTTTCTTAGTCATGTTATGCCTCCGGAGTTACGGCGGGCCAAGGCTGACAGATTCTTATTGCTGAGACAGAGGGGTCGCAGTGTTCGAGAGTACAGTATGGAGTTCGACTCATTGGCCCGATACGCACCTGCTGTGGTAGCTACTATGGCTGACAGGATGCACAGGTATATTATGGGGCTGGACCGTTATTTTGTCGACAGCTGTTTGGTATTGGCTGCTCAGCCCGGCATGGATATTGCCCGGATTCAGGCCCACGCCCAGGGCATGAAGGATCGGCATAGGGAGCGTCAGCCTGATGGGGGCCAGGATCGGAGACAGCCCAAGAGGGCCAGATCATCTCGGTATTCTGGAGATTTTCGGGGCAGGCAGCCTCAGCAGCCGCAGCAGCCTAGCAGACATCTATCCCAGCCGGCACAGAGCGCACCTCCACAGCCTACAGGTCGCAGATTCGATAGCCCAGGTTATTCAGGAGCAGGTCAGAGCTCTAGGGCTTCAGGTTCGCGGACAGACAGGGGTTCTGGTCAGACGAGGCCACCTAGGCCTCAGTGTTCTTACTGTGGCAGATACCATCCTGGGGAGTGCTACAGAGCCACCGGTGCATTTTTTTCTTGTGGCCGTCAGGGCCATTCAGTGAGAGATTGCCCGTATAAGGGTAGTTCGGGTGGTGCAGCGCAGCCTACCGGATCAGCCGCCGGGTCTTCATCTTCATCAGTGTCTATGCGCCCTTCGGGGCCAGGTACTTCAGCACCAGCAGGTCGCGGTAGAGGCCGTGGTGGAGCTTCTAGTACTAGCGGTCTTTCGAACCGCATTTATGCTCTGTCCAGCCGCTAGGATCAGGAGGCATCGCCTAATGTCGTTACAGGTACATTATTGGTTTTCTCTCGGTCTGTGTATGCATTGATTTATCCAGGTTCGACCTTGTCATATATTTCGCCTCTGGTTGCTAGTAAAATTGGTATAATATCTGAACCTATAGAGCCGTTTGAGGTAGCCACACCGATTGGGGACTTTATTGTAGCAAAGCAGGTATATAAAAACTGTTCCGTAATTGTATGTGGCCGTGACACTAAGGCAGATCTGGTGGAGTTAGATATGGTCGAGTTCGATGTTATTATGGGAATGGACTGGCTAGCCTCCTGTTATGCTAATGTTGACTGCCAAAATAAGGTAGTTCGTTTCCAGTTTCCCGGGGAGTCAGTTATAGAATGGGCCGGTAATACAGCATCGCCGAAAGGTAAGTTTATTTCATACCTTAAGGCGAAGAAAATGATCAGGAAGGGTTATTTTTATCATCTGGTTCGGGTACAAGACTTGACAGCAGAAACGCCGACTCTTCAGTCAGTTCCCGTGGTTAATGAATTTCCAGATGTGTTCCCAGAAGAGCTTCCAGGCCTTCCTCCAGAGCGGGAGATAGATTTTACTATTGATTTGCTTCCAGATACTCAGCCGATATCTATTCCCCCGTACAGAATGGCACCAACAGAATTGAAAGAACTGAAAGAGCAGTTGAAGGATCTGTTAGAAAAAGGCTTTATCATGCCCAGTACTTCGCCTTGGGGAGCCCCGGTATTATTTGTGCGTAAGAAAGACGGGTCGCTGCGTATGTGTATTGATTATCGGCAGCTGAATAAGGTAACTATAAAGAACAAATACCCCCTCCCCAGAATTGATGACTTGTTTGATCAGTTGCAGGGCGCCAGATATTTTTCGAAGATAGATCTTCGGTCAGGCTATCATCAGGTACGGGTACGAGAGGCTGATATTCCTAAGACAACATTCCGGACCAGATATGGGCATTATGAATTCAGAGTTATGTCTTTTGGGCTGACTAATGCTCCTGCGGTATTCATGGATTTAATGAACCGGGTATTCAGGCCATTCTTAGACATGTTCGTAATTGTATTTATCGATGATATCCTGGTTTATTCTCGGTCCGAGGTAGAGCACGCAGATCATCTGAGAGCGGTACTTGGGGTACTTCGACATCAAAAATTATATGCAAAATTTTCTAAATGTGAATTCTTGCTGGCTTCAGTGGCATTCCTGGGGCATATTATTGCAGCTGATGGTGTCCGGGTGGATACACAGAAGATTGAGGCCGTGAAAGATTGGCCCAGACCCACGACACCCACAGAGGTACGTAGTTTCCTGGGGTTAGCTGGCTATTACAGAAGATTTGTGGAAAAGTTTGCTTCGATTTCAGCACCTTTGACAAGGCTAACTCAGAAGGGAGCCAGGTTCCAGTGGACTGATGCTTGTGAACGAAGCTTCCAGTTGCTGAAAGAGAAGCTGACTACAGCCCCAGTTCTGACTCTTCCAGAGAGACCCGATGGATATGTTATTTATTGTGACGCTTTTGGCGTGGGATTGGGCTGTGTATTGATGCAGCACGGCAGAGTTATAGCTTATGCTTCTCGGCAATTGAAAAAGCATGAAAAGAATTATCCTACTCACGATCTGGAGCTTGCAGCGGTGATCCATGCCCTGAAGATATGGAGACATTATTTATATGGCGTTCATGTTGATATCTATACAGATCATAAGAGTCTCCAGTCTATTTTCAAGCAGAAAGAGCTTAATTTGCGGCAGCGGAGGTGGCTGGAGCTCCTGAAAGACTATGATGTGGATATTCTGTATCATCCGGGAAAGGCTAATGTTGTGGCAGATGTGCTTAGCCGGAAATCTATGGGCAGCTTGGCAGATTTACAGCCAGACAGGAGAGAGATAGTGCGTGACCTTCATCAGTTGGCTAATCTTGGGGTTCGTCTGGCCGAATCTGGAGGTACACGGATTTCTGTCCGAGGGGTTTCTGAATCATCTATTAAGGAAGATATCAAGCGGCATCAATATGAAGATCCTGTTTTGGCACGATACAGAGACACAACCTATGATAAGGAGAAGACTCCGTTCGAGTTCACTCTGGACAGGACTTTATTATTCAGGGGCAGGTTGTGTGTACCTGATATTGCAGGTCTTCGGCAGTAGGTTATGAGCGAGGAACATTATGCTCGCTATTCGGTCCATCCTGGGTCTACGAAGATGTACCGTGATCTCCGATGCTTATACTGGTGGGATGGCATGAAACGGGATATAGCAGAGTTCGTCGCCCAGTGTCCCAATTGTCAACAGGTCAAAATTGAACATCAGAAACCGGGTGGACTGTTGCAGGAAATGGAAATTCCGACGTGGAAGTGGGAGATCATTAATATGGACTTCATTACAGGGTTACCTCGCACTCCACGGAAGTATGATTCCATCTGGGTTATTGTTGATAGGCTGACAAAATCAGCCCATTTTCTCCCCGTCAGAACTACTTATTCCGCCGAGGATTATGCCAGGCTTTATATTAAAGAAATAGTGAAGCTTCATGGAGTTCCTATATCTATTATCACTGACAGAGGTGCTCAGTTCACAACAAACTTCTGGAGCTGTTTTCAGGAAGGATTAGGGACTCAGCTGAGCCTGAGCACAACTTTTCATCCTCAGAGTGACGGACAGGCCGAGCGCACTATCCAGACACTTGAAGATATGTTGCGGGCCTGCGTTATTGATTTCAGAGGTAGCTGGGAGAATCACTTGCCATTGATTGAATTTTCTTATAATAACAGCTACCATTCCAGCATCCAGATGGCTCCGTACGAGGCTTTATATGGTAGGAAATGCAGGTCACCTATCGGCTGGTTTGATATTGGCGAGACAGAATTAATCGGCCCAGATATGATCCAGCAGGCCGTTGATAAGGTGAAACTTATTCGGGAGCGACTATTGGCAGCCCAGAGTCGACAGAAATGATACGCTGACAAACGGCGTCGTCCTTTGGAATTCCAGGTTGGTGATTGGGTATTTCTGAAGGTATCGCCTATGAAAGGCGTAATGCAGTTCGGCAGAAAGGGCAAACTTAGTCCGCGTTATGTTGGGCCTTATTTGATTGTGCGGAAAATTGGGAATGTCGCCTATGAGTTAGATCTGCCATCTGATTTGGAAGCGGTACATCCGGTATTCCATGTGTCTATGCTCCGCAAGTGCATTGGTGACCCTTCCAGAATATTCCCTGCGGATGACATTCAGGTGACGGAGCAGTTATCTTACGAGGAGCAGCCCGTAGCTATTTTGGACCGCCAGGTAAGAAAGCTCCGAAACAAAGATGTAGCCTCTGTTAAGGTGCTGTGGCGGAACGATAATAGGGAGGAAATGACCTGGGAGGCCGAAGAGGAGATGAAGAAGAAATATCCTCATTTGTTCCCTACACCTACAGGTAATCTTGAATCCTTGCTAAATTTTATTTCAATAATGAATGTGTATCGCATGTGCTGTCTATAAACAGAAACTTCCCCCAAAGTATTTTTAAACCCTATAAGATTAATTTAACATTCGGGGACGAATGTTCTAAAGGGGGGGAGGATGTTATATCCCGTGTCTTCACACCTTTGGAAAAATTTGGAAATATTCTTGACTTGTAAGAAATAAGATCATAACTAAATTTTATTTGACATAGGAGGTGTGTATGAAAGAATATTAATGTGGAAGTGTTGACTAAGGCTAAGGGAAAATTTGGAATTTTGGAAATTAGTTTCGGGAATTACAAAAGGTGAGCCATACGTCATTGGGCCCAAAATGAATGAAGGAAATTTGGGCCCAACACAAAAGGGATGGCCGGCCAACATACTTGGCCCAAACCCAAGTTACATGGTAAGCATGTGACAATTTTAATTAAGGGACTATTATATACATATGAAGGTTCAAGAAAAGTTAGAAGAGAAAGAACAAAACAAAGAGAGAGCAAGAGAAAGGGGTTCGGGTTTGGCCTTGGAAAATCACCATAAAAAATCTCCCTCTAAAAATTAATTTCTTGTTGAATTCCTACTAATTCAAGGTCCCTTTTCAACTTGGTGTAGTTGGTTTGGAAGAAAGAGGCCTTGATTCATCAATTTGATCATTTGTCCAAGTGAAGAAGACTAGAGGAAAAGGTAAGAATTTATCCCTTATTCTTGTGTTATGAAGTTTTGTTTGTGTTGTAGTATGTGGGAATGAGTTGATTGTACGGAAAAATGGAAGTTTACCAAGTGGGTATGTATATAGGTATGTGGCCGTGTATATATGTATGTGTATAATTATAATGTGTTGAATTTATATCATATTCTAGTTGTGGTTGGGGTGAAATGCATATTGGAAGTGAAAGTTGAATGAATTTGATAGAAGTTGAAAAATAGTGATGTAGCCGTGGGGTGTCTTTGGTAGAATGAGAATGAATCAATTTTGTTTATCAAGTTAGTAGTGTTGTTGTGATGTTTGCAAGGTACATGAAAGTAAAACGATATAAGTTTGTTATGAAATGGAATGTAGAAGTTTATGTCGTTTTAGAATGATTTTACGACATTATGAAAATGAAGTTATTAAGTTGCAAATTATGATGAGTATTGATGAAGTTGGAAGCTAGAAACATATTATGAATATGTTTGTTAAAGATTAGAAGTTTTGAGTGAATTATGACTTTGGCGGAAAAGTTGTATATTATGTATATCGTGTGTATAACTTGAGGAAAGATATGAAATGTTTCTAAATCTATACTGTGATAACCTTGATTGATAATGCATGTGAAATCATTGAAATTGGTTTGGAAATTGAAGTTGAAATGAAGGTTATGGCATTATGTTGGCAAGTAGAACTAGTTGTGCCATATTGTGTTTCTAGTGTTTGTTGTTGATGTTGATGTTGTTGTTTGGGTTGTTGTTGATGATTGTGAGCCGAGTTGAATTCTCGGGGGTGCTATATGTATAGGGGAAGTGCTGCCGAAATTTCGGTAGACAAATAAGAGTTGAATTGAATTTGTAGCATCTATAACTTACAATTGGTAAATGTGACCATTTGCAGATTTTCGACGAAACGGAGAGTGAGCTTGGATAGGCTTAAAAAGCTCAAAAGGTATGTAAAGCTACCCCGATCCTTCTTTTGGCATGTCTAAGTGTTTTAGGATCGGATTCGGGCCTCAAAAGACCTTCTTGGCCATCGGAATCCGCAAGAGAAAATCTCAGTTTTTCCTTCAGTAGAATTGAACCATTTTGATATGCTTTTCCTGAAATTATGCAAACTTTCTCTAAACTCCTTGAAAAGCTATAGAATGTCCGTAGAACCTTTATAGGTGACCCCATAAGCTTAAAGGGCGTAATTTGAGCCCACCGCCTTGCTTGTTCCGCGGTGGGCCCACTATTCCCGGTTTTGCCCTTAATGTACTAAAGTCTCCTTTTCGAACGATTTTTGAAAGAAACGTTTCGACTACCCTTTTAATTACCTAACGAATATGGTTTTAAATATTCTATTAAGTCTGATAAATTATTTTGACACTCGGAACGACTTCAGGAAGGTTGTACTTCTGTAATTTATTATGATGTCCGAAATGCTTTTATTATGATCCCGTCCGACTTCATTGGATTTGTTTGCCCTTGATATGCCTCATTGAGTCCTTGAAAACATTTATGATATTTTAATTGCATTAGTCTCTCACTACTCCATTCGTGGATGCCCCAATGTTTCCCACACTGAGCCCGGGCCAGGATATGTTGTCAAGCGTGATCCTCTGCATTGTTCGCCGTGCCTCGATGTGAGGGGGCAGGTATACGCGTACATGGGTTTGTGGAGTATGCTGTGCCATGTACGCTTGTTCCGATATGATATACTATGGCCATCTGATATGATATATTATGTTACGAGATTATGCCCCTATTCTGATTCTTCTGTGTTGTGGCACCAGCGTCGGGAGGGTGGCCACGTTCTGTCTGCCGAGTCCCTTGGCAGGGGCCGGATTTGATATGACATATGTTCTGTACACACTCTGCATGTTTTGGAAATATGTATCTGATACTTTGGATTTTCCGTTTACTTTCTGTATGTTCTGCACCAGTTATGATTTTATTTCTGTAACTCAGGCTTTACATATTCAGTACATATTTCGTACTGACCCCCTTTCCTCGGGGGCTGCGTTTTCATGCCGCGCAGGTACCGACGACAGGTTTGCTGATCCGTCCGCTTAGGATCTCATTCTGCTATTTTTGGAGCGCTCTTTTATTCAGAGCCATCTTGTGGTATAGTCTGTCACCTCTATATATGTATATTCTCGTTCATGGGTACGGCGGGGCCCTGTCCCGTCATATGATTCTGTCGGTCTGTTAGAGGTCTGTTGACATGTTAGTGGGTTGGGATCTTTCTGTACAACTGTGTGTATATGTTGTGTTTGGGCGATCCCATTCGCCGCGGCGGCCGGTCCGCATATATTTAAATGTTACTCTGTTGGCCCTGTGTGGCCTTTGTTGGTATTTTCTCCGTGCAGGGTATATGGGATAGTCCGTAAAACAAAGGAAACTCTGCTGAAATTTTTCTGGAAATTATCTAAATTGGAAATAAAGCCTTGTCGGCTTCTGCTATATACTAGAATGCGTTTGATACAATTTGAGATAGCATTTGGTAGATGCGTTCGGGTGCCTAGATCGGGCACTAGTCACGGCCTACGGGGTTGGGTCGTGACAATGTTGATGCTATGTAAGTACTCCTAGGTGTATAAGTAAATATGTAAGTATGGCCAGTATGTAAAACCGAGCGTATGTACTCGGGTATGATGTATATTGCGCGCGCACCACTGCATATGATGTATATTGCGCGCGCACTGCTGCAGTTGGGTACGGATTACACTGAGCCTTGGCAGGACCAGGTATGTATAACACTAAGCCTTAGTAGGGTCAGGTATGTATGACACCGAGCCTTGTCATTGTCGGGTATGTAAAACACCGAACCTCTGTGGTCGGGTATAGTACTACTATATATAAAAGTGTATGTAATAGAAGGTTCCCATTAGAAAAGGGTAAGTGAATATGATGAAAGTCACTAGAGGTTTAAATGGCTCTATCATTCCATGACACTTCTATCTTATGTTACCATTCATGTTTCTATTATGTTATTGATTATGCCTTACATACTCAGTACATTGTTCGCACTGACGTCCTTTCTTTTGTGGACGCTGCGTCATGCCCGCAAGTGGACAGGGAGATAGACTTGATCTTAGATTGCTTATCCGGAGACTACTTAGCGGAGATCTATATGATCCGGAGCTGTAGCTATTGGTACTATTCTTTTGTGTGTATATATATATGGGCATGGCAGGGCCCTGTTCCATCTTTACGATGTTACATACTCTTCTTAGAGGCTTATAGACAGTCATGTATAGTTAGATGTCTTTCAACCTTGTCGGCTCATATTTTGTATATCATTTTGTCAGCCTCGTTGGCTTGTATATATATATATGGGATTGTTCGTTGATGTTTATATAAAAGTGCCTTAGCCCAATGGAAATGGTATTATTGATGTGTAGAGATTGTTAGCAGGCCATACGGCTCACCCAGAAATGGTTGTGAAAGTATGATCGGAGGTGCCCGGTGGGTTAGCTGGGGGTGCCCGTCATAGCCCTCTGGTTGGGTCGTGACAAAAGCGGTATAAGAGCAGTTCCGTCCTAGGGCGTGTCTAAGAGCTGTGTCTAAGAGCCGTGTCTAGTGGAGTCTTGTTTATGGGTGTGTTGCGTGCCACACTTATAAACAGGAGGCTGCGAGCATTTTAGGAATGAATGACCTTCTTTCTTCATAGATCGTGCGATAGAGCTATGGTATAAGGATTTCTTTTTTCTTAACCGTGTGTTATGTATTTTAGAAATGCCTATAAAGAGAATAGCTACAGCAGCTCAAAAGGGCAAGACAGTGACAGAATGGCCGGCTGAAAGAGTACCGCCAATGAATATAGAGGAGGGTGAGTCCCAGAATGAAGTTCTATCTCGGTCCTCCCACTCCTTACCTGCTTCAAAGGAGCATGAGGGAGCCTCAGCCCCAGCTCCTCCACCAGAGGTTTTGGGCCAAGAGATGCAAGACGCCATTCAATTATTGACTCAATTGGTTGCCACGCAGGCCCCACGGCAGGGTATGTGTTATGGCAATAGGGCTGTGAGTGCTAGAGCCCATGACTTTATTAGCTTAAACCCTTCGAAATTCTTCAGGTCAAAGTCAGATGAGGACCCTCAAAACTTTATTGATGGAATATTAAGGACACTACATTTGATGCATGCTTTTGATGTTGAATCAGTGGAGCTAGCTTCCGATAGACTACGGGATGTAGCGGTTCATTGGTATACAGTTTGGTTATCTTCTAGGGGAGTCAATGCTCCCCCAATATGGCAAGAATTTGTTGATGCTTTTCTCCGACATTACTTGCCCCCAGAGGTTCGGCGGGCTAGAGCCGATAAGTTCTTGAATCTTAGGCAAGGAAGTATGAGTGCCTTAGAGTATAATCTTCGCTTTAATTCTTTGGCTAGGTATGATCCGACCATGGTAATGGATATGGGTGATCGAGTGCACAAATTTGTGAGTGGCATAGGGCCACATTTGATGTATAAGTGCTTAACTGCGTCCCTTTAGGACAATATGGATATTTCCCGCATTCAAGCCCATCCCCAGAATTTAGAGAAAAGCCAACAACCGCAAAGAAGCGAGCATGATCTTAATAGAGGTCGTAACAAAATGGCTAGATCTTCGGGTCCGACTAGTGAGTTTAGAGGAGGGCAAAGACAACAGTTTTCTAGGCATTTAGGCCGTTCCATGACTAGTGCACCTCCACGGTTCACGGGCCAGAGATTTGATAGATCTACTCACTCTGGGCCGAGTCAGAGTTTTAGAGCTTCAGGTTCTCATTACAGAGGCGACTCGGATTAGGCAAGGCCACCCATGCCACGATGTTCTCAGTGCGGGAAGTTACATTGGGAAGAGATTTTTTTGGGAGGTCACATTTTTTAGGGAAAAAAAAGGGGAATCTTGTTTTTCTATTTTTGGAAAAGAAAAGAGAAAAAAAAAGAAAAAAAAAGTTCAAATTTGGCATTCTAAAAGCTAAAGTTTGATTTATATATTCAAAGCTTAGCAACGAAAGATACAAAATATAAGATATACATATAGAAAAAGAGGAAAAACATTCAAAAGAAAAAAGGTTTAAAAGATTTGTGAAGTGTTTGGTGCTTGAAGTAGATTAAACCAATCCTCATTTTGATCTTTAGGTTGCCCCATAAAAAGGTAACCCTCTTATTCTATCCTTTATTTCATTTCTAGTTATGATTACATATTTATTATGATACGTGTGTTAGTTAAAAATAATTCTTTGCTAGCTAAGTCTTGTTTGATGAATAAGTGGATATTAGGTGAATTTGATACCATTGAAAAAAATGAAAATAAATTAGAAGTTTTATCTAGACAATGTTAAGTGATTTTGGGTTAGTTAAATTGATATCCTTTATATTATTTCTAGTTATTATTATATATTTATTATGATACTTGTGTTAGTTAACAATAATTCTTTGCTAGCTTAGTCTTGCTTGATGATTAAGTGGATATTATGTGAATTTGATACCATTTGAAAAAATGAAAAAAATTAGAAGTTTGATTTAGACAATGTTAAGTGATTTTAGGTTAGTTAAATTGATAAAAATAAGGAAAAATTCCATCATTTATTTCATTTTGAGTTATGATTATATATTGTTTATGATGCTTGTGTAGTTGAAAAGGATTAGGTGCTAGCCTAACTTTGTTTACATGATTAAGTGAGTATCCTATGGATTTATTACTATTTGAAAAAATGAAAATAAATTAAAAGTTTGATTTAGACAATGTTAAGTGATTTTAGGTTAGTTAAATCGATAAAAATAAGAAAAAGAAATTCCATCCCTTATTTCATTTTAAGTTATAATTATATGTTATTTATGATGCTTGTGTAGTTGAAAAGGACTATGTGCTAACCTAACTTTGTTTACATGATTAAGTGAGTATCTTATGGATTTATTACTATTTTTGACAATGTTAAGTGATTTTAGGTTAATTAAAATCGATAAAAATAAGAAAAATAGTAGCTTAAGTTAGAATTTTGACATTGTGTTGATAGGTTTAGTGTGATTTATTCATTCTTGTTAGCGTTTTATATATAAAAAATTTAAAAAAAATTAAAAAAACCTTAGTTCTTGTGAGTTTTTTTACTAATTCTTAGCAACTATTGGGCCTTTTGCATAAATTGTCCTTTTATTTATAAGTATGATAATTATGGGCTTGGTTTAAAAGTATTGTAATTCATTTTTTTGGCTGTGTAAATTAAATAATTAACCTTGGCCTATTACTAATGTTTTGTACACATATCTTTTGTGACCTCCCCAATTTGTTGGTGGATCTTTCGAGGCCCACTAACATTTCTAGATCGAGCCAACCCTTATCATGTAAGGACTAAGGCATTGGAGCATAATTTGGAACGGAAATATTTATTTATGCATTTTTCTATTGAGCTTGGTCGGCCCAATTCCCTACTCTTTATATTATTTACTTGATTATATATATGTATGCTTGTATATAAATTGGAAACATGAATGAGATTATCACGCCTAAGAGTTGCTAAAATTGATTTTCAAAAAAAAAAAAAAAAAAAAACCGTTTAGGAAAATTTAGGATTGTGGATGATTTTGAGGATTTTGGATACCTTTGATATGATTTTGAACTTATAGGCGAACTTTAGGACTACTATGATTGATTTGAAACTTGAGTTGGAAAAGTTGTTTTGTAAACTTGGATTATCATTTTGGGTGAACTGTTTTGACTATTAAAAAAAAGCTAATGAGTTAACTTTGAAACTTTTTGTAAAGATTAAAACCAAGAATTGCATAAAAGTTCTAAAAATATGGCTATCCTATGGAGTATATTAGTATGCCTATAAAAAACTATTTTCTATACTTAAAAACATTTTTTTTTCAAATAACCCTTCTTCTAAACTCAGATGGGCTTACGTAGTGTTCTACTTGGGTTAACGCCTTCGGGTTTTAACCTAGGTGTTCTAGTCTAAAATCCGAAAACGCCCAATTTTTGGCAAAACTCTACCATTTTCTTTTCATGAAAAAGAGTGTTTTTTGGCATGAATGACTAATTTGTATTTGCGAAAATATGAAACAAAAACTGTTTTTATCACAAGAAATTTATATCTACAAAGGCATACTATTAGAACCCATAGGTCAATCGTATTTTACGGATCCTTAATACCGGGGTGCCTAACACCTTCCCCGGGGGATCACCAGGACCCTTAACCCATACTTTGGTTAGATTAGGATTCTTTTAAGATTTAACTATTTTAGATGAACCCTTTTCGAATCGGTTTTCCTAATTTCCTAAAAATTAGGTGGCGACTCTAAAACATTATCCATTTAGAGTACCATTACATAGAGGTATATTTTTTCCTTTTTCCCGGTATGATTGACAACCGTACTTCCCCGGGATACTTTCCTTTTTAAATGAGGATCGGAAAAAATATCGACCCACTACAGTAGCTTCACTTAAATTCTTATGGAGAAATAATAATAGAGAGGAAATGACATGGGAATCGGAAGAAGACATGAAGTTCAGGTACCCACATTTATTTCCAGCTCTAGAGGACACTCAGGCAGAGATGCCATCGTCCTCAGGTATGTAATGCTTTCCTTGATGATTTCTTGGTCGTGTGTGGCCATGGTTATTGATGTTGTTGTTGTAGCCCTGTGAGGCAATATATTTGGGTTGATGTGACAAGATGGTAGTGTCATATTACAGGGGAAACTCTGGCGAAATTTTTGTACAATCGCCAAGAATCAAACATTCGAGGACCAATGTTCCTAAGGGGGGCAGAATGTGTCACGACCCGACTAGGGGCCATGACGGGTACCCGGGGCTAACCACCGAGCACCACTCATTCTATTACTTATCATACTCATTAAACGTACATTCATTAGTATAATACTCAAATCATAGGAAGACCATTTTTCCTTTGGAAACATAATTACCTTTATATACATAAGCCCTTCGGCTATCAAAAGAATAATATGGATACAATAGTAACATCGTGAGACAATTCTACCCACACATGCGTATCTACGAGCCTCTACTAGAATGCTAGACATAGAGATGGGACAGGACCCCGTCGTGCCCAAAACACATATATATATACACAAAAGAATAAGTCAATGGAACCTCCGGAACGATGGAGTGCCATCAAGTCAGCTAATAACTCCTACGAGTCTGGATCACCTCCCTGTCTACATGTGGGCAAGAACACAACGTCCAAAGAAAGCGGACGTCAGTACGAACATTGTACTGAGTATGTAAGGCATGAAGGAAATGAATATAGCAGAGAAATCATAAGACATAAGATAAAGATATAACCTGCGTGACTTTTATGGGTGAATACATTTCATACATATATCATATATATAATCATAGTACATGTATCATCATAGTGCATACATCAACGCAGCGTATAAATCATCATCGTAACCCGCGTCCGGGTAACCATCATATGCCGCCCACTAGTGGTGATCATGTCCGGCCTTCTAGGTGCGGTGGAATCATAAGTAGACCGCCTTCGCGGTGACATGTCCAGCAAACTAGGCATGGTGGAATCGTAAGCAGCCCACCTTCGCGGCGACATGTTCGGCCAACTAAGCACGGTGGGATCGTATCGTCATATAGTCAACATAACCTAACATTTTCATACATTGCATAGGAATATCATAAACGTACATTATTGCACATCTCATAGACATATCATAACCTTATCATAACTTAGCATCATTATACATTTATCATCAAAACATACATTAGAACTTGAAGGAAACTTTGGCTATGTCGGGGTGACATAAGGTCGTGAACCCCCGATTATATTATGGTGTAATCATCATCATCATATCTCACCTTGAAGGGACTAACATTTTAAGGTGAGTGTACACAAGGAAAAGCATCAATGGAACCATACATAGAATCATTAGTTTCATGGACATCTTATTTTACTCTAGGATTCTTTATACTTAAACTCACCATCATTATTATCTTGCTCTTCGTCATATCTCCTTTCTTCATCATATGCGTATGTAGCTCTTTATAGTCATGGACTCATAATTTCCGTTATTTAGAAAATCATGGAAAGATAGGAAGATTTATGCCATAGGAGTCATGCCATAGAAAGAAAGGATTAGCCTTACATACTTCTTTCGTTTAGCTATTCTATCATTTGATCGTTCTTCTTCGTTGCTCGCGTTTCTACCTTCAAGAAAGTTTATACTCATATTAGATAATCGATAACATAAACGTGTTTGAAAGCTTAAGAATCCTTTGTTTCTATGACTTTATCCATATCTTATATCGACTCCCAAGCATCCATAACAACATTCACGATATTATAGGCAACAATCATCACTCATCTACGTTATCCATATTTCACAATTTCACTTCAATTCCTCCATAATCATGGTCATGCTTCACTATTGCGTTTTCTCACATATAATACTTACCCCATGCTCTAAATGTCATTTATAGCTTACTCATGATCACCACATCTCAATATTCATGATTCACTCCAAACTACTACTCAAAATGTCACTATTCACACATTCATGACCCATTTTCTATCTCCTTTTACAATCCAAGTGTTTCAACTTTTCAATACCTTAAATAACATGGAAATACCATAAACCTTACCTTTGATAGTGTGGGAATGAGCTTTGAGTTGAAATATTGCTCTTGCACCAAAACCCTAGTTCACTTCCATTGATATTCATTGGCTTGGATGAACTTTAATGAGTTTCTTACACCTAATTTTGTGGGTTTGATGAAGTGGATCTTTAGTTTCACTTGGATTCTTGTGCATGAAGTGTTTGGAAAGTTCTAGAGAACTCTTGAGTCGTGGAGGAGAAATGGGAATGAAAATAATGAACTTGGGTCTCTTATTTTAAAACTTAAAATCTGTCCCGACATAATTATAGGGACACTTATACGGTCCGTATAAATTTATACGGTCCGTATAATTGACCATGAAACTGCGTCAGCAATCATCCCTTTCTGTTTCAAGTATACGGCACATCATACGGTCTGCATAATGTTATACGGTCCGTATAAGTGACCGTGAAATCTCCCCATCAACAACTCATTCTGTGACCATTATATGGCACATTATACGGTCCGTATAAGTGACCATATAATCCTATGAGTGAGGGACCTTCACTGTGATGATTCTGCGGATAATTATACGGACCGTATAATTTGTCATATAATCCATCTCATCTCCGATTTTGTTCTCGTCACTTCGTTTGATCTCAAAACCTTATGGAACCTTGTTGACACTTGTTTAACACCTCGTTAATAATCTAAGGGACGTTATAACTGTTCTCCAAAACATCATTAAGTCATCATTAATTTGTTACTCATAAATCCTTTCCAATACATAACGTATACCTTGCCCTCTCTTGGCAAACTTTCTCCTCTTACTATGAATTTCTTCGAAATCTTAATTAGGTTCATCAAATGTTATTTTTTACTTATCAAAACATCGTATACGTCGTGCCCTTCGTCAGTCTATTCACTGTGTATGAACGGAAAAGTTTTCGAGGTGTAACATTCTTCCCCCCTTTTGAAACATTCATCCTCGAATGTTAAGCACTCGGGAATTCTATGAAAATTTTGCCAGAGTTTCCCATGTAATATGGCATTACCATCCTGTCACAACAGCCCATAATAACACTGCCTCACAAGGCCACAACACAATAACAATATAAGTTTCCCACACGCGACCCATATGCATGAAAAGAGAACATACGTACCTCGTAATCTTGGCGTGGTAATCTTGGTGTCTCATCGTGGATTACTTCTATGTGGTTATTTCGCCATAAGACCTTAACTGAGGCCACTTCTTTATTTTGAATTCTCTGTACTTGCCTATCTAATATGGCAATGGGTACCTCTTCATAAATTAACTATTCTGTCACTTGAACATCATTTACGGGCATGATCCTAGTAGGATTTCCAACATATTTATGAAGCATCAAGACATGGAAAACTGGGTGAACTGACTCCAAATCAGGAGGTAGATCTAATTCATAAGCCACTTTGCCTATTTTGTGCACAATCTCGTAAGGCCTAATGTATCGGGGACTAAGATCCCTCTTTATTCAGTGATCTTATTGCATTCTTAAGTTGTCACACCCCAGGGCTACCGTAAGAAGTGTATAGCATACCCGACTTTGAAGGTTTGGTGGTTTCCGAGAAGGCTCGGTGTCATTCATACCAAAACTCTTTTGTCTATCTGTAGTAAGTTATCTCATCATGCTCTCTTCCTTCCTTTATTTTTCCCTTGATTATCATATCTTATGTTATACTATAGAAGACCTTATGTCCCTTTCTTAATTTTCGCTTATAAATCGCAATATCATCAACATCGACTTTACCGTTAGTGCCTTTGCCTCTACTCTAATACAACATCGCTATCTTTTATAATATCCCTTGAGTTATCTTCTCTCCATGTCACGTAGTTCAAGGTCTTCACGAATGATTTCCAGTACAGTCTTAGATGCCTGCTCAATTCGTATTCGTTTATTTACTAGTTATTAAACTCGTTTCTGTGTGACTCTCACTCTTTGTTTCAGAGTCTATATCAATCACATCTTAGGGTCCATCATTTCAATTTCTACACTTGTATTCTCTTTACTCGTTTCCCCACTTTTAGGGTTTTACTTGTACCATTCTCAAATCCGTTGCCTCACTTTCAAATCTTGAATTAAAATATCCCTTACTATACTACATCTTATTCATGCCGTTTCCCATAATCTATAGCTATGATAATTCATGTGTGAAGCCTTAACATACTCATCTTGCAGGTTTGTAACTAAGTAACACAACCGACATAGCAATCAGAACAAAGATGTATCTTACTTGACTCATTTGGTAATTATGAGTCAATGTCTAAATCCTCTCCAATTAACAACTTTTATCCCATAGGGATGCTGACCACAGTAGTATGCCTAGTTAACCATACCATTCATGCAATGTCACTTGCTCTCTTCTTCGATGCTCAATGTTCACTTGTAACGTTATCTTTGTTTTCTAGGGCCTAAGTCTCATGCGCAACTAATACCCCTTATGCCTCATACTCTTTTGCTCTAGTGTTGCACTCAACATTGACTTCAAAACCAATCATAATCACATTGTATTTGTCGTTGATGATAGCTTTACTCTATCACTTTATCATCGTACGGAAAACTCATTACTTTATATACTTTACTCGTTCTAACTTGGTATGGGATATTCATAGGGGATGCACCTTCCTTTAATCATAACACGACTACTTCTTAAGCGCGCGTACTTTGCGGCGTATTTTCCTTCTCTTTTTATTCCTATTCTTATCCCTTTACATTCCTTCCTCCTCAATTTATCTTATTTCCTTCCGTTTTATAATCAATCCTTTATTGTTCACACGAGGAACCCTATTCTTAACTTAGTACCGCTTGTCCTTTAGAATATACTACCTTTGTACAATCCATTCTTCGCTTCCAAAACTTATTCTGTTCATTCTGATCATCCCCTCTCATCCTTATTGTGTTGGTCCTTTCGTTATTAATCTTTCTGTAGTCTTGGTCTTTTACATCCAGCTAACGATATCACTCATACTTTCGATTATACAAATCACAAACTACTACTTTGCCATATCGTTTTTCTCTGATTTCTTTTTCAGGTTGACTTCCCCCTTTTGCTTGCTATCATTTCTGTCATTGAGGAGCCTCTATGCTGGACTTTCCCTTAACAAAGTCTTATAAGATCTCTCAGCTACAGCCCCATGGCCCGCTTTTTGGTTTCACACTTGCGTTCACTCTTTATTCACATGGAACATGTCACATCTTTTGTCGTTTCCTCGCTATATTTTACTTACAGTTCTTGTTACATTCTCATTATACCCTGATCATAATCAACTCTATAGAGTGCCACTTCTTGATCTCATTCGCAAGCCCGCTTATAAAATAGAATAAACCTCGTGAAGTAAGCATACTTAACCTGTTACTCTTTCTTATCAGCCCTACTACACTTACCACCTATGTTATCTTACCAATGTATTCACATTCGTTATAACCCTTTCATATTCGCACCTCTGTCTCCGTGATGCTGTTACTTTATTTTGCTAATAGACTTGTCGTATTTTTCTTGTACTTATCCACCCAATCAATACTTCAGTATCACACTCTATTGGAGTTACCCTTTCTTTTCTATGTCATGCTTTAGTACTACCAGTCTCCTTAATTTACTCTAGTATTTCTCTTTACCATATCATTGTCGATCTTATAGTTACCGTTACTATCAATTCAATAATATTTAACTCATCTCTTGTAGTTGTCAACGATACTCCTAACTTAATCTCGTCCTGCCATTACTTTTTTCACAACATCTTTTCCCGTTACGACATATTACAAGCTTATATCTTATCTCCTTTATATTCTAGGAAAATTTCGGCAGAGTTTCTCTTGTAAGCATAACAGTCCCAAACTTGCACACAGCCCAGAAAACGCGTCTGATGTCTCAATAGGACACATATCGGGACACACATAACACGCAACTCAACAACACAAGGTCACTTACCATTAAATGATATAAATAATAAAGCTTGTCTCATAAGTTGTTCCTGCACACTCGGTCTAGAATTCCAATATATATATATATATATACACACACACATATTATTTATATTCACTCACTGTCAATCAACTTACTCGTAAATAATGATTCTGGATATCACTAGGTCACTAACAAACATAGTCATCTCAAATTGTTGGATTGGCCCAAATTTTTCACCTCAACGCAATCATCACAACGGGAGTGATACATGACAGCATAGGATCCGAATCAATCGATGCACACATATCATAAGAGGATACTAGCAATATACCTAGGATAATATTGGGGAGGTGGGGGGGGGGGGGGACTCAAGATCCTGTCGCTCAGCTAACGCATTGATATGAGGCTGGGATCCACTTGGACTGGGCATTACTCTTCGGTCTCTATCACCATCTACTAACATCTGTCGCCTTTGCCTTGGAGGGCGTATCGATGACGAAGAGCCATCTACCACTCTCGTAGTCCGAACCTTATCTTTACCACTTAGTGATGGGCAGTCGCGCTTGAAATGGCCTAGCCAAGTACAGGTATAACAAACATCCTATCCCAAGTGGCACGATCCCCAATGTAATCTAGAACACTGAGTACATCGTGGTACCGACGATCTCGTCTGACTAGAACCACTCCGAATCTGAGAACTGGAAACTCTGAGACTCTGGGGTGACCTAGAATAAGTAGATCTATTAAACCTGGGTCTAGGAAACTACGGAGGAGCACTACTTGTTGAGCGAACTGAGTTCCTAGAGAATTGTTGCCTCGGAGCAGCCCTAAACTCATGATCAAACCCTGAAGAACTAACTCTCTTTCTCCAACCCCTATTACCGTGGCCCACATCCTGCCGCTGAGCTTGAGCAACTACCAATTGAGTCAGTAGAAGAATGGCCTGTCTCATCTCTTGGCCCGAGGCATCTGGTGGAGGAACAGGGGATGCTGGAGCTAAAGTTAACACTCCCCTTTGATCCTCTAACGTGGGCGAAGAATGGGAAAACCGAGATAGGGCCTTATTCTGGGGTTCGCTCTCCTCCATATCCATAGACGGCTCCCGTTCAAGCCGTTCTTCAACCACTATCTTGCCCCTCTGGGCTGCCGTAGCTTTTCCTTTCATCAGCTTTACTGAAATTATAACGCATAATTAGGGAGGGGATAATCTTATAATACAACTTTATTGCACGATCTCTTAAGATGAAAGATGGTCATTTTTCCTAAATGCCCTGTAGCCTCCAGTTTATTAGTGTGGCGCGCAAAACACCATAAACAAGACTCTACTAGACACGGCTCGTAGACACTTCCTAGGACTGAACTGCTCTGATACCACTTTTGTCACGACCCAACTAGGGGCCATGACGGGTACCCGGGGCTAACCACCGAGCACCACTCATTCTATTACATATCATACTCATTAAACGTACATTCATTAGTATAATACTCAAATCATAGGAAGACCATTTTTCCTTTGGAAACATAATTACCTTTATATACATAAGCCCTTCGGCTATCAAAATAATAATATGGATACAATAGTAACATCGTGAGACCATACTACTCACACATGCATATCTACGAGCCTCTACTAGAATGCTAGACATAGAGATGGGATAGGACCCCGTCGTGCCCAAAACACATTTATATATACACAAAAGAATAAGTCAAGGGCACCCCCGGAACAATGGAGTACCCTCAAGTCAGCAAATAGCTCCTACGAGTCTAGATCACCTCCCTGTCTACCTGTGGGCATGAACACAGCGTCCAAAGAAAGCGGACGCCAGTACGAATATTGTAGTGAGTATGTAAGGCATGAAGCAAATGAATATAACATAGAAATCATAAGACATAAGATGAAGATATAACCTGCGTGACTTTTATGCGTGAATACATTTCATACATATATCATATATATAATCATAGTACATGTATCATCATAACGCATACATCATCGCAGCGTATAAATCATCATCGTAACCCGCGTCCGGGTAACCATCATATGTCGCCTACTAGTGGTGATCATGTCTGGCCTTCTAGGCACGGTGGGATCGTATCGTCATATAGTAAACATAACCTAACATTTTCATAAATTGCATAGGCATATCATAAACTTACATTATTGCACATCTCATAGACATATCATGACCTTATCACAACTTAGCATCATTATACATTTATCATCAAAACATACATTAGAACTTGAAGTCAATTTGGCTATGTCGGGGTAACATTAGGTCGTGAACCCCCGATTATATTATGGCATAATCATCATCATCATATCTCACCTTGAAGGGACTAACATTTTGTGTGTACACAAGGAAAGGCATCAATGAAACCATACATAGAATCATTAGTTTCATGGACATCTTATTTTACTCTAGGATTCTTCATACTTAAACTCATCATCATCATTATCTTGCTCGTCGTCATATCTCCTTTCTTTATCATATGCGTATGTAGCTCTTTATAGTCATGGACTCATAATTTCCGTTATTTAGAAGATCATGGAAAGATAGGAAGATTTATGCCATAGGAGTCATGCCATAGAAAGAAAGGATTAGCCTTACATACCTCTTTAATTTAGCTATTCTATTGTTTGATAGTTCTTCTTCGTTGCTCGCTTTTCTACCTTCAAGAAAGTTCATACTCATATTAGATAATCGAGAACATAAACGTGTTTGAACTAAGCTAGAGAAATTTGAGCACCATCTCCTTTGTTTCTATTACTTTCTCCATATCTTATATCGACTCCAAAACATCCATAACAACATTCACGATATTATAGGCAACAATCATCACTCATCTACGTTATCCACATTTCACAATTTCACTTCAATTCCTCCATAATCAAGGTCATGCTTCACTATTGCGCTTTCTCACATATAATACTTACCCCATGTTCTAAGTGTCATTTATATCTTACTCATAATTACCATATCTCAATATTCATGATTCACTCCAAACTACTACTCAAAATGTCACTATTCACACATTCATGACCCATTTTCAATCTCCTTTTACAATCCAAGTGTTTCAACTTTTCAATACGTTAAATAACATGGAATTACCATAAAACTTACCTTTGATAGTGTGGGAATGAGCTTTGAGTTGAAATATTGCTCTTGCACCAAAACCCTAGTTCACTTCCATTGATATCCCTTGGCTTGGATGAACTTTAATAAGTTTCTTACACTTAATTTTGTGGGTTTGATGAAGTGGATCTTTAGTTTCACTTGGATTCTTGTGCATGAAGTGTTTGGAAGGTTCTAGAGAACTATTGAGTCGTGGAGGAGAAATGGGAATGAAAATAATGAACTTGGGTCTCTTATTTAAAAACTAAAAATCTGTCCCGACATAATTATACGGACACTTATACGGTCCGTATAAGTGACCGTGAAACTGCTTCAGAAATCATCCCTTTCTGTGTCAAGTATATGGCACATCATACGGTCCGTATAATTTTATACCGTCCGTATAAGTGACCGTGAAATCACCCCATCAACAACTCATTCTATGACCATTATACGGCACATTATATGGTCCGTATAATTTTATACGGTCCGTATAAGCGACCGTATAATCCCATCAGTGAGGGACCTTCACTGTGATGATTCTGCGGATAATTATACGGACCGTATAATATTATACGGACCGTATAATTGGTCATATAATCTATCTCATCTCCGATTTTGTTCTCGTCACTTCGTTTGATCTCCAATCCTTATGGAACCTTCTTGACACTTGTTTAACACCTCGTTAACAATCTAAGGGACATTATAACTATTATCCAAAACATCATTAAGTCATCATTAATTCGTTACTCATAAATCCTTTCCGATACATAACGTATACCTTGCCCTCTCTTGGCAAACTTTCTCTTCTTACTACGAATGTCTTCGAAATCTTAATTAGGGTCATCAAATGTTATTTCTTACTCATCAAAACATCGTATACATCGTGTCCTTCGTTAGTCTATTCACTGTGCATGAACAAAATTTTTTTTGAGGTGTAACAGAATGTTACATCTCGGAGACTTTGGCGTGATGCGTTGTGAGTAGACTAACACGAGCTTAATGTAAACATGAAGTCCTTATGAGATTAAGGAGAGAATTTAATAACTTAAGGTGCGTACCATAAGATTTTAGAGTCATATGAATCGATGAAACTAAGTTCGACAAGTGAGCTATAATGTGTTTAGTAATTTCTTGAGGGGGGCGCTATAGGTCCCTTAGATGGTTAATGAAGCGTTATGCAAGTGCCAATAAGGTTCCATAAGGATTGGAGGTTGAACGAATCGACGAGGTTAAGTTTAAAAATAATTGGGTTGTACGCCCATTTATACGGACCGTATAATTTATACGGCCCGTATAATGGTCCATAGAATATTTCCAGAATTGGGTGGATCCCTGGTGGGATTATACGGTCCAATTATACGGACCATATAATTTATACGACTCATATAATTGGCTGTATATCCGGGTTGGGTCAGTTTTGTTTTTTTGTTATATATGACCACCCTTGTTCATTATTTCATTTCCCACATCTTCCCAACTCTTGAAAGCTCTAGAACCACCCTCCAAGCATATTCCACTCAAACTCAAGAGAAATCAAAGATCAAATAGCAACAATCAAGGTATCCATGTGTTGAGAGACTCACTAGGATTGGTAGACTTCAAGAATTTCTTTGGTATTGAAGCTAGGGTTTTCATACAAGTTGGTAACTTGATCCAAAGATCATTCCTATGAGATAAAAGGTTAGTTTTCATGTCTATTTCATGTTTTTAAGCATGCTTGGTTGTTGAATAACTTGGGTGAGGGAAGAAAGTAGAAAATTATGTTTAAATGTAGAATTAATGATATTTTGAGTAGTAAATTAGCTTGAGAAATGATTCTTAGAATGCTATGAGTATAATCTTGTTGTGAAGGGTGATAATAATGACAAGGAAGTGTTGTATGCCATTGTGCAAAGGGTTGGTGTAAAGTTGTTGATCTAGGTTGAATATGAGAATGAATTTTGAGACTTAATGGAATATGACTACTTGATTATGATATTGTGGATGTTATCATAGTTGTTGGGGAGTTGTTTTACGATATGGTGGAAGTCAATGGAATAGGGGAAACGATGTCCAATTTTCGTCAACTCATGAATTATTCTACTTTGAATTGAAGAGTGTCTTTAAGACTTAAGTGTGGTATGAATCCTTCAAATGTAGATTCCTCAAGCTTTGGCGGTGAACGTTAAGTAGATAAGACGACATAAAGGTATGCAAGGCTAACCCTTCTTCTTAAGGCATGTTCCTATTTGTCGTATACCTTCATGTGAAATCCATAATGTCTTCCATGATGATTTCATTCCTAGAATCACAAGGGTTCATAGTTCTTGATATCCTCATGATACCATTGGCCTCATTCTTCGATAGTTGACCCTCCAAAGAAAAATATATGGACGATGATGATGTTGATGCTATGTAAGTACTCCTAGGTGTATAAGTAAATATGTATGTATGGCCAGTATGTAAAACCGAGCCTATGTGCTCGGGTATGATGTATATTACGCGCGTACCACTCCAGTTGGGTACAGATAACACTGAGCCTTGGTAGGGCCAGGAATGTATAACACTGATCCTTGGTAGGGCCAGGTATGTATAACACCGAGCCTTGTCATGATCGGGTATGTGAAACATCGAACTTCTATGGTCGGGTATACTACTACTATATATATAAGTGTATGTAATGGAAGGTTCCCATTAGAAAAAGGGTAAGTGAATATGATGAACGTTGCTAGAGGTATAAATGGCTCTATCATTCCATGACACTTCTATCTTATGTTATCGTTCCTGCTTCTATTATGTTATTGATTATGCCTTATATACTTAGTAAATTGTTCGTACTGATGTCCTTTCTTTTGTGGACGCTGCGTCATGCACGCAGGTGGACAAGGAGATAGACTTGATCCTTAGATTCCTTATCCAGAGACTGCTTAGAGGAGCTCCATTTGATCCGGAGCTGCAGCTGTTGGTACTATTCTTTTGTGTGTATATATATATGGGCATGGCGGGGCCCTGTCCCGTCTTTATGATGTTACATACTCTTCTTAGAAGCTCGTAGACAGTCATGTATAGTTAGATGTCTTTCAGCCTTGTCGGCTCATATTTTGTATATCAATTTATCAGCCTCGTCGGCTTGTATATATATATATATATGGGCATGTTCGTTGATGTTGATATAAAAGTGCCTTAGCCCAATGGAAATGGTATTATTAATTTTTAGAGACTGTTAACAGGCCATGCGGCTAACCCAGAAATGGTTGTCAAAGTATGATGGGAGGTGCCCGGTGGGCTAGCTCCGGGTGCCCGTCATGGCCCTCTGGTTGGGTCGTGACAACTATCTTACATGGCTAATCCTTCATAATCATATATTCTTGCATCTGTGAAAGACATAGTTATTTTAAAAAAAAATGTGTATCACTCAATTTTATTTTATTTTTGGCTTTTTCCCCTCAATTGTTCTCACTCACTCTTGCCTTTGGGAAAATACTTTGTGAATTTATAATTAAACCCCACTCGTATCAAGCCCCTAGTAGTAAAATAAAGAATTTTGGCGCACTAAAGAAATGAAGAGCCAATCTTGGAAAGAATTAGGATATAGTTGAAACAAGACTCGAAAAAATGGATTTTTATTAAAAAAAAACAAGACAAAAGGAGAAAGAAAAAAATTGATTGTTTCTTATCTTTAAAGATCTAGGATCCCCACTTCTTGTTTTCTATCTTAATCTTTACAAAACAAATGAATGAAAGAAATTTCTTGGAGAGCAAACAATATACATTTTTTTTTTATTTGTAACAACGCTGCTATTCACTGCTACAGTGATTTTTTAATGATTTTTTCTTACTTTTTTTTCTTTCATATCTCCAAGATTATCAAGAATGGAATCTTGATAGAATCGCTCTGATACCACTTGTTAACAACAAGGTTAGGGAGATTCCAAATTTAGAATTGACTATTAGAAGTGCGGAAGCAAAAATAGAAAAGAATCCTAAAACTAGAAAAAATGATATGGGAAATTCGAAGGAACAATCCAAGAATTTCCAAGAATGTAAGTTCTAAAGTCTTGAAAAGATCCAAGTAACAACGTATAGATTTATAAGAAAAAATCTAACGCCTTTACTTGAGATAACGAATAAAAAACAATAGATTCGGATCTTGACCGCTTTGTGAGTAACTTAAGACAACAATTAGTATTTAGAAATAATCTCGTTCGAAAGAATACCAGAAAGAAATCAAAGATATCAATGAAGAAATTATCTTACTACCTTGAACTATGAACTAGTTAGGTTGAAAGATAAATCCCAAAGCAATGCCACAAAGGTTCAAAAGAACTCTCAATATAAATATATTCTTCAAAATTTGAATTACAATGATAGACGCTTCCCTTTATATAGTAGTAAAGAAGGAGCTAGTCAAGACTTCAATAAATGAGAATTATATTACCTAGAAGCATAGAAGAGTACTCACACTTAGACCAATGCAGTCAACATGCACATAGACCAATGCAAGTCAACATAGATTAAAACAACTATTATATATATATATTGTAGAAACTAATTTTTGGGCTGATTTGGGCTGCTAGAAATTTCTCATTTTGGAGCTGATTTGGGCGTCATTCCATCTCAATTTAGACTTTAATTTGGGCCTCGAAATAGATGTATGACTCGAGCAAAATATCTTGATTGGGCTGGAGATTTTCTTCCATTACAAAACATTTATAATTACTAATTGAAGCCCATTAACGCATCTTGAAATTCTATAATCTGCAATTGAGTTCATTTTTTTGCGCAGATTGCCATTCTTTTGGGGTGGTCTTTAAATTTTACCCCTCATATTGTGGTCTTTAAATTTTACCCCCCATATTGCTGGTCTTTAATTTTTGTCCTTTGCATTGCAACCCTGAGCTTCGCACAGAAATTATGAGGCTCTAGGTTCGAATTCCCGCTCAAGCATATATAAATAAAAATCGCAAGGCAAGGTTTGGGTAGTGTGTATGCCAGACCCGACATACACTTGTTAAGGAATAACCATAGTTATTTGTTACACCTCGGAAAACAATTCCCCATTAACGTACAATGAATAGAATAGCAAAAGGCACGACGTATACGTTGTTTCGGTAAGTAAGAAATAGCATTTGAGGATCCTAATTGCGATTTCAAAGGCAATTGAGATAGGAGAAGCAAGTTTGCCGAGAGAAGGCAAGGCATACGATGTGTATCAGAAAGAAATTATGAGTAACGAGTTAATGAAAACTAAATGGTGCTTTGGAGAAGACTTATAACATCCCTTAGATTGGTAACGAAGTGCTAAACAAGTGTAAAGAAGGTTCCATATGGATCGCAGATCAAACGAAGTGGCGAAAATAAGATTCAGTGAACTGATGGGTTATATGGTCGATCATACGGTCCATATAATAGACTGCAGAACCATCACAGTGAAGGTCCCTCACTAGTGGGATTATACGGTCACTTATACAGACCATATAAATTTATACGGACCGTATAATATGCCGTATAATGGTCACAGAGAATAGAAACTGAAGGGTCCATTTCACGGTCACTTATACTGACCGTATAAGTGTCTGTATAATTGTCTGACGGGATCAGATTTTAAGTTATTAAAAGGAGACCCAAGTTCATTTTATTTCATTTCACTCCTACACAAGTCAAGAACTCTCTAGAATATTCTCCACTCTTCACCCACAAGAAATCAAAGGATATTGATGATCAACTTCATCAAACCAACAAAAATCAAGAGTGTGAGGCATGTTAAAGTCATCTAAGCCAAGAAATTTCAAGAGAAGTGAACTAGGGTTTTGGTGCAAGAAGAGTGATACCACTCAAGGCTTGTTCCTACAATATCTAAGGTAAGTTTTACGATATTTTCATGATGTTTAAGATATAGAGAAGTTGAAACACTTGGATTGTAGGAGAATATAAAGAATGAGTCATAAATGTGGGAATAGTGCTATTGTTGAGTAGTAGTTTAGGATGAATCATGAATATGGATATGTTGTGATTGTAAGTAGATTATGAATGACATTTAGAACATGGAATGAGCATTATACGTGCAAGAACGTAATAGTGAATTATGACCATGGGGAAATTGAAGTGAAATTGTGAAATGTGGGCAATGTAGATAATGATGATTGTTAATTATGATATTATGAATGATGTTACGGATGTTTGGGAGTTGATATGGAATATGGAGGAAGTCATATAAACAAAGTAAATGCTGCCCAATTTTCCCTAGCTTTAGTAAGCACGTTCTTATAATCGCTTAGCTAATGTTAATGCGAACTATCTTGAAGGTAGAAACGTGAATATCGAAGAGGAGCGTTCAAGCGATAAAGTAGCTAGACAAAAAGGTATGTAAGGCTAACCCTTTCCTTCCAAGGAATAAATCTTTCAAATTCTCCATGTCCTTCCTATACGATGGAGACTATGAGTCCATGAATATACGAAGCTACATACGCACGTCATTAAGAAAGGAAATACGATACGAGCGTGATAATGATGATGATGAGCATAAATATGAGAAATCCTAGTATAATAAAAGATGTCCACGAAGCTAATAATTCTAAGTGTATTTTCATCGTTGCCTCTCCTTGTGTACACTCACCTTAGATTATTAGTTCCTTCAAGGTGAGATATGATGTTGATGATTACTCCATAACATAATCGGGGGTTCACCACCTTATGTCACCCCGATATAGCCATGGCTGCCTTCAAGTTCTAATGTATAATGATGCTAAGTCATGATATGTCCATGAAAGGAGAAATAATGTAAGCTTATAACCCACCTATGCTATGTATGAAAATGTTGAATTACGATGTTTATATGATGATGTGATTACACCGTGCCTTGATGGCCGGACATGTTACCGCTAATGCGGGGTGCTTATGATTACACCGTGCCTAGCTAGCCGGACATGTCACCGCTAATGCGGGCTGCTTATGAGTCCACCATGCCTAAAGGGCCGGACGTGACACCACTAGTGGGCGGCATATGATGGTTACCCGGACGCGGGTTAATGATGATGATGATGTATGTGCTATGATGGTATACATATTCCATGATTATGTAAATATACGATATATGTATGAAATGTACTCATCTATAGAACTCATGCTGGTTATATCCTTCTCCTATGGTTTATGATCCTTCTACTATGCTTATTTCATTTATATCTTACATACTCAGTACAATGTTTGTACTGACGTCTGTTTTCTTTGGACGCTGTGTTCTTGCCCACAGGCAGACAGGGTGGTGAGCTCGATCCAGACTCGTAGGAGCTGTTAGCCGTTGAGAGCACTCCATTGTTCCGGAGGTGCTTGATCATTCTTTTGTGTATATATATACATATATATATATATATATATATATATATATATATATATATATATATATATATATATATATATGCATATTTTGGGCCTGACGGGGTCTTGTCCCGTCCATATGTCTAGTACTCTAGTAGAGGCTCGTAGATACACATGTGTGGGTAGTATGGTCTCACGATGCTACGATTGTATATATATTATTATTTTGATAGTCGAAAGGCTTACGTATATAAAAGTGTTGATGTTTCTAAATGAAAGATGACTTTCTTACAATTTGATTTTGAATTTGATACAAGAACGTTTAATGAGCATGATAAGTAATAGAATGAGCTGTGCTCGGTGGTTAGCCCCGGGTACCCATCATGGCCCCTAGTCGGGTCGTGACAAATGTGGTATCAGAGCTGGTTAGTCCTAGGAAGTGTCTACGAGCCATGTCTAGTAGAGTCTTGTTTATTGTGTGTGGCGCGCCACACTAATAAACAAGCGGCTACAGGGCATTTAGGAAAAATGACCTTCTTTCATCTTAAGAGATCGTGCGATAGAGCAGTGTTATAAGATTTTCCCCTCTTAATAGTGTGTTATGATTTCAGAAATGTCGCCAAAGGGAAAAGCTACAGTGGCCCAGAAGGGCAAGACTATGACAAAAAGGCGGGTGGAAAGACAACCGTTAATGAATGTAGAAGAGGGCGAGTCACATAAAGAGGCCCCATCTAATACTTCCTCCACCCCGCCCAATGTAGAAGAACAAGGATGAGCTTCAGCTCCAGTTCCTCCACCGGGTGCTACGGGTCAACAAGTGACCGTGGCCATTCATTTATTGACACAGTTGGTTGCCGCCCAGGCACAACGGCAAAATGTGAGTTCAAGTGATCGGGAAGCTAGTACCAGAGCCCGTGATTTTATGAGTTTAAATCCTCCGGAGTTCTTCGGGTCAAAGTTGGATGAAGACTCGCAAGGCTTTATTGATGAGATGCTGAGAACCTTAAGGATTATTCATGCCTCCGAGACTGAATCTGTGGAGTTGGCATCTTATAGACTCCGAGATGTGGCGGTATTGTGGTATAATAATTGGATAGCATCGAGAAAAGAAAATACGCCTACTCATGTGTGGCAAGAATTTGTGGATGCCTTCATCTGCCATTATTTGCCACCCGAGGTCCGCCGAGCTAGAGCGGATAGATTTTTAAATTTGAAACAAGGAAACATGAGTGCCAAGGAATATAGCCTTCAATTTAATTCCTTAGCTAGGTATGCCCCGACTATGATGGCCGACATAGGAGATAGAGTGCACCGCTTTGTGAGTGGCTTAGGGCCACATCTGTTTAAGGATTGTCTGACGGCTTCGTTACAGGAAGGGATTGATATTTCCCGAATACAAGCCCATGCCCAGAATTTAGAAGGACAACGACACTTGCAAAGGGGTGATCGCAACATTGATAGGAGGCAAAGTAAGAGAGCCAGATCTATGGGGGCAGATAGCGATTATAGAGGAGGATCGAGACAAACTTATTCCAGACATGCAGGCCAGTCGGTGACTAGTACGCCTTCACGATTTGCAGATAGGAGATTTGATCGCTCCTTTCCTTCAGGACAGGGTCAAAGTTCGAGAGCTTCGGACTCTCAGTTTGGGGGTGATTATAGTCAGAGGAGACCACCAGTTCCACGATGTATCCAGTGCCGAAAATTACACTCGGGGCCATGTCGCCAGGGCACAGATGCTTGCTATATTTGTGGACAGACTAGGTATGTGATGCGAGATTGTCCCTCGAGGTATGGTAGAGGTGGGGTTCAGCCCACAGGGTCAGCAGCGGGTTCCTCCTCAGTGCGCCCGATAGGGCAGACTCCTCAGATGTCAGCAGGTCGAGGTAGAGGCCGAGGGGGAGCATCTATTTCAGGTGCCACTCAACCTCGTTTGTATGCTTTAGCCGGACGACAGGATCTTGAGTCCTCCCCGAATGTGGTTACAGGTACATTATCTGTATTTTCCCATGATGTGTATGCATTGATAAATCCGGGTTCTACATTTTCTTATATTACTCCGTATGTTGCTGATTGTATTGGGGTGAAACCTGAGTCAATTAATCCTTTTGAGGTATCTACTCCGGTTGGTGATCCCGTTATAGCGAGGCAAGTTATAAAAATTATGTACTTGTGATATGTGATCGCCAGACCAAAGCTGATTTTATTGAGGTGGAAATGCTAGATTTTGATGTGATTATGGGCATGGATTGGTTGGCTTTATGTTATGCTAATGTTGATTGTCAGATGAAAATAGTTCGATTCCAATTCCCGGGAGAGCCCGTACTTGAATGGAAGGGTAATACAGCATCTCCAAAAGGTAAGTTTATTTCCTACCTTAAGGAAAGAAAGATGATAGCTAAAGGCTATAATTATTATCTAGTCCGAGTACATGACACCGAAGCAACATCGCTAACTTTCCAATCCGTTTCGGTAGTAAATGAATTTCCGGATGTATTTCAAGATGAACTTCCAGGCCTTCCTCCAGAAAGAGAAATTGATTTCGCTATTGATGTGTTGTCGGACACCAAGCCTATTTCTATTCCTCCGTATCGAATGGCTCCGGCAGAATTGAAAGAGCTAAAGGCAAAGTTGAAAGACTTGCTTGAAAAGGGGTTTATTAGACCCAGTTCATCACCGTGGGGAGCACCAGTCTTGTTCCTGAGAAAGAAAGATGGTTCCCTCTGAATGTGCATTGATTATAGGCAATTGAACAAGGTGACGATAAAGAACAAATATCCTCTCCCAAGGATTGATGATTTGTTTGATCAACTACAAGGTGACAAGTGGTTTTCCAAAATAGACTTGAGGTCGGGTTACCATCAAGTGAGAGTTAGAAAATAAGATATTCCCAAAACAGCTTTCAGAACGAGATATGGCCATTATGAGTTTCGGTTAATGTCGTTTGGGTTGACCAATGCTTCGGCAATGCTTATGAATTTGATGAATAATGTGTTCAGGCCACTCTTGGACTTATTTATGATAGTATTCATTGATGATATTCTGGTATACTCTCGCACAGAATCAGAACATGCAGATCATTTACGTATTGTTCTTGGAATTCTTCGAACCCGAGAATTATATGCAAAATTTTCAAAGTGTGAGTTTTGGCTGAATTCTATAATATTTCTGGGCCATGTTATTTCAGATAATGGCATTCGAGTCGACACTCATAAAATTGAAGCTGTGAAGATTTGGCCAAGGCCTACGACACCAACTGAGGTTCGTAGTGTTCTGGGATGGGCAGGTTACTACAGAAGGTTCGTAGAAGGATTTTCATCTATTTCAGCCCCATTGACGAAGCTAACCCAGAAGTGAGTTAAATTTTAATGGAATGATGCTTGTGAACACAACTTCCAAGATTTGAAGGGCAGATTAACCTCAGCTCCAGTCTTAACACTTCCAGAAGGGCCAGATGGCTATGTTGTGTACTGTGATGCTTCCGGCGATGGGTTAGGATGCGTGTTAAAGCAGCACGGTAAAGTTATTGCATATGCTTCGAGACAGCTGCGGAAACATGAAAGGAACTATCCAACACATGACCTCGAATTAGCTGCAGTTATTCATGCATTAAAGATATGGAGACATTACTTGTATGAGGTGCATGTCGATATTTATACAGATCATAAGAGCCTTCAATACATTTTCAAGCAGAAGGAGTTAAATCTACGGCAGAGGCGGTGGTTAAAATTGTTGAAAGACTATGATGTGAGTATTTGATACCACCCTGGAAAAGCAAATATAGTAGTTGATGCGCTTAGCCGCCGATCAATGGCTAGTTTATGTGAAGTTCCTCCGAAAAAGAAAGAATTAGTTCATGAGCTCCACCAACTAGCTAATCTTGGAGTACGTGTGATTGATTCGAGTAGTGCAGGGATTAGTATTAATGATCCTACAGTTTCGTCCCTGAATATGGAAGAAAATGAGCGTCAGTATGAAGATCCTCAGTTGAGTCATTATAGAGATGAAGCTCATGAAAAAGAGAAGTCTTCATTTGAAACTTCTATGGATGGAATTCTTAGATACCAAGGCAGGATATGTGTGCCGAATGTTGCAGAATTGTGCCGGCGAATTCTAGAAGAAGCCCATTATTCTTGGTATTCTATTCACCCAGGGGCAACAAAAATGTATCACGATCTCAAATTGATGTATTGGTGGGATGGCATGAAGAGAGACATAGCAGAATTTGTAGCCCAATGTCCAAATTACCAACAAGTAAAGATCGAACATCAAAAGCCAGGAGGATTATTGCAAGCAATAGAAATCCCTACATGGAAATTGGAAGTGATTAACATGGATTTGATTGTAGGGTTACCCCGCTCCCAAGTCAAGTATGATTCCATATGGGTAATTGTGGACAGACTCACGAAAGCAGCTCATTTTCTTCCAATCAGAACCACATACTCAGCGGAAGACTATGCGGGGTTGTATCTCAAGGAAATTGTGTGACTCCATGGTATTCCACTATCCATTATCACAGATAGAGGAGCACAGTTTACAGCCAAGTTCTGAAAATCCTTTCAAGAAGGTCTAGGTACCCAAGTGAAGCTTAGTACGACATTTCATCCGCAGACTGATGGGCAAGCCGAACGTACTATTCAGACCTTGGAGGATATGCTAAGAGCATGTGTTCTGGATTTCGGAGGGAGTTGGGATGATCATTTTCCCCTAATTGAATTTGCATACAACAATAGTTATCATTCCAGTATCCAAATGGCTCCGTATGAAGCCTTATATGGAAGGAAGAGTAGGTCCCCAATTGGATGGTTTGAAATAGGAGAAGTACAGTTAATAGGCCCTGAATTGATTCAGCAAGCGGTAGAAAAAGTCAAAGTGATCCGCGATCGATTGTTGATAGCCCAAAGTCGCCAAAAATCTTATGCGGACAACCGCCGGCGAGACTTGGAATTTCAAATTAATGACTGGGCATTGTTGAAGGTGTCACCAATGAAAGGGGTGATGAGATTTGGCAAGAAAGGGAAGTTAAGTCCACGAAACATAGGACCTTATAAAATTATCCGCAACGTGGGTCATGTAGCCTATGAGTTGGAATTGCCTACAGAGCTTGAATCAGTTCATCCAGTCTTCCATGTTTCGATGCTCCGCAAGTATGTTGGAGATCCCACGAAAATTTTCCCAATAGGCGATGTGCAAGTGACAGAAAAGCTAGCATATGAAGAATTGCACATTGCCATCTTAGACAGGCAAGTACGAAGACATCGAAATAAGGAAGTAGCTTCAGTCAAAGTTTTGTGGCGAAACAACAACCGAGAAAAAATGACTTGGGAGGTGGAAGAGAAAATAAAATCCATATATCCGCACTTATTCCAACCCCCTGGAAAGATTCAAGATGAAACACTAACATTATAAGGTATGTATGTTTTCTTTTCATGCTTTTGGTCGTGTGTGGCCAATTTACATTGCTATTGTGTTGTGGTCCTGTGAGGCAGTATTATTGTGGGTTGTTGTGACAGGATGGTAGTGTCATATTACAGGGAAAACTCTAGCGAAATTTTCGTAGAATGCCCAGGTGTTAAACATTCGAGGACGAATGTTCCAAAAGGGGGGGAAGAATGTTACACCTCGGAAAAACAAATCCCATTAACGTACAGTGAATAGACTAGCAAAAGGCACGACGTATATATTGTTTTGATAAGTAAGAAAAAGCATTTGAGGATCCTAATTACGATTTCAAAGGCAATTGAGATAAGAGAAGAAATTTTGCTCAGAGAAGGCAAGGCATACGATGTGTATCGGAAAGAAATTACGAGTAACTAGTTAATGATAACTAAATGGTGCTTTGGAGAAGAGTTATAACGTCCCTTAGATTGTTAATGAAGTCCTAAACAAGTGCTAAGAAGGTTCTATATGGATCGCAGATCAAACGAAGTGGTGAAAATAAGATTTAGTGAACTGATGGGTTATACGGTCGATTATACGGTCCGTATAATAGACCGCAGAACCATCACAGTGAAGGTCGCTCACTGGTGGGATTATACGGTCACTTATACGGACCGTATAATGTGCCGTATAATGGTCACAGAGAAGAGAAACTTAAGGGTCCATTTCACAGTCACTTATACGGACCGTATAAGTTTATACAGACCATATAAGTGTCCGTATAATTGTCCAACGGGATCAGATTTTAAGTTATTAAAAGGAGACCCAAGTTCATTTTATTTCATTTCTCTCCTACACAAGTCAAGAACTCTCTAGAATGTTCTCCACTCTTCACCCATAAGAAATCAAATGAAATTGATGATCAACTTCTGCAAACCAACAAAAATCAAGAGTGTGAGGCACGTTAATGTCATCTAAGCCAAGAAATTTCAAGAGAAGTGAACTAGGGTTTTGGTGCAAGAAGAGTGATACCACTCAAGGATTGTTCCTACAATATCTAAGGTAAGTTTTATGATATTTTCATGATGTTTAAGGTATAGAGAAGTTGAAACACTTTGATTGTAGGAGAATATAAAGAATGGGTCATAAATGTGGGAATAGTGTGCTATTGTTGAGTAGTAGTTTGGGATGAATCATGAATATGGATATGTTGTGATTGTAAGTAGATTATGAATGACATTTAGAACATGGAATGAGCATTATACGTGCAAGAATGTAATAGTGAATTATGACCATGGGGAAATTGAAGTAAAATTGTGAAATGTGGGTAATGTAGATAAATGATGATTGTTAATTATTATATTATGAATGATGTTACGGATGTTTGGGAGTTGATATGGAATATGAAGGAAGTCATATAAACAAAGGAAATGCTGCCAAATTTTCCCTAGCTTTAGTAAGCACATTTTTATAATCGCTTAGCTAACGTTAATGCGAATTCTCTTGAAGGTAGAAACGTGAATATTGAAGAGGAGCGTTCAAGCGATAGAGTAGCTAGACAAAAAGGTATGTAAGGCTAACCCTTTCCTTCAAAGGCATGAATCTTTCAAATTTTCCATGACCTTCCTATACGATGGAGACTATAAGTCCATGAATATACGAAGCTACATACGCACGTCATTAAGAAAGGAAATACGATACGAGCGTGATAATGATGATGATGAGCATAAGCATGACAAATCCTAGTATAATAAAAGATGTCCACGAAGCTAATAATTCTAAGTGTATTTTCATCGTTGCCTCTCCTTGCTTACACTCACCTTAGATTGTTAGTTCCTTCAAGGTGAGATATGATGTTGATAATTACTCCATAACATAATCAGGGGTTCACGACCTTATGTCACCCCGATATAGCCCTGGTTGCCTTCAAGTTCTAAAGTATAATGATGCTAAGTCATGATATGTCCATGAAAGGAGAAATAATGTATGCTTATAACCCACCTATGCTATGTATGAAATTGTTGAATTACGATGGTTATATGATAATGTGATTACACCGTGCCTAGATGGCCGGACATGTCACCGCTAATGCGAACTGCTTATGATTACACCGTGCCTAGCTAGCCGAACATGTCACCACTAATGCGGGCTGCTTATAAGTCCACCGTGCCTAAAGGGCCGGACATGACACCACTAGTGGGCGGCATATGATGGTTACCCGGACGCGGGTTAATGATGATGATGATGATGTGATGATGTATGTGCTATGATGGTATACATGTTCCATGATTATGTAAATATACGATATATGTATGAAATGTACTCATCTATAGAACTCATGCTAGTTATATCCTTCTCCTATGGTTTATGATCTTTCTACTATGCTTATTTCATTCATGTCTTACATACTCAGTACAATGTTCGTACTGACGTCCGTTTTCTTTGGACGCTGTGTTCATGCCCACAGGTAGACAGAGAGGTGAGCTCGATCCAAACTCGTAGGAGCTGTTTGCCGTTGAGAGGACTCCATTGTTCCGGAGGTGATTGATCATTCTTTTGTGTATATATATATATATATATATATATATGCATATTTTTGGCACGACGGGGTCTTGTCCCATCCGTATGTCTAGTACTCTAGTAGAGGCTCGTAGATACGCATGTGTGGGTAGTATGGTCTCACGATGCTACGATTGTATATATATTATTATTTTGATAGCCGAAAGGCTTACGTATAAAAATTGTTTATGTTTTTAAATGAAAGATGACTTTCTTACAATTTGAGTTTGAATTTGATACAAGAACGTTTAATGAGCATGATAAGTAATAGAATGAGCGGTGCTCGGTGGTTAGCCCCGGGTACCCGTCATGGCCCCTAGTCGGGTCGTGACATTATGCCGGACCCGACATACGCATGCCTTATGGGCAGAATTGGCATAAGTATGCTGGGTCCGACATACTTATGGGCAGTCTTTATTTATGCCTTAACTAAAAGTCTTTCCTAGTTATGCCTTATAGGGAAGACATTTAGTTAAGGAATAACAAAAATTATGCCCCATAAGGCATAATTTTTTCTTAAGACATAGTTTTTGCCTTATAAGGCAAACTTTTAGTTATGTCTTAAGGAAAAGTTCCGCCTTATAGGGCATACTTTTAGTTATGCCTTATGAGGCAGACTTTTTGTTAAGGCATAACTAAAAGTATACCCCTAAGGCGAAACTTTTCCTTAAGGCATAAACTTTGCCTTATAAGGCGGAACTTATAGTTATGCCGGGTCCGGCATAACTTTAGTTATTCCTTAAGAAAATGTTTCTCCTTATGGGGCACACTTTTAGTTATGTCTTATGGGGCACACTTTTAGTTAAGGCATAACTAAAAGTTTACCTTGAAAAGTAAAAATAAAAATATATGCCTCAAGGCAATGTCTGCCCCCATCGGCAGACTTTTGGTTAAACATAACTAAAATTCTACCGGTGGGGGCATAGCGAAATTTAAACTCTGCTTTGTGAATTTTTTTAAAATTTTTGACTGAGTGGGGGTTCGAACCTGGAACCCATGAATTTTAGCCGAAGAGCAAAATTTAAAGATTACAAATATGAGGAGCAAAATTTAAAGACCACCCCAAAAGAAGGGCAATTCTGCAAATTGCCCATACAGTTAAGCCTTCATGGATGCTATGACATGCTATGCACTAAGTAACTATTAGAAACATAGTAGTATTCATATTAATATGATGATATTGCTGAACGCCAGTGATTTCTATATGATTTTTTGCAGTATTTGAGTATGTTTATATGTTACAAACTTAAGTCAAATTATTAATATTATATGTTTTTTGAATAAAATGATATATATTTATTAAAGTAAATCTTATCAAAAGAATTTATAACTAAGTGAATTGAGACATAAATTAATCTGTATTTTAGTTATTTAAAATTCAAAATTTTGAAATATCAAGCTTATTTTTAGTTTGGGAAAATGCATAAATACCACGCTCAACTTGAGTCGAATTGCCGGCAACACACTTAATCTAACCTCTGGATTTTTTCGAAATGAAATTATTATCACCTTAAGAGCTGACCGACAAATCTACGATCCGGGAAGTGTGGGGACTATCTGTATACGGTAAAAATCAGATATATGTTAAACCGGTGAGACCAAAGACCGAAGGAAGAAAGGAACAAGAATTTGCACGGAGGCTCCCATTCTGAACCGGAGGAATGTTTGGACCGAAGCAAAGGAAGGGCATCATTTGGGCCGGCTCCCCCGTGACCGGGTTGATCGTTGCCATTGGTCCGTTTGGTCGAGGTTGTTAGTCCGTTTGATCGTGGCCGGTGGTCCGAGAGATCCGTTGCGCGGTTACCACACGTCGATAACGTCCTGCTATGTTCAACTGCCAACCGTACGGGTGTCAGATCGTATGGTCCACCTAATCTAACCTAACCCAACTCAGAGCTTTTTCATTATTATTTTATTGTTCATGTTGTATGAAGCCCATGGGGAAATACTATAAATAAGGGGCATTGTCCTCCTTTTAAAGGGTTGTCTCCTTAACATCAAGAACACTCTTTTGTACTAGAAATATATGCAAATCTCTCTCATTATCGTGTGCAATCCGAATTCACTGTGTTCATCTCTATTACATTTCTTCAATCAAATAACACACATATATTAGTAAACATTCAAATCCATAACAAACCACCAATTATTAGTTGCTTCTTCATAATACATTCATATATTTCTTTTCTCTATCAAAGGGATTCAAGGCATAACCACATAGCCTATAACCTCACCCACAAATTTAATTGATTATCCAAATTCGGGGTAAACAGTTTGGCGCCCACCGTGGGGCTAGGATAATAGTGGTCTCTTATCTTGATCTCTACCTTACCCATCAAAATCGAAAACATCTTCTATTCGTCGCTGAAAAAACGGACTAAATGGCTGAGAGTGTGCGATCCGGTCACGTCAACAACAACGAAATCGTGGCCGAAAATGAAGGAAGCGGCCCACGGGGACTACCAAACCCCACTGATCCTAACCCCGTTAATTCGAGGGAGGGCCTCAACCATCAAAACACCGTGGATCAGGAGAATGCAGCCCAACCAGCTACCGACCCTTTAAATACACATAATTCGATTACTTTGTCGCAGACTAAGGGCCGGAAAGAACCGGGTACCCCGAAGGATAACGTTGACTTACGTTTAATCTTTGAAATGTTACAAGAACAGAGAGCGGCGATTGTCGAACAGGGAATCACAATAGCCCTGTTGCAAAACGGAGGGGATAAAACGACCTCGGAGGAGGCAAAGGGTGTTGCTGAACCCAGAAGAGATGAGGCACGGATGGTCGAGAGCGATGGGTCCGGAGCTGGGTCCTCCACCGAGGTTCTGAGAATGCTCAAAACTTTGGCAAAACGGGTAGCCTCAACCTAGAAGAGGGTGGAAACATACAACTCTCGGGTAGACCAAATCTCTGGGCCTCTACCTTTGCCGAAAGGGCCGGATTCGAAGAGATACATCCAAAGGCCTTTTCCTCCGAGTGCAGCTCCAAAACTAATCCGGAAGAGGTTCAAAATGCCGGATATCTAGAAATACGATGGCACAATGGACCCGCACGAGCACATGACCTTTTACACCTGCGCCATAAAAGGCAATGATATGGGGGAAGACGACATTTAATCGGTATTGCTGACAAAGTTCGGGGAAACTTTGTCAAAAGGGGCGTTGATATGGTACGACCATCTGCCCGAGCATTCGATCACTTCATTCGAAATGCTCGCCGATGCCTTCATAAAAGCTCACGCCGGTGCCAAGAAGGTGCAGGCCCGTAAAACAGATATTTTTCGTATAACTCAGAGAGACGATGAATTGTTGCGTGAATTTGTCAACCGATTCCAAAGGGAACGAATGGAGCTCCCCCCGGTTCCAGAAGAATAGGCTGCACAAGCTTTCACAAAGGGGCTCAATGTTTAGAGCTCAATGGCTTCGTTCAAATTGAAGGAAAGCTTGCTCGAGTATGAGGCTGTGACGTGGGCTGATGTCCATAACCGATACGATTCGAAGATTCGGGTGGAGGATGATCAATTCGAACTTCCCTCGGGGCCGATAAATGTGAACAAAAGTTTTGAGAGACCAAGGAAAGGTTATGAAACAAAGGCCGGATCGTTGAGGGAAAGGTATCGGCCATACTCCCATTCGGAGAAGCCAAGCTTTAGGTCGGAGAAATCAAGGGTCAGCCTAAGCCATTTCTCCGGTCGGGGTAGTAAACGGGTCGAGTGCTCGTCAAACAGTCGGGGTCTCTCATTCAGGAGCGATGCCGGAAGCTCTGCCGGTAACAAGGATGTGCCAAAGATATCGGAGTACAACTTCAATGTCAGTACCTCGGGCCTCGTTCGGCCATTGGCCGTGTCCCGGATGTAAGATGGCTAAGACCTCTAAGGTCGGATCCGGGCCAACGGGACCCGAGCATGGTGTGTGAGTACCATGGAACCCATGGTCACAGGACCGAGGATTGTCGCTAGCTAAGAGGGGAGGTAGCCCGGTTACTGAAGAATGGTCCTCTCCGAGAATTGCAGAGTGAACGAGCCAAAAATCACTACAAAGAAAGGGAGGCTCATCGAAGGGCCGAGCTAGTAGAACCCCAGCATGTGATCAACATGATAGTTGGGGGCACCGACGCCCCTCGAGAGCCGATGATGAAACGGGCCAAGGTTTCTGCTGTTCGCGAAAAGCGCAGCCGGGATTATCTACCCGAGGCTTCCATCTCTTTCAGCAACGACGATGCAGAAGGCATCATTCAACCGCACAATGATGCATTGGTAATTTCTATTCTTATCTTTAAAACTCAGATTAAACATATTTTGATTGACCCAGGTAGCTCGACCAACATCATCCGGTGGAGAGAGGTCGAACAGCTAGGGCTGCTCGATCAGATTGTACTTGTAGCCCGGGTACTCAGCGGGTTCAACATGGCGAGCGAAACCACAAAGGGAAAGATATCGCTGCCAGTCAACATCAATGGCACTATCCAGCAAACAGTGTTCTATGTTTCTTCGCAATAAATCGGCGTATAATTCAATTCAAAAACTCAAAATCAAAGCTTCAATCTAGGTATTTCACTACGATTTTTCTATTACATTATTAACCTAAGCATTACTATTGTGCGAATATGGACAAAAAAAAAACTTTTACGCACTTTTTTTGTGCCCAAAAGGGCTGTTTTCAGCCGGTTTTTTCATTTTTTCTTGTTCATTTGTTGTTAATTTGTTAATTGTTTATTTATTAACCTAAGAATTACTATTGTGTGAATATGTTAAAAAAAAAATCTTTTACGCACTTTTTTTGTGCGCAAAAGGGCTATTTTCAGCCCGTTTTTTCATTTTTTTAAATTTATTTTATGTGTTTATTTGTTGTTAATTTGTTAATTGTTTATTAATTATTTATTTAGTATTTGGTAATTGTTAGATTAGTTATTTCAATTGTTAGACTAGCTAATTATTTATTTAGTTTTTTTTAAGCCAACTGTTTATTTGTTAATAATTTGTTAATTATTTGATTAGCTAGTTAATTTTTTATTTAATAATTATATGCTAATTAAGTTTTTATTATTTGATTAGTTAGGTAATTGTTTATTTATTAATTATATGCTAATTGTTTGCTAGCTAATTGTTAATTTTTTGATTTGATAGTTATTAATCTTTATATCTTTAATTGTTAATTTATTTATTTGCTAATTAGAAATTGAAAATCCATAGTTAAGGATTCAATCCTTTGTATAATTTCTCGGTAAAAGATTACATAACTAATACTACGTATTAGAGATTAATTAAAAAAATAATGATTAATTTAAAATGCATAAAAAATATACAACTTTAATCCTTATTTCATGTATTAATGATTAATTTAAAATGCCTAAAATAGATAGGATACCACCATGGAGCCGGGACCCTTCGACAACAGAGAGGTACTTTATCTACAGCATGAGCATAGGTCCCACTATGTATGGGATGCACCGGTATCCTCTGCTAGAGTGGTCTGCACCCATTCGGGGGAGTCAGCATGGGATATTCTAGAGGTTATTCCCCCAAATCCCCGTGTCACGGATATACTACGTCGGGGCGGTATCTACTGGTGCATCGAGGTTGGTCAGTTTGTGCATAATAGGGCTTTAGTGACGGCCATGATTGAGCGCTGGCGACTGGAGACCAATACATTTCATCTCCGCACTAGCGAGGCTACCATCACCCTGCAGGATGTCGAGATGATTTATGGTTTACAGATTGATGGACATGCATTGTATAGAGTGGAGCCTCCGGAGATGCTGTCGTATCGCCAGGAGTTGACTAGCCTCACTGATTTCGAGCCTCTACAGAGGGATATGCATGGACGGATTCGGTTGTTGTGGTCCTCCCTCTATGCTCATTTGCCCCTCGTAGAGGGTCCGATTGACGAGGCGACGCCTCAGGCTGATGTTGACCGACGTGCTCGCTTATATCTTCTCATCATATTCGGGGGCATCATGTTCCCAAACACGTCAGGTGTGGATATGAGCATTAGATATCTGCTCTTTATTGAGTACCTAGACCAGCTAGGATGTTATATTTGGGGTGCCGCTGTCCTGGCTTACATGCACAGAGGATTTGATCGAGCCTCAATGGGTGAGAGGCTTGAGCTTGCTGCATTTAGCCCTCTTCTTCAGGTAATATATTTAAGTGTGTGTAGATAAAACACTAAATATATTTTTTCGAAACAATGACTGATAAATAATTTTTTTGATGACTATGACAGATATGGGTGTCGACTAGGTTGAGACCTTTTCAGCCCATAGCTGCTCACCCTCCCTATGAATATGTTGCTGAGGATATGCCATACGTGCGGAGATGGTCGCGAGGCCGTACCAGAGGTGTGGAGACGCACCATGTCATTCTCCGGTTTAGGGATCAGTTAGACCGCATGACGGCGCCCGAGGTAAGTTTTTTTGATTTAACAGTAGTTTGTTATTTTTGTTAGTCTTTTATTATTAACTAGTTGAATTTCTTTTATAGGCTTTCATATGGACGCCGTATGAACAGATTTTGGGTCAGCTGCCGGCGATTTATAGGGCTGGTGAGCACATGTGGACTGCACGGTGTCCATTGATCCATATAGACATCGTTGAGCATCATGCACCCGACCGCGAATTACGGCAGTTTGGGCATGTACAGAACATACTCGCGGCTACACGTTGGGAGCACACCCACTACACCAGGGACGAGCGTTCGATCGATAGTGCGGCATGGCGGGCGCCTATGCACCAGGAAGTCGATGCATGGAACGCGAAGATGACGACTCTAACGGCGGTCGAACATGACACTCCAGTCCATGAGTACATGACGTGGTACATGCATATCACTCGCTCCTTGATTTCCAACCCCTCGACGCCGTGTCCTGATGGTCGAGGATATGCATCACTCTCTGAAGCGTATGAGGCGCTGGTAAGTTTATTCAATCGTCGTCTTATTATGTATTACTTTATGAATTTATTCAATTCTTAAAATTTACAAATATATGCAGCTACGGATAACTCTGATGATACTCCATGAGAGCATTCCCCTTACGAAGTCCACCGACCCCGGGATAGCGGCATATGCATCATGGATAGTTCATCTTACCGATACTAGTATGACACGGTCACATGAGTGGAAACGTGTCGTTGAGGATGTACCAAAGGGTGTTCCTGAGGGTGGTAGGGCTGATAGAGGTGGTCGGGCTGGCAGAGGTAATCTGGCTGGCAGAGGTGGTCGGGCTGGCAGAGGTAATCTGGCTGGCAGAGGTGGCCGGGCTGGCAGAGGTGATCTGGCTGGCAGAGGTGGTCGAGCGGCAAAGGTTTAGTAGATGAGCCTGACGATATAGGCCATAAGGCTCCGTCGGCTACAGATATCCCGTCGACTTCTTCATCCAGGCCGTCGACTTCACAGAGACCTGGATATACGCCAGAGATGGTCCCAAATTATGATCCTTGGTCATCATTTCCACAGGTGCCAGTTAGTGATCTACATATAGGAGGCGGAGATGAGGACATAGACGTGGATATTATTTTCGATGACTACTTTCTTCGTGCTACAGCCAGGCCTACGGCACCATTTGCATCTCCGGCTCCGCGAGCCGCTCAGGAGCCCTCTCACATGCCATCTTAGGAGCCCGTCAACACACAGGTTTGTTTTTTTACAATAAAATAATGTATTAATTAATTATTTTATTAATCTAAACTAAATTATTTACATGTATTATAGGTTCATTCTTCTGCACCTGTGGACCCATCTCCGCCTGTTCAGATTGACCCGTCTCCACCTCCAGCTATTGCTCCAGGTAGCGCTCAGAAGACCGTTGAGGAGCCAGCTTGATCTTCTTTCTAAGCTAAGCTTGATCTTCTTTCTAAATTTCATTGCGTTCTTCTGAGACGGTACTACCCAGAGTACTTAGTCTAATATAGGCGAGGGAACTCTTGTCATTTCTGGGAATCCTAGATCTTTCTACTATTTGCTATTAATAAATAAATCTGGTCCCAACCTTCTATAGATTCATCTGAATACCGAAATATTTATCTCAATAAGCATTAGGGTTCGTCTTGGTTACCTTTGAAATCTGTCACGCAAACTTGTAGCGTATCCTTAAGTATCTCATCGTATGCTCAACTTAAGCAAGACATACCTAGAGTCCTCAAATCCTTCTGGAGTGAGCTATAATATGCGCTTCCCTTATCTGAATGACAGATATAAGCAATAGACACATCATACTATTCCCCCGGACATAGTATTTACGTAGTCCCCTACTGTAAAAGTAGTCCTGATGGACAGGAAAGAGGCTAATTCCATAGGCCTACGGGTATTTTCCATAACTGAATTTAACTTCCGCAGTAACATGGTCATCTGTACTGAGGATTTCTAGTCTCCGAATTGGAATTTCAATAACTTTCTATAAATTACTGAACTCCTGTTATCTCACTTTCGTTGCATTTTGAAGTTTGCTATGTTTTCCCTTATTCCCTTCTTAGTAGTATCTATGTATGTCCTTGCTGTTCTCAACTGCCTTGCATAGCGAGGCAATAAGCTTTTCCATTCATCAGTCGTCAATATGATCACATTGGATTATCTACTTCAGTATAATTCCAGTTCGTAGGATGTATAAAGGTAGCTCCTCCCTTGAGGATCCGTAATCTTATAATGAGCTGAGACCAAATTCAATGAACTATTTTTCCTTGACTTAATTAGGATGTGCCCCAAATAGATGCCATGATCTATGTTTACTAATCAATTCTGATACTGACGAACTGCTAAACTCACAAGTCCTCAACATTTCCTCTTTATCTTAACATAAACTGAGTTAATCTAGATCTGTGACTCGAACATTAGCGATTTTCTTTGCTACCATTGACTTCCCAATCATCGGAGTCTTTCCATCATTCTATTTATTTACCTTGTCATAACTTAACCATCATTGATTAAGGGTGCGCTACAACCTCTTAGGGTACTTATATAATTAATATCGACGCTACCCAATATATCCTTTCCTGTGAACATAACTATAACTAGCTTAAGAGCATGGGTTGAATGATTCTTCTTGTACCTTTACAGCTATCCTGAGGCATGACCTATAATCTCACCACGTTGTATCAATCCATAACTTAGCTCAATGCTTGAATCATCATAACGCGAGATATGGCTATCCGGTCCCTTTAGGAATGTTACACTTGATGTTGAAACTTCACTTGTTACTCATCTTCTGGAAACTTAGGCTTATAATTATCAGTCCTCTGGAGTCTGGCTGTTTCCTTGGCCAGTTTATCAGTGGCACAAAACGTGGAAAAAATGTCCTTCATAGGATTCCAATGATAACTTGCTAAGTCCAAGAAATCACCGATTTCTATGAGTTTTCTAGCCCTTAGGCAATTCTGTATAGCTTCAACTCTCCTTAATTCTGACCTTAGAAGCTCTATACCATTTGATTTGGAAAAACTTCTGAGCCGACAATTCCCGATCCTAAGAACTATAGGTCTGCACGTAAGGAACAACATGCTCTGACTTTGAGCAAGAGTAACCCCAAGATCGTCTAGGAACACTATTACGAAAAGGTTTCGGAGGAGTCTAAACACTCTTACTCATCAAGCTCATAATATTGTTGGGGCCTCAGTCAGTCCAAATGACGTTGCTCAAGACTCGAGGTAACTTACCTATTCCTGAAAGTTATCTTTGGGACTCCTTTCCTCTGACCTTTACCTAGGAATAACTGGAGCCCATGTTCATCTTTAAGGAAGCACTCTGTGCTAGCAAAAACACATCGTCAACCCTTAATCGTACTTGCTCATCCTTATCTATCTTCTTATTTAACTACTTACAATCACTTGTACATATGCAAAGAGCTATCCTACTCCCTTATAGACCGAAATGATTCAACTGATCCTTCAAATAATCTTTATTTTCTTCAACTTCATAGGGATCATTTGCATAAGGCAAATTAAATATTGGCTACGCACTTAACAATACTTTTGTTTGGCAAGACTAATCCTTTACTTAGAGGAAGTCTTGGGGTCTCTCTCGGACATCCCTAAAACTTATTCACTATTAAGGTGAACTGGAAGATCGATAACTTGGCTTTCATAATATGAACTCCAATCATACGGTATGCATACTTGTTTCAAATTCATCTTCTCGATCTTAGGACAAGAGATAAACTTATTCCTTGGTACTTATACAACTTTGCATGACTTGAGGACCTTTGAAGGTCTGCACACAATTTCTTTTGTAGAGAATATCATTCCAGTCCGTATACCTTAGAAGGAATATTATATACTTTATAGGCTACTCACAGATATTCCTATAATGTTCCACTTAATATCTTATACGCTATCCCGTATTAGAATATATCCTTTGGCAAAACACATATTTCGCTCCTTGACTTTCAATGGCTTGGTTCTTTACATATCACAAAAACTCGTAATCCTTCAAGAGGTTGACCTTAACAATTACTCCCACAAACTACGTTATAACTATCTTGTAATCCTTAGTCAAAATTATATATATTCTATAATCTAGTCCTTGCCAAGGACTTCAAATTCACTGATTAACTCACTTTCTAATCATGCTCCTTACTTTCCGATCTATGAAGCCTTGATTTACATACATTATTAATACAAATCATCCAGTATCCTTTTCTTTGATCAGATACCGCTCTCCTTTTCCATAGGTATCTGCAAATCTCATCTACTCGTATCTACTACACCTTCTATCCTTGGTGCCTTATTCCTTTATTCGGTTTTTTTTTTGTTGTTTCGTTCCTCTTAAAGGCCAATATACTATAAGACCAGGGGGCTTCAATCTAATATTGATAATAAGTGTAGGGGATGAAATATCACCTCATCTTTCTTCAATTTCTTACAATTCTTATGTCCCACCTTATCTGCTTAGTCATACTATAACTTCTGTATCCATCCCTGAGAAATCTCTCTGAGAGTACATAAACTTATATGACTTAAAATTTCAATTCTCACTTCAAAATCCACGTCCGTAATAAGGATGTCCTGACTATAATTATTCATAAGAACAATCCATTATCAACTTTTTGAGGCCCCAGAGTAACGAATGATCGATGATATCCTGAGATTAGGTCATCTACATATAAACCATAACTGGTTCTGACAGAAAGGGTCATATATCTGTAAATAAGATGCTGGAGAACTTAGGTCCGATATATCTAGGAATAAAGCCCCTTTGTCCTTATTAAAAGCACTGCTCCTTAATTGACTCTCTTCTTCCCCTATCTCGTACTCCCCACGATCTGCGAGTAACTCCTGGTTAACTAAATCACAAGATAGATAGAGAACTAGGTACCTTTGTGATACTAACATCAGAAGCTAGCCTAACATAATGCTGAAACGTAGGGAAAATTTGGATGTGCCAAGCTATGTACTTCCTCAATTGCGTCTTCGTCCACAGGACTCTCATGAACCCTTAAACGGGTCTTTGTCATATGATTTCTCAGTCGGGTCTCCTCCTGCTGGAGCCACATCCTCCGATGGGTCTGTCTCAATGGAATAGCTGATGCTCTTTCTTATACCTCTTGAAATCCTCGATCCTGAGTCGACAGGTGATACGGGTCTCATGTCCACTTTCGGAGCCTTACTTATGCTACCATTAACTAAACTTGTCCTCTTCTCCAAAAATCGTACCAAGAATGAGCTTTCCTATCATTGGCTCTACTGCACGATCTATGATCAGAAAGAAAGATGACCATCCTAAATATCCTACAGCCTCCTGCCTATAAGTGTGGTGCACGACACACCCATAGACAAGTGTCATACCCCACCCTTGCCACAACCAACTTATAACTTACATCCTTTGTGTCTCAAATGGAAACAATTAGATCAAGAGGCTAAAAAAGAACATAATATCATGCATAAATATATGTACAATGGGCTATGATGCCAACATAACTACCGACACAATATAACTAGACTGTACACAGGAACTGTCTGCAAAGCCTCTATGAACATGTCTGAAGTATATAAGTCGGGACTGGGCCCCCGACATGCCCCGCACAAAAATCAGACATATACAACTCATACTTGGCAATGCTCCAGGAAGAAGTGGAGTTTAACAATCAAAATTTGTACCTGAAAGCAGCCTATTGCGGAAGATACTCGTCTCGTCTACATGAACCTGCGGGCATGAACGCAGCGTCCACAAGAAGAGACGTCAGTACGAACAATGTACAGAGTATGTAAGGCATGAATAGTAGTATGATATGAGAATGAAGATAACATAAGATAACTTAAGTAATTATACCTCGTATTCTTCTTAAGATCTCTGTCATGTAAACTACTCGTCTACAGGAAAAACATTTCATACACATCCATAAACAACATACATACATATGCATCCACATACACTTACTATACATACATCTGTCATATCCGTACCCGGCCCTTTCGGGACTCGGTGTCATCCGTACATGGCCCTTTAGGGACTCGTTGTTATCCGTACACGGCCTTTCGGGACTCGTTGTTATACCCAACTGATCAGTGGGGGTGCAATGCATACATACATACATATACATAAAAATACATAAATGAAATCAACATCATCATTAGCATTATCATTATCACTATATCCTTCCATAGAAGATCAACTATCGTAAGGTGAAGTCGATGATGTCATGGGAATCTCGAGAATCGTGAACTTAGATAGCATTGAAAATAGAATCATTATCTTTATTATATCTCACCTCGAAGGAACGACTAACATGAGGTGAGATCATCAACAATAAGTGAGATCAAGGGATTCATAGAATGGCTTAATAATCTCATAATGCCATCAAATCATAGCTTCGGAATTTCTAGAATTAAAATCATCATCATCATGTTCATCATAGGGAACATCTATCTTTAGAAATATAAGAACTTTGGGAATCATGAACTTCTAACTTTTGGGAAATAAGGACGTTATGGAAACATTTATGGAATCATAACATAGGAATCATGCCTTTTGAAAGAAAGGGACTAGCCTTAACATACCTGAAAATTCACGTCTCGGCTCTTCCACCTATTTCTGGTCTTGCAATCTACATATAAGACCATTCATGCTATAATTAGGTCCATTGTTTTATGCTTATCCTAGGCCTTCCAATAAATCTTTCTAGAATATGCCGAAATTTCGGCAGTATCTCCTCTGTTTATATGCCTAGCCCAAAATCGTAATTCAGCAACCAACAACAACAACAACATCAATACCAACATTAACAAAATCACTTTCAACACCAACATGTGCCATAAAATAGCCCACACACTGTTTTCCAACTTCCATAACTAACCAACTTACTATACAATTATTTAACGACTTTGTCTCCGAGAATAAACCCGTATTGACGTAAATAGAAAGAGATTCATACCTTATTCTTGTTAAAACAGCAATATCTTCGATATGCACTTGAATCCACGCTAAAATCCACTGTAAAACAATACTAGAATCACAACCATGTGTTATCCGGGCCTCGATTAACCAAAATCACTTCAAACCCTCAATTGTTTTATGACACAATTGCCCTTTGTGTTGCTGCTCCAAAATATATTTTTTTGGTGAAAAAAATGGGGTTTTTCCACTTTTATAAGGTTGAAATTCGGGCGGGGTCACTGTAGCACGCATTTCTGCTCTGTCAGCCGAACTTGTAACGTCCATAATTCTCTACTGCGATGTCCTATCAATGAGAAGTTTTTTGCGTTGGAAACCAGACTCGATGAACTTCATTTTAGGATTTTGTGTCACTTCAAAACACTTCATATGCTAAGAGATATTTTTCCCTCAATTTGGACCAAAATTTTCACACGAAATTTTACCCATCCTTTCTCCAAAGTTGTACTACTCCATTTCTTCCACTCATTTCCTTATAAAACCTTCAGGTATACCTTATATACATCCTTCACTCATTAAATATACTTAATAATGTTTGCTACTTATATTCTAAGGTAGTTTTACTTAACCATAACTCAACGTACTTATGTTTCAAATTTGATAAGTGCTTCTTCGAAGATACGGGGTGTAACAACAAGACTCTGCTGGATACGGCTCATAGACAACCCTAGGATGAAATGCTCTGATACAACGTTTGTCACAGCCCAACCGGAGGGCTATGATGAACACCTAGAATCTGACCTCCAAGATGCCACAAAACATACATAACAAACCTGCTTATGCTCATTCTGGGCTATCTGAGGGCGCTCATAACATGATCTGTTGACTGATAGATATCATAAACTGGAGGGTCACAACCCTCAAAATATATATATACATGCATCACTAAATTGAACCGGGGTACAAACTGACAAGGCTACCCGATAAAACTATGTAACCAAATATGTGCTGAGCGAGCCACACTATCTGACTGAATATAAGTGTCTATGAGCCTCTATTGACATACTGGACATGCTATGGACGGGACAGGGCCCCTGCCCTACCCATATATATCAAAACATATATCCGTCCTACACGGCAACTCCAACAAAAGAGGAGTGCTCCGCTATCCAGCTGAAGAAGCAACCTAAGGATGTGATCTATCTTCCTGGCTATCTAAACCTGTGGGCATGAACGCAGCCCCCCGAACAATAGGGGAGTCAGTGCGGATAATTTGTTGAGTAGGTAAGGCAGAAAAGTAACATACACATAGGAGTCATGAAGAAAATCTGAAAATCATAAGCTAAACTGACTGACGGAATACATCTGTATGAATGCATCTATATGTTTGACTATCTGAGCATATCTGTATATCTTTGGTTACTGAAGATGCCTCTGAAGGCGTATGATATGCATAGGTCATAGTGACGAGGAACGTATGGCCCGATCCTTATATCATATAGGCCCCTTCGGGCATGATAATCATCATCACTGTGCACCAGATGATCATGTGGTAATGTGTATATAACGCCTCGCCCTTTCCCCATACCCCACATACATATAATATACGCGTATATAATGCCATCTGGTCACGGGTTAATATGCATATATGTAAATGAATGCAACACATAAATGTGAACTAACATAATCATGATACAAAACTCAGGACCCATGAACAGAAGGGCCAATCATAAGAGAGGTACAGGAACATGAAAGACTGAACTGCACCCAGTGCTTCTAAGAGTACAGTAATATGGAAGCTCGTTTACTTGTTGTTCTCACATATCATAGGATCATGCAAAAAAGAAAGAAAGGGAAAGCCTTAACATACCTTTTTGGTCGCCTTAACTTTAACTACTCAACGTTTGGCCTCCCAGGCTTGTAAATCTATATTAAAGAAAATTTATACTATTGTTAGACTTATCTTCATAGGCCTGTCTTAATCACTCAAACTAACTCTTTCTAGAATCTGCCTAAATTTCGGCAGCATCTCCCCTGTTTATATCCCTTGCCCGAAATCGCAATTACCAACAACCAACAGCAACAACAACAATACCAACATCAAAAACATCATCACTAACATCAACATACTCCATAAGACATCTCATATGATGTTTCTCCAATTTCTTAACCGATAAATTAACCATACGCTCATTTAATCGCTCTACCTTCGTAAATAAACCTAAGGCAACATTAATCAGGAAAGATTCATACCTTTGTCTTATTAAAACAGCAATATCTCCGATGTTCACCTTGAATCCACGCCAAATTCCACCGCAAAACAATGCTATAGTCATAACTATGCACCACCCGAGCCTTGATTAGCTAAAGTCACTCAAATCCCTCAATTTTATGACCAAAATGACCCTATATGTTGCTGAGCCTTTAGATCTGAAATGGGGTTTTGACCCTTTTTTAGATGGATAAAGTCGGTTCGGACTGTAGCAGTTACTGTAGAAGCGGAGCTACTGTAGCACGTCGGTTACTTTAGCGCGTGTTTCTGATATGTCAGCCTAAATTGTAACATCTATAATTCTCTACTCCGATGTCGTACCGACGATCAGTTTATTGCGTTAGAAACTAGACTCGACATGCTTCATTTTAGGCTTTTGAACCACCTTAAAACTCCTAATATACTAGGAGATATACCCCTCCAAATGTGACCCAAAATTCTGTCAACTTTTTTTCCAAATTTTTGACAAACTTATTTTCTTCATTTTGCTTGATCTTGGAACCTTTAGACGCTTGCTTAACACTTGTTAAGAGTATTCATTAATCTTATAAGGGTTCCATGACCTCTCCGAGCTTATGTTAGTTTACTAATATCGCACATGAGGCGAAAATTTTCGAAGTGTAACATAGGGTTTCCATGTGAGGTCTACACTTGTCTCCTCTTCTTGAAGATACTTGGGTGAGTATTTCTTAAGGTGAAGTAACCTTGGAATTGAAGTGTTCTTGAATTTTAAGGTAAGATTTCATCTTAGTCTCATGCTTATGAGTTTATTTGGTAATTATGTTAAGATTTGAGGAGTGGAAATTGGAGGAAAGGTTTAAATATGAGTTTGATGATATTTTGAGTTGTAAATTAACTTGAGCTATAATTATTAGTATGTTATGAGTATAATCTTGCTATGAGGGATAATAATGATGATGAGGAAGTGTTGTATACAAGTGTATAAGGGACTGTGTTGAAGTTGTTGTTATGGATTGATTATGAAAAGAAGTTTGGATTGATTTGAGTCCAATTTGAATATAAATCTCTTGGCTATGGTATTGTTGATGATGTTATTGTTCTTTGGGAGTTGTTTTGGAATTTGGTGGAAGTAAGCGATAGAGGGGAGATGCTGCTAAAATTTTATTAGCTCACCTAATAGTCTAGTTTGATCTTGTAAGCGCTTCAACGACTTAAAATTAGTGTGAATTATCTTGAATGTAGATTGGAAAACTCAGGAGGATAGGCAAGGAGTAGTAATTAGACAACGAGGTATGTTAAGGCTAGCCCTTTCTTCCTCAAGGCATGATTCCTTTGTTGTGAACGTACACACGATATCCATAATATCCTTATTCCTAAAAATGCTAGAAATTCATGATTCTCAAGGTTCTTATGATATTATTGATAAATGTTCTTTATGATGTGGATGATTCCATTTTTAAAGATACCAAAGCTCATAGTTCTTGATGTTCTCATGATATTATTGAGCTTGTTTCATGATTATTGGTTTTATTCATTGTTGTTGATCTCATCTTATAATAATTGTTCTTTCAAGGTGAGATATAGCGATGATGGTGGTTCCATAATAGAAATTAGAGTTTTACCGACCTTACGTCACTCCGATAGACTTAGAGCTTTTATTGGGCTCTCATGTATGCTTTGTATATATGTATGTATTTTCTCACACCGCATCGCACTATAGTTGGCCAGGCAGGCACGTAGATGTGCACACCACTGCAGTGGGCAGATTATGATGTTACCCCAGACGCGGGATGATATGATATGTGGATTGGGCTACACGTTCCGCAGCACTAACAGTTATATTATGTATTTATTGAAAATGTTTTTTTTTAAAAGCTAAGCATGTGTGATATCTGCCTTAAG